>NC_044246.1:32396632-33039324 GCF_003957555.1 Calypte anna
GCACATTCAAATAGGTTAACATCCTGCTTTGAGCTAGTACTCTCAACATAGTTAACCACACAGATCTAAGTGATTACCAAAAAAAAAAATAAATATAAAATATTCATAGATAAAACAAAGTAAGACAAATAAGATATCCCCATGGAATACAAAAACTATGTAAAACTGCTTAACATATAGTTATTGATGGGATTCTTCACCAATAAGAACATAATGGAGAATGATAAAGTAAAGTATTTTGGCAGAATTAGATATCAGGACTAGTATAAAAAGGAAGTTAATCTAAATAAACATCATATTCAAATGTCACATTTTTCCAGCCCAGAAGAAGTTCTCTCCCCCTCAAACATGAGTTGCCGATAGAAGAGCTGAACAATGCAAGTCTTGTCAAAAAACCAAACCAAAAACATGAGAGAGACAAAAAGATTAGTACCCAAAATCTGGAGGAGTAAATAGGAAAATATTCTTAATGTAAACTTCCAGGATTTCTCTATCAGGACTTGTTGGATTCACACCAACTATGATGTAACAAAAGCTCGTTCCTTTCCCCTCTCATGCATAAATCAGTCCTGTACTTCCATAATTAGCATCAAATGGAAGCAGCAGTAACACAGATTCTTTCAATTCTCCATACTTGATTGCTTGCAAATGTTTTGTATTAGAAATATTCTCCTTTCTTCTGATGACAGAATTAAGGAAATTCTCCAGCCTCCAGGAGACACAGAGCAGAAATAACACAAGTCCAGACAAATACTGCAACTAGTCAGTATTTCATCATTATAGTCTGTCCAAGCTTTCTGGAGCATAATTTGTCAAAGAGATGAGCACCTCTTGTTTTAAAAAGACACCTTAAGTTTTAGAAGAAAGGAAATCATTCCAAAGATGTTTCCCAGTAGGCAATATAATGTGCAATGTTCTCTCAGTATACACTAGAAATCAATATAACTGTACAATTCTCACAAATTCTACAAGTTTTCCATTTACTGAGAAATGGTTGATCAAAACCAAAATGGATAAAAATAGTCTTAAAAATACAAGTATTCAAACTAGACATAGCTGAAAGATTAAAGAGACTATTAGATATGCAAATTCAAACTCATCTGCCCAGCTGGTCAGATAAAATATAAGCAGAACTACAACTACAAGTCTGCTTGAACACACCACAATATTTTAACTTCTAACTTCAATCACGTTCTTCTAGACTAATGAATCTGCTCAACATCCAGCTAAGTGATGAGAGAGATACTAAACAGATGTTCAATAATCCATCAAACTTAATACCAGCTTTCTTCCTCAAACAGAATTAGTAATTTAATTTTGTTCTGGCATGAAGGGCTTAAAGGGGCAGCTTGCCTCACCTGTTTTTTTCCTTGTATTTTAATTTTTTATCAATATGTTTTCCATATAAAGAAGTCATCTGTATTACACTCACAGTCTACAGCTCTTCCAGAAAAAAACAAAAACAACAAACCAGGCATTTTAAAACATAGAAGGAGGGGTTGGGGGTTGTTCCCATAAACGATACCTTACTACACAAGCTCAGAGCACATTCAAACTTCTTTTTTTTTTTTTTGCATTAAATACAGATTGGCTACACAAATAGACAGATTGGAAGAAATTTCCCCACAAGGAAACCTAGAAATTTCCCAGATTTGCTTCAGTGTTGTTCATGCTTCTGTGTTCACTTGCATTAATTATTATTTGAAGAAATAGACTAATTTCACTTTTAGAAATTGCTTTTTATGTTTACAGGAAATGGACTTTACAACTTGTTAAATATTTGCCTGTACTGATACTGGCAGTTTAAAAAAAAAAAAAAAAAAAAAATTTCCCTAGCCCCACCCCTGACCATCAGCTTCTAGAATAATTAAATGTAATCCTTGTTCACTCACTCACTAACCCAGAGTTTATCTGGAATCGATGCTTTACATGTTACCTTGCCTGAAAACAAGAGGAGTATGACCCAGAAAAACAGAAAAGGCCATGGATTCCTCAAGTTACTCCAACCTTCGAATTCTATCCCTGAAATGTTTTCTTTAAGCACTTCAGATGCAAGTATTTCTGGAAGCACTGTTACAATTAAGCCAGTAGAAATTCAATACTTCAGTGCTTCAATGTTTCCTTAAAAAAATCCTTTTGTGTTTTCCAGGACATCTGAACCAGCTCTCTTTCCAGAAATCAGTAAACATAACAGCACTGGGAGTTAGCTTACACAAGCTTTGAACATCCAGAGCAAGTTTTTTTTTCTTTTTAACAAATTAGTGGAAGCCCCATATGCAGTGCTGAAAATAGAGTTTGGCCTCTTTTATACTGCTTACAGTTATAAAAAAATAATAATAGTCTCCTTGAAGCTAGTCCCATTTAGTTCCTTTGCCCAAGGATTATATCATCGTCACTTTTTTACCTAGTAGCTAAAATTATTCTTCTCATCTCAAATTAATATCATCCTCCTAACCAGCATTAATCTTCTTTTCTAAAGCAATGCAAAGCCTCCCAGTTTTGCAGGGCATCCTGAGTTGAAAAAGTACGTCACTTAAATACTGCCCATAGAAGGATAATAATACATCCTCCTTTCAGTACACGTTAAGCATTTCTCAACCACACAAAACAGGCAGGCAGCATCCCAGGGAATGCAGTTTGTCCAGATCCTTTATACTTGCACATACGTGCTTGAGGTGAAACAGCTCACTGTACTAAGCAGCGATCATCTACACAGAGCAGTCCCCAAAACAGGCAAAAATTCTAATTGACAAGATGGGCATAGCAGTTTAATTTTGAAGACAGAAAAATCTCTCTGCCAAAGACCTATGGTAGCTCTAGAGGAAATAACCTGCTCTGAGCAGTTTTCTACTCAGAAAAATACGTAGAGAAAATATATAGGGAGATTAATCCTATAAAACATCTATTTAGTTGCCTTCACTGCATGTCTGCAAAAGCAAATAAGAGACAAAAGCTGAAGCTGAAAGAAGGAAGAGAATGTCTTCGTCTCCTAACATCAGTGTTCATTTTCATAACTGCTAAAAGTGGAGCTCATACATACAAAAAGCACACTACCTTTCTAACTGAATGTTGCATAATGGCACCGATACTACTTTGATTTGTGAGAAAAGGCAACAGTTCCAAAAGGATTTGTTTTCCAAACAAGCTTTAGACCTATGCTTACTGTTGTTTTTATTAAAGCCAAAATTAAAGCATTTAAATTAGCAACATTGAGTTTTCTCTGCAATACATTTATTTAAAGTTACTATTATTATTTATAGCTTATCTAAATGGGTGCAACTCAACACCCATCTGCCCTTAAAAGTTGTCTTGAAAGAGAAAATTAACTCCTGAGTTTTCACGACAATCTCAGATCAGTTTGTTTTGGGGACCTTTCTGTTTGTTTGTTTGCAAGGTTGTTTTGTTGTGTTTGTTTGGTTGTGGGTATGTTTTGGTTTCTTTTTTTTTGGTTCTTAAAGTTACCCTAAGTAGACCTACAGAATAGTGAGTTGTTCTTCACCTACTGTTGACGCATACTACATAGGACAGTTGCAAAAACACTAACTATTAATTCAACCTCCAGTGTAAGCCAGTTACAACCAGACACATTTGTAATATAGATTTACCTTCCAAAGTATCACCACACAGATGTTTGCATCTTAACATCCTCATGTAGCCATAAAAAGTTTTGATGATACAGCACAAGATATGGATCATGTTGCTGTATCAGCTTTGCCACCACTGTAGTAGATCCAGATTTCAGACAAATCTGAAAGTATAGCAGCTTTTAAAATTCATTCCTAGACACTTCTCAGAGCTGTAGCTGTTACATCTAGCAGTATTTAAACATTTGGTAATTTTGATGTATTAAGATGTCTCCAACTAGAGGAAAACACACTACTCATCTGAGTAACTTGCAAAACACTAAGGGCAGTAGATTACTCACAGCATTCTTCTGTATACCACTCTGTAGTATATAGCTCTCTAGGACTGTGTATTATTATACCTACATATTTTACTACAGCCATGGCTATGTAGCAGTTTTCTATTTTACTTAATAGATCCCAACTTATTTTTATAGGCAGCAATGCCAGCACTTTGCACATGTTTTTTTATGTGCTTTGCCTGGTCCCCAAGAATTATGATAACAAAGAAAAAAAACACCATGATGGAAAGATTTCTGAACAGTATTTTAAATAAAGATTAAAAGTCTGTGTGGTATTAGTAACCACTGCCAAGTCTGGATACAGTCCAACAAAAGATGAAAAATAAAAACTTAATTTACATCAAGTTACGGAGTTCCACAAAAACCACAGTATCATTCTGCTTGGAAAAGACCTTCAAGATTATTGGGTACAACTATAACCTATCAACTATTAGCCAAATTATACCAATTCCAGTGCTTAAACCATCTTCCAAGCACCACATCCATGTCTTTGAAACACTTCCAGAGATGGTGATTCCATCCCTGGGCATCCTGGTCAGTGTGTAACAATCCTTAAAAAGAAGTTTCTTCTACTATCAAATCTAAACCTCCCCTGGCACAACTTGAGTCCTGGTGATCCATCTAAGCAGGATTAAAGCAATACAAGAGCAGACTTGTGCAACTTTCCTCACCGTTTTGATAATCCTACCTGTGCCCAGAACTGATTTGAACTATTAGTTGCACATGCAAAGCATGATCTCTCGCAATCATCAAGAACAACGTATCAAGCTATTTAGCAAGAGTATTATTCAAAAAGTCAAAAAGGGCTACAGTCAACATTGTCTACAAAACTAAATTTGACCCTTCACATCCATGCATTACCAAACAAGATAAAAATCAAAAAAATACTTTTGGGAGAGGTTCAGACTCCATACTAGCCCACACCATACTACGGTATCATATAATCTTATTTTCAATGAATCCAATATTATAGTGCTTCCTTCCAAAGCTCTAGGCCTGCTTAGCATCTTGCTGTGTTTGTATCACTCAGCTAAACCTGGCTTTATTCCTCTCCATGTCTCAGTATTTACGTCTGCAGAGCTGAACAATAGTATTTGGCAACATTTCAGATCCACTCTTCTACATGCAAATAACAGCACCAAGCAAAAACAAACTAGGACTTTAAAACTAAGTTTAAAGTCTGTCAGGTGGAAACACTATTAAATTACTGGTGGCAATTTACTACAGAAATTCCAGATGGACTGCTGTGATGCGTTCTCCTTCTGCCAGATCAGGAGGGTGAGAAGGCAAGAAAACTCACAGGAAGAAAACAGAATAAGGAAAATGCCAGATATAAACAGTCAGAAGGCAATGGCTGCAACTTCCATGCAAATATAGCACTTGCAAATTAGTTTGTATCTTGGCACAGTTTGACTTTGTTATTACAGATATCCTACCTCATCCATCCTTTTGGTAGCACATACAATATTAACTATGTTTTTACTCTTGTATCCATAGCTTCTTGGCAAAGACTAAAGGCTATGCCCCTAGAATAGAGGAATACTTGGGAGTAAAAATGTTTCTTTCCAGTGTTCAAATATTTTGTACAGACATTGCCAAAAGCAGCATTAAGAAATTTAATCTTCTGAACTAGATGTTAAGTGAATTTGTATACCTATTAAGCTGAACTTATGAAAGAATAAAGAACCATAGATATTATCTAATAAGACAATTTAACATTTTCAAAGAATGTAGCTAATACTTGTCCAATCAATTATTGTCAGTCAACACTGACTTCTGGCTGCAAAACAATGCTTTCCTAGGTCCAGAAATCTCTCTTCATTCACACAGCCTGATCTAAAATATTTCCCTTAACTCTTGCCTGCCAAACAAATCCTCTTCAGATGTTTTCAAGTCACTGCCTCTGGATATTCAGGACAGAAGACACTAACTGTAATCACCATTCATTTCAAGTTTGTTCAAATACAAGCCCAGTCCTCACCCACCTCGCTACAAGCTGAGTAGGAGCCAGTCTGGTCTGCTGTGTCCCAGTATCACTTGTATCTCCTTAAACAGTTACATAAGTTTGGTCATGATACAGAATAAGACCACAGGTACTATTACAACTTACATAAACTATACTACTGGTTTCTTGCATCGCCTCCCCCACTCCCACCTCCATCCCACCCCCCAATCTGCCATCACTCAGTTATCATTTCTCTCCTTTTACAGCAACTGCAGAAGTTATTCTTACACCATCTTTCCTTTGGGCACCAACACCTCCTTTCTCAAACTAACTACTAATCCCTTTTAACTCTTCTCTTACCCCATAGCAGCTTTTGCACCATCCTTCAGCTTTGCTAATCAATTTATCACTCTTCATATATCCACTTTTATGCTCTTCCTTTAAGCAAATTTAGTTCATTGCTAAGAGTTTGATTCGTAGTGATGCAGGTATAACAAGTTTTTTGGCTTATACAGTTTTTTGAAGTAATTACCAGCAAACTCACTTGTTGAAGTGCTAACAGGGTCACAGACTAGAAGTACAAACACTTCCATTATACAGACAAAAAGAAGAAACTTTGATTTGGAATAAAGGCAGTAGGTACAAGTTTACCACTCTATCACCTTGGCATGACAATGCCTCCAGACTCCTTGTGGTAGTGGTGTCAAACTGGAAGGTCTTCCAGATACCCAAAGTGATGTTCAGAACCAATACCACTGCTATGGCTTTTTAAATATGTTAACTAGCAGTGTCTAAATCCTAATTCAAACAATGCAATAAAGGGTTTTCCCTGCCTTAGTACAGACCTCTAAAATCTCCATTCTGAATGACATTTAGGGTTGTAAAAATTAGCCTCAAACATATGTGAGCCACCAATAATTATCCTCTCATTGCTACTCCAAGTATTTTGCAATACAGTCTAAGAATGGGGCTTTCATTTTATTTTAAAGCTTCCCCCATGGCATAATTTTTAGTTTTGCAAATCAAAAGAACTGAGAAACTTACTATTTCACTACTATCCAAGTAGTAGTGACAATTTTATAGAATGTTTGCTCAAAATTACCACCACAAATGAAAAAGCAAGGTACAATTCAAGCAACTCAGTAGATGGCACTCTTCCACCAAAATGGAGAGGAAACTGTCCTAACAAACAAGGGGCATCTTGGAGCTAGAATTCTGGAGCTGAGTTTCTACTCGTTAGAGTGGTCAAATTTTTGTTCTTTTCATAGAATTTGGAAAATAGTTTATTAAATCCTAAGATACTAATGGGGAATACCATGTTTTGTTGAAATAACTGATTTTACTTAGCTATTTTGTCCAGACATTTGTGCTATTACACAGAGCTCCATTTTACACTACAGAAACTGCAAATCAGTTTTGCATGAAGTGGCATTTTTGTGGAATGTGTTTACCAGAAATGGAGCTTGAGATGGACTGTTAGAAGGCTGACATAGTCCCTAGAAGTTGCTTATGCATTTCCTCAAATCTAATTTTAAAATGTAAAGCATAGCATTAAAAACAACACTTCCCATTCCATCTTAACTCTTCTTTTTGAAGTTGTTGCAGATGCCTCCTTAGTTTGTGTAGTATGCTTATTTCTCAATGCACTCAGACTTCAGATGGGTCCTTTCTTTAGCCCCCAGAAATGCAGCACAGTGCTAAAGCACTCTAATTCAGAAAGTGTTAGAAGATTTCCATGTACCCACAAGCCCAGATGAAGACTGTGAAAGGATGGAAAATGGATCAACAGAAAAAATGTCCAAAGCATTACCTCTAATCATCTGCCCTGAATTTTTTCTAGCAACTACTTGAACTACTAGATGATGGAAGGAAGGTTACTATCCTGCAAATCCAGCTTCACTGAGTTTCTTGGTTGACATTTTTGAAAATATGTTCACTTTTAGACTTCTGTACTAAAAGTTTTGGTCAGATTCCAAGTTATGTATGATACTTCAGGCAGAGCTCATCTGCTTTCCTATTAGAAGAATGTTTGTTACACTTGTTTGTCACCTGCTAGTAACTGCTGAGGCTAAAGAGCAATTTTGATCAACCTTGACAGAATGGAAGAAGTCATGCAGATAATACTTTGCTGTAAGTTTTATGAAAACAGGAAGCTGAGAAGATGGGAGATATGGTTCAGATTAACCCCATATCCCATCTAAAGGAGAAAGGATTATTATCTCAGCATCCTAAAATAGAGGCTCTGTATAAAATGCTGCAATCACAGAAAACATTATTAAAAGTTACAGCATGTAGGTAATTATACTACAAGATAGAGCCATATGACAGCAGATTTCATAGATAAAAGGCCCGTTTCTTTCCTCTAAATAAAAGTAGCCAAAATAATGAATATCCATAATATTACAACCTACTTCCTATAATTAAAACTGATGGGATTCCGAGGGAAGGGGAAATCCCATTCTCCTCATATGATGGCTTAAAGGAACTTTAATAGATGGCAAATCACATTTTGAGTACCTCATAGATGCAGAGCTGTACTGGATTACGCTGTTCCACACGTTCAAGACACCATCACATTCCTGTAGCTTAACTGAAATGCCTAGCAATAACTCTGAAACACTGCAATTGTCTTAAAAAAGGCCACATTGGAATTTAATGGTTTGACCTCAAATTTATTAGGAGTGAGGAAAGGGCAGGGGAGAGGTAAAGAAAGCTGAGTACTTATCTACACTGCCCCATGGTTGAGGAAAGGCTGCAGAGATTTTCCTTTCCACACAGTGCTGCTGTCTCCTACTCCCCACATACCAGGAGAGGACATTCACATTTCCACTGTTCCTTCCTCTTTTTTTAAATTGTAGAAAGAAGGCAAGGTAAAGAGCAAGTCTGCACAAAGATGTGCTTGAGGAAAAGTACAGCCTTTCCTTCTGAAAATAACTACCTTCAAAATGACATTCATTAAATTTCAAAACTAAAGAAGTGTGGACTTTTCTTAACAATTTGGTGCCCACTGGAATCCTGAGCAACTAATTTACACATGAGCACCACTCCAAGAAAATGAGATGGCTGCTACTTTGTTGAGAGGATGTATTTAAAGGTCTAGCAATCATACATCTTAAAAACAAACCACAAAAAACCCCAAACCAAACAAAAAACCCCAAACAACCTCTATTATCATCATCACAGTACAACACCTGGAAAAAAAATTTTTAAAAATTTATTACAAAAACCAACCCCTCCCTGTTGGAGGGATACTATCAACACAGACCAAGGCTTTGCTTTCTCAGGTTTTAACGTCAAAACCTGAAGTTAGAGATGTCAAATGGACAGTGTTTCCTACATTCTCTACAGAAATTTCCAGCTGCAGAAATCAGAGCTTCAAAATACCATAACATGAAAATAGCCAGAGGCTCAGACAAAAGAACAGTACTGTCTGGAACAGGACTCTTCATCCAGCCCCAAGGTGGCTCCTAAGCAGCAAATTCAGATCATTAAGATTAAGGTGGCATTGTAGCCTACTCAGTTCAGACCCGCTTTGAGTTGGGAGAACCTGCACTGATACAAAGTAATTTATTGCTTAAAATGTTTTAAAACTTTTTTTTCACGTTTTGACTGTCTTACAGCTTTTTCTACTCAGCAATGGAAAAAAATTAGTTTTGAATTAATTCTGTAAAACCGTTCCATCAAAAAACAGAGAGGGAACCTGGGATGTAACTCTCATCCAGTTACTGCAATTTACTAGAAGTTTCAACATGTGGAAGTTTTATGTATGCTCTGCATTACGAGTAAAAACACAGGAGGCTCAGACAGAAATTGCAGTAGAAAGCATTTAAGTTGATATTTCTCAGACTAAATCATTTGTGATGTTGGACGGGCAAGGAGGGGCAAGGAGGGGCAAGGAGGGGCAAGGAGGGGCAAGGAGGGGCAAGGAGGGGCAAGGAGGGGCAAGGAGGGGCAAGGAGGGGCAAGGAGGGGCAAGGAGGGGCAAGGAGGGGCAAGGAGGGGCAAGGAGGGGCAAGGAGGGGCAAGGAGGGGCAAGGAGACAACAAAAAGATGTAAAAAACCCTATTGTTTCCATGATTTGGCTAGACAAGTTTGTAGAGAATAAACACCATCTTTACACATTTCTATCCAAAGTTTGTTTTTTTCTTTCAAATGTTAGCAGAGTAGAATGTGTGAATTGGAAAAAAAAATTAAGCATTATATTTCCTGTTTGGAAAGAATTCTACCAGGGAGGCATAAATACTAAGAGAAAAAGAAAAGTGTATTTTTCCTAACAAAAGGAGAATCTTTACTCAATCTCAATTGTCTTGAACAAGATGAGAAAGTCAGATCATTTGCCTCAGACCACTCAGATGTCCTATTCCACAATGGAAGCATTACTGGAAACTACTTGTGGTCAAAAACTACAATTAACTCCACCAGAAGCAGCACTGTAAAGAAGTACACCTGAAAAATGCAAAATAGTACTTTTGAAGAATCATTCATTGAGAAAGAAACCAGTAACCTACAGACACTGAAAACTGCACATTTAATATAAAGACAGACTAGGTTTTGAAAGCAAGTAGAGATTGTTTCTTTTATAGTTGCTATTTTGAATTATTGGAAGTTATTGGTTAACAAAATTAATCTCTTTGTATAATTTCCTCAAACACAAGTGATTTATTTGCCTGTTGTACAAACCCAGACTGAAGTCTGTTTTATTAAAAATCACCATGAGAGACTGATCTATGCATTCCAGTCAAATATCAACAAAAATAATATGGTTGATGGTATTTAATTAGTAGTCTTTCAAAAAGTAATGTATCAAACAGCTATGACAAGTATTTTTAAAAGTTCTTAATAAGAGCTGAAAATATTTATAATGAGAAGCATTCATACAGAATGCACATACACTGATCATCTTTGAAGATTCTCCATTAATACACAAAGACAACACTAACAAGTATCCTCTCCAACTTTGCTTAATCTCTGCCCAACTTAAGTACACTTGTATAATTTGCAGTCATGTGCTATTAATGTCAGCAGACAATGAAAAGTTTGGGAATACTGACAATTCCCTGCTTTGGGATGTGAAGAATTTTTTGTAGAACAAACTACATGGACAAAATTGTCAAACTAGGCTTTTAAGTCTTTTACATGTTTTGTAACTGAAATATCATTTTCAATTCATAGAATCATAGAATTGGCTGGGTTGGAAGGGACCTCAGAGATCATCAAGTCCAACCCTTGATCCACTATCGCCATGGTTACCAGACCATGGCACTGAGTGCCACATCCAGTCTCTTTTTAAATATCTCCAGGACCAGAGAATCCACTACTTCCTGGGGCAGCCCATTCCAATGCTTGATCACCCTCTCCATAAAGAAATTCTTTCTAGTATCTAACCTAAACCTCCCCCGGCACAACTTGAGACCATGCCCTCTTGTCTTGCTGAAAGTTGCCAGGGAAAAGAGACCAACCCCCACCTGGCTACCCCCTCCTTTCAGGGAGTTGTAGAGAGTGATGAGGTCTCCCCTGAGCCGCCTCTTCTCCAGGCTGAACAGCCCCAGCTCCCTCAGCCTCTCCTAATAGGATCTGTGCTGGAGTCCCTTCACCAGCCTGGTTGCCCTCCTTTGGACCTGCTCCAGGACCTCAATATCCTTCCTGAACTGAGGGGCCCAGAACTGGACACTGTACTCAAGGTGTGGCCTAACCAGCACTGAGTACAGGGGCAGAATCACTTCCTTGGACCTGCTGGCGACGCTGTTCCTGATGCAGGCCAGGATGCCATTGGCCTTCTTGGCCACCTGGGCACACTGTTGGCTCATGTTCAGCTTCCTGTCAATCCAATATTCAATATCCAATTCGATGCAATGTAATTTCAGAAACCTTCTGCAAGTAATAGAAACCTTTGCAAGAATAGTCTCTTTGAACGACCTCTTATGCAGCAAGTGACTTTATGTTCCTGCATATCCTATCACTCTGTAGATGAGGACAGCAAACATTAGTAGCATCTTTTTTGACAAATTTGATACAACCATCATAGCAGCACACTATGACATTTAAAGAACAGCACAAACTAGTTCTCCTCCTTTGACACTTACTCTAGGTCATTGTTTTCTGGACTTGTCCAGCACTGTTCTAATTGCAACAGAATCTCCACTGCAGAAAAAAAGCCAAGACAGAGAACATTAGCAGATCACAGTGTGATTACCACACAAGTTTTCATGCCATCTTCCTTGACGCTAAAACTCACCACTACACTACACCATGACTGTTGGTTTTTCATGTTTTTTATCATACCACAGAAACTGCTTCATCAACTGTTCAGGCGTCTGATAAATTTTGCTTAAACAGCAAAGATTATTTCCTTGCTAACAAAAAATTGTCTTTATGGAAATGATTATAGCATGAAATACTGAACTAAAATGAAAAAGTTTGTGCATCCATAGTGTTGAACAACTTCATAGTTGATAAACAACTTGATACAGGTGTGTTAGAGGGCAAATCCCAGTTCAGTATTTGCTTCCAGAACTGTTGTCTGCAAGTTTGCCCATTCTCCTCCCAAATGTACCAGCACAGCCTGCTGACACCACCTCCAAAACCCATATTCTAGAATTTCACTACTCATTTTCAAATTAGAATTTTTTTCTTTTTTAAGTTAGTCTAATAGTACTTTATTGAATGTCTCCTAGTTTTTGCACTGAAAATTATCTAAAAAACAGCTCACCATGAATTTCCAAGTATGCCATTTTCATTTTACATATTGATCATAGTTACACCTTTGTCATCCTCTCTAAACTGAGGAGACCAAGCATTGCAAAACCATTTGTAACTTCAGTTTCCCTGGGATTAGAACAGAAAACAGAAAAACACGACACAACATGGATATATCACTGTATTATATAAAAACAAAATTATTTTTTCTCACCACGCTTTTCCAAACTTGTAGGATAGATTCAGTTAAAAATTTAAAAAAGAAAAAAGCCAACTTTCAGTATCTCAGCAAAAACATAAATCCACCCATCTACCAGTTTGAGATTTGTACATTGACTGCTGTGATCTTTGTCTCAAAGACCTGGCTTAAGTCAATCCTAATTTTCTTTAAACAGTGCATATAATATAGTGCATTAAATATATTTCTAAATATGTAATACACTGCTATATATATCTCAAATATGCATCAGCTTGAACTCAAATACATGTATTACTATGAAATCACACACAAAACTTACAAACTCTACTTCAGTTTGAAAAATACTACTTCAATGTTGAGACAAGTTCCTGACAAGGAAATGTTTATTTTTTTCCCTTCCAGGTCAATCTTTAAAATAGTGGAAGACCACCTTTGTAAAGGCCAACCCAACTTTAACTGAGTTATGAAAGCCTGTAGGTAGGCAACAATATAATTCCCTTCCAATTTTAGAAATTAGTCTTTTTTAGAAGGATTTCACCAAGGTAATAGCTAAAGTTTGTAAGTATTCTGCCCAGTCCAAGGTGCACTAAGACACAGGTAAGTTAGTTTCACTTTTGAGCACTTGAGAGAAGAGCCTGTCCATAACCTTACACAATCTCTTTTTTCCAGGTTAGTAACTTACCACAATTTCTTTCCAAAATGTTTTATTTCACACCTAATTATTTTAAAGAATGACAGAATATTCATGTTGCCAGCAAGAAATCTCAATCACTTAAACAGAAGTTTACTCAGGTTTTTTTTTGGTGGCTTTCCTTTTTACTTGACATTTAAGGGCAGCCATGAAACTAACCTCACAGTACCAGTTTGCTGCACAAGTTTGGAACATGTATAAGAGGGAATGCAGGCAATTTACAGCTATGCACCCCATTCCAAATATAAATAAGCATCAGTAAAGCTTAGTAACTGTACTTCTAATATGAACACTACAAAGTTCAGACAAGAATATTTTTCAACTGTGAACATCTGCTCTGTTTAACAAGGTAGTAAGACTGGATAGAGCATTTGTTAAGAAACTACAGGCATACTAATCCTATCAATTTAACAATAAGTGATCACAAAAAAATTAGCATTCTATTCTTTCCCCCTAATGAGCAAGTAGAAAAATGTAAATTGCTTTTGTACATCTGCTACTGCGGACTAGGAGCTGTTGTTACTAGGTGGGAAAGAGGCAGGACCTTTAGCAGAAAAGGCTGTCAAAAAATTGGATACAAAAATTGGATGTTAAAAAAATTAGAGCTGGATTACCTCTTGAGCTGATTAGTCTTGAACCATCAAATATATAATTTTAACATGAACTATAGATCTAATAATGTTAATGGAACACATACAGAATACAAGCCCAGCAGTAGCTTCAAGAGGCCACTCAATGCAAGCCCCTTCTTGAAATGGTGTGAATCACACAAAATAAAATAGTATCTCATTAAGCAGAAATACAAAAGCCTTGCTTCCTTTGCATCTGCAGCCTCTCTTTAGTTCCCTGGTTTCCAGAGTTAAAGTAGCTCCTCTGAAGACTTTTTCACAAAACTATAGGAGCAGGAGGAGATATTCAGTTTTGAAGAATCCATGGCAGATACCTCATGAAAAAGTGAATTTGGTTTACAGCTGTCTTGGTGGAGAACCTCACCTCTACACACATCCAGTATTGCTCTCATGGACACCGTCTGGTTTGAGTGAGACAGGCAAAGACATGGAAGCAGTGGTCAGTGCAATTCTATCAATTTTTGAAGGAAATTAAGCTTCAAGTTGTCCAAAGAAAAAGCAGATTTTGTTACTACCTTTTAAATGCACTTATGAAACAATCTCATGACACTCACCAATATTAATAAAGCAGCATTTAGTTATTTCTATCAAGCTATAAACTTGTCTCTGTAGAACAGTGACCAAGTATTTGATCTTGCAAACTGCAATGCTTCAGACTTTACTTTTTCAAGTACCACAAGATCAGCACAACTCTGAAAAATTTCAGTTTCACATTTTAATTAATCAGCATAACCTAGCATTCCTCAAAGCATTTAACCCTGTACTGTTTTTATTCCAGCAGACACAGGTTTCAAATTTTTCCTACTTTCACTGTTCTTGATACTCAAGATAAAATCTAGAGGAAATAGAAATCTAAGTGCAGAATCACTGATGCACAGTGGAACTACTGTAGACAAATGAGTAGGGAAGACCTATTCCTGAACTTCAGTGAAAAGTTTTTACAACTGCAATATTAGAAATTGATACGGCTGTCTCAATAAAAGAAAACATCACTAAAAATAAAATTTAAAAAACTAGGCAAGAAAAGCATAGGGGTTCAAAATAGACTAAGTCTTTAAAGGAAGTGAGCATAGGGGTTCAAAATAGTTTAAGTCTTCACAGGAAGTGATTAAGTTAGAACAACTAGTACGCAGACCAAGGCTGTTATCAAGTTGTACAGCTCTCTACCATAAAAGCAGATCCAGAATCTCTTACCAAGGAGAGATTTTTAACTATATGACAAAATGGTTCTCATTTGAAGCAGAGAATCTTCAACTGAACATCAACATGTCAAATCAGGCTAAATAATAGCCACAGAAAAAGTAATTTTGTTAAAGCATTGTAAAAATCGAGATGAATCAGGATTCACTATGAGTCTCCAGAGTCTGACAAAATTGCTGCATATTTTAGAAATCTACTAAATAAGGAATTATACAGTTCTACCACAGTCCTCACTAGTGAAATGTTTCAATTTTAGATGTTTACAAGCTAAAATTATGTTAAACCATGCTTAAATTCAGTGGCACAGATATCACTGCAAGAGATTTAAATTGTCATTAGACTTTCACCTGTATTTGTATGGGAAATCAATAGAAGTAGTAACATAGTTTTCCTTTCAATAAGCATATTAGCTGAACTATTATCAAATGCCTGTAATAATTAGCATGAAAAAGGTCACCTAAGTTATCATCAGTTGAATACTATGAGGCTATGCTTGATTAACCTATAGCATTCAAGTACTAATTACAATACCACAAATTAAACTTATGTTTCAGTCAAAAAAGGTAAGTTCAAAGGTTCAGCAAAATCAAGAAACTTCAAAGGTTCACAAGTACCACAAGCTCCTTCCTCAGGCTCACAAACAAATAAATATGATTTATGTCAAAAAATTAGATCTCTGAGGAAGCAGTCTTGTCTATTCAATCAGAGGTACTTTGAAGGATTAAGAATCTGCAGTCTTAAAAAAAAATTATTTCATCACTTTGATTGTACACTTCAGAATGGGCCTCACCAAGAGTAGTAAGATGAAGAGAAGAACCAAGAGGTTAAGACCTGCCATAGAACTAACGCTCAAAACTGCTAGGGACACAATTTTTTCAAAATGCTAAACCATTACCAGATTGCTAACAGTAAGGACAAACTGAACTCTACCCAAAATCCTCATCTTCCAGTTCTGTTTAACATTATATAGAATATAATATTTCACAAGGGTTTTTTATGTTTTTCACTGACCTTCTACAAAGATAGCTTGGGAAAGAGTGGCTGGAAATTTGCCTGGCAGAAAAGGACCCTGGGGTGTTGACTGACATAAGGCTGAAGATGAGCCAGCCATGAGCCCAGGTGGCCAACAAGGCCAACAGCATCCTGGCCTGTATCAGGAGTAGTGTGGCCAGCAGGAATGACAGTCCCCAGTAATTGGCACTGGTGAGGCTGCACCTTGAGTATGGTGTACAGTGTTGGGCCATCACAACAAGAAAGACATTAAACTGATGGAGTGAGTCCAGAGAAGGGTAACGAGGCTGGTGAAGGGTCTACAGCACAAATCCTATGAGAAGCAGCTGAGGGAACTGGGATTGTTCAGTCTGGAGAAAAGGAGGCTGAGAGGAGATCCTATCGCTCTACACAACTACCTGGAAAGAGGTTGTAGCAAGGTGGGGGTTGGTCTCCCCCTCCTAACAAGCAACAGGACATGAGAAAATGGTCTCAAATTGTTACAGGGGAGGTTTAGATTAGGTAGAAGAAACTTCTTCACTGAAAGGGTAAATTAAACACTAGAACAGGGTACCCAGGGAGTTGGCTGAGTCACCATCACTGAAGGTGTTTAAAAGATGTATAGACATGATGCTTAGGAATATGGTTTAAGGAATATGGACTTGAGTTTGGTTAGTGGCTGGCAGAGTTAGGTTATAGTTGGATTTGATGATCTTAAAGGTCTTTTCCAACCAGAATGATTCTGTGAGAACCCTGAAAAAACAGATGTTCTATAGGAACCCTGATAAGTAACATGGGGTTTTACTGTACCATTAAACTCAGAAACAAAAATAAGCTTTAGAAGAGCAATAGGAAAAACAGAAAAAGAAAAAAACACAAAACAAAACAAAAAATAGCACATGTATTGTCACTTTAAAGGTAATGTGCATAGAACACCCACCTTCATTTTGTGAAACCTCTGTAAAAATAGACCTGGACACTTCAGAAGAAGTCTAACGCACTTCCAAAAAATTCTGCCAAACAGGAAGTTTTTTTTAGGAAAGCACTGCAATCTTGATTTGTGCTTTCAAGCTTTCCTTATCACATACCAAATCGTGAGCTGCTTCTACATTTCCAGACTTGACTCTACTAAAACTGCTCATTTCTTCTCCTAAAGCAATACTGCTCAGTTCCTAAAAGCCCTTCCACAGTGACTGAGAAAGAAGAAATCCAGTAAAATGAAGAATTAAGAGCCCAGTGATTTAAGCACTGTACCAGACACAAGTCTGAAAGCTTAAGATGGGTCCCAGTTGCCCAACCCCCTGTTACATTTTACTCTACCAACATCAGATCACACAATCCACATCACCTCAGAGTTTCACAAATAGCTAGTAGGTACAAGGAAGAAAGCTTTGCTAGTGCTACCGTAACACCTGCAGCCTTGCATGCAAACCTGGCATGCTTTCGAAAGATATTTACTTCCCCAGACTCACTATGACCCAAGAAGTTTCAGGTTCCAAGGTTATATCCATTAAGCTTTTCTCTGTCAGTAAAATAGCCCAAGGGAAGCAAAAATTTTTTATTCTAAATAAATCACAGTACAAGATTTAATATAGTGACTTCGGGCATTTTTGAACAAAAGCAATTACTACTAAAAACTGTTTAGTAGAACTGCAGTATATACAACAATACATAAAATCAAAGACCCATCCAGTTTTCTTGCTTTGATGGACATACTACAAAGTCTCACAATAAATGTAACCATGGATTTTAAAAGTACACCACCCTATTTATTATGAAGAATTTAGTCATGACTTTCTCTGTATAGGACTAAATTGCTATAATTCCATATATTTTTAAGAGTCATGTGTCTCATAATGGCACTTTGGCCCCATGCCATTTCAGAATATCCAAAGGTAGCTCATTTTCTTAATTTAGGAGATGGGGATTTTTCACTGAACAAAAGATGCAAGCGAGCTAATGATATCCATATAAACTAAGTGCTCGGTGATGCAATAAAGAAAATGTGATAATGTTAAAAGAAATGGAAAAGCAATTATTAATTTATGTTTTAAGCAAAGTTGTTTTCTTGTTTAAACTACTCTACATGAACTGGGTGGCAGGTTGCCCATAAACACTTTTTTATTAACAGATTACCCTAGAATCTCTTCGGCCTAACATGACTGCAGTATTTTAGTAGCTTCACCAATCTACTTTTGCCAAAGCAGGAATGTTTGTTTGAAGTACAGAAGACCATTGCCAAAAGTTGAGACTATTCTCCTCAGTGTACAAATAGAAAAAAAAAAATTGGTATACATCTACAGCAAAGCTTTCCAGATGCATCAAGATAAGCATTTCTTTAGACACTGACTACATGGAACCACACATCCAGGCTTTGAGCTATTTTTGTTAAAGAATAACAGTTGCAAGCTCTTCTCACAAAATCTAGGGAACAGAAGTCACACAAAGCAAGTTTTCTGTGTCTCAAATATATGAAAACTTCAGCCATTTGCTTCCACTGAATTCATCTTCTACTGCTGAAAAGAATATGGGGAAAATGAACAGATGCTGACATTCAGTGTGATTGGGATCTTCAGATATTTAATGACAGAATGATGAACAATCTAATTTTTCTCCTTCCTGTGAACTGGGTTTGGAACAGAAAAAAAAAACCCCAAACTTTAATTAAAGAACCTTTTCTGCCAGGGAATAAAGAGTCCTAGGCATAATTTGGTCTGTGTGGAACACAGAAAAATTATTCTATGGTTATCTCCTTTATTGTCAAGAATTTCTGTTGGAAATGGTCTTCCTTTTTGGAACTCTCTCTACTGAGAAAGAGACTAAGCTTCAATCTGCAAGTGAGTGTTTTTAAAGCATGAAGCACCAATAAAGATATAGCATTCATGTTGGCAGACAATCAAAATACATCTCATTTTATATACTGTCCCAGTTTTGCTATTGAGAAAGCACAGAAAACTGAAGAAACTTGTTTAAGATGGACCAGTTAAACAGCAGGGAACAGGAGATTTCCTCCAAATTTTCTGCTCTAGCTTCAAAGCTTATTCTGCCTCCTATAAAAGCAAACAAAAAAACACAGTATTGATAATGGTTAGACCACAGCCCTGAACAATTAGTATCTTAAAGTTGTGAGAAACATCATCCTAAAGATAGACAAATCCTGAAAAGAGACCATTTCAGCTTTCTCAAACCTCTTTACAGTTTAATTGCTACCCCGCTCAGGTCACATTTGTCTTCTAGAGGGACCATCAAGCAGAAGAGTGATAACTATGGACAGCATGGGAACAGAGTTCTTATGATGCTGAATGCTGCCTCAGGTTGAAGTCTACCTAATTACTCCATTCAGGAAAATTAAGCCTTGAGTATATATACTTAACTCTAGCTCATTAGAAGATGTTTATATCTGCTGGGAAAATAAAGCACAGTAGATTATGCACATAACTTCCTGAAAACTATGGACTACATGTCCTGCTGTAATGGTTCAGATGCAAACAAGAAAGAAAAAAAGCATAGATGACCCTCTAATTGCTTGATATAAATGTAACACATTTGAAACAGGAGGTGAAATGCTGAATTCCACCCTGGTAACAACAGCTAAATCCCTTTAAGTATGGAGAAAGTCCAAGAGATTGGCCTGCTATGAACAATGAGGCCACCAGCAGTTTACACTGATCATAGCAGTTTGAAATCAATAACAAGTACAACTGGTCCTTGTGAGGAACACATACACAAACATCCAGCAGTGTGCAAAGGGTGAGCCTGAGGCTGAATTGCCACACATAAGAGCAAGACTCAAACACCTGAACAGCTGGAACAAGTGTCCTCTGATCAGCACCACAAGCTCAGAACAACTGGATACCTGTGAGCAGACGAGCGTGGGCATATGAGAGATAAATACATTCAAGATTTTACGTTACTCAGTGCTGTGCTACTCCTCTTGTGCCTACCTCATCAATCAGTTTCCCCCGCAAGACAAAAAACAGAATCAAACAGCTTAACTCTTTTCTACAGCCCCTGATGTCAGGGAGAGTGCCATGGCAGCTCTGCTCTATAGGCAAGAGCTGGGGTCCAGCACTTGACCTCCCTCCAAGGGTTGTGTTCTACTCAGCTCTACAGCTTGTAACTTCCCTCCTATACAGTAAAGGAACCGAGTTTTTGTCCATAGTTCAAAAAAGGAGAACAGAGCCTCTGCTATTAATTGCTCTAAATGTTCCTGTGTATGGAAAGCACAAAAATACCTTTCTAATTAGAGATAATAGCCAAGCAATATCTGTCTGCCTCGGAATCACTTGCTTTTAAGTCCCATAGCTAAAGCAGAGTTGGAGATATTTCTAAGTAACTGGAAATAGAATCAAGCTGTATTTCAAATGGATACACTGTTCAATTTTGACTAGTAAATAATCCCAAACTGTAACTTTGTGATTCAGAAGCTTTAAGTTTTCCAGGACAAGAAGTCTCCACCTGGACTTTTCTCTCAAAACTGCAAGTTCTAGAGGCAACTGCTGCACAGAATGGCACAGTCCTGCCTCTGGCACACTAGGTCACCAATACCACAATGCTTACCTTTGATTTTAACCCATCAAATCTAAGACTGGGGACAAAGAGCATAACCAGAGAGTAATTCTATTCTAATTTAATAGGTTAAACACGCCACCAACTGTTGATTCATTTCCACAACCACTTCATAGACTCAGAGAATCCAGTACAATGCTGATGTTATTTTGACATTTCCTCTTATTGATAAATTTACCAGTGTCAGTGAACTCCCTGTACATTTGCATCCATAGATTTTAGTTCTTCAGAAAAAGCATTAGTTATGTTTTTACATGTCACTGTATTCATAGAAAATAATATTAATAAAGTAATTTGTGTGCTAAAATTATCACTGTTCCTCCAACAGTGGTTAGAGTTCTCAATGAATAATGAGACAGCAATGTGGTTAAGAAAATTTCTGTTCACATTAATCTGTTCTAATCACTACTGGTTTTGAAGTAAAAATGCCTAAATTGCAGACTGCTCAAATACAGAGAATGTGTTCTATAAAGGGGTTAGCTCATCAGCCTTAACTAATCAGGACTGCACTATTAATTTCCTCACATATCTGTAATCTAGAACAGGTTAGATCAATTTTTAAATTAAGAATATTTTCTCTTTAACCACCTTTCTAAAAAACTATACAGTTCCTGTGATAACTTACTTGCAATAGGAAGGAAATGAAAGCTTGACAAGATGCACCTATACTTGAAGATGCAAGGAAAACACTGATACCCATCTCCCATCTACTGGTAGGCAATGAAAGAAGCATTATCATTGCTATACTCTCACAACATGAATGCAGAAAAAAAATGAAGACTGACTTTTCTCCCACTTCCAGGATTTAATTCTCAATGAATAAGTTTTCACTGACTCAGTCTTTCTAATTCACATCTCATTTCAATTAAAAACACTTTTGCAGCATTAAAGAGTAAGTGGCTCCCACTTTCAAAAAAATTCTTGCACATTATTTATTGCTTGTAAAACCATAGCAGGTAAAGCATCCTATCCTGTAGGTCAACAAGCACTTTTTGGTTGTGTTTCCATCTTTAAGCAACAGAATGAAACAGGCACTTCTTTCAAGTTTCACTCCTTCCCAAAATACTTTTCAAACCAGTTTCCTTAGGCATAAGGAGAGCGTCTGGTTTTATACTGGGAATGCATCCGAGCCTATCCCTGCTGCCTGTGCTCCCCTTTCCTGAAGGCACAGTAACCACAGGAGATGTGACTTCTGCACTGTTGTTGGGTAACAGGCCTAACCTATGAGCTGAGGTTGAGGGGTTTCAAACACTTCTTTCAAGAATCAACATCCAACAAGGGATCAGGAAGGATACATTTTCACCAAGCTAGGAAAACACAAAGACTTCAACTGCTGCATGAAACTTCTTCCCTGCCCTCAGAAGATACATTTTCTGTCAATCTCACTGTTGTTTTTTTTTCACAGTAACTGTTTCTCCTTTCACAATCTTGCAATACTTCCCTTGTTTATTTAGAAAGCAATTCACAATCTGAGAATTCACAGGTGTAATAATGACTGAGTGCCAGTAAACAGGTTTTAACAAGTCATCATTTCCCAAACTGCAACATCACGTTACCCTAAATTACAGGTAAGCTGTGAACACATGCACTTTCCTCCAACCTCAATCCTTACTCTTATGCCTCTGTTTTCTAATATATTCTACAAATGAGAGTAATTAATAGCACTCCCCCCCCCCCCATCTACCCTTTGTTCTTAATTTCTATCACCTTTTTAAACCCAAAACATATGGAGTTAAGGGAGGTTTCAAATATGGCATTAAGAGCACAGCATGGTCACTGCTGTTGAGTAACATGCTATCTGAGTAGATGCTGATTTAAGAGACCTTGGGAGTCCATAATAGATTTAGATACCATACAAGATACACATCTTTTTTAGATTTGATGAGGGAGTTCTAATTTTTCAACTTGTAAAAGACAAACCTCTTAAGGCAATTAACCTGACAGACAGACTGGTTACAAAAAAAGGAAGCAAAAAACATACTTGCAGACTAATACAAGCAGCAAAGGAATATAAGATTTACCTACACTTTAAAAGGTATTAACTCAAGTTTTCTAGAAAGATGGCCTAAGTCTTCCCAAAAAAAAGATCAGAGTTCAATCAGTTTCAGGACAACAGAGAATTAAATTAATTCTGTTCTGCTAAAAAGTAAGGTTCTGGCAATGGCAGTGTAGAATAAAGAATCTACAGGACATCATTTAAAAATAAAAGTCCAAACACATAGTTTATTACATGGCTTGGGTAATACCATATGGCTGTGAACATATGGGTAGTTCAGTTTTTAGTGAACAAAAAATAAGCAGGGTTACTGGTGCTTTATTCCACAAATTCCTTCTGCTCATCTCAATCACTTGGAAACTATTAGTGAGATACAAGTCCTATATCCTTTAGTGTTCCCACTTGAAACCATTCATTGGCAACACAGAAGCAGTAGCATGTAACTAGAGTATTACAAAGCTTATGTCAAGAACAAGACAAAAAACACCAAAAAACAAAACCACACACCACTGAACAAACAAACAAAACCAAAGACAATCAACACAAAAAGGCTCCACCAAGCAGCATGGAATTTTACAGTCCCAGAGGATAAAGCACAGCAAAACAGAGCTCAGCCTAGCTCTCTATTTTTGCAGTCAGCTGCTGTAAACCGTCAGCACACCATTAAACATCTAAAAACATGTAAATACTAACCTATATATAAGGTAGTGGGGACTGAGCAGCGATACCTCACATCACTAACACAACTTGAACAGACACATAGCACAACAAAAACAGCCAGGCCACTCACCAACAGAAAAGAGCTTTGTTCCTACCCTCCTGCATACCTGGTTCCCACCAGACTTCTGAATGGTTCCAGCAGCTAAATCAAAACATCACTGGCGTGAAGAGCATTAAATCCATTTCAGAACATAAAAGGATACAGCCTTAGTGCTCCAGTCTGAGTCCCGATGGCCAGGATTTTCTGAACAGGATCAAATGCCAAGGCTGAAGGTTGGTAGGGGAAACCATGGCGGACAGTCTAACAAGTCAGAGCGTCACAGTAGTGATGAGTTAAGCAGGAGACAAAACCAAACAGAATCAATGTTGTATGTTAGGGAACAGGGTTCAGTGATAATAACCATTAAGAAAGTAACTTAGAAAGCATTTTAACAACAGACTAAGAAAATCAGCTGGTTTACATGGACCAATTACAAAAGGTATTTCTAGTTGGAGTTACTCATTCATCCTTGTTCATCAAGCTACAATCATACTTAACTGAAACTTAATTGGAATCTTATATTTCTTCTGTAGAAAGCCTGTATCAACTCAGCATTTTTGTCTACCTCATTTGAGTAATCATATATCCAGCTGTAACAAAGCCACTAAACTATTAAAATCTGAGATGTTCCTAGAAAGTCTGGCAAAAAACAAAGCCAGACTTGTAATTACAACTATTAAAAACTACTAAACCTGCTTTGCTGAGAATCACTTCAATTTCAATCCAACAGGCCCCACATGACAGTGCAACCTCTCTCACCACATTAAAAAAAACCAAAAACTAAAACAAAAACCAAATCAAACCCACACTCCACAGAATTATTCTCCCACTCTCTGAGTCCCACAACTGGGACCAAAAAAAAAAGCCCCCCAAACAAACAAAACCAAAACACATCCCAACTAATAAAGCAAAAAACCCTTCAACCACAGTAAGTTTTCTTAACATGAAGCCACTGGCACATTTAGCTTTTTGGTGAGCCAACACTAATTTGCTAATTGACCAGGCAACAACTCCATTACACTTCACAGGCCCTAATTAGAATTGAGAACATGATAAAAGTGTTACACTTATTTCCCTTATAAATGTACACAACACAAGCCACACAAAACACTAGCTTTTACATTTCAAAAACTTTAGCTTACAGCAGAGTTATTTTAGGGCCTCATAAATGTAAAGCAAACTTCTATACACTCCTTTTACTTCACTGAAGTTACAGACATACCCCACAACTCTCAGTATTTCCCAGTGAATAAAATCTAACTGGGAACAGTTCTGCTCTTTTCCATATCCTTCACGAACAACTTACAGAAGTGGCAGAAACACATGCAATACTAGACAGAGCAAGGAACAGAATCCACAAACAAGCTCATCCATGTCAAGCTAGGCCATGGGTGCGTTGTAAAGATAAAAATGGGTATTGGTATTCTAATCAGTTTTTATTCCTCGTGGTACAGATGGTGGATTAATTCGCTGCATCATTTTCTCAAGTGTGCTGACACGAACCGCAGTTATTGTAACACACACAAGCAAAGAAACCAAACAAACAACAAAAAAAAACCCTGTAACTTTTCCTCTGTCTCTGGAGAACATTTGCAGTATAAGCATCAGCGACTTGGCAACACACTGCAGCGAAACCACCACAAACGTCTATAGCCTCTTTAGGCACACAGGAACAGGATAAATGCATTTCCAAATAATGCAGAGCGACAGAGCCCCTGTCTTTCGGGCCCATTAGCAGAGGCTGCTACTCAAACGCCGCGGTAATCACATCCGCACTACAGCTAGGTACCACTCCTTCCCCCATCCATCCTACTGTTCCTACGAAGCCGTGGGGAACACGGTCAATATTACACGCATGAAAGAGCCTGGAAGACGACAAACCCTGAAACTCTCCAGTAAAGATGACTACGGAAATCCAACAAGACCTGTACAGCTACACCCACTGCTTCCTTCCCTTCTCTCCCCATATTCCTCTTCTCCCCACCCCCCCCGAAAATAATACACTCAAACAAGTAAACATGAACGGCGGGGAGGCTGAACGAGGTGGGGACCGGGAAGCGAAGCCCGCAACTCCCACCACCGCGGTGAGAGGCCCCTTCCCCGGCCGCCAGCCGTCCGGGGGCCGCAGCGTTCACTCACCTTGCAGAGCTGGAAGTGCTCGGACTGGAGCGTCTCCTGGATTTCGGTCTCCCGGTTCCCCGACTGCTGCTGCTGGGCGGCGGACGACGCCGAGGCGGCGGCGGAGACCGCCGTCAGGCCGTCCAGCACCTTCCTGATGTTAAATTTCCTCATGGTCTTCGGCGGCGACGCTCCTCGCTACCCCGGCCTCGCCGCCGCCGCCGCCGAGCTGTCACCGCCGCGCCGCCCGCCCCGCAGGCGGCAGACGAGCCCCCGCCGGGGGGGCGGTGCAGGGGCGGCCCGCGATCAGGGGGGCCGCGCTCTCCGCCGCGGGGCAGCACTCCTCCTCGTCCGTGGGGAGGGCGGCCAGGCGTCAGTCCGGCAACGCAACGCCGCTCCTCATCGGGGCCCGCGGGTTAGGAGATGGGAGACTGGAGCCAAGCAAAGACGAGCCGGTCAGAACACCGGCACCGCCGCTGGTCCCAGCCTCACCGCCCGCGGCCGCCCCGCGCCCTGCCCGCCGGGGCGCACGGCTCGCTCCGGGCCCAGGACGGCCCCGCCTCGGTCCGGCCGCCCCTCCCGCTGCCGGAGGTGTGCGGGATGCTTCTCTCTCGGAGGAGCTCCCACGTCCCCCCGCGTAGCCCACCTCACATCGTGGCGGCCACGGCCGCCGCTGTCACCCGCCTCTGCGTGCGTGCGTGTATGATGTATGTGTGTGTATGCGTGTGTATGTGTGCGTGTACCGGTCCCCTCCCGCCGCCGCAGTATCTCCCCCCTTCGCTGGCTCCCGCCCCGCGGCTCTGCTCAGGCTCCCTCCGCCTCCTCAGAGCTCTGTGTGCCGCCAGCCCGTCACCAGCGGGGCTTCTCCCGGATGCTGCCAGCGGCAACTGCTGCTGCTGCCGCCCGCCCCCACAACCATCCTCCTCCTCCTCCTCCTGCCGCCGCGGAGAGCGCCTCCCCCGCCTCACAGTCGCTCCCCCTTGCCTGACAACGCGGAAGCGCAGCGCCCCAGGGAGGAGCAGCGGTACCGACGGCCACTACCGCGGCACCCTGCCTGGCAGCGGCGAGGCGGCCGCGCATGCGCCCTAAGAGTGCCGGCACCCGGATGTGGTGGGGGGGCCGGTCCCCTCCCGCCGGGCCGGGCGAGCCGAGCCGCGTGGGGGCTGGAGCGGTGTGTGAGGGGTTCGGGGCTGCGGCGCCCGGACTACCGCGCCGGGCTTGAGCTGGGTATTGGCCCCCGAGCAGGCGTAGGTGGGAGCAGGTAACAGGTGGTGGCGGGCGCTGCCGTGGCCAGCGCTGTGCCTGCCGCCGGCGCGCCGCTGGAGGCGCACGGCAGGTCCCGGGGAGCCAAGCGAACCGACCGGGGTGCCCTGGCGAGAGCCGCTCTTCGCGGCTGGTGACAGGCGGAAGATCCCTCGGCGGCTGCGCAGGCGGATGGGGCAGGAAGGGACTGCGTTTCACGCCGTGGCGGCCCGGGCGTCGAGGCGGACGTCAGACGGGGTTAGGGCAGCGCCGGCGTTTTCCCTGGGGCCGCGGCCTCGGGGTGCGGCGAGGGGCTGGCGGCATCCACCGGGGAGCGGCGAGTGGCGGCCGAGCTGGTGGCAGGCGGGAGGGGAGTTTCCAGCGGCGGTAGCGCCCAACCGGAGAGGTGTGACACCCCCCCCTCACACACACACACCCGTCATCCTAAGCATCGTGCTGGGGAAGGATGCGCGGGTGGGGGGGCCGAAGGTCCCTGCGCAGCTGGGCAGCAGCGAGCAGAGAAGTCACAGCCAGACCTCACCTTGGCAGAAAAGTACTTCCTTCTTAGGGCTGTAAAATTAATCTAAGCAGGTAGCACCGGGCTGTACATTTCTTTCTGCTCCCCACTAGTATAGTACTCTATTCTGTATTTATTTTTTCTTGTAGTACTACATTGAATTTTCTTGATTATAGATAACTGCTATTCAGGTAATAGCAGTAAGGTCAGGTAATAGATACTGCTCTTGCCTCAGTCATTGTTATGTTGGTAAAGGTAATTAATTATTATTTGTATTATTATTATTATTATTTTCTGACTTTGTTTTCAAGTAAAATGAACTGGAAGATCAGGCATCAGTTTCAGAGGGAAAAACTTGTAAAGGTGTTTCAAGGCATTAACTCACATCTCCTAGCTATAGTGTGAATGTCTTCACCGTAAAAGTCTCTGCACACAGGAAAATGGTACTTTCAAGTTGTATTTTCAGCCTGATAAGCAGGCATGCTCTATTACCACAGTCAGTGTAGTAGTGCACGAAGGGATTAGTATAATCACAGAACAGCAAAATCCATCATCACAACCTCGAAAGTCAAAATTCCATGGACTTTTCTTACGCCTGCAACCCCCTGTCAGTTTACATTGCCAGCAAGTACACCATATAAAAGAAAAGGAGACTGATATATATTCTTACAAAGTAACTGAGTCCTGAACTTAGGGAACTGTTCCCCTGTGTTACCAGGACTGTTGGACATTTCCTCAAATAGGCAAAGTGTGAAAGAATGTTTATTAAAATTGTGAAAGTCATAGAAATAAAAGAAGTTGACTTAAATAAGGACCGGTAAATATTTGATATAAAAATTAACTTAATTTTACGAGAAAAATGTGTGAATTTTCAGTCTGCCTTTAATGATCCATTATATATTTTGACTAACATCTTGTGGAACTTGGTCATATTTGACTAAATGGTAAACACAGACTTACAGATAAAGACGTGTGGAGGTGTAACTTTAGGACTGTAAGTTATTGTTGATTTGAGACCTATGGTCAGTATATGTTAAGCCAGGCCCTGCAAACACTCCCTAGTTAAAACTTTAATAGCACAACTAGCACCATTATTTATAGTAACTAATATTAATCATGGGGGGGAAAAATCTGGATGAAGAATTAAAGGACTTTAACAGCAGTCTTTTTGCATATTGCAATAATTTCCCTTTTATTGTCTATGTACTTGGCCCTCAAATCCATTCTTTAAGAGGACTATACATTCTTAGGGCAGAGATTTATTTTCTGTTTACATTAGCATCTATCACAAGGAGGACGTCATTCATTATTGTAATGTTGTACTAATACTTTTAAAGATTTAGTCAAGTATAATATAATATACTATAATATAGTCAAGTATAATATAATATCAAGTAGTATAATATACACAAGACTGTTTAGTTGGCTGGGTTTTGGGGGTTTTTTTCTGTGGGGTATTGTACCACCAGTGTTAGCATGGGACAGAGGGAATTATGGTAGTCCTCCATGAGCCAGAATGAGTCAAAGCCCATCTAGTTATAATGTATGTTAGGATTTATTGGAATTATCCAAGAGCAGTGGGTAGGGACTGAAATGACAGGTCCACTTGTGGTGTTTGTCATCAGTTTGTATCTGAGCCCCCAAAGGGTTTCCAGCTGTATCCAGAGAAGGCAGTGTAGTCCAGGTCACTTGTGCTGCTTGGCATGGACAAGAAAAGGACCATCAGAAGTGACTTTAAGATCTCTGCTTGGCCTAAAGCTTTTGATAGTCAATCCAGTCTTTAAAGACTAAGATGCTTAGCTTCCCTGAGAACTTTTTAATGATGCTTAGTCACTCACACTGCAGTGTCAGGATAGACTGAGCCCTAGCCAAACATTTCCATGCCATAAATAGAAGCTGGAAAACATTTCTGAACTAATCCAATTCAGGTTGTTCTACTGAAGTGTATGGGGCCAGGCAGTGTAACCACAGCTCTAAGTTAATTTTGGAACCTTCCCTGGCTGCTGGGAAACTGCTCAAGCTTTCAAGCTGTTACCAAAGAAACATCTGGGTTGGTTGGTTTGCTTTTTTTTTTCTGCAATAATCTGTACTTGTGACAAATCATGAGGAGGAAATCCTGCAAGAGGTAAACTTTTCTACATTCCTGCAGCATAATTTGAATAAGCCATAAAGGAGAAGGAAATGAAGAGCATATGTCAATTAATTGGTCAGCTCCTGGAAAAAAAAAATTGTGCTATTAATTGCCATAACCTCAATTAGAGATGTACTGTCTACTGTTTGTAAATTCACACATTTCAGAAACATCCTGATTGACCATACTAGTACTGATGTAACAAGTTCCTGCCTCTGGAAGCCTACTTGGTCTTTGTCAGGCTCACAGGTCAGGGGCATCTTTTTTTTAAAGACTTATGGAACAGCTTGCCTAATGCAGTACGTATGGGTGGTATTAGGCTGTATGGACATACATGGCAGAGAGAGGGCACATACTGCTGCTGCAGAGGCTGCACCAAGATGCCTGCACGTTCAGATAAGTCAGCAAGCTTAATGACAAGGGCATACCTTGGTTGTTGAAGTATGAATTGGGAAGGTTCTGCAGGAATGATCTACACAACTAGCACAGATAACACACAGGGACCCACGTAGCTATTGAGTGATGGGCTAGAGCATGGCAAAAGAAAGAAGCATGGCTGTCTTAGGAAGACTTGTGAAGAAGGTTGTGCACCATCTTCCTGTCGCAAGATGAACCTCTCTTAGGGCACGGCGCTCTGCGATCCAACAAGTGTTCAGCAGAAGTGCACAAATAGTGCTCTGAGTCTGTTGCCCTCAGGACTGGTTAGCCTGGCTCAGTGCTACTGCTCCAGATTCAACTGACCTCTCTGCTGGCTTGCTCAGGAATGAGCTGAGCCTCATTCAAGCCTCACCTTTTATTGGCCCCCTAATCCTGCTCATGTGCAGTTCGGGCCCACCCTAATCAGGCACAGGTGGGCTTAACACAAGCTCATGCCCACTACCTGGTAATTACTGGCACCTGGTTGCCTCATTGCCTCATTTCACTACATCTTCCCACTGCTGTTTTGGATCAGATAAAGGCAGTGTTGGCTATTAAACTCTACACAAAAATTTACTGTGTCTCATGAAAACGTTTATTGCTCAATATCTATTCTCTTCACTGGTGATACAGTTCCTTCAAAAATTGTTCTTCATCATCTGTCTTTTTTCAGCTCTTAAAAAATAAATGATAAAGTATTTAAGGAGGAGATTAACACTGCATTTTTGTTTTCAAATTTACTTTTATCATTTTTATCTGTATCTCCAGTACCTAAGGCTAGGTCCTCCTTGTAGCATAGTCTGGCTAATTTGGCTCCAGACAATCCCTCCTTCTTATCAATGTCTAAAGGAGTAATTTATTTTTCTGCTTATCCAAATCTTCTTTGGCCAGCGCAGACATTTAATTAATTTTGTTCTGATTTTGTACTAAAAATGCATAGTTCTCTTTTGTTCGTGCAGTCTGTTGATTTCTTCTGCTTTTTATATTGCATTTTATTGGAGCATGAGCCAGCTGTTAAGAATAGAGGTATTTCAACTCTAGCATCTACATTCTCTTGCTTCATGCTTTTAGTTATAACTGTATCCTCAGTTGTCCTTATGCTTTAAGTTAATCTCTTGTGTAATCACACCAGGCAGTTTTGCTGGCTGAGTATGCCCTTATTTTGCTGGTGTTTTCTGGGGGTACAGTGCATAAGAAGTATTACGAGCAAGATTCACAGTTCACAAACCATTCACCTCCCTAACTGTGTGTATAAGCTCGAGCTACGTGGGTAGGTGACATGATTTACTCAACAGATAGTATGACATACTTAACATTAGTACAAAACTTGCATCATTATTTGCATTATATTGTATAGCTTCTGCAGTTTGATCTGTTCTGATGGATTCTTGAAAAATATTAATGCAGAGTAATACAAGCACAGAATAAGCAGCTGAGATGAGAAGGGATCTCTGGTGCTCATCTGGTCCAGTGATCCATTCAGGAATGAACTGGAGCCAACTTCAGAGTCAGCTCATGTTGCTTGGGGTTCTGTCTTAATTTTTACATATCTGCAAAGATGGAGATTCTGTTACCTCTGCTTTTTTGCATTAGTACAGAATAAAATTACTATTACTGTATCCCATGTGCTGCATTTCTATTTTCTCAGTTTTATATTAATAGTATGCCTAAGTCAGAATTAAAACCTCCAACAAATAATGCTAGTACTGTCAGAAAAGGATTTGAACAAGATAAGGCTTTTATCCATCTAGAAAAACGAGGACTGATACTTTAATGAATATTGTTTCATATGTATTTATCATGTACATTTAATGGTATTCAGTCAAGTATAATACAGGTGCTTCTTATTACAGTGCCTCTTAAAGACTGGCATAACAGAGCAAAGTAAATATGAAATACTATCACTTCCCATTAAATGGCAGCAAAATATTACATGTGAAATCAGCACAAGCTTTATAAAATAGCCAAATTAAGAGAAAATATGAGTGTCTGCCAAGTGAGGAAGGATTTTCTTGCACTAAATGAATTAAAGCTAAACTAAGATGGACAGAACAAATTTATCCATTCTTAAAACATTCAATTTTTAAAAATGTCTTCCAAATGCATTGATCTGCCTATATACAGTATTTTGTTCAAAGTGTAGCATTTCAGACAGAATCTTTCATCAATGAGTCATTTTAAGTGACTGCCCACTACAAAAAAAAAAACCCAAAAAAACAAAAAATACCACATATTACTGTAATTGTAACGAAAGGGCATTCCTGTTGTACAGTAGTTTAACAATCTAGACAAGCATTCATTTAGACTACAAAAACATAACGCCGATGTTAAAAATGGCTACTATTTCACTGGTATTTTCTTAGTTTAAATTAAAAGCATTTCATAAACTGCAAAGCTAAGCACACAAGCAAGCAAGTGGACAATCCTTTTGATGATGGTGAAGCTAAAAAGTCCAAAATGCATGTATGCTTCATTTAATTTTAGGCTTTTTTCTTTCTTTTTCTTTTTTTTTTTTTTTATACAGCACATTTATTTTCAGTCCTGTTACCATTTTTCTGTGAATATAAACCCTTCCTGTAACACCGGTTCAGAAATAATAGCACCAGATACATACTTAAATTTTCTGGTTTGCTTAATTATGCAAGAAAATTTCAGATTTCAAGATAGTTAAAAGATTTCTCATAAAAATAAGAGTATTCTATATTGTTTTAAGTTCATTCCGAGCATGGTAAATAGTACCTCTTTTCACATCTTCTCTGCTCCCTCCCAACAAGTGAAGCAGGAGGCAAAATTTCAGGACAGCTGGGACTCTAAAGAAAGTGCTAGTGCCCTCCAATTTAAGAACATAATAATTGGAAGTTAATAAGGCAAATAATTGATTCAGGGAAAGCAAACAGGTAATAAGGCAAATGGGTAGGAGAAGCCTGGAGTATGCAGGACAGATTCCAATTTGTTAAAGTCAATACGCCTGAAAATACACTTTTCTACCATTCTTTACATTTTTTTAGATTCTGTCCCAAGACAGCTGGTTTCTTTGAGAAGGCTTTAGGCTGAATTGTTGACTTATTCCAAGACTTTTTTCAAATCAACTTTGGCATGTAGTAACTGCTTGAATTAAAGCCTAGAGGAAATTTTAAGCTTTAATTAAATCAGCTCAGCAACCGCTATAGTGCACAGTGGTCCTGACCAGAATTTAGACCTATTTCTGGGATTAAGTTCAGCAACTTGATGTATTATCAGTGTTTTGAGCTTTACTTCAGGCAGGGTGTATAAGGAGTCATCAAGATCTCCTCTTTCACCATCTCTTTTGTGGTAGCACCCCATTTAGAGCTGGTTACAGCATCGGTTAGGAATAGCCAACATTTATTAATTATATCTATATTTTATAGTGCATTATCATGTAGATGTTCAGGCAAAAAGACTCTCTGAGAAACAGTGAGAGAAAGACTGTTGGCCTATAGCCCCCCTCCTCTCCTCCCATGTTCTCCCTCCCCCTTTAGGCAAGACAGGTTAATGTGGGAAAAAGAGATTATCTTCATTTTAGCAATTGGAAATTGAGACCAACACAGAAGTGAAGCCATGCTGGTTTAGCTGTGCAATTATCTGTTACGATTTGTACCACTTAATACAGCTACACCTAAATTCATGATTCCCAAGGGAAGATGTTTCATCTGGTTTAGATTTTCATTTTTCCCTTAGCCACAGAGCAAACAGCTTTCCTACAACAGTGTTGAGACATGTCTGGAGGTATCCTGGGAGGCTGCAAGTACAGCCTTAAAGTAGAATAGAATAGAACTAGCTGGGTTGGAAGGGACCTCAGAGATCATCAAGTCCAACCCTTGAACCACCGTTGCTAGACTATGGCACTGAGTGCCACATCCAGTCCCTTTTTAAATATCTCCAGGGACGGAGAATCCACCACTTCACTGGGCAGCCCATTCCAATGCCTGATCACCCACTCGGTAAAGAAATTCTTTCTAATATCCAACCTAAACCTCCCCTGGCACAACTTAAGACCTCTTGTCTTGTTGAAAGTCGTCTGGCAAAAGAGACCAACCCCCACCTGGCTACACCCTCCTTTCAGGGAGTTGTAGAGAGTGATGAGGTCTCCTCTGAGCCTCCTCTTCTCCAGGCTTGAACAGCCCCAGCTCCCTCAGCCTCTCCTCATAGGATCTGTGCTCGAGTCCCTTCACCAGCCTGGTTGCCCTCCTTTGGACTCGCTCCAGGACCTCAATATCCTTCCTAAACTGAGGGGCCTAGAACTGGACACAAGTACACCCATCCCTGCCTTCCCCTCGGGTTGACCTGCTCTTTCAGGGCACCGTGAGGTCCAGTGGTTCCCTGGGTGGTCGGGGGCTTCCCATGGGTCCATTGGGTCTGGGCCCAGCAGCTAGGGGCAGCCCAAACACCAGCACCAGGAACCTCTGGCAATGGGCTGGGCTGGGATGTGGGCCTGTGGCCAGGCAGGGATGTGGGGAGCTGGAGATGGGTCCTGCTGCAGTGTCACTGGGGCAGGAGCTGAGAGCCCTGGGGGCTGCCATGGGATCCTGGGATGTGGGGGAGCCCTGGGAGGTCAGGCAGGGACAGGCAGGGCTGGTGATGCCCTAAGGGCCCTGGCATTTTCAGGCTGGCATCTAAAGGGCCATCTTAATTTATGCCCTGCAGATTTTTTTTCACTCATAAGTATTTTTTCTAAAAGTTCAGCAAAAGCAAATATGTTTTTTTTAAAGGAGGAAAATGTGCCTCATAAATAACCCTTGTAGGAAATTAAAGTGAGTTATTCCCTTGCTGTATATTTAGTGTGCACACACATTCATAGTCCTGGAAGGATTTTTTTTGAGGGAAAACTGTATAATGTTGCTCCATTCACAAAGCTAAAACTGTAAAATTTGGCAACAGTTATATAACGTGAATGATATTATTAAAGCTGTTTGGTTTGGGTTTTTTTTCACTTAATGTGAAAATGAGTTTAAGATTCATAACGTGCAATGTCAGTTCCTCTAAGAGAAGTAAACAAAATGTTCTTTTCACTCTCAGTCTTCTAATTCCCAAGGAAGAGAATAAATTTTTTTGTGGGAGCTGATTTAAGGATAAATAAAACCTGGGCTTTCCTGATTGGTATCAGTCAGATTATCTGTCTCCTTTGTCACCTGTTTTCATTTGACAACATAGTTTTTGCCACTCAAAAACTATGTTTTTCTGTTTGTTTCCAACACCGCACAGAGACTTCACAAGTAGCAATGAAATGAAACAGAACTTGTAATGTCATCATAAATAAGTGCAAACAAGCAGATTTGATTTTTTTTTTTTATATTAAATAAATGCTGCACTTTGGGCAGTGACTATGAAAGATTTACAAAAAAATCCATTTTGTTATTTTTTATTGAGTTGTCACCTGTTTCCTGGGCAACTGTGTGTAGTCCCTAGCACTAGGTTTTAGTATAGTTTGTTCCTTGAAATTAGACAAATCCTAATCACAGATTACTGATGGCTAGGCTGGGCTACGTATCAGGTCCCTTACATTTCCACCTCCTACTGCATTCAGGTTTGGAGGAACTTAAGAGACAAAGTCTGTATTTCAGGAATCCCCTAGAGCCTCCATGTACCAGAAGTTGCCACATGCTTAGAACAGTCTTGGGGCTGCTCTGTGTTTTGTTGGGTGCTTTGGCATACCTTTGTCTATCTCAGTGATCTTCCACTAAACACCGTTTTTTAGGTGTAAGAATGTAGGCCACTGAATAGTATTTTCAAGGAATTATAGAAGCATAAAGTTGATAAAATCTATCTCTAACAGGTGGCTTCATAATGCCTGTAACATTGGAGCTTTGAGGTGTGGACAGGCATCTTCCCAGGAAAAAAAAATGTTATAGTATGATACAATGTCAGCTCTTCCCAAATGCAACATACAAGCATTAACAAACATTGCCCCCCAAAAACCTTATGCATGAAACTGCTCACATAATGTCACAGAATAATGCTTTCTTCCTCACATCTTTTGAAAGAGTGGTATCTACGAGCTAAGTAAATGATTAAGAGAAAAAAGATTACCTTGTCTCCCGGTTCTGTTCTGCATCAGTTCTTATTACCACTATCACCACTGTAGCTGTTGAGTGCACATCAGTTCTGTGTTCAGGAATTCTCATCAGTCATATGCAGCTTGTTGCCTCTCATCCTGTAAGGAGAATTATGTGAGGTTTCTCTTTGCTAGTTTTCTTTTGAGTTGGGTGTACATACACACTGATGTGTTTTTATGTGAGAGAAAATATGATCAAAGAAATGCAGCTTAGACTTCGAGCAGAAAATGAAAATGTTTGTGACAATCTATCATCAAAACTGTAAATTAAACAAAGTGAAAAAACAGAACTTGTTTTAAACAATAAAAAAAACCCTTTCATACAGTTGAAAGCAATGAGGAATTGCTCCTAAGAAATTAGATAGAATAACTAAATATTTTAAAAAACAGGACTGTTCTTTAAACAAGCTTCCTACCTTTAAACAAACATGCTACTCAGAAACTGTACAATAGTTCAACCACTGAATCTCATGCACAGTAGACATAAAACATTCTAAAATTTAATAGGAGCAAAATATGCTCATGTACTTTTATGCTGGAAGATAACAAAATTAAACAAATTAAAGGAAGAGCATAAATGGGGAATAGCAAGATTCTGTATTGCTTTTTATGTGTTTGTAAAAAGATTGTAATCTACCGCTGCCTAATATTTCATTTCTGAAGTAATTATGTGCAATGTGTAGTGTTCATGAAATAAACATACTACTTGGAAGACTGTTAGGATACCGTAACCTCCCCAGTCAGAACAAACTGGACATTTGTTTTATGTAATACCAAGTACACAACCTGGAGGTCAGTGACTTCCAGCACCAGTAGATTAACAGAAAAACACGCCCTCAGACTGAAGATCCTTAGGTAGAAGTTTCTTCTTGTGACTGAGAGTGGAATTTTGAGCATGCTTCAGATGACCTCAGCTGTCACAGTGTTACATGAACTATGCAATGTATAACGTAACCTCCTCTGCCTCCATGTTTTTATGCATTTCCATCTTAAATTTTTTTCCTCAACACCCATGCCCCTCAATGATTTCTTTATTGCTCACATGCAAAAACATACATGATACTTGAAAATCCAAGGAAAAAGTATTTTAAAATTACTTATCATTTTATGAAAGTCTTTGAACCAGAATAGGTTTTACTGATAGAACTTGTGTTCATTTGCATAAAATTTGAGAACTTTCCAGTAATGGGCTACCAAAAGATTCAAAAATACTTGCTCCCCATACCACCAGATGTCAGGTAATCATCAGGAGCAGTGTCAGATGTTAGGTGCTCTTGGCTTTTCTCCATCCTGGCTGCCTCCACATGTGGTTTGTTGTCCTTTATTCTGGCACATTCTGAAGGAACTTTGAACTCAATGTTTCCTGTGAGCTTTCTCATCACATTTATACTAACTTCATGCTGATCTCTAAGTCTCTCATCCTGCACCACTGACCTCGACTATCTCTTAAATTTGTCTTGGTTATCCCCTTCAGTACCCACAGAGAATCAGACCCCTTGGTCTTCCTCCCATAACATTCATGCATCTGAAACAGCTCACACTACCAGTATTAGAAGTACTAACATGTTTGAATTCTCCCCCTACTTCTTCACCACAAGATGACCAGCTCCAGTTTTACTTCATTTTCTTTCCAAGTCTCACAAAGATTTATCTCCTCAAGGGTTTCTTCCTTTCCCAGATCCTCACCCCATAACAACTAGTACATCTCCCTGGCTTCTTTAAAATCATCTTCTCACACATTTTTTTTTTCCAGGAAATGCAGCAACAGAACTTACCATCCCTGCCCATCATTTACGATTGTCTCATTCTTTTTACCCCTACGAGCATATAGATCAGGTATCTGAAACCAACCTACAAGGCTGAGTAAGTCTGAAAGTCCTGTTCTTTTCACGCAACCTAAATTATGCTCAAAAAAGGGAAAAAAGTTTTTCACATCTCCTATCATATATAATTTATATCTTTTCTCATAGGGTATGAACTTCTTATCCTTTCCAACACACAGTAAATAATGTATAAAAAAAAAAAAAACCCAACCATAATAGAAATTAAAATAAAAGATCTGAATTGATAAACCTTATACACATATGCCTTAAACATCGCAGTAGATTGTTTTGAAAGAAAAAAAAAAGAGCACTGTTTCTTTTCTGAAATATCTTTGTACTCATAAGAATTATTTTAAGTATCTTAGGTTGTTCTAAGACTTATTTCTTGACATTCTCAGAGTTGCTGAGAACAGGCTCAAGGTGGAGATGCACTTCCTTTGCCTTTAAAAGAGAAAAAAAAAACCAAACAAAAAATAGAGCTAATAAAAACATAATAAAACCACCCAGTTAATTAAAACCAATAAGAATTCTAACACTATATTCCATTATATGACTAGTGAATGTATTGGTACATTATATATTTATTAATGATCTGGAAAAGACAGTTAATGACATCTAGGTAAGACAGTTAGTCAAAGGACTTCACAAAGCTAAGGGCTATATGGTCAGCAAAATAAAATGGTAGTAAATTAATATACAGAGTGGAAAATTTTCAAATATAAATATGAATATTGCTTTTTGGTTTTTAAATTGTGGGCACTATGCCTGTAAAAAAGTTAGGGATAACCTGTGCTCTGTAATAGCAAACAATTAAATTGTTACTGTGCATAATCCATGGAATATATTTTTAAAAATATACAAATGATATATCGAATTGAGAGTAAATTTTGTCTTTTTAATCTTTATTGTCAAATGAAAATAGTTTGGGAGAGTCTGACCTCTTTAGGAAAAATGTGAGGAGGTTTGTAGAGTAGGTCTGCATCATTCAGGAAAGAGATGAATTAGAGTCATCAGTCATATACTAATTGTAGTTAAAAAGGGAAGATTATGAGGGTTTTTGAGAAGGGGATGAGCCTGCTTCATACTTGGTCATCCAAGAAGGAAATGGCAAATATGTAACCAAGAGTTAACAAATTAAAAATTGACAACAGGGAATATCTCTTATGTTACACAAAATAAAGGGCTGGAAAGATTTTAAGAGATGATATTTGGATGATTAATAATATTCACTGATAATCAGCTGACAGTTCTGACAAATATTGCACATAGATATTAATGGATAAATTAATCAGAATTTATCTAGATTAAAGAAGGCATTTCCTCTACAGATAGGTCAGCTATATGTTTTCCTTCTAGAGCTTTTTCTAACTTCCTGTGACTATCAAGTATTGTCTGCTGTCAGAAACAGGATTATATGGACTGCAGACTTAATTCCATTGGTAAACTGCTGTTCTTCTGAAATTATTCTGTGAATTCTGAAATTTTCCTTCATGTCCTGAAACAAACATTAGCCACTTTCTAAGCAATGTTAATGGGAAGATTCATCACTTCAAGCAATATAGGAAAAATTCCCTGTATTGTTTGTATGCGTTTGAGAAACCACCTTAAGCTTTATATATATTTGGCAAACACAGTCTCTGACATTTAAAAAACTTATTAATATTTGGACAAGAATCCTGGAAGACACTTGAAATTCAAGCAGCGAATATACCTGGCTATCTGTAGGAAATTTTCACTCCATACAAAGAAACTGCTTCTTCTATGAAACTTTCAGTGTTTCAGGACTGAAGGGATTTAATGAGGATGTATACTTCTAATTAAAAAAGACTTTTAAAAGAATGCTGCATGTGCATATACTTTCTTAAAGATTTTCTGGTGTATTATAGACTTAATGTGACCATTCCCAGACATAATTTTACTGCTGTATGTCTGTTTTTCAGCTGTGTTAAGGTTTGTGAATGAACACTGGACTGGTTATTTCACTTACAAGTTTTCATGGTATCCCAATAATTTTTTTTTACCTAAAAACCTAAAAATAAAATTCACCCTTGAATGATTGTTTTCAAAGCATGTGATACTATTGCTATTTTTATATCATTTGTTGGGGTTCTTTCAAATGTGATTTACATGCATTTGATTTGGTTTTTGTTGTGGAGATGAAAAATCAAAACAAGAAGCAAAAGACTGAATCAAATGTTAATCTGAAAAATAAGGGCATCATGCCTTAGAGTATACGAGATACAGGCCTTCAAGGGCAGCACATCCCAGTGGTAGGATCACTCAAGTGAGAAATTCCTGCCACGGGATATGACTGAAATCAATGTTGATATGAAGCAGGAGTAACTGCATAATTGCTCAGACACTAGAATGGCAGGAACTCTATAAAATCCCTAATTAGAGAGAAAGAAATCTTGATGTATGATACATGTGTTGACTTAAGTCTGCATCTGCCCCTGTAATAATCACCTGGGGTTGTGCTGGGGCGCCCTTGTTGTAGGCTACCCAGGGCTGCAGTCATACTCAACATCAGCATCTTAAAAGCAATTCCTCTTTTAGCCTACAAGTAAAAATCAGTGCAGAAGTAAGAGCTAATACACTGCCAGAGAACAGAGCAGAAAAAAATGTTGATCTGCTCCCACAAATATCTTCCTATGGATGAACTTCAGTTCTTGACTGAGCTGCCCCTTGCTGTCTGATCTGGCAAACGCATGAAGAACTCGGAATTTGTGTTTAATGAAGAAACATTGGAGATGTTAAACTTACTATGAAAGTAGTTTTTTCTCTAGCTTACCAAATAAGAGAAGGATCAAAAGAGAGTACATTCAGTTTCTCTGGAAAGAGTTCAAGGAACAAGTCAATTTCTCTAGCAGTCTGAAATTCCCTATTAAAGTGAAGTCTCTGAAATACATTTGTATATACCAGAAACACACTGGTGAGCATACCTAAAAATCAGGACAATTACTTCTGACTCTTGCTGTAATGTGACCTTCCACTTAATATTTTGTTAGTCTGTACAGTCTGATTATGATAAAATGAAGTCACTATATGTGTCTATACTTAGCCACCTACCAGAAGCTGAGATAGTACTCTAAAAGGAATAGGTATCAGGCAGGACAATAATTTCTGAATCTGTTGGTAACCAAAAATAGCTGAAAAGAAGAGATAACCATTGTATGCTCAAACATGGCCAGCAGCTTATCCTTATGAAAAGAGGCATTGACAATTTCAGCAGTAATACCTCTCTGATTATTAGTATTTCTCTGTAGTCAGCCATGAAGAACATACCTAATGATGGAGAGATGCTACATAATGACGTAGATCTGAAATTTTTAATTGGAATTCTCCGTGTGACGAATGAAGTATTAACTTGCAGTTGGACTGGATCTTTAATATCTTGCCCAGTGAAAGATTCTCGGGAGTCTTATATGTAGGAACAAATTTACAGCAAAATTTCTCATAATATGAAAAGATAACTTAGTCTTTAGACTTTCTTCAGTTTGGTCTTCCATCTAGTAAAGAAATTAGTTAATTTTGAGGGTTGAACAGCATCCCAGATTTGTGTGCATGTGTTTTGCTTTTGTAAATCCAGCAAGAGACCAGTGTAGTAGACTTTCAGTCTCTGCACTGTAAAATGTTCTTCACAGTATCTGCAGCTGAGAATAATATTAGAAAAAACTTGTTTGCATGAAGGAACAAACTTTCCTTACACAAAATATTTAGAGGGTGCATTTCTTAAATGGACAAAATTAACTTAACCAAACTGACATCCTATTTATACTCATGTGATTAATGACATTTTTAAAATTCTGCATTTACTAAGCTTCAAGTGTGTTGGTTCTGTTCTGAAAATTAGGATTCCATGTCTATTGTCTGTGCTTTTTTGCTAAAGTGTACCAAGTTTCTAAATAAAAAAAGACTTGTCTAATTGGAAGCAAAGCATACTATTTCTGAGATAGGAAAAACAAGATTGGCGTTTTACTGACTCATGTATCATAACTGATTACCCCATTGGCATCCTAAGTTGTTTTGCCTCTAATTAGACTGTTGTAACCACACAGTACATAAGGAAGATGGAATAACTGTTTTGATTATTCACAATATAGAATCTGGTTCACTTACATAGTGTCTTGCTGGATCTGTGGCAAAACTAAGAATGAAAAGACATATTGTACAAAAATTGATGTGATGTAGCTGACTAAAAGTGGAGAGCACAGTTGAAGTGGTGCCCTATGTTATGTAGCAGAATAAAGAACTATACATTAAATTGAAAACCAAAATCTGAACCTAGTAAATAAGTATTAGTATCAGGCTCTTGAAAAAGCTGGGAGTTTGAGTGTCTGTTCTGCTTATAGGAAAGAATGCGAACATGCTTAAATTTACCTCTAAAATAGCAAAAGTCAGTCCTTCCCAATATTTTTTTCTATTGATACTGCATGGAAAATGTTAAATTTGTTCTCAACTTGTGCATTGTAAAAGCCAAATAATATCAGTAAATCAGAGAATCACAGTATGGTTTGAGTTGCAAGAGACCTTAAAGACTTAGTTCCACCTTCTCTGCATAGGCAGGGACATCTCCCACTAGACCAGGTTGCTCCAAGCCCCATCCAACATGGCCTTGAAAGCTTCCAGGGAGGGGGCAGCTTCAGCTGTCCTGGCAACTATTTTCAGTGTCTCACTATCCTTATGGTGAAGAATTTCTTCCTAATGACTAGCCTAAATCTATCCTATTCTATTTGTCATTACCTCTTCTCCTATTGCTTCCTGCACTTGTAAAAATGCAAATGTAGGCACAATCTTACCACAGGCCATTTCCAAGCCTACTAAGAACCCTAAAGAGATCAAGCAGCATTGTATGCCTATGAAATTATACCAAATGGTACCAAAACCATTTTAACTATGATACTAGTAAGTTGTTTGTCTTCAGCAGATTTTAAGATTTTTTTTTTTTTTTTTTTGCCATGCATGAGTCTGTAAAGAAAAAAGTCAAAATGGATACGGTGTTGCACTTATCAGTGCTTTAGCCTAAAACAGTCACTGTAGGATATGTTATTATCTCCATTTCTCCAAATTATGTCCTATTTGTAAATACCATTATTTCAGAATACTAAATTGACAACATTGTTAGTAGACTCCAATTCTTACCTTAGGTGGCTGGTTACCATAGTAGTTAGACAGCAGAAGATTGCAGATTGAAGTTATTCAGCGGCCCAGTTGCGTGTTTTCCTCTCAGTTTTACTTTGCAGGTCCAGCACCATTCTTGCAGAAGAGGCTGAGGCAGGAAAAGTGGGGACAGTGGATATAAGGGACATCTTATGTGTACTGAATAGGTTGAGCCACATCTTGACTTGCCTACTAAAGAAATTTTTTTAGCTCTCAAATATTACGCTTCTGAGGGAACAGTGACTTTTGTTCCCAGCTGCCAGAAAAAAGTGCCCTTTGTTTGCAGCCTGTCAATGGAATGACCTTTTCCTCTTGCCAATTTATGCTCAAGAAATACATGTGATTGTTTTTTCTTTGCCACATGTTTCGAGAATCTTCCAGATGTGTTTGATCAGTGGTTCAGGAGCTTTCAAACTGACATGAGAAAATACCAATTATTGCAGACTCATTTTCAGTTGAGGCTGAAGCATCTGGAGCTAGGGATCAGATGCAATTAATCTGGACTTAATGAGGGAAACCCTGAATTTCAGTAAATGGTTGCCTTTGACACATATCCAGAGTTACATAAGAAGTCTGCCATTTATGCAGTCTGCTTTGGCAAAATTTATGTTTGTATTCAAGTCTTCTCCCTTGTGAAAATGAATAAATCAAAACTTTGTAATTGTCTATCAGACAATAGCCTGCATTTTGGAATGTGTATGGCTACCTCAAAGGCAAGAAAAAGCTTCAAAAGCAACTCTCAGGTTTCAAAGTTGGTCTGGCCAGCGATGCTTTCTTCCTGCTATGTTCAAAGTAGATGCTGCTTTGTTGTTTCAAGATGAACCTCTCTTACAGCACAATGCTCTGGGGTCCAAACAGGTGTTCCAGCAGAAGTGCACAAACAGTGCTCTGAGTCTGTTGCCCTCAGGACTGGTTAGCCTGGCTCAGTGCTACTGCTCCAGATTCAACTGACCTCTCTGCTGGCTTGCTCAGGAATGAGCTAAGCCTGGGCTTCAAGCCTCACCTTTTATTGGCCCCCTAATCCTGCTCATGTGCAGTTCGGGCCCACCCTAATCAGGCACAGGTGGGCTTAACACAAGCTCATGCCCACTACCTGGTAATTAGTGGCACCTGGTTGCCTCATTTCACTCATGTTGTCTTTAACAAAACAATGCAGATGCACAGTAATTGTATTTAACTGCAACAGAAAAAATTAAAAGTAAATTTAGATGCATTCTTGTCTTTAGATGTCATACTTGTGTGGTTGGTATAGATGTACTCAAATGACTTTTGCCTGTACTCCCAAGTTTTCTGGAAATCACACAGATGTGTTTTCTCAGCATTGTACCCAAGCAGAAGCTTAGATACTGCTTCTGATCTGCACTGGTCCACACTTGGCCTTCTGGGAGCAATGTAGACCTCCTGCGGGTCTCTTTTCCATCTCTGAAGGTAAATGAGATGCAAGGTTAGTATCTTAAGTGCCTTTAAAAAGCAAGTCTTAGAAATTACTGCCTGCACTACCACATGTATTCTGTAGAAGGCAGGAAGCATGGGCTCAGATTTTCAGATTTTTTTGGCTGCTTGCTTGAGTAGGGCAACACCTTTTCACTAAGCTGCCTAAAATCCTGGTGGATTTTAGCAAATACATACCTTGCTGGTTAGACTCCCACACAGTACACAGGATGGATTACTTGCCTAATTTGCCAAGTTGGGAGCCATGGTTAAATTATGTGCATTACATAATAATTGATCTTTCTACTTCCTTATCTATCTCAAATCTAAAAATCTACATTATGTAAATCTTATGAAACCCATGACACATGCAGAACTCATAAACCTCATTGACTTAGAGGGGATGGGTAATGCATCAAAGTCAGAGCAGTAACAGAGGTGAAGTTGCCAAACCTAAGCCTCAAAGAACAACGTTGAAGTGAATTTTAACTGAAGAGTAACATGCATGAGGACCAAATATAGGAACAGCTACAGTAGACTAGCAGAGTAATTTGTTATACTGTGATTCATTTGGATGGTGTCTCTGAGCCCTTAGTAGCCTGTGACCAGCAGTTGAATTCCTCTTGCTTTACATGTGGTATCTCCCAGAGGTGCACTGTGCTAACTGTGCCACCCAGCTGTGTTTTGATGAGAGCCATACTGCCTTCCCACCCTTTGGCAGCTTTATCCAAACTTTTTCCAAAAGCATCTGGAAATATGAGCTTATTCTTTATTTATTAAATATATATTTCCATCTCTATATAATATATAATACATATTATGCTAAGTGAACCTGTGCTTTCAGGCCATAGCAGCTTTGATGCAGTAGCATTTTAAACTATCAGCTCTTTTTGATGGTGTGAATGGTCTTCACTTCTGGTTCTTCCTAGAGTATTCTAAAAAAAAATGGTAGCTTTAGCTGTGCAAACTCTTAGCTGAGGTTGCTTTGTTACTGCTTCCTTAATCATGTTGTTCCTCCATGTTTTCTCTAGAACAGAAAGCAGCAGGAATTCCCATGGACAGGGAAAAACCTTTTGTGGAAGATGCAGGGACCACGTTTCAGCTTTTTGCTGTGGCCTCACAGGTGAGACTGCTGCCTGAGTGGAGAATGTTTCTCCTTCAGTGCATTTCATTGCAAAGTGCCAGTGATTTAAAGCCAACCTTCGAGGGCACAGCCCTCAAATAAACATGGCCTATTGTATCAGGTGGCAATTCAAGAAATGTTAGTGGTTCCTGGGTGAGAACTGATAAAAGACAATGCAAGTATTTCTAGTTCCTGAAGCTGGCTTCATCTTGAGCAGACTGGATTACTTGTGCAGCTACGTGGAGAGGAATAGTTAGCAAAGAGGTAGTAGACATCATAATCCTAAACACTTCCTGGCTGCACTTCTTAAGGTTACTGTCCTATTCCTATCTTTCAGCATCTACATATCAAGACATACATTTTGGGGACATGTGGTGGTACATCTGCTTGTTAACAGTAGATGAAAAATGCTATGAGCTACTCTCTCTACTGACTTAAAAACCTCTAACATCTTCACGGCTGTGACTTGAGCTAAGGCTCTGAGCAGCTTGCTTGCTGGGAGGATGGAAGCAACAATTAGGATGCTAGCAGATGCCAGCAGATGGAGAACAAGGATATGTCCGTAGTGCAGAGAAGCATGGTCCACAGTATAGTCATATGAGCACAGTGTCATCCCAAGTTCATTAGGCTTCCTGAGGTGTAAAGCTTATTAATTCATGCACATTGGCTTCCGTTCACAGCCAGACTGAGGCTAAACTAGAATGCTGGCACATGTGCTGAACCATATTGTCAGACCAGTTCATTTGACAGAAGCTCAGAGAGCTGTGCACTCCTTGTGCACTGTAGCTCTACTTCAGGTACCTGAGAGGTTAACTAAGTGACTGAGCTGTAGCCTTTTCCACTAGGCCTTTCATAATGCTGATGAACATCTATGTTCCTGTCTTTACTGTCTTTAAAAATGTTGTCCTAGTTGTATATAGGTTTCCAAAGTGAATAATTAGTTGATAATAGCCTGACAACTGCAGGAATACTTACTTTCTTCAGTACAAGATACATTTTCCTGGGCCACTGGTATAGCTTCCTTTACAAGATGTGCATCATTCTTTCCCAGCTCAGAGTGATGTTCTCAATAGAAAGGTGTGAGGCCACACATGGAATACAATGTTCAGTGCTGGGTTTCTCAGTTCAAGAGGGACAGAGACCCCCTGGGGAGAGTCCAGCAGAGAACAACAATGATGACTGGGTGGCTGGAGGCTGGAGAATCTCTCTTACAAGGACAGGTAAAGAGACTTGGGACTGTTTAGCCTGGAGAGGAAAAGACTGAGACAAGAACTTCCGGATAACTACTATAAAGTATTAAAGGGTGAGTGTAAGGAGGATGGAGCCAGGCTCTTTTTAATGGTTCCCAGTGACAGAACAAGGGGAAATGGGCAGAAGCTGGAACATGCCAAGTTCCATCTAAACATGGGGGAAAACTTCTTTACTGTGAGGGTGACAGAGCACTAGAACAGGCTGCCCAAGGAGGTTGTGAATTCTCCTTCTCTGGAGATGTTCAAAACCCACCTGGATGCAGTCCTTTTTTATGTACTCTAGGCTATCCTGCTTTAGCAGTGGAGTTGGACTAGATGATCTCTAGGGGTCCCTTCCAACTCTGATGATTCTGTGATTCTGTGTCACATCTTAATTATTCTCAGGCTCCCTCACTTGTTAGACACCACTGTTTAGAAATATATATCCTAAAGGCAATTACTTTAGCAGCCAACTGCTTGATAACTTTCCTCTCAGAAACTAGCTAGAATACCAGCCTATTTAGGAATAGCAGATTCTTTCTACCTTAGTAAGTAGGCTAGGACTGTGCTGTAATTCAAAGACCATTAGCCAAGTAAATAATATACACAGGGTCATGAAACCTCATGCTGAGCTACTAGATGTGTTCCCACCTATCCCAAATGTTCTCTTTTGACCCCAACCAAGTTGCTCTCCTATTGCCTATTTCCCCTCATTCTCCTCAAACCTTCAGTACCTCCATGCAGCTCAGGAGGTGCTATTTTGTCACCCCCAAACTCAGCATTATTATTTCAAAATGTGACTTCTTACTGCTACTGAAAATCTAGAGGTTTGGACCGTGAATAGGTTCAGGTATATGCTATCTTTGTATTTGGTTCATAGCCACAAAGACTGAACCATGTGAATGCTTTTCATATATTTTGTTACTTTTTATTTCCCATTTTTGTTCTTATTTGGGCTCCTTTATCTTTAAAAGAAAAAACCCAAACCCCTCAGATTGCTTCACAATTTATAGAAAAGTTCGAAAAAAACCACCACCCTAAAAAACCTGTTACACTGTTAATTTCACATCTGCAAAAGCACATACAAAAAACCCTCTACCACCCACCTTTGGTCAATAAATATCATTTACTGCAAACAAGCATGAATTGCAGGAGATGAAGAAATCAAGATGCGCTTTTGACAGGTTCATTTGTCAGTGTAGGAGGATATTCTACAATTCTAAAAATATGTTCTATTTTCACAGACATTTTGTGATGGCTCTGTAAGTTCTCTTACAGAAGATGGCCCAGGGCCCATATGGTACAAGTCAATCTGACAGATGTTACATAATAATCTTCCTTGGTTAAACTAGTACAAGACATTCTCTTCTCACCAACCAAATAATAAGAAAGAAAGTACCCATCCATTCTGAAATAAACCATCACCACTAAGACAGTCATGATAGAGACAGAGACATTGGGAATAAAGAATCTTGTGGTCAAGTCTGGGAAACCCTTGTCCCCCTGTGTCATGGGAAAACTGTTATCAGATGAGGTAAACTGGACATATTAGTTCTAGAGTTTATATCTGTATCAATAATTTAAAAGCAAGATTAGAGAATAATAATATAAACCAAAATAGTTCTTTAAAAGGAAAGCAATAGGAAGAGAGGGATGTGTTGCAGTATGATAATAATTAAATTATTTTGCACAGAGAAACTGAAAGCAACTCATTTACAAGGAAAATTTGTGTGATATTTTGTGGGAATAGTAAGGGTAACCAAAGATTTTATAAAAGACATTGCAGGAATAGGAACCAGAAATCTTTTGAAATTAGAACATGCTGGTACTTCTTTCACCATATCTATGCATATAAAGGACATACTGGGATATTTTCCCAAGGTACTCTACTGAGGGGCCATAGGCATGCAGCATCTCCTAGGAGCTCATTTCAAATATCACCAAAAAAAAGGGAAAAAAAGTAAATATTTAAGCTTTTCTTCAAGTTGCTCAAAACTGCATTCAAACTGTGGATGAGAGGGGGAAAAGATGTACTGAGACCAGACCTGTAATGCCAAAAAATGCAATTTAGCTTGGAAACATTGGCACCAATCCCCTAAACTAAACATGAAAGAAAAAAATGTTTTTAATAAGCAGAAAAACCTTCAAACTTTTGCACATAGACATCAGTTTTCATATACTAAATATGTTAATGGAGGCTAGAGTTTCTTGTTTTCCCTTTTTCTTTTGAGTTGTCTTTAATGTCTTTAAACATTTAAATGGATTTTATGCATGTTACGTGTATTTAATGTGTGCAAAGCCTCACCATATTGTGTTATGATTTGGACCAAATTTTTCAAGCCTACTTTTTTTGTATTTTATTTATATTAGTAGTCATGTGGGAATGACTATAATTCATTACTCACATGAATAAATCTCTGCAGAATCAGATCTCCAGTCTAGATACAGTAAAAATAAAATCAAAGGTATTTTATATCATTATGCTTTTGTGGATCTAGAATCTTGCTACTGTTTGAGAATTCTCTCTCCTTCCTCTCAGAACAGTTAATCATCCCATCTTGTTTAATTGGTCATAACTATATGTTTACATTTAGTAACCCCAGAGACTGAATATAGGAAAAAATCCTCTGGTCTGGTCATATAGCACTATGTCATTTCCAGGGCTGTTAGTCATCACTCTCAATTTCATGCTGTTTATTCTGATGTAAAGGCATTTAAACGTGTAGGAAGACTCTCATTCATTTTATTGGTCTTGACATGCTTGCATGAGTTTCAGGTAAAGCAACAATCTTCATTTCGTATTGTATGAAATTAAACTTCATCTTATTGTACCAAAACTCCTGGGAAGCAAGTCTGGTTTTTATGGTAAAACAAGCATATTAAAAGTTTGCAAATTGGGTGTGTGTTTACTGTCCTTAGCTGATATACTGTGCTCTGGAGTATTGTTCCCATGTGTAAACAACACTGCAAATATAAATTGCCTTGTTCTCAGAAACAGCTGTTCAGCGTGGTAATTACTTCATCTTTTCTTTCAAAAACAGATACTAAGCCCCATGAACTAGTATATTCCCCTTCCAGTGAGTAGAAAAGAGGAATACTGTAGTAATTATCTTCTCCATTGTTTTTTTTTTTTTTTTTCATTTGAATATGTGTCCATTCATAAAATGAATATACTGTGGTTGGCTGAGCAAAAAAGAAAATCATGGACCTAAATTTAAGCACTCATCAGTAGGTGACACTTGGGTGCTTAATGTCAAGCAGGTGTTTTATTATTTTCATAAGCCAAGTTCTAACACATCAGCTGTCTCCACCTGCTTAGGGATAGATGGGGATAAATTTGATTCTTTGTACTCACAGACTGTTTTAAGTCCTCAGGTATGCTTTTGTCATTCTTTGAGAGATGTTTTTTTGTTTTCATTTGTTAAAATAAAAAGAGGTGTACGTTTAATTTGGTAATACCAGGTAACTGGATTTAAAAGAAACACCTGACACTCTGAGGCTCATGATAAGTATGAATTTCTATAAGGGGGGAAGGAACTTCCTGCTGTGTAGCAGATAAGGGGACAGAGCAGTTTTGTGGATACTCATCCCTGTGTGAAACCAGGGTAAGCACAACACACCAGATGCACAAATGCTGCAAGGCACAACCTCCCTGCTATCACTGTACTTCTCTGGCAATACCCTTAGCCAGTAACCACTTTCATCTTCTCTAATGTTTGAGGCCATAAAGATCATAGGCAGTAAACAAGAACCATCATCAAACACCATTAGTAGAATATTAAGATTTAAGCACTCTAATACAGTGTTTTTAATCTGGAAAAGTACAACCTTGGCATTCACCAGGCTAATTCTGGGGTAATAATAACTGTCCATTTTTGGTACACTTATTTTAGCAGAATTCTCAGCAGCCACAGAAGTAGTTTTTATGTGGGTGGGAATTTCAGAGCTGAGACCACAGAAAGTGAAACATCTCACAATGAGATTATTGCATTGATGTTAATGAGTATATGATGATGGAATAGCCCAGTGTATATTGTAGGTACTATGGCTCCTATATGTTGTTCTGAGGAAACTGGAAAACCTTAAGTACTCTGGGAAAAGTAGCTTTATCAATAAAACATTAGAAGGATTAACCAGCACATCTGAGCAAGACCTTGCCCTTGATAGGAAGGGTGTGGTATACATGTTTAAACAGGCACTCCTTTAAAACAGTCCCGGTTGTACCTGTAGTCAGCAAACAGGCTTGACTCATCATATTTGTCAGACCTTCAAAAACTATGTCAATAGTAGCATGGATGTTGCACAGGACTTTCTCAGGAGAAGAATTAATACCAGACGTCACTACTGTTGCCTCCAGAAATATTTCCATAGACTTACGAAGTTGGGATCAAATTTGGTAAGCAAAATACATCAAAAAGTATCTGTAATCTCAAAAAATTATTGTTAGAGGATGATCCAAGTAGTGACTAATGGCTGAAACCAGTCTAACCTATCTAAGGTTTCTGTCTGCTCTGTCATTTTTAGTTCTACAAGCTTGTCCTGGTTTGGGCCAGGATAAAGGTGATTTTCTGTCTTGTACCTTTGCTTTTAGCTAAGTCTCCTGTAAGTAGTTGCACTTGCTGGAATTAACAGCAAGTTTCTCAGACAGTGTGTGTTTCTAGGACTGATAACACTTGATGTTTATAAGTTACTGCTAGAGACTGGTGTGCAGAGCCAAGGACACTGCTCAGCTCTGAGGAAAACTTTTACCTTCCAGAAGGAAGAAAGAGGTCCCACCTGCAGCCCTCCTTTGGGGAGGAACAGACAAGATAGATGCCAGAATTGACCAAACAGAGTATTCCATCCCACATGCGTCATACTCAGTATAAATTTGAGGCATCACGAGGGCCAAGCCACGCTTCCAGCTTCCAGCTGCCTGCCCTTCCTGCCTTTCCTGCTTCCCTTCCTTCACCCGGCATCCTGGAAGGATTCCGTCCGTTCGTCTGCCTGTGGTCCTGATCCGTGCCAGCCCATATCTGTGTGTTCCTGCCTCCGGTTCCTGACTGCTGCCGACTCCAGGAGTCCAGCCTGGACTTTCCCAGGGCTGCCCTGCAGCCTTGGTGGTGACGTGAGAGTTACTGGGGGAAAAGGGGGGAGGAACGTGGTATCCATTTTCTTGTATATTTGTATATATTTAGTAATTTTTCCTATTTATCATTACTGTTTTGTTAAAGTTGTGTAGTTTAGCTTCCAACCCATAAGTCTCTCTCCCTTATTCTCTCTCCTTTCTTTATCAAGGAGGAGAGAGAGATTAATAGAGAGCGTCTGTTACTCGGTTTAATTGCCAGGCCAATGTTAAACCGTGACAAAGCTTAAGGCAGAAGAGGAAAAGCCCAGCATCTGACTGCCTGCTGGGGCTGTGTAGATTCTGGGAGTGCTGCAGCATGGCCAAGAGGTTTGTAGGAAGGACCTCTGGTTTCCAGCCTGGAAAAGCAGTCTGCTTCACTGTGATCCATGGACAGTGCCAGGATATTGTGCTTCCTCTGTGTCAGAGCTACACACAGAAGGTGTCTGCCTCTACCAAAAACCAGATGTCAGAATAAAACACAAGGTGTCCTCTATCCTTTCTCACTATTGTTGTTTCCAGTTCTTTATCTGGCAACATCAGGTTTTTATGCCTTTGGTTTAAAGTTCTCTTTCTTTCTGAGGTAGGGCTGTGCTGTCAATGTCTGAAGTCAGATCAGTGTCTGAAAAAACCCTAGAAGATCAGAACCTTCAGTGTTTGGCCACTGTTTTAAACTCTAGTATATGACTGTAAATAAATGAACAGAACTGTAATAAATAGGCCTAAACAAAAGCATGTAGACATGAATGTACTTGTTTTACATGTTATTCATAATATTAGCACTGCAAATAAAATCAGTAAAATCTGTTCATATAATATTAAAAAATTGTAAGTAGGGCATTGTGTGTATTTGTTACTCAAGAAATATATGTTAAGGTGCAAAAAATTATGGAAAGACAACTATACAGTTGTATAGTTGTACAGTGATCAGAACGTACCTTCTGAGAACTATGACTGGAGGTAAAACCTTGATGAATTGGTCATTCTGCCCAGAAATACACAGAACTCTTTAAAAAAATGCATTTTAATGCCATCTTGAGAAGGGGCAAAGATCAGACAATAAAATAATTAAATATTCTTTTTGCTCACTAGTATGAAAATGAAATTCCTAAAATTCCCAAGACCATTCAAGAATAATTAACTTCCCCATAGAACAGGGGACTCCACTGGAATTACAGAACTAACTTCAACCTTCCCCTCACATATGTAGCAAAAATTATGATAAGGCACTTTTGGAAGCTGTCATGAATATCCCAAGCACCCATCCCTTCACTGCTTCTCTCTTGAATAACTCTTCCATTTCATGCCATTTCCAAGCCCATTGTCTATCATCCACTACAGATGCTGAGATTGTTTTCAATTCTACTCATAAAAATGTCACTGCTTACCCCTGTTGACATCACATACCAGTGGCTGCCAGTATAAGAGATCAGCTGTGTTCCAAATGCTGTTGAGCAGCAACAGTGAATGAAGAAGGCTCTATAGGCTCTGTATGGATGTCTAAGCAGACTCAAATTTTCAGAATATAAATCCTTACTGTTACAAACATTATTCAGTGGCTAGTTATCTGGCCTGTCTGGGGAAAATAAGCAGTGCACTCATCATGATTTCTCAAGAAAAAGAATTATATATATATATATATATACACATATATGTATGTACTTATATTTCTTATGTGGATATTGATGTGTAAAAATTGCAGAGTAAAATGATAAATGCTGAACAGATGTCATTCTTTTTTTCATTGTGGCTTCCCTAAAGAAAATTTCTTGCAGGGATCAGCAGTCAATATTACCTTTGCTATGCTGATTAATTTTTTAAAAGTAAATTCTGCAGAGCTTTCCTCTTGAGTAAGGTTTGAAATTTTGTAAAACAAAATTATTGTTCACTTTTAAATAGGACTTCTGCCTCAATTATTCATAATTACCTCAGATTTTCATAAACCATGCCTGAGACTCTCCACTACATGCTTTTTTCTTCCTAATGTCTGGGAGCATTCCCTCAGAGTATCTCACTGTGGCACTGACTAGGCTAGCAGTGATGTGTTATTTTCCTCATGAGTCTCTCTGAGACAGAGCTTTGTTCTAATTTAGTTTTAGACCACACATTTTCTTCTGAAAGACCTAAATCTAATTGGATTTCATGCCGTTCCACCCACGGAAATTATCTGAATTTGATTTCCTGAAGCTAAACCAATAATTCAAGCAGTCTTAGCAGGGACAGGATTAGTTCATCATCACTAAAGGTGCAGATTCCTCTCTGGGTGAGAACACAGGAGAAGTAACCTTCAATGGAGAGAAGCCTGAGCAAGTCCCTTGACAAGAACATCTCTCTAGTAACACCCAGCTATTAGGATGTACCAGTCTCAGTCTGGTTTATCCATGCAGTTACATGCCCAAGCTAAGAAGCCTGCCCAAGCTAAGCCTTGGAACTACCAGAACTTTCCTTTAAAAATTTATTTCTTCTACCTACTTACTTCTACTTTTATGAGGGAGAAGCACATTGTGTTTAAAAAAAAAAAACAAAAAAAAACCAACCTGAAAATCCATTTGCAGAAGACATTATTTCTACTTAGTGACCTTTCTATGCAATTTCTCTGAAACACTGCTTCAACTCTACTTTTCCTAGTTTATACACTCCAGGTTCACATAATATTTTTTAAAAAAGAGAAATTCAAATGTGGCATTAGCATTAAAATACCCAGTTACAGAGTTAGACATTTGTTTTTCCCAAACTAGTTCTAGCATCCTCTGAAATATAATGGTTTTCTGAGACTGAAATACTGCTTCCTTGTGATCAAGGGTATTCAAGACGATCACAGAAATGTACTTCACTACAGAGAAAAAAGAACAACAAAGAGATCCTTTTCCCCATGTTCTCAGCCAAGAAAACATTGTGACTGCTTTCAGTAACGGGAAAGTACACTGATGCTTCTTATTGTTCCCTCATTATGCTAACTTGATTTCTATCCCTTTTCCTCAAATTCTGTGTTACTTGTGCCAAACCTGTATATTTCTGCTACCATGATCTCATTCACCTACAGTCAAATGTTCTTTGAAGCAATCAACAGGATTTAAAAACTTGTCCATTCAGACTCACCTCCACTTTAAGTCCAATTTTCATCACTCCAATCACAAAAAGAACAACAAAAACTCATTTTATCAGGAGTTCAAATGTTTCCTACTACTAAGGATTGCTCAAGCAATATGGACCTGCTATAGCTGCCTTTTGTATCACACTTTCACAAACCTCCTGTCTTTTTGGACACATCTGATTCAGCGGGGACTGGACCAGAATACCTGTGCTCTAACAAATGGCAGCAGTTGTTGAAATTTTTGAATTACACCTCAGAGTAATGCAAAAAATATTCTCCAGATTGTTAGTGGTAGAACAAGCAGGCAAAAAATTTCTTTAAAAGAGAGTCTTAACTAGGATTTATCTTGTGCCCCTTCAGCCTTTAACAACTGAAGATGCTGTTTCAATTCAGAAAAAGGATGAAGCCAGAATTTCAAAGCTATTTTGGCATGCAGATGAGGGATGTTTACAAAAGTGTCTAAGTGATTATGTAAACCTGCAGATTTCCCTGGTGCTTCTCTGTATCCAGAAAATCTGAAATAGCTTTGCTAATCTCAGTTTAAGGAACCAGTTTGCCAATTAAGCAGTAGCAACATTCAGGTGTCTGTGTGATTAAAATTTCATTACTGCTTACTTTATTTCCCATTAAGTGTACATTTTCATCCAAAATTGATGTCAGCTACCTACTCTAGGCAGAATATATGTGAACAACTGCTGTTATAAAGCAGATATTCTTGATTGCTTCATAGACATCAGGTGGCAGCAATGGGAAGAGTCAATAATACTACAGGGTACTACAGGGTACTGCGTGAAAGACATAGGAACTGACTGCCTTAGCAAATTACACATTATTTTTGTTTTCTCAGGCATCAGCAACCAAGTATTATCTTTATCCCATCTAAAAATTGCTAGTGCATTTATCCAGCATGTTTCATTTCATATTCCTAACCTAATTGCTCTTCTCAGTTACTACTATTCTCATTTAATCTTTGGACCAACTGCTCTGCTACCTTACCTGTTATTTGAATGCAGAATATTTTCTCCAGGCTGGTAGTCAGAAATATAGATTAGAAATAGACTCTGCATGTTGTTCTATTTAAATAACGACAACAACAAAAACCAACATACTAAAAAATTGCTGTCAGTTGGAAAGCTCTGAACTACAAATCTGAAGAATAAATAAAATTCACACACCTCCATCTCCTGTTTATTTCAAAATCTCCCGCATATACATCCTTGACCTCACTAACTTTATGAAATAATCAGTGTTGAGCTAGGCTTATAGTGTGGGTGTTCTATAGTGTGAAATTAATTAGCTGGATAGGATCCCTTATATTTGGGAGGCAGAAGGAAGTTCTGTGAGAAGGTGTGAAGTCTACTCGTGTCAGTAGAAATGTGTTGTGTGGGCACTGAGGTACCTTTAAGAGGAGTTCCGTAATTTGACATTTTCTTGCTTTCAAGACTTTTCTCTGCCTGGATGTCATACTTATTCAGCCTTAACTGATTCAAACCAAGTTCTTTAAAGGAATAAGAACAGTGAGTAGGGAAGACTTGAAGTAAGGCTGGTGAAACTAGTCATAGGATCTGACGCCATAAGAAGCTAAATTCAGCACAAGTGTGAGCAAGCTCACAACACACCAAGCTTAACCTAGACTGTATTTGGAGCAGAAACATTCCATTAGTCACTATTTGCATGCAATATAGTTCCTGCTACCTCACAGTATAGTATGAGTCAAACTACAAACATTCAAAATCCTTTATCATCCTCTAATAACATTCAAGCCTTATCTACTAAGGCTGGGATTTTTGCCTTTCTTCTCTTTTTTTTTTTTTTTTTTTTTTTTTTTTTGCCTTCGGGGTATGCAATCTTGCACATCAGCCTCACTTTCTGATAAAGTTCATGACACTTCAGGATAGATGTGGGTCCACTGAGGATTTATGCGTGTGTCAGCAACATGACAGTGTGTGTCCCTTGGGAAGCATAGTTGTGTTTTCTGGATGGGAGTTCAAGCAGAATTTTCTAATGTTGCTTCTTTGTTAAATTGATGGACTTTGATGCAGACTTTATTTCACTTGATTCATGAATGTGACATGAAGAAAATACCAGCACAAAAGCTCCTAATTAGCACCACTATAGTTAGTACATTGCCCAGCCATAATCTCTCAAGCTTCACCTTCTCTTTAACCCCGAAAGGTAATATAATAACCAAATATATATCTGAAAAAAAAATACTACTGGGTATGCATCAAACTAATTTTGCTTTGTTAAACAAGAACTAGAGGAGAAATTTTGTGCTTTTGTACATTTTAACTCTGTGTCTGCAGGTAAGTGTTGAATAGGCAGGTATTGTAATTTTTGGAATGTTTTGTGCAAATGCCTGGAGCAAGGATAACTGTTCTGGTTTAATGCTGGGCTGGCAATTCGTTGAGTGACAGATGATCTCTATTAACCCCTCTCCCTTCCCCTGTAGGGAAAGGAGAAAAAATAAGGGAGGGTGACTTTTTGAGCTGGAAACTAAACCACACAGCTTTAATGAAACAGTAGTGATGAAAAGTAACCCTCCCTGACAAGGAATTTAGTAACTTTTAGCACTGGTTTACAATTATACTTCCAGTAATCAAATACCATAGGTAATCCCACTTTATTATGCCAGCCTGACATTCGATTATACAGCCAAGAGAAGCTTTAGATGAGACAGCATAATGATTTTACTTTTGATTCAGTTCTTCTCAAACTCAGAAAAAATCAGCTTTTAGATGGAATATTCCTTGCTTGCGTTCTACCCAAAAAGAATTTTTTAAAATGCTAAATCAGAAATTAATTTTACAGTGTGAGTATGGGAAAACAGTCAGACATTTCTCATTATAAGAAAGGCATTGGTGTTATTTTGAACATCTGTACAACTGTAACAGAAAGATTTAAAGGCTGAAATTGAGTGAAAAATTGTTTTGATTTGCTTGAGTTATAGGCTTTTGAAAACAGGACTCTGCACTTGGTCAAAGCAATTTTTTTTACCAGCATAGCATGATTTGGTGCTTTTATGACTAATATGTTAAAGAGCCAGGGACTGAGGGATCATATATCTGCATTTTCAGCTGGACCTGACAAAAAACCTCTCTGCAAAATGGCTTTCAACAAAAATTATTTGCCCTTCACTGACAGTGTTCCTGGAAATAGAACAAATCCTAGCACAATCATTTTTGAATCTTGATAAATAAGGAGGATTTTGGTTTGGGAGTATTGAATTTTTTTATTTTTTTTTTCTAAACAACTGAACCACTACTAAGAGAAAAAAAATCACCCTCAAAATCAGCCTCATGCAAAATAGTTAAGATGTATGTAACACATAGATGTAGAAAGTAAATAGAAGAACATGGCAAAGCCACGTTTGGGAGAAATAATCATTGCTGGATTTAACTTTCTCTATAATGATGTGTAGTGATGGTAGGCTACTTTCTCAGAAGAATTCATTAGCAAGGTTTTGTGTGGGGAAGGATATAACAAAATAGCAACAGATTGTGCTGGAGGGTTTGATTTGAGGCAACTTGATATTAGCACTAAAAGAACATTAAACAAACCAACAGCTCTTTGAATAAAGCTGAAAAATAATTATTTGAAAAATCTTCAGAGAGTAATGAAAGGAAAATTAAAAATTCTCATTCACATCAATTTCACTCTAATGGTGCTCAATGGAAAGCTTGAAAATATTTGTTTTATTAGTTTATTTTTATGGGTTTTTTTCTTAGTTTCTGACCTATGTGAAACTGTGGAGAGTAAATCATTATGCTGTATTTTGTGCAAAATAATTTCTGCAGGTGGGATGGACCTGATTATAGGATGGTGTTAGTATATCTTCTATGTAGTTTCCCACTACATCGTGAATATATTTTAACATTTGTTTTAACATTTGCTTCATTTTAAATGCACAAAGACCTTGATTAAAAACACATTGTTGAAAGTATATTGAAGCAGAAAGGAATCTTGTAGTGGAACTTTCATAACCATTTTCTGTGATAAAAGATACCAGCTAAGTTTTACTCTCCTCCTACTTTTGTAATGTTTCTTTCCATAATAATTTATTAACTTGCAACACAACTACTTCTGTTCTTTGCAGACTCAAGCACATTCTAGAGAGTCACTGTTATTTATTTCTTATTTACTTTTAAATATAAATGACTATCTAATAATAATGGAGTTATTTTGCTTTTCTGAGTTATGGTACCCTTTACTTCAGTGAAGGCATTTTTATGTGACAGATGGTGGGATTGCTTCCTTCATTCAAATCAAAATAAACTATTAATAATTTTTTTAAAGACCTTTGCTTCTTACCTATATTTTTAGATAGAGCTACATAATATTCAGAACTATAGCTCTCACACAAGAACACCTTCCAAGTTTCTCATCTACAACTGCAGGAAGAAAACTAAAGCTATTGGCTTCTTTCCACAAGGTATTTAATTGCTTAGCTGTTCAGCACATGATGGTTTTACTCCTTTATTTAAAACACAACACCTCTGAAAGTAGGGAAAGAACTGAGAAGGCAGTCAGAAACTTTCAAAATTATACCAGACTACTTTGGCAGAGAAAGTTAAGGCTGACCAAAAAAAAAAATTAATCACAAAAGAGAACCTCAAGGTCATCATTTGTTTGTTTATAGATGTTTTCATGTCTAAATATTCAATGTGAGGATAAGACATAATGACTTCCCTAATGCATTAGGTCATCTCAGAACAACCTCTAATGTGTTAAATGCAGCAGCAGTGCTGCTGACCCACCTCCTTCTCCAAGAATTAAAAGGTCTTACCATTTCATGACAACTGTGCCCAAGACAGCATCCAGTGGTCACTTCCACAATCCTTTTCTGCTGACAAACAGCAGGGCCAGTGAGGTGCCTTCCCTAGTGGACTTCCCCACCCCCTGTGTCAGGAGGTTTTCTTCCACAGAGTTCAGGAACCTCCTAGAAAGTTTCTGCTCAGCTGTATTGTATTTCCAGCAGAGAGATGGTAAATTGAAGTCCCTCATGACAACAGAGACTAGTGAGACTTCTCCTAGCTTCTTACAGGATATTTTATCTGCCTCTTCATCCTGGTTAGGTAGTCTATAGCAGACTCCCACAATGATATCTGTCATACTGACCTTCCCCTGATTCTTTTCCATAAGTGCTCAATTTCCTTGTCACCATCATTAAGCTCTAGACTAGAATGGTTTCTCTAAAGATAATTGTATAATTTCCTCTGAGAAGAGTGATAAAGATGCTTATTAAAAAAAAAAAGATCTGATCTCTTGAAGCAGAATACAGATAATTTCACAAGGATACTTTCTGTTAAGAGCATACTTGTTCTGTTCACATGTTGCAGGTGGACACAGAATAAATTTGGCTAATTAAAAATTTATAACTTTTCTGCATAAAATCTTTAGACTAGCAATATAAAAATGAATAGAATATAAGTGTGACACAAGTAAACAAACTTATATTTGATTAAATATGACAATAATAATAGATAGATAGGTTTATTAGTTATGTCTAGGAATGGCAATCATACTTTGGCAGATTCTTCGGTAAAATTTTTATTTTATTTCTACCTGTACATATGGGAAATATCTCACATAGAGAGAGGAATCAAATGTACCATCCAAAAGTCTGCAGATGATACTAAACTGAGTGGTACAGTTGACACGCCTGAGGGTACAGATGACAGAGACCTGGACAAGCTGGAGAAGTGGACCCATCTGAACTTTATGTTCAACAAAGCCAAGTACAAAGTCCTGCACCTTGGTCAGGGCAATCCCAAGCAAAAATAGAGTCTGGCTGAGAATGGATAAGACTAGCCTGAGGAAAAGGACTTAAGGGTGATGGTTGATGAAAATCTGAACTTGAACCTGCAATGTGCACCTGCTGCCCAGAGAGCCAAATGTATCCTGGGCTGCATTAACACCAAAAGATTGTTTCTTGGATCGTACATCCATGCTGGCTTACTTCTGTGATCATTTATGATGCACTTGTGATTTGAGACAATGATTTCTCATCAGTGAAAATATAGTAGAAGTATTTTCTCTGTTTCTAGTTTAGGGAGAAATAGATTGAAACTTACAAAGCTGGGGATGGTAAACAGAAAAAAAGGAAAAAGGAAAAGAAAAAGGAAAAAAAAACCCAAAGAAAAAAAAGAGGATAAAAATCTTTGAGACAAGTGAGGCTGAGGAGAATTTGTATGTTATATGTAAAGTCTTATGTGTTTCGAAAATGGTGCAGTGGCAGAAGATGAATGGGGCAGATATTTGTATTTCCTGAACTGCATTATTTCCTAAACAGATTTCCTTTTTTCCTATATAAAACAAATGACCTGCTCCCAATTGTAATGTTAATCAATGTTGCCATGAAGCCTCACACTAGTTTCATCTTGACTAGCCTAGCCCTGCAATCAGCAATTACCGGCTTTTAAGAATCCTCTAGGCTGGGGCTTGGAACACGCTAATTATTCAAAATAATATTAAATTCAGACATTCAGATTTTGAAAATAGTGGGTTGGCTAAACTGATATATTCTGGAGATTTGGAAGTTGCACTGATTTACACAAGCTAAGGATTTGTCCTACAGAAAGGCATAAACTTGTTCTATTTGGTGTGGGTTGTTTTATGTTGCTTAAGAGGGAGTGGGGGTTTTAAAAATATAATGTATGTGTTCTACAAGAATGGCATGTATTCTCCAGAGCAGGGCTTTTGAAATTAATTTACAAAGATTCACATAGATTCTCTGAGGGTAAATCATTTTCATTTGAAGGTAGACCTCTACCCATCTGTGCTGCAGATTTCAAGTAAATAAAAATTTTCCAGGGGCAGGAAACAAACAGGCCCTAAACAGAGTTGGAGAATTAACACCATAGAAGAAATACTACTTCTGAGCACTCTGATAAAGCTCCTGTCCTGATTACATTAGAATGAAATCTTAAAAGTTATTGTACATTCAGATATGTTTCAGCGGAAGCTGGAGAGATTTGCCTGCTGAGTGGGAAGATCATTGAATCTGGAGAGCTTGATAAACAAATCCCACTATAGGTAATCATGCAGAATTAATACACATCAGAGTATTGAAAAGGTACAGCAAGCAGTGCTGTACTAAAAATAAGGTCAGGAAGAGCTGAAATTATGTCCAGACCTACCCTCCAAAATAAACCACTTTGATGTTTTTTAGTTCATTATTAACACAGGCCTTGATCCAGCAAAGTCTCACTCAGAATGTGTTGCTGCTTTTAGCAACCCTCACCACACTTTTCTCGCCCTTACACTAACACCAGCTTTTCCTTTCTCCTTGGTTTTTTTTTCACTTGTCACTCCAAAGACGTAGTGGAAGACTGGGGTCTTCCTTAACCCTCCATGATAAACACAGTTATGAGTCCTTACCCTTAATTTCTGGCCATAAAGAGGAAGAGTGACCATGACCTCCCTAGGCCCATGTGATGCTAATCTAGATGGAGAGCTCACACCTTACTCAGGCAGGGTAGAAAGAAGTGCTTTTTGCCACTTGTTATCTCAGCTAACTGGAATCCTGCCTTAAAGATTTAGCAGCTGTGTAAAAGGTTATCTCCTTCCTGGCTTCTGCTGATTCCACAGGCATTTAAAAAACTGGTTCTTAATCATCGACTCACTGGATATTTCATTTGTTTTAGTTTACACCCTTAAATTGCTATCAGAATCCAGACACTCCCAGCTGTTATAATCTTAAGGTCCATGCTCTGGTACTTTTACTTTGAGCTCCAGTTTAACACCTCAGTACTTTTCTGTCCCGAGTACAGGTGACATTGTACCAGGAGTGCATTTCCTAGGGCTTCCATCAAATAAATATCTATCTCCTGCAGAGGACCACACCAGGGACACTTTTAGGTTAATAAAATTACCTGCAGATAGACATAGCCTCTCTCTCTTTCTTTCTGCTTTAATTTCTTCAAGAGACTTCAGGACTAAAAACTTAGAAAAAACTGACTGAGAAAGACTAAATGTTGGTAGAGGTATGATACATACTGTCCCACAAGCTCACTCTTTATTTATTTTCCTGTATCAACTAGACCTTTTTTTTTCACTGGAGATCCCGGCCTGCTTGCTCACTCTAATAACATGTACAGAGCTAGCAGAGCAAATCCCTAAATCAATAAATCACTGCTTTAGAAAAAAGCAAAGAAAAAAATGTTTTGGGAAAGTAAGTCATATTAAAATCAGTCAGAAACACAAAGGGAATAGTTTTGAAATCTTGCTTAATTCAACTCCTGTTCAGCTGAGCTGAACCTGATCTAGCTATTGGACTGAATCCTTTTTAAAGTATGTCAGAATATATCTACATGAACCACGTGTAGCTCTGAATACTTCAGTCTGCAGTTTGATATAGAGCCTCCAGTAGAGAGAAACATTGAATTTTTAAGTAGCAAATGTCTTGGCTCTCCAAACCCAAACTTATCTTCTGAACACAAACACTAAACATTCAGCTATGAACTCAATTTGTCATTTATCTGCTGGCAATATGTAAAGGGTGTTTTCAGCCACCAATGAATACAAAATTATTGAACTGATTTGCAAATATCATTAATGCCAAAACAAAAGCCAACATGATTTATCCATGAGTCAGCAAATACCATCTGACTGGATCTACTTGCTACCTGTATATCAGTCTCCAAACTTCCGTGAATGACACAGTGGCTCACAGCATACTGTGGAGTTTCCTGGTAACATGATTTAGCTTTCTCTTGAAGGAGAAAAAGGCATAACCCCCCTCCACCCACCCCTGGCTGAGTTGGCTTGTATGACTTCTCATGATTACCTCTACTTCACCATTCAAAGATCACTGGAGAGATCATTTTTTCCAAAATGAAATATGATTTATTGCTGAAAAAGTGAGATTCCCATGGTCTGAACTTATTTGCAATGCTACAAAACCCATTACCATATAGAAGGTGTTCAAATAGTGCAAGGAAATTATATGGCTGGACATGACCTTCTCTATTAAGAGCTCAGTTCTTGCATGAGAACAAGACATAATTTGAAAGTGTTTTCACAAAGTCTTTTGCCACAAAACAATGCTGCTGAAAATTGTAGCAGAATTGCAGAAAGTCAGCGTTTTTGCCATTCTGTAAGTTTATTTATGATGAAGTTATGAAAGCTAAAGCTCAAATGGAATTGAATCTGGCAAGGAATGTCAAAGGCAACAAGGAGCTTCTATTATCACTAGGTGACAAAAGGAAGACTAGACAAAATACAGGCCCATTACTCAATGAGATGGGGGACCTGGTTATGCAGGATGTGGAAAAAATGCCTTCTTTTCCTCAGTCTTTACTAGCAAGACTGGCCTTCAGTAATCCCAGGTCCAAGAGATGGAAAGGAAAGACTGGTGCAAGGAAGATGTACCCTTGGTGGGAAAGGATCAGGTCAGGGAATAATTAAGCAAACTGAATACACAAAAATCTAAGGGTCCTGATGGAATGCCCCCACAAATTCTAAGAGAGATGGCAGATACAGTTGCAAGGAAAATCTTGATAACTGATAATCAGTCATGTTGACTGGGAGAAGTTACTGAAGAATGTAGGAAAGTAAACATCACCCTCCCCTTCAAGAAGGCAGAAAAGGAAGAGCCAGGAGACTGCAGGCCATTCAGCCTCACCTGGATGAGCAAAAATCAAGGGGGTTGAAAACTGGCTAAGTGTCTGAGAGTGTGGTGATCAGCAGCTTAAATTCTAATTGGAGGCAAATAATTACAGGTGGACCCGAGGGGTCAGTACTGGGTCCAATCATGTTTATCATCATCAAAGATCTGGAGGATGGGATGGGGTGTACCCTTGGCAGGTTTATTGATAACACAAACCTGGGTGGACTGGATGATATGCCATCCTGTCATCAAGAGGGATCTTGACAGGCTGGAGAAATGGAGCAACAGGAATCTCACAGAGTTCAACAAGGAAAAGTGCCAAGCCTGGCCTTGGAGTACAAACAATCCCATGCACCAATATATGCTGGAGGCCAACCAGCTAGAAAGCAGCTTGGTAGAAGATGACCTGGGGGTTCTGGTGGACACTAGGTTACATGTGAGACAGCAATTGTCTCTTGAAGCAAATAAATCTAATGGTACCTCCCATTAGACAAAGTATTTCCAGGTAAATGTGAGTGACACTTCACATCTACTCAGCACTGCTGAGTCTACACCTGGTGCACTATGTCCAGTTCTCGGTTTCTCAGTGCAAGAGAGAATTGACAGACTGATGAGAGACCAATGAATGACAACAAAGATGGTGAAAAGACTGGAGCATCTCATATATGAAAGGCTGAGAGAGCTGAGACGGTTAAGCCTAGAGCAGAGAAGACTCAGAGAGTTCTTACCAGTGCATATAAATACCCAAAGGGAGGGTGCAAAGAGGAGTAAGTACTTTTCAGCAGTCACAGGACAAGAGGCAATGGTCACAAAGTGAAATACAGGACACACATTTTCACTCTGAGAGTGACCAAGCACTGGCACAGGTTGTAGAATTTCCATCCTTGGAGATATTCAAAACTTATATTGACACAGTTCTGAGCAGCTGGCTCCAGGTGATCCTGATTGAGCAAGAGGAATTGGACCAGACGACCTCTAGAGGTCCTGTCCAACCATTCTGTGATTCTATGAAGTTTAGAAGGTAACAAATTGTATTTGAAGGGAAGTGTCAGCATATTGCACCTGGGTGATCTAACAAAAGCAGCAGCCAGGCAGTTTTAAACTAGGAACTTCTGCAGGTTCCTCTGTGCTTTGGGCTTCTGCCAGTTTAGAAGGGTGGACAGCTCTTAGCAGCTTCTGAAAACAAGATTCACCCCAGAGGGCACAGATTTGAATATTTGATTTTTGGTTCTGGAAAAGCTTGCTGCATTTGCATATGTAAAGGAGAAGGAAGAGGTATTTTTATGTGAAGCTGTTTTAAAAGTTGCCTTGGAAGACATTAATGGGCAGGAATAATCAAAATAATAGGGGAATTTATCCTTCACTTTGGTTTGTGTAGGCAAAAAGCAAAAAATCTAAATCTAAAAAATGAAAAGTTTTTCCAAGAATGCTTGGTTCTTCTGTAATGAAGAAACTTTTCAAGTTCAATGTTTTCCCCCAGGGAATGTATAATTTGCAAACTTGGCATTATTCTTAGTGCTCCCTTGTGAAATATGAACTTAGTCCTCACAGTTAATGTCATCCTCAGCCCAAAATGTCTTTGATAAAGCCACCTACAAACTTACCCTTATCATTCATTTACTCTTCCCTCCTATGCATTTGGGTCAAGTCACATTGCTTTACTCCATAGTGCCTGGACATGAAAGCAGAGAGAGCTGCTTCCAGTTCCTTGTATTCCCAGGGCTCCTGTATTTCTGTGACCCAGGCTAGAACAAGTGCAGGCATTTCCCTTGGCCCAAGAGCCCTGAGCTGGGTTTTTCTCAGTGTGGCAGAATGATGGGGTTGTTTAACTGGAAGCCTAAAAAAAGTTTCCACTACACACGCATATTTTTAAAAGGCTTTTAATTTCTATTTGAGCAGAGTTCTCCCAAGGGATGTCTCCTTTGCTCCCGAGTTGGCTCTCTTGTCAAAGAAACACAGCAGTGTCCAAGTTGCTTAAATAAAAGGTTGAAAGTGTACTTTGAAAATCATAGAGCAGGATATTTTCCTTTAGTCTCAAAGTCAGAAATAGCTGATCTTCTTTTTCACTTCCGCTAAATATTCATTCAAAAGCAGTCATATTATAATATCATAGTTTTAAAAAAAAAATAATGATGGGCATGGCCGCTAATACTTGGAGGCACAGCCCTGTTCTGGGAACTCTTTGGCAACCTTCACTTTGAGATTACTGGTAGCCTTATTATTTATATGTATATTTCATGCCAGTAGTTTATTATGTAAACACATGCTTATCTCTAAAGCTTGGAAACATTTTTTAAAAAGGAATCACAACTGCAACAGGACATATTTTAAGCTTAGGGCTCTTTATTCGGTCAAAAATCGGGCAAAATACTCATGTTCAATTACTTCCATGTTTTTATATACTTTCTGCTAGCTATCCTAGTTGTAACTTAATTTTAATGATTTTTCATACTGACCAAAATACTATTGGAAAGCAGTATTTCAGAGCCCTCCAGCGTTTCTATTTCATGAACAGAGTCAGTGATTCAGCTGGGCTGCTCACGGGTGTAAGGCTGCAGAAGGGCTGCACACATAACTAGCTGAGCAGCTTATCTACCTCTACTCCACAGCTTAATGCTCTGGTGCCAGGAGGTGGAAAGTCTGCCAAATTGATTCTTGCATGTGCAATGCCAATGTCCTTTAATACCTTTTTAGAGCACCAAACTCAGGGTCAGTAAATAATTGCTAAAAATAAAATACCAATTGTATTTTCACAATAGCAAGGATTTCATGTGCCAGGAAGGGAGGCAAGAAGCCTCTAGGATGAGAAGAATGCACCGTTGTTTCCAAATCGATGGGTTTGATAGATATCAACAGAGTTTTATTACTTTGTCTGTAGCTTGGTGGGGGGCTGAGGGGGTGAAGGGGTGGGTGGGGGCCCTGCACGGAAAGGCGTCTGTGTCTGAGGAGGTGGCAGTGTTGTGTAACCACGCTGGCAGAGCGCGTCACAACGTGTGACATGTGGCAGCAGAACAGCCTTAAATAGCTCTCACTGTCTTTTCTCCTCCGGAGGTTTTGAGGAAAATTTGGTTTTCTGAGTAATGTTTTATCCATCCTAAAACCACCTGATAATATGGCTCAGACTCCTGTAGAGGACATCTCCCTGAGTTGTCAGGGAGTTTTAAGGTAGAATGGGTGGGGATCTTGGTACGGACGTTAAAAGCATGTTCCTGGGACTATGGGATCAATATATGTTTATTAAACCTCAAGTTAAAATTGACCAATGTCCCCTCATGACCTCCACTGTAACAGAAGATAACGGTCTAATTCAGACTATTTCCTATTTGCACTGAAGCCATTACTAAAACATCATCTGATAATAACTAAAAATTTCCCAATTGTAGAGGAGGATCCATTACAAAATACAAAATTTTGTTTTACCAGTTAATTATATTTTCTATTAAAATATAAAACTTGCTCTTGAAGGTTCAGGGGCTTATCTTGATTCATCACCCACTCAGGATTTTCTTATTCATTTGTCTACTAGACTTCAGAGACCTTATTACAACATTTCTGGTCTTTATCCTTGTACTTACAGACTACAGCCAAGTCACTGTTTAACTCTGTAAGCTAAATATGTTGAGTTCCTTCACTCTTTCTCCAGGAGCTGTTTCTACACAATCCTCATTGTTTTTCTCTCTCCAATTTATCTGTGCTGTTTGTGATCTGTAGCACCAGATTGGACTAAGTATTCTAGCAGTTACAAACGCAAACGAGGAGTGGAAACATAACATTCCTCTCTTATTCTCCCCAGAACTATAGAGGCCATATAGGTCTGCTGAGGCCTCACATCCAGTTCATTGGTGCCTTGAGTCACTGCATCCTGGTACCTCCTTTCTGTAATCATGGCTTTCTTTTTTTTTGTTTCTTGATGAATATCTTTGTGTGACACTACTAAAGTGCAATCTGTTGCCCATGCCCAGGAGAGCTGTGTTCCACTGACCTATGCCCTTCATGCCTTATGACATTTCAGATTTTGGCATGAGCTCACATTTTCTGTTAATTGGTTTCCCTCTTGCTGTGCACAAACAGACTATAACTTCTTCAAACCTGGTGGGAAGCACAGAGTTCCTGGGGCTCAGTCCTTTTCTTTCCCCAGAGCTGTGCTCCTTCTTTGCCAGAGGGAAAACCCCTTTCCCAATTCACCTGCATCTCCACATCTCAGCCTGACCCAACTCACATCACAGATAGGCACTTAAGACTTATTCTCAGCAGGAAATTTCATCTCAAAGTCAGCTCTTGCATCTAAGAGGCCCGACAGGCCTTCTGTGACACAGCCCTGTGAACAATATTTCATTGCTGGCTAGACTCATGCAGAGTTTATATTTCACAAACATGGGTCTTCTTACAATGTATCCTACAAGTAAAAAAGACTTAGTCTTTCTCTGCTGTTTCAACCTCTGGTGCCAGAACACCTAATAGAAGTTGGACTTCTCTCCTATTTTCAGCACTTGGCATCTCCAGGTGAAGGACTGGGGAATTAACTGTGGCTATCAGTAGTCTCTGGGAAAGGGACTAGGGTGCACTGATGGAATTTAGATCCCATCTAGGCAGTGGATGGCAGCTAGAGAGAGAGAGGCAACTGCTGGATGAGTGGCAAGCATCATGAATCAAAATATTGCTAAGAGGATCAGATCAGGAACCAGTGGATACAAGCTGAGAGCAGACTTAGGCAGTTAAAGGGTGAGGATGAGCCTGGGTTCCCTCTCCTCCCTCCTCTTCTTATTTCCCTTCTCTTCTAACCCAACGTAAGCAACTTTTTCTCCAGGCACTCCTTGTAGGCAGCATCAAAGCTGTGCATCCAGAAGGAAAAAGACTGCTGGAAATAGCCCATAGCTATGCTCTCCTGGACAAATAAGTGTATTTTCTATATATGCTCTGTTCTTTCAGCTACCTAGGGATGGTATTTGTCTATTTCTGACTCTTTCTTTCCTATTTCATATAACTGGCTTAAAAGAAGGCAGTATCCTTCTGCTTGCTTCCAGCCCTTCTCACCATTCCCTCCCCAGATTCACTTGCCATGCAGCAGCGATTTTGTAAAACTTCTCTCTATACACTGCTAAGTGAATAAGCATTAATTAAAAGAGTAAGAAGATGGAGATCGGTGTTGATTTATAGAAAGAAGACAGGGAGCTAAGCATGAATGGATAAATAGCACTGAAATTAAATCTAGATCTAGAAAGTGGAAGGAAAGAAAGGATTCCTTTCCAACCCAGCTGGTTTCCTTTCCAACCTCAATGATTCTGTGATTCTGTTGTGGCACTTGGTGCCATGGTTTAGTAACCACAGCAGAAGTGAGTCAAGAGTTGGACTTGATGACCTTGGAGGTCCTTTCCAACCCAGATGATTCTGGGATTCTGTGACTGAAATGTCTGTTTAGTTCCCGCAGTGGAAAAATGAAAACCAAATTCTACCTGGACCCTTGCGTAAGTCTGATGAAAAGGGCAGCACTAGACAGCTTGGAAGATACTGGTGACAATGATGAGCAGGATGGGAGTACATCGGGAACAGCTGATTTCTTTTGTGGGCTACATTTTTTACTTCAAGTTAAGAAAAACTTGTTCCTCCCCAATGCAATGTCATGCAGCCTGCAAAATACTCCCAGTGATTTCTGAAATGTGTTCCCTGTGAGAGCTTTCTGCCCACCTTTGCCCCTGTAGGTTCTTCCTTTCAAACACTGAAAGTATTCTTATGTCTAGGATTCCTTTCTCATCATAAATACACAATCTGATTCCTTCCTAGTTCTCCACTCATTTCTTTTTCTTTCTAATCCCTAACAGAAAATTAGTTTCAGAATATGACACATTCCCACTGTGGTATATGAATGTCATACAGAGGGCAGTGCTGCCTCTTCATGTTCTCTTGCTTCCAAATGTTACGCTCTTCCTCATGCTATTTTTTTTTTTTTTACCAGGATTTGCTACTTTTTCAACCAAAGAGGAACCCACTGCAGGAATGAATTTACACTGGCCTTGTGCCACCTAATCTTGAGAACTGAGACACTGAGTTTAACATTTCTGAGACACACTGTAATATGTTATAGACAGTACGTAGCTTAACTTCTGAGGGAGAGAAGGTATTTGAATAAGAATGTTTTAGTAGAAGTAGAATTTTAAAATGAAACAAAATAACCCTCTGAGAAAGCAATGGTAAAGATTTGCTTTTTCGCTTTTAGAAAAGAGTTCTTGAAATTACCAACTGTGTTGAGTTCTGCTTCTCCGTCAGAAAGCCCATGATTTGCACCATGATTTGGTGTTTGGTGCATGAACATCTGCGCACTAATGCCTGAGCAGGCGTAGCACTACATTCCCAAAAGTCTCTTAATGCTATACAGTGCATTTTCTCTAAGTGAAATGAGAACTTACACTGTGAGAGATCCCCCAACCACCTAAAATACAGGTACCAGGAGGCCCCATTAAATTACCATTATGATGAACCTTGGGCTGTGACTTTCTGCCCCCTGGTTCTTGCATGTTTCGTGGCTCCTCAGCAGGATCCCTCATTATTGCGGAGGGAAAAGCAGTCAACAGATTGAAGATCAAAAGGAGTAGAATGCAAAATGTGAAATATCAGCCCAGTCAGAATTGAACAAATGCCATTTGATTTTCTCTGCAGAGGAAGCAGTCTAGCAACAAACATACAGCTGTGCCTGCTGTTTGGCACATACCAGGAGGTGTTTGATCCCTTCAGTCGCCTACTTGCCTGTCAACTGCTAAGATTTGTTTTCAGTGCAGTGATAGGGGAGGGTGAGGAGGAGGTCAGTGTCACCCTGAGCTGTTGCAGAGAAAGAACAAGAGATGGACAGAAATGTTTCCCCATCTGCAGACTGTAATTGGCTTCTTCTATTCATTGCTAGAGTGATTACTCTCCTTCTCCTTCCTTGTACTTCTGGTTGCCATCACATTATGTTCCTGTGTGCCATTGTTCTGGTGGGGTGTAAAATACAAGTTCTGTCCTGAAATGAGACAAAGAAGAGTGGTGCAGCCTGCCCCACAATTTGAGACACAGGAGAACTGCCTCTGAACACATGTTCAAGGGCAAGTAAGTGATGGCAAGTAAGCCCTGTCCCCAGGCTTTGGTCCAAGCAACACCACTGTTACAGCTACACATGAACCCCATATCTATACAGACAAAAGTTTCTTATAGTTAGACATGACCCTACTACAGTGCTGCAGTAGCAGGACTTGTGTTGCTTTCTAGCCTCTGACATTCTGAGTCTGTATCCCAAAAGAGAAGCCAAACTTGGTGGGGTTTACTGCTCTCAACACCTTTGAACAGATACTCAGCATTGATAAGAGGTGTTCACGACATTTTTGTAGGAACAAGTAAAGCAAACCTAGCTAAAGAAATCAACAGCTCAGGCTTTCAGGCTTTTTTTTTTTTTTTTTAACAGGCTTTCCCATTTATTAATATAAGCATTTAATTTTTCTGCTTGTCAGCTTTGTACAAACAGGTGGGGAGGAAAGCTCTGGGCTGGCTTAACTTGTTTTTTTTTGACACAGCCAAATGTCAATATTCAGAAGCGTGTCATGCAAATCAAAGCCTCAGATCAGGCTTCAGCCTTGAGGAAATTTGCACAGTGATCCAGATTTTACAGATGGTTTCTATCTTTATGATGATTTGGCAAAGGCCTCAGGGCTGAACTTCAGCATAGTCTAGAGCTGCAGACTGAACTCATCTGAAAATGTATGGATGAGGAAAGAAAACCATTGTTGCTCTCGAATACAAGAAATAGCTGATGTTGTCCTAATTGCCAACTGTTCTAACAACAAAGTGTATATTAAAACATCTAGCAGAGCAGAAGAAAACCATTCAGGTGTGCTTAGGGCAACATACAATGAACAGAAGGTAAGATGCCATTCCAACTTTTAGCTGTTAAAGGTTCATTGAACATTACTGATGGATTTTGAGGCATTTGGATAAGGTCATGAGCAGTCCAAGTGGAAAGCAATCATAGCAATAACAAAATGATTCTTCCTGAACAGTCTCACGAGAAACACTGAAAGGAAAAGGAAGCATATGAGCTATATCAGAGGCATCTCAGAAGATGAAACAAAAATCTAGTAGCCAGAATCTACTGCCGTTTCCAGTGAAACATTTCCATTCATCTTTATGAACCTTTTACACAGCAGTCAAATGTGAATAAATCTTTGCGGAGTTCCTGGTGCCCTAAGGCCAAGCACATTAACAGCAGGCTTTGTATATGCCAAAAAAAAGGAATAAGAAAAAAAAAGAGTTTCTCTCTGTTACTGAGCTACACTTCTGCACTAAAAACTCATTCAAACACAAGGTTTGTTTCACTCCAGCTAATAGGTTTTGAAATGGATAGAGGTAAAGTAACAAACATGTGCTAGGACACATTTGCCCAGAAACAAAAATAAGGTCTAGGTTAATGGCAGCTTTTTATATGTTCTCTCAGGCTAGGTGGTGTATTGACTTTGCAGTCAGTAAATAAACTCATCTCCACTTTGGACACTAAATATGTATTGCCCTATAAGAAGATCACTGCTGCAATATTGGAAACAACCAAGCAGGGAGAAAGACTGGATCTGCAGCTAGAGCACACAATCAAGCTCAGTCCCCCTGATCACATAAGCCCCTGTGTTAACATTAACATTCCTATACATCATTTTCTCTGCTAATAAATAAGAGTAGCAACATTACATGCCCTGAAAGCACAGCTAGAGAGTAATTGTATTAAAGTTTATGAGAGTCTGAGGTGGAGGTAATGGACACTGCATGGATATCACACACTGAATATATAATGGTGTAAATTGCAACCACTTCCCACCAACACCCTGAGGGGATTTTTCACAGAGGCAGCACGTCAAAGGAATCAGTTGCAAAAGTCTGCCTGGGCAAATTGGTATATTCTCTCCTGGTATCCAAGGGGATAGGGACATGAATTACTAGTCTTTAAATCTGCATGTTGAAAAGAAACGCACTGAAAAGAATGTCTTTTTTAGCAAAATTTGAACCCTTATGCCCATTGTCATTATTCTTGATGTTTTTATGGGGGGGCAAGAGAGAAAAAATCTCCACCTTTTTTTCCAGCCACCAAGAATTCTCCTTCCTTTCTGCTAGCCAGAAGTGCATCATTACTGGCTTACAGTTTGCAATCTTTTTATTCACAAGTTATTTCAGCAGCTTAGAAAACCTCTGAATAAGGACATCCTGTAGCCAACTTGGCCATGTCCATTCCTGCTCAGCAATGCCCATTTAATTCTTGTGTTGCCCTGCCTCCAGGTAATCCTGCTTCTGTCATGTGAAATCTAGAAACTGAACACTCCTTTGGCCTCTTGGCAGAGTTTCCAGTGTTTCATCATTTAGGATCTTGTGTCTCTGAGCTATCCATGCATACAGATTTAAAACAAATCAGGCCTAAGATTTATTTGTAACCCAAATGAATCATTTTAGAAGGCCATGTATTAACTTTTAACCATTCTGGGTACACTGGGTGCAAGCAATGTTATGGGGAAAAAAAAAATCTAATTATAAACTGCGAGGTGTGACAAGTCCTTGTACATGTCAACAACTAAACCAATTATTTCTGTAGTGAAATACAATTATTTCATTACAGCATACAATAATTAGAAATACAAATACAGAAAGTTAAAGAAAGAGGGAGATTATCCTTCTAAACAACTTCTAATAGCAACTTCATTTTAGGCAACATATCTGATCTCTCTTTTTCTATCTACCTTATTAATTCATTTGATCATTTCTGATAGACTAGATTTATGAAAATGACTAGAGGGAGCTGAGTATATTTGGAAAAAAAGTAGTGGTATAGAAAGTATAAGAAACATTCGCCCTTAGCCTAAATAATTTTATGTATCATCTTCCCTCACTCCCTATTGCTGCATTATATTGACAAATAAATGATCAGAGTGATTCTTGCTGTGTGGATAGTTCCATTTTCTTTGTAACTAACATACTTCCTCTTTCTGTAATGAAAATGGATCAGTATAAATATGTTAATGGCCTTACCTGAATAGAAGATAAGTGAGTGTGATGTACAGTTTGAGTTCAGAGATTCCTGCTTCAAAGCCTGCACAGGTTTCTATTTTTGTAAAGCAAAGAAAAAATAATAAGCTTTCGACATAAAACATTTGGTACCATCAAGCAGCTGCTGTATGCCAGAAATGCTGACAAACCTGTTTGTAAGTCTGCAAGAACCACATGACACAGTATGATTCACATTCATGTTGACCTTTGTCTTATTTGTGATTGAAAACAGCTAAAATTACCAGAGTCAACAGAGTGCAACCTATGTAGAGTAATTGGGTTTCCTTATCTATGCCCTTAACAGTATTTCTGTGTTTCATCATTCTGGCTTTCATGTACACAGAAGCTACTGAACCATTCATGCATGCTTATGTGGAGATGTAGATTCAGTGTGTTTGACAGCTCAGGAAAGTCATAAAGCAATGTTGTCAAACAATTGCACAGAAGATGCAAGAGATATTAGCTTAACTGTCAATAAGCTACAACATTAATGTAAATTATCAAATCAAATCTGTTGAACTAAACCCAGTGCAAACATGCATTTATCTTAATGGAGCAACATTTGGGTATTTGATTATTAAGTTCTCTTGCAAGACAGCAATCTAGAAGTACAAATTGTATTGTTTTCCTCATTAGCACAGTGTCTTTAAGTATTTACTCGGGAATTATTTGTCTAGGACACCTTATTTTTAAGGAACACCTTGATCACACAATAATTTCTGCCTTGCTCTTATGACCTCCTGCAGTTGAGAGTCCAACACAAACACATGATGAGGCCTCCTAGTGCTAATGGAGGGATGAGAATCCCTAAGTGTAATTCAGAGTGGGACATTTTTGTCAGTGAGTAATGAGAATGACCTGGTGTGCATCAATGTGCATGAATTAGAAGAAGCTGCTGGCATTCAGGTGGCCCCAGTCATGCTTGGTACATCATTCCTTATCTTTTGGATTTCCAAGACAGTTGTAAGACCCAGGGACCTAACACCACTGAGGATTCACGAGCAACACTGTTATGACAATTTAATAATATTCAGATTCCTTCAAGTGGAAGATTATTTTTTTTTCTATCAACAATGGTTTCAGGATTCAGAGAGTCTCTGTTCAGGTACTGTTTCTTTACATTAGAGCTCAAAGGCTTTCTCTTAATTGTGGCTATTATATAATATGAAAAATGCAAGAAAAAACATGTCTGACATCTTTTATTTCCCTGATCAGGGACCCTGCATTTTCCTGAGGTGAGTCCATTGCCAGAGTTTGCTGTAGTGAGTAAGCAGCATAGATTTCAGATGCTTCTCTGAGTACCATCTTACAGTGTCAGGAATCTCAAAAGAAAAACGTACTGCTCTTGTGATTATCTAGAAAATATGTAACACTGGCAACATTAACTTATTTTGGTATGAAGGGGGCTTATTACCCCTTCTTCACAGCAGGTTATCAGATTGTATGTCACAGTCAAAGGAAAGACTTCTAGCTGAGCGAGTCCCTAAGCTCTTTTTATCTTAATGGTGTAAACCTTCCAATGGCATCGTACATATCTAGGTTATACACGTGCATAAGTTAAATGCAAAAAAAAAAAAAAAAAAAAAAAAAAGGTTAGACACTTTGTGTTAGGAAATCCTAGAATAAGGATTTCCTAGTGAGGAAGGCTATCAACATGAGAAAGTTCAAATGCCCTCAGCACTTCTGTAAGTATTGTTAAGGAAACTAGTAGTATAGGGGTTTTTTTCTTTGTTTGCTTTTTCCCTTTTTTCTTCCCCCTCCTCCCCCCCCCGCCCAGTTATTTGTTTCTGATTTGCTTTCATTGTTCTACATAAAGACATTTCTCATGCATGAACATAGGTTAAAAGGGAGTAAATCTGCACTGATATTTTGTCTCTGGTTTCTATTAATTGATACTAACATTAACTAGACATAACAAGACAAAATACTTCCATTCTTCCAGGAATGTTTTTAAGTGTAGGCTTTAGGCTGATTTAGTATATTTTTTCATAGCAAATCTGTCATTTGTCACTTTGTTACATATTTTTCTTTCAAAAATGTCTCTAAATAGGATAACATTTTACATTTGTCATCCTTTAGACCTAGGAGTCTCCTTATTTGTTTCCTAGTGCCACAGAGTTCCTTGATACAGCTATTTCTTTTTATTGGTTTACATTCCTAGGCTTTTCCATCATGCTTCTCCCCGTAGAATTTCATTTACTTACAGAAAAAAAGTAACAATCTTCATTTTTACTATAATGCCTAAGCCATGATTGCCTTGGGTACTTTTCTCCTTTTCTGCAAGAACTAGCATTCATGTCATGAGCAGTTTATAAGCTTACTGAGATTATCCAGGTTAAAATCACTGTTTTTTTTTCCATTATTCCTACTACTTTGTTGGTAAGTAATGTCCATCTTCTTTCCTAATCTCTGTTCCAAAATCAGAGGCTATTTCTGATCTTTGTTTTTACTAATGAGAGAAGATGGGGGAAATGATGAAATACATAACAAAAGATATGTTCCTGGGTTGTTGGGGTTTTTTTATGTGTAGGTGTGTCTTTTAGCTATCTATCCCCCCCCTCTAAGATCTCCAAAGCAAGAATTATAGTCATAAATACAATAATTTATAGGAAGGATTGCTTTCCCTTTGAGAAACAAGTACTACTCATGCTTCAGCATATAAACTAGTGATCAACTGATAAGATTAAACAAACTTTCTATCATATTTTTTACATAATTTTCCTCTACAGAATTTTTGTAATCTCACAAGAAGCAGCTGGTAGTTTTCATAGAACATGACAACCTGAAGTCTGATGTGGAGGAGGGTTTCCTTGGGCATATAAAACAGAAATGTACAATGGGAAGTCCCAACACAAGAGTCAATCAGGCTGCTTCCTTAAGACTTTAGCATGAAAAAGCCCTGGAACATGTTACCTCCTTATTCAAGCCTCTAAAATCCTGTTTATCTGTTTCATGGGTAAAAAGCTACTTGATTTGTAAGAGAGGTATAATATACTTATGTAGCGGGAGGAGCCATTCTTGCTCCTGAAGCTCGACGAGCTGCTGGTCTCTTCCAGGACTCCAGCCACCACACAGCGCTTCCAGGGTAGAAGTGTAGCAGGAGGAGCCTTTCTTGCTCCAGAGGCTCAACGAGCTGCTGGCCTCTCCATGCCTCGCACCAGAGTGAGCTGAGGTTTTCTCTGTGGGTGTGTGTCCCACCTTTATTGGCCCCCTGGCCTTGCTCATGCCTAATAGGGGCCTGTCCTAATCAGGCACAGGTGGACTCACACCCACTCACTGGCAATTCGAGGCACCTGGTTTATCTTGTTTCTCTACATACTTAAATGCTGTTTTATAAAAAAATGGTTACCTCTAATTTTTCAGTTTCTGCAAATACAAGGGTCAGTGAATGACAGATTCTGGTGCCTATGCAGCTATAGAAAGAAGACCAGGAAAAGTCTTGATGCAGATGTCTTTTGGAAATGGTCCTATTTTCATACTTGTGACAGTAGGCAACTCTAGTAACATAATGGATTTTCTCCAAGATCACTTATTCATATGAGATAAGAAAAAAGGGCATTCAGTAGCTTGAACAATCAGATTTAAAACATGGTGTTTTGTTTCATAAATCTCTGAAAGTACATCTGTTCAGTGAAAAATAACAAATCAAAAACTTTATGTATGGTATTCTGCAGAAAATGATATTATAAAAGTAATACCTAGTTTCCCTTAGACATTAATGTGAGCCATCAAAAACCAGCAGGAGGGGTGGTGGGAAGACTCCTTAGGCAGTATTTACCAGCATGACATGATTTTTGCTTATAGAAAGCTTTGAAACACTATAAAATAGTTGCAGCTTTCAGGTGTGATGATTTAATGTGTATATCAGCATTTGAATCTAGTTTTTCACTTCAGAAAACAGGTTTTGTTTTTAAAAAAATAAACATTTTGCAAATAGAGCAACACAAAAGACCTATTTTCATAGTCAAGGAAAAAAAAATATTTCATGTTTTATTAACTAAAACTTACCAAGGAATACTGAAGTCTACAAGCCCAGAGAAACAAAGATAATTTGAGGAGAAAGACAATTTTCAGCTTCAGTTACGTGTTATTCTAAACTTACTTAACATGGCTCTGAAAGACAATACATAGGAAAATAGAACCCCAGAACTGCAAACTGTTGCTTCTAGACTCACAAAATTGCTAGGTGTTGCAAGAGTCTTGATGAACTCCACTAAAGATAAAAAATAGGAAATGTTTATCAGTAAAGCCAGAGTGATAAAGTACACTCCAGATCCTGAAAGATCTCACCTCCATTGTTGACTCCAGAATTATGATTGGTTTTATGGAATTTGGTGAGACTATTCAGAGGAGTAAAGTTAAATATATGCAAAAACACTGGCAGCACAGGAGTGGAATTGTTCACAACATTCCTTAGAACAAAATTCCATGAATGTAAGGAAATTGGAATTTGACATTTTCATCTTTATTTTTTGCCATGCTTTTGGAGGGAAATGCAGGCTTAAGAAATTCTGATATAGTAATTTTGTTTAACTGAGATGGTTATATGTATAGATACATATTTTGAAAAATTTAGAACTGAATTTTTTTAAGGATTACTTTTGTGTTTACATTTAAAATAACAAATTTATTTAGCCTGAACCTCTGTTTCTAATATCATGTCCAGCTACTTACCAAAAGGCTGTTGTTGCCTCTGTTTTATATCCATATATTGTGAACCATAAGCAGTTTAATCTTCCCTTTCAACACACATAACACCCTCAAAGCTTTTACTATACAGTACCAATAAGAAAAAAGGAACATACCAATAAAACACAATGAATAATGTTAATGCAATAAAATACAAAGTACTTTTTTACTTGCTAGTATTAAGATTCAAGACCATTAGCTAATCTTTAAATATACATGTATGCACAAAATAATTTCCTGAAATATGGAGCCACGTGACACAGAATTAATGTCTTCTTCCAAACAGGACATTTCAGCATTAAATATCTTTGTTCTGACACAGCTAGTTTTCTACAGTGTCTTTAGGGGGAAAAAAATTATCAGCCATTTTCATTTATCAGATTCAGCATGTATAGAAATCCATAATTGCTATGCTTCTTCAATAATTTTGTTCTGAAATCCTTAAGAGACAAAACACAAACCACTCTTGTCTTTCCTATGCTGTCTCTCCTCTGGCACTCATATTGTTCTCAGAAAACACAAAATTGTAAAATGCTACCTGAAATGTCCAGAAAAACTTGAGAAATTCTGCAAAAAGCTTCTTATAGAAACTGTTTCTGCAGCACTGTATTTCCTGGAAATAAGAGTTGTCAGCCTCAGTATGAGGTGAGGTCTGCTGGGAGTAAATAATGGAAAGAATGGAGAAGAAAGATGTTTCTAAAATATGCTTGTGGATGGAAAGACAAGTATTGTCATGAGGAAGAGGTACTGGGTTGAACCTTAATGATATCTGTTCAGTTTTCTTCTGTGGAAACCTGGGAATTCAACATTTCCTCAGCTGCACATCTTTGTTATGGTGGCACTTTCCCTTCAGACATCCTTCTTGTCTCTTTTAACCAGACACCTTTCAGTTCAGTGCCCCTCTTGTGCAGTGGATCAGCTTCCAGCTTTATGGGGTCTGGTGACCCTCCAAGGATGGGTCTGATTACGTAGGGACTGCCATTCAAGCAGTCCATTCAGCTTTATCCAGCCCTCCTCTGAAATAGGTAGCCAACTGGAGATGATAGTTTTAAGAGAACTGTAACTGAGAATTACAGATAACAAAACAAAGATAATTGTCCAGGACCCTGGAGGATGTCAGGAGTAACTCAATTAAGAATAACAGGATTATACTGAAGCAAAGCAATGCAAAGTCTGGACTGAATGTTTGGCAGAGGAGCAGGGACCCAGACTGCATCTGAACTGAAGATTTCTGGCAAGGTGGCTGTGAAGTTGGTGAAGAAAGGATGTTAACTGTGAGATGAAGGTCAAGCTGAATCAGCATGTTTGCAAAGAGAACATTAAATAACAGTGAGGTAGCAAGATGAGGACAATGCAGATTAGCCTGTGGAGACAGAATTGGTTATTCTGTTTTATCTGACTTGAAATGATGGTGGTGAGAGATGATAGCTAGGGATTATTAGGACATAAATAAGATGGTTCCTTCACACTACTGGTAGAAACCCAACAAATCTATGCTATGTAAGTACAAATTCTGGTAGTATATTAGGTTTATAGACCCACATTATAGAACTCATTTTAACAATAGTCTTTGGTCAGTTTTCTTTTTTCATAGAAAACATTTCTTTTTAGCTATAGATATGCTTCCCCCTTGGAAGGGGAATGGCAAGCTTTCACCTGGTCTGAGTTCACTCATTAACGTCAAAAGCTTGTTTAAAAATATATATATATATTTCCAAAGCTATCAATGCTTCACATAGATGTGAAAAGCAGCTAGTTCAGAAGCATTGGGTACCGTGCACTGGTCTGTCCAGCCTGCCTCTGCTCAGAGGGTAGTGCATCAGCACCCCTTAGTAGTGGAACCTGCGGTGAGCTGTGCCCACATCTCAAAATGCAGCATCTCAGACACCCAAAGACAGCTTTTCTCTGCCTGAACCTCTTTGTTTTTGTACAAGAGCCCAAGGAGAAGGGGTTTATGCTGAGAGACCTTGGCCATGGTTTGTTGGTGCAGTCAGGGGCAAGCAATGATGCTGAGAGGAAAAATCTCTGGCAGCTCACCCACCCTGGGAGATAGTGGGCCTGCTCAGGGCACCCTGTTAGGAGGGACGGATGCTTTTTCAACTGGTCTTACAGGCTACACTAGGCTGTGGAAGATGGGCTGGCTTTTCATTTATGAAAGGAGATTTTCTGGATCTCCCATGCACAATTTGTTCATTTGCTTTTCTCTTTCCAAACAAAAAAACTCCTTGAGAGAGCTGCTCTCTCAGGGGTATCTGTACAATTTCCCAGCACATCCACAAAACATAAAATGCTCTCACCTTGTAATGCTACACATACCAAACACCATGAACTACTGTTTCATCAACAGCTTTCCTCTGACTCTCTCCATTACCAAACTAAGCCTTCATGTCTGTGCTTGCTAGGTGTTTTAATATAAACCAGGAATTTGCTCTGTGTCAGCCATTTTAATGCAAATCATGGTGACTGGTGAAGGTGCCAATTAGACTGACAAGCCTACTAGGTCTCACTTTCCACGACTTATGTAGTAACATATTTTTTCTATTATTGTATTGAGGCAGCTGTCAGAAACTAATCCAGCATATTGGACCTTTCCTACAAGGTAGACCTCATACTTTACATAGGAGTTTGTAACCTAAATGTACTGTAAGTAATGAAAAATGTCTGCTAAACCAGGAGAGTGAACAGAAAGGTAGCAATGACTCAATTAGTTAGCCTCAAAATAAGTAACTGCAGCGTGTCTGCTGCCTGAATTATATGACGAATATGCTTTTTGTTAGCATTGACAAGAGACAGTTTTGCAGGAGGGAAACCTTTGGAAGCCTCTTCTTACACAGAAGAAAAACACAAGAAGACTGGTATTACTGGAGAAGCTGAGGAAGGGGTCAACAGCGGGATAGTCTAGGCAGGTATTTTGCAGAGAAAGGGAAAGAAAAGTTTTGTAGTGGATTATAGCTGAAGTGACAAGTAGCACTGTGATTATTTTATTTTAGATGAATAGTTCATTCCACCAGTGAATGCAACCTCTCCGCCCTCCTCAAGATGTGCTGACAAGCCAGGAAAAGGATTGCTGCAGCAGCCTTCTGGTCATAGCAGGAGAAGAAGACATTTATCTGTGAGGGTGGAGAGGAGAGGTAGCCAATTTTTGGAAGGTTATGGAGAGATTAAGCAGAAAACTTTAGCTCTTATTCAGCTTTAGGATCAAGGAGAGAACTATTGCAAAGAACAATCTGGCAAAGAGTATTGAGTGGTTCTTGCAAAAAAAAAAAAATGTACTTGTCAGGGAAACACTGGGACCTCTGCTTTGTGCCAGTGATGGCAGGGCATTCATGAAGGAATTCAGAGACCTAGCCAATTTTAAGACATGATGAAATAAGAAGTAATTTAAGTTAACCAAGGTAGCAGAAGAAATTACACAAAATAGCTTTGTGCCCAGTTTCAAGGCTCTAAGTGAGATGAAGTGATATAAACAAGAATATTGCTGCGGATAGACTGCTCCATGCCTAATTTGTCACCTGCAGTCATTACTCTCCGTGGCACCATCACAACCTGCACAGAAAATGACTGCAGTGTTACAGAGCAAGGTGTATATGAGGAATGAGCAGCAGGAAAAGATTAATCCATCATTAACAACTTTGTCTCTTTGACTCCGTATGCTATTATAGGAAAAATATTCTACATACGAAAGGATACATATTAAATTAATACATATAGCAAATGAAGCTGTCTTTACATGCTATTTTATATTTTCAGGAAGGTTTTGTTAATTTTTTACAGATGCTAGTGAAGATTTTCTCTTTATTGTCTCTCAGTAACTTCTGTTTGACTGCATTCTGTCAGCCCAGCAAACTCAGGCTCAAGTGGACAGAAAGATGTGTATTTTGCAGCAGTAAGGAGCATCAATCAAATGTAAGTAACTTGTATCCATGAATTGTCTCAGTTCACTCACCCATCCTTGTGTTGGCTTTACAAATGAGAATGTTATTAAGAGCTTTTTCGGCAACAAAAATATGCCAATGGAGACTTGTATCAGAAATAGTGTGGCCAGCAGGACCAGGGAAGTGATCATTCCCCGACACTGGAGGGACTGCACCTCAAATACTGTGTTCAGTTCCCTCACTACAAGGACACTGAGGTTCTGGACAGACTCCAGAGAAGGGGAATGAAGCTGGTGAGGGGTCTTATGAGGAGCAGCTGAGGGAACTGGGTCTGTTAAGTCAGGAGAAGAGGAGGCAGAGGAGATACATTACTGCTCTCTACAACTACCTGAAAGGGGGTTGTAGCCAGATGGGGGGTGGTCATGGGGGCTGGTCTCTTCTCCCAAAAGACAAGTGACAGAAAAAGAGGAAATGGCCTCAAGTTGAGCCAGAGGAAGTTTAGATGTAACATTAGGAAAAACTTCTTCACCTAAAGGGTTGTCAGGCACTGGAACAGGCTGCCCAGGGAAGTGGTTGAGTCACCATCCCTGGAGGTATTTAAAGATGTGTGGATGTGGTGCTTATGCTTTAGTGGTGACTTGGCAGTGCTAGATTAATGGTTGGACTCTGATCTTAAACATCTTTTACAACCAAAATTATTATATGTATATATTGTTTCATGAGCTTCATAAAAATTATAACAATGGCTTTTGGGACCATAAACAGACTCTTCGCTGTGCATTTGACTGGAGTGAACATCAAAAAGAAGGAAAAATTAAAATCTTACATGGAGACCTCTGCCAGAAAAGACTGCAAATGCCATGCTAATTCCACCATTTGAGCAGGCAGGGAAAAAAGTAAGGTGTTTTTGAGAAGAAATTTCCTAAGTCTGAAAAGTAGCTTTTGGGTTTCTGTAGGAAGTTTATTTAGAAATATTTTATGTGTTTGAGTTTTTTATGTGCTTCAGTTTTGCTCCCAACTATTATTTTATGAAAAATAGTCAAAATATCTCCAAATTAGCAAATAAATTCTTTTAAAATATGTACATAGCAGTTTTTCTTCTATATATACCCTAGTTAAAGAAGGAGATCACTGTTAAACTTAGGAGTTACCATTTAAGATGTGTGCTATGCTCTTACTGTAATTCAGTGATTTCTGTACCCTTGAAACAAATTGTCTGGCAGCTGCTTGTGATCTAGCAAAAGTGACCCATATGTCAAAATTTGACTTTGCAACCCTCTGCTGACAGTGAAAGAAGTGTGAAAAAATTCCAAAAGTTCCAGTTCCCTCCCTTTAAGTACTACTACATGTGGGTGTTTGAGAGCTACAAGTTCTAGAGTTATAAAAAAAACAAAAAACAAACAAAAAGAAAAAAAAAAAAGTGAAAATATTTATAAGATCAAGCATTTGTAAGATCAAACATTTGTAAGATCATACATAATAGGGTTATTGCTATAATTTTCAGTTTTGTCAAAGATATTACTAGGACATTGTGGGTCTTTTGTTTCCTTGCAGGATGCAGTGCAGTTTTGGAGACTGCTTGTTATTACTTATGGCAAGAGAAGGTGTGATTCTCACAAGTAAATGAAAGATTATTTTCTGACAGCAAGATGACAAGCTCATCCATGAACTTTGAATTTTTCTGTGAAGTTGTGTTTTTACTAGGGATGATGGTGGACATGGCAAGAGTAACTGTAAAGCTGCTGCCATAATATATGAAAAATGGGAAAGTTACTCTGTCTCTTTTGGGTCTCTTCTACACCAGGTATGAAAAGCCTGATTTTTCCCAAGAGATTTTAGCCTCCTTTTCCTGGAGCATGTATTTCTTCTGTCCGTATGATAGTAATCATCCTGCATGGATACAACTGTGACCCTATGAATAGGTGAGTGCAAAATGGGCAACCATAAATTCTATTTAAGGATCAATGGCAAGGAATAAAGTGACAGTAACTAACCCTGCCAGAAGGCACTGACATTACAAGAGAGTCTTAATACTCCTCCCTACCCTTCCCCTTTCAATAAAATTTTAAAAGTCTTGGAAATTGTCCTTCAGGGTAAGTTTAATGCACAGCAAATAAAGACTTACCCACATGACCCTCATTAGCATCTATGGGGAGCTGTTTTGGCCTTCATTTTGGAAACCTTGCTGATGGAGCCTGCAAAGCACAGCTGTGGAACACAATTTATGAGTTTCGAGCACAAGTTACAAGTGCACAGATGGCAGAGGATGTCTTTCACAGGAGACAGCTCTGGTGGAGAGGTGTGTAGAAGAAAGTTTTCCTGGAGTCAGTACTAAAGGAACCACTGGTTAGGCACTGTAGCTCTAGACAGTTTTGGGTGTTTTGTTTTGTGTTTTTGAAGAGCAGATTACAAAGCACCTGCCATTCAGCAATAGGACCCAGGAGAAACAGTGTTTCCTAATGGGAAAGTAAAGGTGTTTGGTCTCTAAGATGTGTAAGAAAAATGTGCCTGAATGCCATGCCAACTCCCCCTCTCCCTGCCAGGTGCTGTGCAGATGCTGATTGCATTGCCACTGCCACCACCACCAAGGGCTGCCTGAGGGAGCCTGTGGCAAGGCACTGATGCCCCTCAGGAGGTTGTCAACCACATGCCTCAATAACACGGTACCACTGCTCTTCACACCTCTTAAAATGTCTTACTTTAGCCCTAAGGATTATTTTTTGTGAGCTGCATACAAGATTACAAGTGGACTTGAGATTTATGAGGTTTGGGATAGAGAAGCAGACAGCCTACTTATTTGCATTCTGCTGTAGCCTCTTGCTATGCAATGGATGAGGACAGAACCAAAATCTACTTTGAGGCTGTGTCTGGAATTCACTCTGCAGATGTTACCCTTAACATATTGCTTTTAACTTAAATATATGTTTTTTAATTACTATTATTTCACACTTAAACTACCTTGCTCCTGGATCTTGCAAGTGACGATTCCAGCTGGACAAAAGATACAATTCTAGATACAGGAAAAGAAAACTTGTTTAAGTGATGTCCTGTAAAACAAACTTCTTGCAGTCCAGATACTCTGTTTATCTGACTAAACCTACCTAACAGATACACTTCTCCAGTGAGTAATTAGTAGGTGCATAAGATACAGATACTGTGCCTTGACTTGCAAGCAGCAGCCATCATAAACCTTTTCAGACTGGTTCCCTGAACTACATAGTTCCAGGTTTTTGGGAAGTCCCCATGGACTTTCAAACCTTAAAAACCATTTTTATGCATGAAAACAGGTGCACTCTGAGAATTTTTTGTGCTTCCTTGTTGTGTATGCATATGTAGTTCTCAGTGGACACATTTTAAAATTTCATGCCATTATTGGGATTTTTTTAAGTTTCTGACTTAAATCCAACAAATACCTATCTGTTTCATAAGCTCTTTGTTTTTATTGTCCCATGTACTTGTAACTATTCAAAACTTCAGATTTTTTCCCAAGTATTTAAATACTCATTTATTTGATCTTGTCTCATTCTACTTTATACGCTGAATAAAGCAAAATATTGCGAAGTCACCTTCGCATAAAGCAGAAATAAAAAATTGTCCAAGGGACTGGCCTCCCTAATTGCCCCTTAGGAGTTGAGCAGACAGGTGGGATATGAACCCCTTGGATATAATAATTTGCCTTTCTGCCTGAAAAAGGGCTATTGCCAGTTTGGTACATGACAGTATAGAAGATGGAAGGTTCAAGGTGTAAAAGGAGGAGGAAAGTTAAGGACTCTGCAAGCAGGATCTGACAGGGAAAACCTGCCCACATGCTCACATGGAGGCAGCAGCAGGTCCTCTCAGGCTAAGGAGGCTGTTGGCTGGCTTGCTGGACAGACTGCCCCGGGCTAGCAGGACAGCCTTCAAAGCCAGTTCTGGCATTTTTACCAGTTGCTGCTGGGTGTATAGCTGGTTGAAAAAATTCTGACAGAATAATGTTTACATTAAAGAGACAGTTGTATTAAAATTGACACATCTCACAGAAAAAATGACAGCACTGATTCATTTGGACTCTGCTCATATGAAAAATGAGCCTTCTTGTTTCAATTGTATGCAATGAAAACAGCTCACCTCAACTTTTACCACATGATTTACTGTGCATTTAAATACTAAATGAGCTGTTTATATACATGTAATATAGATAGATAGTATTCTGACATTTAAATGACCGAGTGATTTTTTCTTTTTTATGAAAAAAGTTTCACAGTGTCAAAACCAAACATTTTGATAGCAGATTCACACTGCAGTTCCCACGGTGTCTATTCCTAGGAAGTGTGAAAGATGAGGCTTCACTAAACAAAATGAGAAATCAGTTGTGCCTCTGCAGTGCACCCTGTCATGTTTCTGAGCACTCCTGAATGGGAAAGAGTGACCCAAGATGTCACATTCTGAGAGGCAGATGCTTGGAAGGGGCTCCTGGTTTCGATTGGCTTGATCATTGCCTGCAGCTAAGCTAAGGAACCAGCAAGACTATTGCTTTCTTTCCTCTCCACCTGGATCTATTGTCCATACACTTAGCTCTGCAACAAATCCAGGGAGATGCAGGACTGGCCACAGCTGCTGATCAACCAGCCCTCTCGTCCTTTTCCCTTCACTGACTTTTAAACTGGGCTGCAGCCTTCCAGTCAGTGGCTGGACAAATACAGCTGCAGGACCCAGCCATGTGGGTTTGATTGAACAGCAATGACTGAGGTGTAGGAAATTTCCTGAGGCACCACTAACCAACTGGGAGGAATTAATGGCCCAGGTCACCTTTTGGATCATTAACCACCAGCAGATATTTATCCCAAGAGAACGTTCCTGATGGAAGCTACTGTTGCTGTTTGAAAGCAGGTGAGGTTGCATTTTGTTTTCTTTATGCTTACCTGTTTTGTTGCCACCAGTATTATGAGTTAGTTGGTGATCTTTTTCTTTGTCACAGAGAGTCATAGGGGTCTTAAATCTTCTCCATGTGTCCTAGTAAAGGTCTAGAAGTCACTAGACTTCACATCACAGGTGGTAGCTGTGATGAGTTGTGTTAACTAATGGTCCATCCTCAGAGTCACTGACTGCTTCAGTTCCACACTGACATAGGAGCTTTCCCGTTCTGCATAGGCAATGGAACACAAATATGAGAGAGAGAGGTAGAGAGAGAATGATTTATGATGTCTTCTAACTTATTAAGGGAAACTTCAAGGAGTTCTGTAATTTATAAGCTAAAATTAATTATTATTTAAAGGGAGCTGTGCCACAAACAGTTTCTGAGAAGAAAAATATATAAAGCAAATAAGCAGCTATTTTTAGAGGACGTAGAAACATAATAACAGAAGTTATTGATGAATGTATGGTTATCAATTAAATCACATCTCCAGTCTTTTACAGCTTCGCAATAAAAATGGAAGTTAGCCTCTCGCTTTAGTTAGTCCAATAAAAGAGACTGCATATATTTTTAGCCACTTTATTGTACATTTCACAGTTATTTTTTCTCTACTCAGAGGGGAAATACTCACTGGAAACATCATACTGAAAAAGCAAAACTCCTCTTTTCAGCCTTTCTCCTAAAAGTACCATGGACATCCCTGGGAATCAATATCAATGTAAAGAGCTCCTGGTGGGCTGTCCATTGGGAATTATCTGAACACAATTTCACCATTGACCATGATAAAACTACAGCAAATGTGAATTTGGTTCTGGCTGCAAGTAAGAAGAACAGAATCCCTGGGACTGCTGTGGTACTTGCATCTGAACATTTTAGTGGGTTTGGAATTGGTCTCTTGGTATGTGTGCTGGGAACATGAAGCAAAATCATTAATGGCAGGAGGAATTAAAAAGGCAGAGGCTAATGGCATCTATCCAGTGAGATGCACCCATTATCTATGTGTCCAAGGCACCTGGTGCTCAAAAGAAATGCTCATTTGAATGACTTTGCAGCAACAGGGCTCTTTATGCTAAAAGTCAGGTAAACTTGATTGTAGAAAAATTCCACTCAATATCAAGACTGCCTGTGAAAGGCAGGAGAATTGAGAAGGGTTTTTGTCTTTGTATTTTTGGCTTTTGGTTGGTTGGTTTGGTATTTTGGGGGTTTTTTTTGTTTGTTTGTTTTTTTGTTTCCAATTTCTTGGTAGCTTTGGCAGGAACAGAGAAGTTAGGCAGGGTCAGCCTGGTTCTAATAGAACAAAGGGGTTGTGGCTGAGCAGGCTGTGGGTGACTGGGTTGCGTTGGGCTGGAGGGGGTACGAGCACACAGGGGAAGAAAGAGCCAACCTGACTGGGGCTGACAGATTTCACAAGAGAAGATGCAGATTCACAAGGAATGTTCTTTGTGTAGAATTTTGACTCTCAGTAAGACAAGCAACTATTAACATTTGGACTATGAGCCACTCTGCTGATTCAATATATTTTGTTGACTTTTGCCTATATGACTACATTGCATATTTTCCAATAATTTTTTTTTTTTTTTTTTTTTTCCATTTAGTCTTCTGGAAGACTCTCCTGTGATCTTAAAAGGTTGAAGAATATCTGGAAAGCAACTAGGAAGGTAGCAGCTTCAGTCCTGGAACCATGACAATAGGCAGATTTTTGAACAGGGAAGACTGAAAGCAAAACCTTTGAGAAAACTGAACCTGATTCAGAAAGGAAGCACTGACATCTGGTACAGTCACAAAATAAAAGGGGGAGAGACTGAAACATATGACCCCAATGAAATAACTTCCTGTAGCATGGTCACTGGGTGGAAAAGTAAGATAATTTTTTTTCTTACAATAAGAGAAGAAAATAGATTGATCACAACTCTCAGGATGCTATAAAAAACAATAGAGAAGTACTCCTCTCTCTAACTTTGTAAGTGTATTACAAGTAGAATGAAGGCTGAACTTGAACTGAATAATACTTTAAGGAATGAATACTATGAAACTGCTTTCTTTATTCTTTTTTTTTCTCATACTGTTTTTGTTGATCCTCATCTAATATGCAAAAAGGCCTCGATATCTGAGTGTGATACCAAAATACATTTCAGATTTAGAATATTCTACCTTTATAGCAGAACAGTCATTTAAAAACTGCTGTAAATGATGTTCCAAATACCATGAAGCAGTTCTGAGAGTGGGTGAAGATGAGGGCTCAAGGCTTCTTTGAGTGCCTATGGGGCTCCCACTGCTACAGGATCTTAAACTTGTGACAGTAAGAAATTATTTTCTTAATACTTAGATGTTATTACAGAGATGAAGGAGCAAGTCCATGAGAAGTGACAGCTTGGAGTCGTAGGGGCTTAAGGGTAAAAAAATATAGACATTTTCCATTTTTACTGATGAGTTCCCTGAGTTCTCCTTCTGCTTTACTCCAGAGCAAAGACTATCTCACAGGCTGAGTAAATTTATTTAATTCTTCAAATTGGAAAGGCTCTGGAATTTAAATGTTTTGGCCACAGTGAACTAGACCCAGCAGCCCACCTTAGCATGCTCTAGAAAACATGTACAAAAGCAGGTTTAATCCCCAGACAAAACAGTGCTTTAAGCTGTATTCGTTCAAAGCTACAGAGAAAAGGGAGAGAACAGCAGTCAGCACACCTTCCTCACAGTATGCACACATACATCCTCACTGCCTCTAGTAGTAAGGAGTGTCCTAAGTTAATTCACATTGGATTTGCTGCCTCTGGTCTTGAGACACAGAAAATCTCTCAACTCTCAGCTGATATAGTAATCCCATCCCGACTCTTAAACTTGGCTTTCCATTACACAAATTTGAAATCACTGGTCAGCAAGAAAAGCATCTAACCTTTCAGAAGACTGGAAAGACTTAATACTTTAAATTCATTCTTTATTTTTCCTCAAATACATGCCTGACTGGGTTAGATCATACTAAGTAGGACTCTCTAGAGATGGATATTTTAAATACAAAAGAATTATACATCCTGAGTCATTTAGGCTCCCAGCTCTGGGAGGCTGGTACTCCAAACCACCAGACTAAGTAGTCTAGGTAACACCTGGAGTCCTATATCAAATGAAGCTGTATGTGATTCAGAAAAGGGGTAAGATGTAAGATACCAACTTGTATCTGAAGTATTTCCTATTTACAAGTTCAAGCTCAAGCTATTTGAAAGATACCATCAGATTGCCATCTTTCCCTGGGAGGAGAGGGGATCCAAGAATGTCACTGTTTAAGCAACAGATTGAAGGCTGTGGGTTCAAATTGTGAACTGGAGTCATTAAAACCCAGAAGGGGGGTCCTTTTGCAGTTTCAGCCCTATGTGACTTTTCAACTGTCCCAGCTGCACAGGTAACTAGTTAATAGACTACTTAAATGGCTACCTTAGATGAGGAAGAACTACCTAACTTAGGATTAGCCACGTTAGATGCCTCCTGTAGTCATATATGTATTTCCTTAGTTGGTGGTAGGAAAGCTGAACAAATTATCCTTTGAGAAGTACCTGCATGGTTTATGGTAAGAGCCTAGGTGAACAACCTGGAACAACTTTTTCATGGTGATTAGTATTACCAAGAGGAGATGCTAAGACAGTACTGTCAAACACATGGTTTTCATCAAGAAGAAATCTCCCACTGACACATCACTCATATGTATGCTTATTTAGGCCAACAGCCAAACGACGCAGCCATAATATTGGAGATATCTCCCCAGCAAGCAAACAGGTTTAGTTTAGAAGTGGTGATAGATTGGGTAACAGCACCAGGTCTAGTCTTTTTTTAAATTATTACTAGAGGACATACAAATGGTTCTTTGATAAAAGTCCAAAACATGCCTTAGGGAAGCTAAAGAGCATGTTTAAAAACCCTCATTTTGAAATATGTCCAATACATTTCCATGAGCCTTCACCATATAGAGGGGAAGGAGGGCTTGTGTTGTGCTTTCACCTATAGTTTGCATATAATTTGAGCTTAAATGATGACAGAATTTAGGTGGTTGAAAGAATGTTTTTTTCCCCAGTGTCTCTTTGCAAAATGCTGTTTTCCAGCAAATTCATTAGGTAGAAAGTCTCTCAGAACAGAGCAAATGGATTGCCAAAAACAATGAAAACAGAATGACTGTCACCACTGATTAATGAAAATAATATGCATGCTGGTAGGCCCACACTCACTAATCACATTTTCCATATACAAGTCCTAATCTTATATTTACATTCAAAAATACTCATTTTGCATAAAAAGGGAACAACAAAAGAAGCTAAAAGTAAATATGCTGTGGGAGAATGCAGTCTGTATCTCCTCTGCAACAGCCTGTGTCTGAACTGAAGATTCAAGGGTAGCAGTCTCCAGCTGACACCAGATTCCTAGTGACTGAATGAGGTTATACTGAGAAAAGATCCTGATATTTCCTATACATTATCACAGTCTTGAATTATCCAGACTAGGAAAATATTTCTTTGATAAAAGTGACAGGTAGCAAATTGATGAAAGTTAAGGATGAGGAAGTAACACTTTCTTTTATCTTTTAGCAACATTAAACCCTCCAACTCTCTAAAATAAATACAGTCACAAGGACAGGACTGATGTAATTCACAGCATCAGGCATGTTTTGACACTACAAATTGTATCCCAGACAAATCCCAGCCAGGTTCTCTACCTTTCCTCTTTCCTAGCAGTCTCAGCAACTTCCAGATACTGGGCACATCCCATCTATAGTGAGGAAAACAACAAAAGCCATGTGCAGAGATCAGTGGTCATCCTCTTCCTTTCTCCATCCTTTAGCCCAGGGTCCTGTTGGCACCAGCCATCTCCCTGTGCAGATGGTGGCCTTCCCACTCCTCCTGCAGTCCCTTCTCTTCCTTGGCACCAACTGCTAGCTTTCTGGTGAGAATCTAAATTAATTTATCTAGTGGAGTGATGTCACCCCTTAAGTCCTGTAGTGAAGCCCTGCTGAATGGAAAACAAAAGGAAGGAGACAAGGTTTGAGGAACATGGTGGGGTTTTTTTCCTTTCAAGCCCTCCCGCTCCTGCTGCAGGCAGAGCAGCTTCAGGTAAATGGATTCAGTTCAGTGAGAACCCAACCTGCACCCAGAACTGTATTTGTATGGCACATAGCATGTAGCCTCTTTTGTCTTTTCAGTATTTGGCTGAAACTCAGAGCATATGGAAATGACAAGTGCTAGTAGGTGAGCAGCCAGTGCTTCCATAGCTGGCTGGACCACTCTCACAGTCAGAATCTTCTGACTTCCTTTCTCAGAGTGTGCCTGAACTGCAATCTCAGGTCTCCATGTCCTCTTGAACGTTTTTACATTAAAGCCTGGTGCTGAAGCATGCAGTGGCAAACCAATAGAGTAAATATATCAGGAAATGTTGTCGTGTCCTCAACAGCTACAAAAAAGCCCTTGATCAGGTTTACGCAATTGCATCCAGCAAAGGCACTTAAAAAGCTCTAGGAGAGGGCCCTGGTTTCCCTGGCCATTATAAAGATTCTTTATCTCTTAAATACATCTAGGTAACTGGCTTTGTGAGTCAGAAAGGAATGCTAGCAGGCCTCCCACAAAGGAGTCACAACACCTCTTTTGTGCCATGGTTCCTGCCCCTGACACACAAGTCAGTGAGACATGGCTAGGAGATGAGCTGGCTATGGCACTATTGAGGTACTGCACCATGGTTTCTTAGGAATCTTGTCCTTTTTTCTGCCTTTGCAGTATGGTAAAGTGAACCCTGAAATGGCTAGCTAGCAAGCAAGTTTTTCTCCATGCTTTTAATAAACCCATGCACACATTTGGTTTACTTTTTTTCCATTTGAGGAAATTATTCTTTCCCTTTGGCCCCCAGATCAGTATGGTACAGATTGCATCTCATACTCAATCATAAACTTGATCAAAAAGAAACTGACAATTCATGATGCCTAGGAAGGTTGGTGCATAAATCCTCTGCTAGCAAGCACAGCAAATCCAAAGGAAATTATTTGGCATAAACACAAATGGAGGTGTTGTCTGATAAATTGAGGTATCTTTTGGCCACACAGATGAGGAATATGCTCTCATCTCACATAAATCTACATATACAGCAACTGATTTCTCTGTCCCAGCATCCAGGTTTTCTGAAAGCAAGCTACTGAGGCAAGACCTGTATTTTTTGCTCTTGCTGAGCACCAGTCAGTCATTTATAGCCACTCCCTGCAAGCAGAAAACAAGGGTCAGCTTTAGTAAATATTTCCCTGCGGCAGGAAGTGTCAGAGCATCAGGCTCTGTTTTCCAGCCAGTCATTGATGGCTATTCAGCCATCAAAAATAAATTTTCTAATTAAGTCTGCTTTTAAATTTGGATTTACAGAAGCACTTCTGATTTCTCTGGGTTTAGTTTATTGGTTTTGAGTTGGTTTTGTATGTTTGTTTGTTTTTAAACTATATTTTGCACAGTGGTACTTGTTTGGGATACGTTTTCTATTTTTCTCCCTTTTTAAAACAAGACACATTTTCTCCATTTCTTTGAGCTCTTCTAACTTACAAAATAAATGTTCATGGATTTACATTTCGAGTGGCAATTTTTCTTTACAATATTTTGACCCAGGCAAAAAAGAGCAGAAATATTAAAGGTCTAGAGTTATAGCTAGAATTTTTCATAGGTGAGTTTCTCAAGGAAAGCCAATATCAAGTAAAGATTCTTTATATCTAAAAAAAAGCTTGGTTTTGCACCTAGTCCCCTGATGGAAACTGTACAGAAGAAATAGTAGGGATTTTAAAAAATGCAGGCCATAAGCAAAAGGAACAATCCCCTTTTGAATAGGAAGGAGCTAGAGGAACCAGGGTCATCCAGGAAGATGAAGATAAAAAAACTGAGAAAGACAGAGAAATGACCCATAATGTGCCTTTTTCTCTTGATCAGAAAGTAGTTAAGAAGACAACAATGATTTGGTTTGGCCTTTGGAACAATTCTGACTCTTCTTTTGCAAATAATCAACCCTTACCACTTGTTAAAAATTTCATCAACTCAAGTACCAGTCAGTGCTCTGATGGCTGTACACTTAATTTTACAACCTTTTAAAAAACAAATACTGAAGTCCCATTTCCCTCTACCTTGGATTTTCCCCAAACCTAAGGGTAATGTATTTAAATAAGAATTAGGGATCTTGTAGGTGCACACACCACGAAATCAAGGTTTAGGAGATTTTGGGTTTTTTTTTTTTTGGAATCAACAAGCATATCCATATGGCAAAAGAGAAAGCACAGTGTCAAAACTTGATTTGGCTACTGTAAGAAAGAGCCTCCTTTTCCTTTAGAAGCTAATTTAAGGTTTTTTTTTTATTTCTCCTTTTTTGAGAAGAATTATTCCTTTTGGGTTTTGTTTTGTTTTTTTTTTTTCTTAAGATTACATAATCCTTTAATGCTTTGCTGCTTTTAATTAGTCTGTTATCACTATCTTTCAAGTAGCATTTCTGAGCAGTTCTGCATGCCCTTTAATCCTGTCTCTTCTGTGTCACCTCTGTGACTTGTTCTCTATAAAAAAATATTTTCCAAATGAAAAACTTTCACCATTCCTTGTGTCTTAAATCATTCCCTCTGCAGCAAAAGGAAGGTATCAGCCAGGGAGTATGGTGGTTCTAACGTTCCCAGGTATTTGTGGTCCATGAAATATTGCAAAGCATCAAAAGCACCTGAGCAGAAACTTTAAAAGCATGCAGAGAAAGTAAGGTAGTTTAAAAAGTTTGCAGTGAGTGGTACAACTAACAAGCAATACCCTAACCTGAACTTTTAAAAGCATCAAACTCCTAGAGAAAAATACTTAGCAACAATGATGCAAATTTTTTCTCATTTTGTGTGTGGCTTCTCTTTGTAGAGGAGAGAAATAGAGAAGCTGTTCTCTTAAAAGCACTCTTTAAGGGGCACCCTGCAGCTGCAGTTGTGTCATGATGTCTCCATCTAAATTAAACAGCAAATTTCTGCAATTACCTCAAGTAAATGCTGAATTTTGAACCTTAACTAGGTATTTTGCAAACTGCTTCTGTTTCTCTGCTTTCAGGGATCTCTGGCTTCTCTGTAACCACCAGGGCATGGAAAGAAAAGCGGAGTATAAAGGTGAATTCATTAGCTCTGGCTCCAAACATGAAACTGTACCAGAGCTGCAGCTTTTGGAGAAAGAAAGCAGATATAAGATGAAGGGCAGGCTTAAGACAGGGCTTTTTGCAGGAATCTGTTTCTAACTTTTCCATTTGAGCATTTGTTAGGTGGGTTACTTTGGGCTCAGTTACTATATCATAAAGATCCAGACTTTCAAAAGCCATTTGCAAGGGGCACAGGAAATCTGAGAAAAAAAAAAAAGCAAAAAAAAAAGCCCTACAGGAAGACAATATAGTCTTTAGCAGTATTTGAAGCTCTCATGGAGCTGAGTAATCTTCTAGTGGGTTGCATTTTGTTTACATGCTTCTTTTTCTTGCATATGTATTTTAAAATGTAATCCTCAATTATTTATTTTTTAAGCTTTTTTATTGAAGTAGCTTCCTCCTCTGCTCCTTCCCCATCACCCGTGAAGTCAACCATCTTTTTACCAAGCAAGCCACATATGTGACTGGCTGTGACTTTGTGGCCTGGGAGCTAACCCACTTCTGGTACTCTTTTAGGAAGACTCTAGGAAGATTTCAACAGTTCAGATTGGTGTAAAGTGCTGCAGTCTGACTTGCTGCAGGTTCGTGCATTCCTCGTTTTTTGAAGTCCATGGCCTGTATTACACATGACACGAGCACCACTGGGCTCCCCCCGGGGCAGTGCATAAGCTCAGCATCAGGCTGCTGGCTCACATTAAGTCCTGTGTCACATGTTTGATTTGCTGCTTTGGGGCTGATCCGTGTTTAAAGTTCAGGCCCTGGGGGTTTAAGTTTAAGGCATTTTGTTGGTGTTTGTTAAATCTGAAATATTTTCTTTCCTGACATTCATGGACTGACTTCTTGTTGGCGTGTTATCTCTCTATTTAAAAGTCTACAATCCCTTGCTAAAACCAGTGAGAACTGTTTAAAAACACTGGATTTTTTTTTTTTTTTCTTTTTTTTTTTTTTTTTTTTGGTTGTTTGTTCTGTGTTTTTTTTTCTTTCCCAGAAATACAGTGTACATCTGCATCTTTGTACATAAGTGAAAATTCATGAAAGAAGCCAGTGATTTTGTATGACACCAATTCCGCATCCATGAGCTGTCACATTAAGGAAGCTTGGTGTTCCCTAGCATAAACACACCCAGCACTTCTTGAGAAGTTAGGCATCCACCTAATCTCTAAATATATTTTTAAAAATTAAGTTGTTTGCACTATTATCTCAGTCCTGCAGTTCATCAGAGTTCTTTGCTGTAGCTGATGCCTGACCGCAAGCCCGTTTCTTCTCTCCTCCTTCCACTTTCTGCATCTATAATGATTTTAGCTCTTTGGAGCAGGACCTGTCTTTCCATACTCCCCTGTATTCTCTGAATGCTGTGGCTATAAGCAAGAGACAGGCACAGAAACCCTGATCTTAGCTGTGCCTGTGTCCAGCCTTCCCTGTACTGCTCCCAGTACCAACACCCTTCAGCAAGGTTCAGTGTTGAAGACACAGCTCTGACATTGCAGGTGAGCTAAGACAAACTACCAGGCTGAAGCAAATACAGATTCCAAGAAGGTGAATTATTCTTTCTTCAAATTGGTTTCCTCTCCCTGCTCTACACAGATATGATTGTGCAGTGTAGTTCCTTATGTTAACCCTAGTAAAGCTTTTGAATGATGCTATAAGTGCCTGACAACAGTCAGTGAGCAGCCAGCTGGCTTTTCCAAGGTACCACTCCTTCCTTTCCAGCAGTTTATGTGAATGTGCTACAGCTTCACTAGACACACTGGCAATTAGTATTTGCACTCCTACAGCAGTTCAGCCCCCAAAACACCACTCCAGCTACAGAGAAACAGAGGTGTCAAATGGAAGACATGCTGTGCGCTTGTTTTACAGGATTACATAAATAGATTTCTTGGCAGATTTTCTTTGTGAGATCAGCAGCTCATTTAAACTGTATTCCTTTCATAGGGACTTTATTAACCCTGACATCCAGGCTTGATAATTTGGCATCCTGTGCTGCCTGTCCATTAAGACATCAAGCAGGTTTCCCCGTCAGCTGCACTACCTGTACATGTGGAGGAGCAGCAGGACATGGAAAGCGTGACATTCCCTGCTGATGGGCAAAAATCATCTCTCAGGCAGTGTGCTGTCAGTCACGGCCTGGAGAAGCACTTTTTTTTTTTGCAGAGTCAACGAAGCAGAACATGGGGCAGGGAGCCAGTGGTCCAGAAATAGTAGAAACAACTGCTGCAAGAGAATTTTAAAAGCCATTGGAAACTTTTGAAGCTGGATCATGCCAAAAAAAAGATAGAACAGACTAGTACCCAGACAAAATGACTTAGAGGAGGCCAGTATGTCTCTGGAGATTTATTCCTGATTCAGATCTCATTATTTCTCTCCTTTTTCCTCAGCACCTTCACAAGCTCTCCTCTTGGCAGTTTTCTGGATATAGGGCATGACCTATGAGCATGAAACAGCAGAAATCCTTTCCCCTCAGTAGCACTCTGAGACAAATATTGGTAAGACTTTGTTGGGTATGTGCCACCTGCAAAACCTCCTGTAAGTGTCAGATAAGGGGGCAGCAAGAGACCCACAACAGCAGGGCATTAAAGAAGCCAGAGTTCATAGGAAGTTCAGAAGCCAGGCCACTCCTGTCTGTGAGCACCAGAGCTGCTGAGACTGCAGCAAATCTCTTCAGGCAAGCAAATTAAGAAAGTGGCTCTTGAGGAGGTGCAGAGCTAGGTGACCCCTTGCCAGGGGATGCATCATGACTGTGCTTCAGGGAAGGGCTCTGCTCACCCTCTGGCATGGCAAGGCCACTCACAAGGCTGCACTGGCACATTTGGTGGTATCTGTGCCACCATCATCCTTCTCTGGACAGCCAAATGCTGCTGACATCATTTGCCAGAGGATGCTCATCTCCTGTTGGCACAATATTAGGGGCAGGCACCAGCCATGTTACTGCTGGTACCTGAGTGCAGATGTGCTGTAAGTGCCCTCATGAGTGTTTAGGGACCAGAGAATAAATTTGCACTATTCTTATCCCTACAAACTTTTTTTTCTTGCTCTACCTCAGAATTTTCATTGGCACAGAAACCAAAGCATCATTTACTCTCATCATCACCCTTCCTGCACAGAGCAACTTTGCAATAGCCACTACATGCCCAGGAGGCTGAAGGAACAGTGGGTCACCTGGACTTGATGAGGCACACACAAATTGCCAAGTGCCAACTAGAGAGAAGAAGTGGTGTCTGTTTAAGCAGAATCTCTTATCTGAGTAAGTCATGCTTTTTTAAAGACTTAAGCTAACCCAAAACTGAGGTGGAATTTTCCCACTGCAGCTGTGGCAAGAAGTAAAGTCAATAAGAAATTAACTAATCTTATGAAAAACACAACTCATTATGGGATTTTAGAGGATTATTTCAGTTTAGGTACTGTAAAGGAACATTTTCTCTCTTGTTTATATTTGTCAGATGCAGAGCGGAGAGGTAGAAACACAGCTGGTGGTCCTGCCTCAGAAAAAAAAAAAAAAAGTCACAGTCTATGAATGACCTAGTGAAACATAAGTTACTCAGCATTATCTGACGTTTATTTTTTATGTTCTTGTTATCTGGGAAGTGTGTCCTTCTACGAGATCAAAGACTATTATTCTTTAGAGCATTTAAGCAGAACTGAAAGTGAGCAAGAGCGGGGGTATTATCAGACTGAGAGACACCATTCAAAAACAATACTGGAGTTTATTTCTGAGAAAAGGCTTATATTTGTCTTATGGAATATGTGTTTTTTCTAGGGTGAGAAAAGTATTCTTAGGAAATCCAGCCTTTCCACCAGATTTTGTCTTTGTGATCTGCCACTGGTTACCTGCTCCTTATTTATGTTGACAACACCTTGGTACATAGCACCAAAAGTGGAAGAATGGCCCCTTTCCTCCAGCTCATTGCTGTGATGTTGTGTCAAGGCAAGATAGAAGAAGCCCTCACCAGGGAGCAGGCAGGGATGCTCCCAGTGCAGTGAGCCTGAATATAGAGCAGATTACATCTATGACTAAGGGTCCTTTGGGCCACAATTTAATGAGCTTTTAAGTAATTTTGGATCACTCTGGATCATACTTTCAGTACTCGATATTCACTTGAGACTTTGACACTGAACCAACCATTGACCTTTTCCCAGCAAAATATGAATATTTACCAGTTGTTCAAATATGCACACATGCATCTCTCAATTGGATCTGCTCTGAATTCCCAGCTTCCCATATTTTTTTTCTGTCAACACAATGACTACCTGCAGATGCATTCAGATAGTTTCCAGCAGTCAATTACAGTCAATTCTGAATATAAAATGCTTCCCTTTTTGTTTGAAATGGAAAATAACCTGAGAACCTTTCCCTGATAATAGATCTGGTACTGTAACATGCATTTTTAAAAGAAAAAAAGGAATTACGATTCTGACTATTCACAAAGTAAGAAAACCCATCATGATATCAAAAATAAGACGTACTCCGAAGCACAGAATGTAACAGTATTCTCTTTGATGAAAAGGAATTGCTCCATTTTTAAACACAAAACTCTTAATGAGGAGACAGGTTAGCAAAACAGACTCTTGGTATATTTGCATCTCAGTATCAAGTTTCTAGCAAGTTTTACCCACATCCTGTATTTCAAGACACACTCATGACTGATAATTAGATCAAATTTCTCTTTCTGACCAGCATTGTATCCTTATTCTTCCTTATTTGCTGTATTATTTAATTACTGAATCTTTGTTTTATTCTTAGACTACAGTGCTTAGCAGGGGCAGGAAGAATTTTGGTTTTAATTTGACATATCCAAATAACAATCTGCTAATAAAGTGTGGCACATTAAAAACAGCTGTCTACAGCCTTCTCCTGTATATGCATCTGAATGCTCTATTCTAGCTTGGGAACATTTCATTTAAATTTAATCACAAGAAAAAAAAAAAAAAAAAAAGAAAAAAAAAAGAGAAAAGAAAATAAAAAAAACAACCCCAAAGAAGAAAACACATTTTGTTGCAAAACCACTAAGGAAAATGACATGGCCATTTAGAAGAGGCTTCACCTGTGTGCATGGAATTCAAGACTCCATGCAAGTGGAGGAGGCCAAAGGTGCCTCAGAACCTGCAGACTGCTAATTTCAGCATTACCTCTGCTTTAGAAAATTGGCTGTTCCCTACAGCAGCATCAAGTTGGCTCTGCTTATTCTATGAAATGCTACTCTCCCCTTAGTGACCAGTACTAATGCATGGTTGTAGCAGTCCACTGGTGTTAGGATGTGGTAAAGGTGGAGAACTCTAGAAAACAAACTTAGAATGATGAAAAAGATGGAAAAAAAAAATTCTAATTAAATACGTCTAATTTTTTGTGAGTTACTAAAACTTGATGGAAAATCTCAACAAAACCAAAGAAAATCTGATTTTGTTGGATGGTGGGGTTTTAATGAATTTAGAAAAAGAATAATTTCCAAATCAGAAACATTCATTTGAAATCAGAGCTATTAAATATGCATTTTCTATAAATATATATTTTCTATAACAGCAACCCCAAGGTATTTCTCTTTTCACCGTATGAGCTCAAACTCATGGCGTAGTACAATTACACTAGATAGGAAAAACCAAATTGTAGTATGTGTCTCACTGAGACATTTTGTATCTATTATTCCTTACTTCTGACATTTCTTCACTTCCCACTTATAATAATGGCTCATAAGGATATAGAAGTCATGATTCAATTTATGTGTCTTTAGAGACTTCGCTGCCACACCTAATTCACACATATTCTCAGCTCATCCTCTGTATAACAACCATGCCACTTTGGAACAGGGAACTCACCAGTTCACCAGTAATACACTCAAGGTCTAATTCATTCTTTAATAAAAGTGAGACTTTTTGTCCCTGAATAACCTGGGCTGCTGTTTAACAGAGATGATTCTGCAGGATTCCTCAGGCTGTCAGGGTGCACTGATCTTGTGTGAGAGCCCCTCTTGGTGTAATTCTTAGTTCAGCTTTACAGCCAGACACACTACCTGGGGATCAGAGGCATTGCCTGTGATGCAGATGATCTTCCTTACTCCACCGTTCTTTAATTATATATACAGTTCACCAATCTCAGGATAACAAGAACACCAAAGGTATTTTCATGGAAATGAAGTATTTGTAAGGGATATTAATTAGACTATTATTCTTCTGAAAAATCTAAGTTAGACTGAGCAAGACAAGAATGAAGATCCTCAACTGAAACTTATTTATATTTGAAATAAGTTTGCAAGTATTTGTACACATGTCCAAGATCTTTAAAGTTATTAAAAGTCTTAGCTCTACTTTTTAACTCCCGTTATGAACAAAGAATGAAGTGACTGTCTGATCTTTCATGAATTACGAAAGAATGGGCCAAATTAAAATATGAGCCCTGCAGACCATGCAAGTGAAGTAAATTAATACCTGGACTATTGCTAAGCTGTTTCAACTTACTTTGATTCAATGGGAAATTCTGATTTTATCTCTCTTGCTACAAACTTCAGAAACCCTATGGTTTCCCTGTCACTTAAGGTAAATCATGCTTTGGCTAAGGAAAGATGAAGACAGTAGGCTTTTTATTTGTTTATTTGTGAAGGTTAACTCAAATGGTACCCCATAACTTGTCAGTAATAAAGATCTAGACTTGTTCCTCCTCCCCAAAAAGTATAGCTCATCAGCTTGTTTCAAAGTTGCAGCAGTTTTGGATCTGTGCTTTTTAGGCTTCAAAATATATACAAAGGACCACCACAAAAAGTTTAAACCCAGCTCCAGTATGAGCTCTTATCAGCTTCAAGTGCACATTGCCTTTGTCAGCTTTTAGAACTAAAGGTATGTGAAATATAGGTCAATTATTATCTGCTTCTTACAACAAATCTATACGTCAACTTCACACTGAATGAAAAAAAAGTTTCTAAATTCTTTTGAAATCCTAATATTGTCAAGGGGAATAGTTTATTTTGTAAAACTTGATATTTATTAAAACTTTTTATAATGCAGACCCAGTATCAGGCTATTGGAGACAGCAGCACATTTGGGCCAATGCACTTTTCATGGATGCAAACAGTAGGAGATAAAAGAGATGTCATTTTAATGCCAGGGCTTTAGACATCCAAATGACACTGCACAACTCACGGAGAGCAGAGAAAAATGGCATGCCCCTCCTTTTAAATTCATAGTCTCGTAAGTAATGTGCAAACAGGAATAACAAATATTCCTTTCACCTTCAAGCACTCGTCACTGCTTTGCATAGTGAGAAAACACATCTCCTACACCTAAACACACACAGTGTTACGTTGCCCCTGTGCACACTCACCCACTTGACACATGTGGTTTGGGCTACTGAAAATCAAGGAAATGGACCCAGTGGTGATTTCCCTGTGAATGTCAAGCCAGTTTATGTCTCCAGGGCTGTGAAAATCTGACTCTATAAGACAGAGGTAAACAGCAACTGCGTGTACATCTTTTTCCAACTAATGCTTAGACAGGGGCTCAGTGAATAAAGCTGCAGCCCATGGTGAACAGCAATATGTTTGCCACCTGTTCTTGCTGAGGGCTTGCAAACCCCACTCCACATCTGCCCCCAAAGGAGACTGCTTGGGACAAATCTTTTCAGAAATCTTTCCTGATCTTATTCATAGTAGCTGTAGAGGTAGCTCCCTGTAGTCTATTAGGAAAAAAAAATATTTTGCACTTAATTTTTAGAGTTAATTGCAGCACATGCTCAGTAGCACTCAGATAAGACATGGCTCTCTAAGTCTCCCTTGACTTCGCTTGACAGTCCCAGCACAGCTCCACAATTCACCTGTAATTCACCACACATTTATGATAAGATTGAGCTACATTTTTATGAACCTTGACCAAGTTTTCTCTAATATGCTTCCAGGAACAGCTGTAGTTTATGACTGAGCAGAATTGGTGACCATAGCTGAATTTTGATGCACGTTTTTGAGTTTTCTTACTGGGCTCTGAAAACAAAGTACAGAATATAAGGTTTAGTGCTTCTTGAAAGCTGAGATAGCAATGCTTCAACTTGAGCTATTTCTTCTAGCACACAAGAGAGACTTAATGTCAACAGTGTTACTTCTGAAATCATGTGGATTAGAATAAGTCAAGTGCCCATTACATCATACAATGGAAAAACTTTTTCCATAAATCTTCACATAGTGTTTCTACCTCACTTGATTGCTATTCAATGGAAGCACTGATGACAGCTTGAAATGAGGTTGTCTTTCTCTACCTAAGGCCTCAGAAAAAATGAACAACACAAAACATTAGGAGAAGAAAAAATAATAAACAAATTAGACAGTGAAAAGTCAAGATACCTGAGATTTTGAATGCTGAGATATTATGATTTTAAACCAACAGTGAAGTAGCTCTGTCTTATCAGGAGCAAACTTCTCTGGACAAGTCATCCTGTCAGTGTGCATCCTGCTCACCTCTCTTGCTCTGTGCTTGTGTGTTTATAATTGCTGTGGCACAAGTCTTGCATTTACACCTAAAGTACTACCTCTTGTGGGTTATTTTTCTTTTACAGTCAAAAAGAGAAGACCACAATGTGAAGCTTCGTAGCTTGTTAAGTATGAAGCATTAAACCCTTACAGAAGAATAGCAAAACAATGTTTATCACATCCGAGTTCAGTTTGGCCTAGAAATCTCATGTGATTTCAAGCGTACTGAAGATTTTTCCTCCAAATTCAGAAAGCTACTAGTCATTTTGTATCACTGATACAAAATGCTCTTATGCATTTTTTTCTTTTGCACCTACTTCATACAGAAATGCAGCCTTTCCCCACTTCCATTAAATTTTTCATTCCTTTTTCCTACAGTCAAAGAGTATTCTGACTGTCCAGTCTGCTCAGTCAAGCAGAGTAAGCTCTCATAACTGCTGACAAAAAAGGTCACTTTGCTAGGATTTTGTTATTCAGTGTTTAACCCAGTGTTTATTCAGTTTTTAACCCAATCCTAAAATAAATAATTTTGCATTCTGCAGGCCTCAAACACTGCCAAACTTCTTTAGGAACAATTAGAATATTTTCAAGGTGATGGTTGAGACTCTACATGTACTGAAAATACTAAATTTATTATTCTGATGTCTACTCATGGAAGAATGCACCTGGTGTAGTCTCCCTCTCATATTCTAGATACAGGTTATGGTACAAAGGAAATGGAATGGGCTAGTTTTATCAAGGGAAACCAAAGCTCCCTGTAGAGAACCAGGGTTTATTCAGAACAGTAGTCTTAGAAAGCAATCTCACAGTATTTCTCACAGAAATAAGGTGCTGCCCTCCACCACATGGGTCAGCTTCCTGGTACTGCTGGTAACATTTTTTCCATCCTGTTTCTTAATTCACTTTCTATTATCAAGTTAGTTGCAACACCACTACGTGTTTTGGGATGGGCAGTGAAGACGAAACTGTTAAACAATAGCAACAAGATCTCTTCAGGCAAGGTGCACAGAAGATCAACAGTGCAATCTGTGCTCATCATCTTGGGTATCATACTAAGTCACTGAAACTGTTTGCATTTGTAGCACAGAAGTTTGCAGTAGGAGCCTGCAGGATTTTGGGTTGTGCTTACAGTACTATGAAAATAAGCCCACACTGCTAATGCTTGTTTTGGTGAGAAAGGAACTCAACCTTGCCCTCCCAGCAGGATGTCAGAGAGACTGTCCCTTTCTCACACCCTTCTCTCTCATGATAGTGCACAAAAAACCCTAATAAATTATATTTTTTCTATTTATAATTTTAAGTAGTTTACAGGTAGGCTAAAAGCTCAACTGATCTCTGATTATTCGATCTGAAGTAGGCTTTACAGCTTCTCAGAGTACTATGCCATACTCACATATGTTTTTTTCACTGTGCAGCACTGCAGACTTCTATCCAGAACTCTTATCTGCATAGGTGGGACTTCAGAGCACTCAAAAAGATGCAGTCTCTATTGGTTATACGCTGGAACAGATTCCAGCTTCTGCTACCGCAATTGTGGAAAAAGTCAACTGCAGACTTATTTTTAGTGGCACAGATGCACCTACTGTCTCTCATTGAGACTGGCACAAAGATACAGTGGCACATTACCAAACTGAGACAGCATCTGTCCTCAAGTGTTTTTCCTCTCTAAAAAGAGGACTCTTTCCTTCTTTTCACCCTCTGTCCTTCCTGCCGTTAAGAGTGGGGAAAGGTCAGCACATGGGCACTTGTCACCTGCCAGTCTAAGCAATGTTTGACACAGGTACTCCTCCAAAAGAGTAAAAGTAGCAGCCAATGTCAGTTTTCAGGTTAGATACCCTCATTCAGCTTGGAGTTGATAAAGAGAACCTCCTGCACCTGTAAAGGCTTTCACTGAATTCAGTTTCCCCTGGGAATCTCCCCAAGAGATGTGCTGTTTAAATCCATCAGCTGAAAGTTCTGCCTGATGTTGCCTTGGTACCTACAGGGTGCAGCTTCTTTGCCATCCATCCAGACACTGAGACATTTTGTGTAAAAGCATTTCAGCCATAATCCCAAAGCACTAGGATTTGGGTTCAGATTTGTATGGAGAAAAAGCAAGAATTGGGCAGTGGGAGTTAGTGATGTTATCTGGCTGAAAACACTCTGCCTCTATTTGATACAGACACCATAAATTATATTTTTATATAAAGAAAAGGTCGATAATTGACATGGAAAGAAATAGCAAAGAGGACAAGAAACCATATGAATTTGCCAGACTAGACTGATTTCTTCCTCTGGAGTGATAATTAGTGTTCACACAGGGGATTATATGGCTGATCTGACCTATCTGAACATCAGAAAATTATTTAAATTGCTACCACATAGGAGGTTATTAATTAAACTGAAGAAGATGGGAAAGACCTATGAGAATTGTAAGCTGCAAGAGACTGGTAGAAGACAGCGGGCTGGAAGGGAGTATTATACTGGAAGGAAACAAGACAGGCAGGTTTTCAGAAACTGGTCTTTTGGTCTCATCTTACATAAGGCTCTTATTAGTACTTGGAGCAGGCTGGTGATGTTTGCTGACCCTGTGGAGTTAGGAGGCAACACAGAGATGTGATAGAGTTAGACAATTGCATTGGAAGAAATTGTAGACTGAATAATATAAATTGTATGAGTCAATGTCATTCCACATTGAAAGCTTTCTCCTTTTAGGACAGAGAGCAAAATCTTCTGTTTTGAGGAATGCATATCAACTAGAAGTTATGCAGGAGGAGAAAGATCTGGTTGTTTCCAAGCGTGGGGTAATAACTGTCCTCTCTGATGTTAAGGAAAAGCATCTCTGTAATACTGTCATAGTGTGCCATCTTCACAGGAGAGAGATTTTCCTGCCAGACCTTTTCCACAGACTCAGAGAAGCAGCACATTAGGAGGCTGACACTTAAAACAGCATGACAGGGCATTGTGATGAATGGAGCAGCTCATACTTTGCAAACCCATTCTCTGTGGTTCCTGAAAATGCAAGCAGACATCCCATCCCAGTGACACTACTGTACTGATGACACTCAGCTTTTAGACCTTTCTCAGTGACCATGTTAAAGACTATTTAAAAAGAAAGAAATCAGATTCTTGTGGGCAAGATGTCAGTGAGAAAGAAGTGGCAAGATACCATTCTGTATTAGGGCAGCTGAATGTGCTCCTGCACTGAAATCCCATCCAAACATTTTATACGTCTGGCCAGTATGCTGACTAATTCTTGGGTTCCTGGCATTTCCACTTGTCCTGTTTAAATTCAGCTTAAATAGAAGCACATAATGACAAAGAAAGGCAAACTGCAAAACAAGATTTTATAAATTATTAAAGGCAAGAAATATCACAGCAGAAACTCTGGCTCTGTACTTTATAAAACTGTCACATCAAACTTTATTTATGAAGGGCCAGTGTGAAATTGGGAAAAAACATCTATTCTGAAATGTACTTCCAAAAAAAAAAAAAAAAAAAAAAAAAAAATTCTGCTTCAAAGGCAAATGGAAGGCAAATCTCTTGAATTTGGTCTTCTGTAGCATAATCAAATGATAATGCAAGTGTAAATTCAAGTAAATCTAAAATACCTCCTAAAATGCAAAGACAATTCTTCCTGTAATTCAGACCAGGGCAGGGCCAATTCTTTCAAAATAAGAAAGTTCCTAAACACATCTGTGTTTCAAGGGATGAAGTGGAAAAACAGACACTCGATAGGGATGATCACATTCCTTAATACATTATTAAAAGGGTTCTAAAAGGTGATAATTATGGAATAAAATACCTTCAGAACACAGAGACTGTATTGCCACCTGGCAGAATATGTAAATATACCTATGATTGACTAAAATATATTATAAAGATTATGGAAGAGAAGCTCTTGATTTCCTAACAGAAGGAAAAATCTGAATTATTAATAAAGCTGGGATACTGACTGCTGTTGAAATTGAAAGTAGGCCCACAAACTCAGACATCTGGCCCTGAGGGTGGCTAATACTCCAAGTCTGGGAGAAGATAAGAAGAGAGGAGCTTTAGCAAACAAACAAATACACCTTTCATTGGAAATACTTCCACCACAGCACAGAATATAAAGTTCCCCAGGTCTATCTGCCCCAGGAACACCCTATGACATCCCATGAATCCATGCAGGTTTCAAAACACTTTACAGCTGCTGAGGGATGGAGTCTGGTGAACTGATCAGTCAGTGAGAAGATTAATCTGATTTGTAACTAGCATTCTTGGGGAAGGAAAAAAAAAAAAAAAAAAAGGTGGTGGTTCTTCCTTCTGCTTCTTGGTTATTCATTTACACATCACACACCATAACTTACAAGCTTAGGAGGAAAATGACATCTAGAGATCTTAAGTGTCTGCTGATATTATGAAAGAGTTGCTGGTGATTACATGTGGTCATTAGCGGAAAACCAGTGAAAAACTGCAGCAGGGGAAAACCACTGAAGATGAACATCAACAAAATGATCAAGGAATAGTGTGCTATTTCTGCCTCTAAACCTCCGGGAGGTAAAAAAAGTTGATACATTTTTCAGATAGGGTTTACTAATTTGTCATTTTTCTAAAAAGAGCAACTAATGTCAAGGCTGGGCTTCAGAACCAGCAGTTTCAGCATCATGGGCTGGATACACTGTTGCAGAAGGCAGCACAAGTTGTGGATCTAACATTTGTACAAGTTAGTACATAATAAAACAACTAATCCAGCTTAAAGTCAGAATTCTGATCAGAATGAGGTTCAAACTGTGAATTAGAGACAATTTAAATTTATGTTCAAATTTCATGAAGCATATTGAAAACTAAGACACACTGAAATGGCTCCTTTTCAACTAGAACAGAGAAAGGACCGTTCTTTTCTTATGCAGACACATAAATTTTAACCAACATGCATAAAGAACAAAACACCACAGCCAACACGAGTGAACAATGGTTTTAGGAAGCCAGGCTTCTCAGATGCTTCTGAAAATTTCAATTAGCATCTGCTTTCCTGTCTATACAGCATCAGTATATATCAGGACCCTATGCCCCATAGCAAATTCAGCCTTTCCTTCTAATCCTATTGTTGCAAGTGTCACTGAAGTCCTGGTATCACCACCATTTATGATCACAGTTGGCTTGAACTCAGCTTTTGAGTTTCCCTGTGGCTTGGCAGCAGAGCTCAAGCAGCAGAACAAGGACTGCAAAGCTGAGACATATAAATAGATGGGTTTAGGGAAGGGATAAGAATTTTGTACAATCCAATAATATGCTCACCTGGATCTGGTGTTCTGATTAAACTGAGATGCCAAGTGATGCAAACCAATTTTTTTTCTGTTCTTTCCCCTCAAAGACCTGCACTGCATGAGTGAGATTATAGCAAAAGGCTTGGTGTGTCAATTGTTTATTTGAAGGATATCATTAGCAACTTGCTGTGTTGTCAGTCGGCTGCCTGCTCCTATCCACCTCAGTATTTGTTAAGGACTGTATGCTGGTTTTATTTTATAACATTCCTTTATGTAGTTGTCTGTAGGAAACAAATTTGCAATACAAATTAGGCAGATTCTTCAGGATTAAGACACATTAGTTGCAACATCTTTTCCAGATGGAGATCTGCTCTGAACTTTTACTGTTGTTGTAATACAATAGTAATATCCAAACTCTTTCTGGGTGATTTCAAACATAAAACATTTGTTTTTAAAACTAAGTTTCCACCCCTAGCCCCAGTTACTCTTCTTGAGCAGATGCAGAGTCCTAACACATTCAAATTTTGGTTGCTGATACATAGAGAGGGGTCCTGGTAGTACCTGACTAGATGACACAAAAAATACGTAGTAACTCTTGAAACAGATTGCAATTCTTCTGCCATTCTTACTACATTATTGTTGTTGTTATTACTTTAAACAGAAACCTTCAAATCTAAGGTAAAAGTGATGTATAAGGGTAGCAAGCATATGTGCACATGGCTCATTTATGAGTGTCCTGCTAGAGTGAGAACTGCAACAAAAATGTCACCATAAGCACTTGAAAAAAGGTATATGCCTAGACCATGATAGCACCCAGCTCTCCCAAAGCAAAGTATTTTTCAGAATCAGGAAAAGGTCATGAAGAGGGAATCTGTAAGTCCTGAGTAGCTGCACTGAAGTTACAGGAGCCATTTAGGTTTGCATAACTGAGGCTGCTATGTAGCCAGTACTTGAAGAGTTCACTAAAAGCACAACTTAGCAGTACTAAATGGCAAGTGAGACAGCAGCTGGGTTTAGTTAAGCAGGTTTGAAATTCTGCTGTGAACCTCACTCCATCAGGAGGTGTAGTAGTACAAGCAGCACATGCCTAGGAGTACTGCAAAAGTTTCTCTCCTTGTGGAGAAGGTCAAACTTGTACACACTTAGGTAGCCATTCAAACAGTGCAAATACTGTTGCATTCTAGGAGTTATTTGTATCTATGACAAGTTGCTTAGCTAGTCTTGTAACAATACATGCATATAATCTTACAAAGAATATGGGGTTTGCACACAGACCAGAAAGAAATTAATAAAAAGCAGAGGAGTTTAGCAAGGATATGTAAGCGTGGTGTCATCATAAGGCCATTCATTGCCCCTATCACTTGCAATGCACGTATTTCCAAAATTACACAGATATTGCATTATTATGTTTAGCAATATTTTAGCACATTATTCTATTTAAATAGACAAGTGGAAGGTCGGCAGAGTTCTTTATAGGAAGAGAAATACAAAAGTTCTGGAGATGTTTCTGAAAGTTTTTATGTCTCAGAGTCTTCTCTGTAATGTGGTGAGATGAACAGAGGGCAGTTTTCATGTGCTGCCTTCATGACTGCAAAAAGAGACATGTAGCTTTAAATTCTCCAAAAACAATAAATAGATTTCAGTTTATCCAGTTGTAATATGAGCATTTAGGAACATGCTCTTTTCATGAATTATGATTGGATTGGACTGCAGAAGGGGAAACCAAATGGATGTGTCAAGAATCACAGAATGAAGGAAATGAAACTCCAGAGGCTGCAATTCAAGAGGCCTGACTTTGTTTTGGGGATTCCAAAGATGGAAGCAAATCATGCTGCTGCAGAAATTCACTGTTGAAGGCACATTCTCCATGAACCTGGTGCCAGAAGGCACGTTCCATCCGGGAAAAGGGGGCATTTAGGATAGGCTCCACTCAGTTAAAACATTTCTGCTATCAGTAGACACTATGGAGAACAATAAAATGTCTGTTTCATTTGCAGATTGGACTAGACAGAAGTTGAAGCTCTTTTTGCTTGTGCTTTTTGGGTTGAAGGACCAAGCTTGAAAATTTCTGGTAAATACAGGAAAACAGAAACATCGTATATTTAATGTCTCTGAAAACAAAGTGGGGATCATTCATCACTGCTTCAGTTTAATATGCCATATAGGACTACCAAAGCCAGTGAGTATGTACCAACTAAAGTGAAATTCGGGATGATTTGCTCTATTGAAAGTCCTATAAAATCCTGTGCCTCCTGCTGCAGCTCAACCTCTCTGGAGCTCCTTTCTTCTTACATAAGATTTGAGCCAGTTTAGTAGCACAATTGCTAGTATTACTGGTTGAGCTGCTTATATTGCTTATTACCAGTAGATAATACATCTCAAAACACTCATCTGTACCCTGTACTTTACACACATAACCATTCCCTTGAGAAAATTTTGTGGAGAAAATTGTCGTCTCTCAATGCCAATAACAAAACAACCAATATCTTCATCTGGGGCAGGATTTCACCAGCTGTCTACCTCTTGACCCTAACTAGGCAAGACAAGGTCAGCTCACAACTGCAGCTAGCCTTTGGACAAATAAGTTTATTATACAGCATCCTGTTTAAAATGACAGTTACAAAGACACAATGTGGAGGAAAAGAAGAAACAGAAATCCAACTCAGACAGACACAGTCATCTTCATTGCACTGGTGAATACAGGGTCTGAAGTTGTGCTGACACTTTGCTCTAAAAATGAAAGATTTTGGCTTTGTGTGAGAGTGCTCAAGATATACCTGAGTCTAACAGAATCTTTCTCACCTAGTGCAAGTGCCAAAAGCCTCAGCAGGCTGAAGCATGACTGCTTGGAAAAAATGATGCTAGGGACCTCAAAGAATCCTGAGTGGACTTCTGACTGTTGGTGGGAAAGAAATAAACAGCAAGTTCAGCAGAAAACTGCACAATGTGTCTGTTTATATGCATGCATATGCACACAGATGTGTGTGTATATACTTATACATACACACATATATTACATACATATATGCACAAATACACCTTCAGACTACAATTCACTTTATTCATGACACATCTGTTTAAAACTGTCACCTACATTATTACAATATTTCTTGATGGTAAGGTCTAATTTATCAGTAAGCAATCTCCAAATCTGCTCAGAGTATCATGATCCTAGTGCTAATCCCAGCAAGATCCCAGATTGCTTCCAATTAGGAAGAATGTTGTTAGCATGGGAACACAGGAAAAGGCTCAGATATGAGAGAAGCTGAAAACTGCTTCTCATTAAATGACTAGAAGCAAGTGCTTGCCAGATGGAAGAAGTCTGACTCTGTATGTACTGAGCCATCCGGGCAAAAAAACCTTGAGCCATAAAAGCAGCTTTGTAGGGTTCCTTTTTTTTTTTTTTTTTTTTTTTTTTGTATTGAGAACACATGGGTACATATTTCCATTTTGAATTAATCTGAGATAGATACTTGAACAGAAGCTTCTATTTTTTAAAATTAAAACATTAAATGCTGCATAATATAATAAGTACAACAAATAACTTTACAGGGTGTGGCAATAAAATGGATATACTAACTCTGGGGCAAATGATCCTCTTGTAAAGGTAAATGTGGGAAAACAAACTTGTGCTCTAGGCAGCTTCAAAAGGTAACTGCAGGAAGAAAGAGCAAAGGTGCTGTTTTAGTTAGTAATTTAAAAGCCATCTGGCAAAAAAAAAAGAATACCTGGCTTATGGGGCTGAGTTTCCCTTACACTTGGGCTGGAAATGTTCCCATTAGATGCTAAATCCAGGACTGGCTTTTTCTTGTTTCAGTAGAGCGATCAAAGAGGAGCCTGAAACACTAAAAGTACATTTTTCCTCCCCCTTCATTACTCAGACTGCATCTCCAGTTTGCGTATTAAATAAAAAGTGCTTTTAGATGCTGTTATAAAAGTTATTTTGTGGGTGGATGTTCTGTGAACTTAATCATTTGTACACTGTATCTGGACTCAGACTAGTCAAATCTTGTTCATATTTTTCAAGCAGGGCCCTCTGATTTTGACAGGAATTAACTTGTGAAAAGTGACTAAATAAGATGGATTTTATTCATATCAAGTATACCAAGCAATGCATGGAAAATTAAAGGTCTTTATTACAAATCTTTTTCTGTCTTCTCAACTGTTTCGCACTTGTGACACCAATTACTTGGTTAAAATTGGAATTCTGAAATATAATTCAGAATTTTATTGTCAGTTCATAAAGTCTACTCTCTTTTCAGGTCTGAATCATTCTTCCCACTTAGTAATAATTTTGTAAGAGTGACTTGAGTGACAACTGAAATACACTTTAATTTACATTTAAATTAAATTAAGTGTAATTACGTTTCATAACTATTACTTGCAACTCAAAGTGCCTCTTTCAGAAACTCAATATAAAGAATTTCTCAGCAGTTTCTTTGTAATTAAGAGAGACTTGGCTAAAAAATATATTAATCCTACCAGCTAGAGATACCTTGCAGACATTGCGTATGGAATGGTATCATTTGCTGCACACTAATTGAACTCACACTGTTTTGCAAGCACCTTTCTGCTTTTGAGATTTCTTACCCATTAATTGCTCTCAATATTGAGATGGTGGGGTACAGAAGGAGACTACAGACACTGCGTCCTTGCTTTGTTGTTTTTTTTTAACTCATTGGCAGTGCAGCTGGACATTCCAGCCTCTACCCAATATAAATACTTGGAGATGATCATTTGCTCCATACCTGGGATTACTGGAATGAAGGAGGAGGGGGAAAAGAAAAAACCCAAACACTTTCTGCGCTTGACTTCACACTTGTGTTGCCACTTTGGGCCACAGTGAGAGATAATCCCTGGAGCTGGCAGGTGCTGTAGGCCATGACATGTTTCTGGAGAAGGAAGACTTCCTTCATCTTCCAGGTGTTCACAGTCCTTCCTAAGGGATATATTAGTGCCATGTCAAGGGGGAATCAGGAATCACTTTGGGCACTTCAGTCTGTTCTGGGAAGAGTTTGGAAAGGCTTTCACCTTCCTAGATAACCAGGTGTAAATGACAAGACAGTTGGATATATTCTGCCCCCTCCCTTTACAAAATCCAAGCTTGCTTGTGGCATTTGAACTTTAACAAGATTTGTAAGGAGATGCTTTCACCACTTAATATCTTCTGGACTGCAGGGAAGGGAGACAAAAGTATAACTGTAGAAGAAAACTACCGGGTTCTAACATTGCAGTGTCATTTAAGACCAAAATTTCTTTGTAAATGGGAAGCTTATGTGGTGGAAACTACTAAGATGGAAGTGTGACTCCATCAGCTGCATTTTGTTCTTTCCTCTAGAGTGCCTCCAAAGTAGTACAAAATGTCTTGACCACTTTTCCAAAGTGTCTCGAGTAAAATATTTAATTCACCAGTCTTCCTCTTTATAGAGTATTTTGATCTATAGAAGCTGCTGGATGTCTCCCATGCTTTTCCTTCAACACCACAGGCTCCGAAAAATTGTAGTCCCTTTGGTTTTTAAGGGAGAGAAGTTTTTCCTAGTTATGCTGGTACATAATTGCTCAAACCTTAAACTTTTACTTTAGTAAGGTCATTCATTTGAAGACTAGAACCTTCCACTAGAAGCAGATTAGAGTTTTATGAAGAGAAAAATGATGCAGTCAGAAAACCTTAGACATGATGTGTTTAAAGAAGCAAGGCACATTAACACAGGTGGACATTTTATATCCAGCAAATGACAACTGTTTTCCTGCTTATAAGGCTGACACAGCCTGGAAGGAAGTCTTCTTTGGATTATACATTAAGGGCAGTGGGCAATTTGGTTTTTGCACATATCAAAAGTAAAAAGATGGCATAGAGTTACCTCACACCTGAGCAAACAGCTTGGCCTAGTTAGGAAGAGAGAGAAACCGAGGTCTCTTGACCTACTTGCACAGATCAATATTACCAGAGGATTGCTGAAGTCCTAATCCTTCAACTAAGCCCTTGCTTTTATGCACCCAACTTAAAGGCATTTAATGAGCTGAACATGTATACAATGAAAAAGGAAAGGCTATTCCACAGGGCAATCTGTCACATCCAAAGGAAGGTATCCTCAGTGCATAGGAGGAATCAAGCATAGGATGCTCTTTCTTCTGTGTATCAGCTACAGATATCCAAAACAACTTGCTTAGACTATTTTCAAAGAACAAAGTTCAGGCAAAATAAACCCTATTTCACCATACTCAGTGCGTCTCATAAATGAGCAAGTAAATTTAACTTCACTGAAAGTCATATTCAAGAGGCTGAAAATACCATCATAGTTTCTCATTGGCCTATAACAGCTGCAAGACATTATGGCATATAACACAAGATTAAACAATCTCACAGAAATATAAACTATTATTTGCAACAGCATTTGTGCTGGTGTTGGAATCAGAGCACAGGAGAAATGATAAATTATGATCCTACCACCACTGAGAGAGAACAGAAAATCCTTGTAAATTAGCATCTGATCAAGGAGAAGAAAACAAGAATAAGACTGTGATTGCAAAGTTTTCTATGAATGCCTACAAACTGCATTATATAATGTAGTGTACGTACATGGAGCTGCTGGTCATATTATGTCAAGACTAATTTACAGGGAACAATCACATCGCCTCTCCTAAGATGACAGCAGTAGCTGGAGGGACTCAGGCATATTTGCTTTGGTTTGGCACTGCTCTCAGAGGGGTGCCAGCAGTGGGTGTCCTCTGCATGACACCCTGCGTGCTACTCTGATCACGATACAGCACAGCATTAAAAGCTGGATCAAATACTCAGTGTAAGAAATTCTAGTTTTAGTGTAAAAGAAGAAAGTTGCTGGACAAAATTGAACAAAAATGCCTCAGCCTTATCACGAGTAAATTGTGTTTTTACCTCCCTGAGATTAAGCATTTCAAGAGACTCCATACAAGGGAAAAAGTTGATTTGGGCAATCAATCTTTTTTGCACTTGTTCTGTGATGCATTCTGATTACTTTTGGTGTGCAGACAGGGCACAAAGCTGGCTGCTAATGGACCACTAGGATCAAGGCATGAGATGTAAAACCTGTCATCACTAGGAAGATGACAGCATGTCTTCCTTTCCTCATCTCAGCACTAAGCATTTGTCTCATTTTCCATAGGAAGACAAGGATACATGTCCAGTACACAAAAATGTGCTCACAAGTCAGCTGGACTCATAGCAGTAGGAAAACAGATAAACATTGAGGGGTTTTAATTTAATAACTACATCTGAAACTTGGATGCGTGTCTTCTGGTCCTTCAATCAGTGTCAAAGATGTAACTGTGCAGGACTGTTCTGTTTCAAATAGAAAGCAGTATTTCAGGATGCTCACATGCAGAGAGCTGCTACCAGCAGATAATGCTGCCTGTGTTTCTTAGTAACTGATAAAACTGTTAACTTATAAGCAGCAAGCCTCACTGTAGCCTCAGCTTTATGCTAAGATCCCCCTAAAGATATACTCCAATACATGCCACATACAATCAGAGGAAACAAAGCTCAGATTAAACCACTACTCTCCTTAAATGCCTGATTTAGAAAGACAAAATCAAGTAACTTCAGAGCAAATTGTGTAGTTAGAGATTAAAATAATTTCTTGTGTATTTTTAAATTCTCTCACTTATCTTTTCCTTTTTACTGAAGGCCTGCTTGGTGCTTAGCAACTATGAGCCATCTGAACTGTTCACTGCAGTCATTGCCATCCAATGAGAGAGACTTCTAGAAAAACATCAAAAGGTTATGGAACAAGCTCATCAGGACCTCATTTATTACATGAAATCATAAAAAATGATCCAGAATTAGCCAGTTCATCCCGTGTGGTGCTACTGGTTCAGAACAGAGCACAATTTCCCTTTTATTTATGTGTATTTTGTATATATATAAAATATGTGTTTGTATATATATGGGGCTTTTTTCAGTGGTCAGTGAGTACACAAAGGACCCAAGTGAAAAGATAACTATTGATTTTACCTAGAACTGCCAAGTTTCAAGGTAAAAAAGCAAGGAAAACCTGACCTGATAACTCAGAGCTGAAAAAACAGATACTCTTTTTCCTCACAGCAAGAGAATTACTTGCAAAAGTCAATAAGAATTCCATGTACAACTAAAAAAACTTGCTAAGGACAAGGTATATCTAAACGAATATCCTTGCACTCAAAGCTATCTCAAGCGACCATATTGAAAGCATGGAGATGATAAATACCATTTCCTGAGAAATTCTTGAGAAAAAGAAGCCAAAGGAGTTGAGTGTTCATACACAGCACATTGACAGAGGCAGCCCTCAGAAAGCTGTAGGGGTGCCTTCAAGGGAGCTGAATAGAAAAGATCATGGACTCCTACAATTTAAAACTTTAAGAGTGTAGCACACAAAAATACTCTGAGGCACAATTGATAAAAGGTATTAGTAACAAATCTATTTTTATCTACATGAGAAGCAGAAAATGTTAAAGATCACAAAGAGTCAATTGATCATAATGTGAGAGCAGAAATCTGTGAAGAGAAGTCACCTCATTTCTTGAACTGCTGTTCATTCTGGGTAAAGCTGGGAAGATGCTCATATCAAAACAAAAAAAAGTAGCTATCTTTTAGGGGATTTTTAATTTTTTATTTTTATTTTTAAATGAGCAACCCAGAGGAGCTGTCTGAAATCAAAGTGATTGTAGAGAAAGTTACGGGAAAAGCTGACAAAATGAACTTAAGAAATTGCTAAAACAAGAGGGTATTCACTGAGCAGCTCTAAAAGAACTCAAGGGTGAAACAACTAAATTATCAAGGACAGTGTGTGGTCTCTCATTGTATTGGACAAACATGACAAATTTGATGTTCATTTTGACCTAGCAGTTTCAAGGGACTAGCAGGCCTCTTAACCTCACGTTTTTAATAAGAACTGGCAACTTTGATTAAAAAACCCACAGAATTAAAAGGCATCTGAATGATCAACTTCAGCAGTCAACATGGTTTTGAAGAGAAGTCATGCTTTGCAAATGTGTATTTTGAAGGTGGCAAGAAATGCTAAGGAGAAGAGTGATAAGGCAGATAATATCAATTTAGGTTTCCAAAAGGATACTTATTAAAACGGTAGGAACAAGCAACTATAGCATAAAAGAGGAAGGTGTCAGCATAAACAGATAAGCAGTTGAAAGAAGTGGAAACAGAAGCTGGAAGCAAATGGTCATTTTTTGCTGACTACTGGTTCTACTTGAACAGATGCTGGTTCTTATCCTGGTAAAGGACTGAACAAAGAGGTTGAACAATGCAGTGAAAATGTTTTCTTATTTTCTATGTATTAAATCATTAAGGATGAGGGTCAACAGAAAATACAGCAGGATTAGAGAGCTGAATGGATGACAAAGGAGCGAGGGAAATTCAGTGTAGGTTGTAATAAAGGATTCACAGAAGAAAAAGCACAATCCAAGCTTCACATATAAATGATGGCCCTTTCCCCTATGCTTACTATTACCACCCAGAAGTGGTGTGTTGAGACTATAACAAAAGTAGGAACATAATGTATAACTATATAAATATTACTGGAAGCTCTATGAAAACACCAGCTCAGTACTTTGCAGTGCTTAAAAACTTAGATTTTAGGCACTATGACATGAAAAACAGAGAACAAAATTAGACCATCATAATGCGTGGTACATTTAGATCATTAATATTATGTTCAGTCTCTCCCATCTCCAGGCTTTCTCTGAGTCGGAAACAGATTCCAAGATGGGAAGAAACGAAGAGTAAGGATATAGGATTGTACTGAAGAGCCACAGAAAGAGATGACCAAAGAGGAATATAGTAGAGGTCTAAAAAATCAGGAAGCTCATGAATAGGTTAAAAAGGAAGTGCTTGTTTCCACTCTTTGCCAGTAAAATAAATCAAGTACTAAAGAAAGCCATTTGAAGTCAGGCTCAGAGCAAACAAAAGGATAAAGTTCATTATACAACATTCCCTAAGACCATAATAGCTGTAGTTGTTACACATTTGCACTGTTTTTACTTTTCCACGTGTCTCCATTTGTGGCCACTGTAGTAGCTAAGACAGTAACCTGGATGGATCCTTAGCCTGACCTGTAGTCTCTTTTTAATTTTCATATTAAGTTGGACATGCATAGTATCTCTCTTCTAGATTAATTCAGATGCATCCAAACTACAGATCCAGAACAATTTATCTGGATTTGAGATAAATACTGACACTCTTTACCACAACTGACACTTTTCACGAGGGTCTGAATACCAGGTCTACAAAAGCATACATGCAACAGATGAAGAGATTTTAAAAGGAGAGGGATGTCTTGAAATCAAAGAGAGAATTGTTTTACTGTGCTTTCCTCTTGGCAATTAACTATCGGATTTTCAGTAGCTAAATATCAGCAGAGCTTCTGTCATTTCACTACAGCTCCCCAGGAACACCCATCAGAGTCTCAGGAAGGGAATACTGGTGCTGCCTGTTCTCATTAATTAAATAATGTTTGAAATTGTTCCTGGGATTGGGAATATGATGGTCTATACTGTTTCACTGTTACCATAGTCCTGTCAAATAACACCATACCAAATTCTCAGATATGCTTCTTAAGTCTCAGATGTTCCAGGGATCCTTGCCAGGTCAGTTTGTATATGGACATTTTTTGCATTCAAGGGAGAAGATGAGACTTCTCCACCAAGGAAATGAGCAGGGGGAATGCAGGAGGATGACAGGAAGGAGAAGGTAAAGAGTTTATTTATTCTTTCATTGCCATATATATTTTTCTCTTGCCTTCCTGCCTTAGGATCCTGGTAAGCCCTAACTCTTTGGTCTTTCCTCTCAATTAGTCAATGACAGGAACCCTTCATTCAAGTATTGTTCTGCTTGGAGCCCTGAATTCCCCCCTTATCCCTACTGCCATATCATATGCAGCTTCCTAAATACAGGCAAAGCTATGGATGTATGAAACAAGGCCAATCTTTTTTCATTGCTGTTCCCTGTACTAGAAAAATTGACAAATATTCCACTAATAGTAGACATGAAATACTAGGAAAGCATGTCTGGAGGACTGACATGTACTTAATGAACTATGTTTTTAATTTCTTGCTGTCTCCTGCATTTGAAGTAGTATGTATAGCAGAACTTTGCAGTGACCTATGGATATTATGCAGCCTACTCACCTTTTCAGCTGAGCATCTTTCTGGCTTATTTTTTTCTGTCAACTACTGAAGTGGCCAAAGACTTACCAGATGCTTTGTGCTGTTTAACACACACTGGGCTACAGGCCAAAACCTTGTATGACCAAAGAAAGGCTGGTTGTACAGCTGTCACCCACTCCAGGAGAAAGCTATGGGGCTGTGAATGGCAGGTCACTGGTTTGTAGCAAAAAGACATCAGTAGTCTCAGCAGTCTGAAAGTCCTGCATTTTCTCTTTCTCTAGATGAGCATCACATGAACTGTTGATATAAAGGAGCTGTTTCAGATACCCACCACCCTCCACAATCTTCTAGAAATCCCATTTACGAAAGAATGATTCCTCCAAAGCCAGTGAGGAGCTGTGGATGAGGGAAGGTGTGGTTATGATTTGCACTTTCCAGTAGTTTTGGCAACAAATTTGATCCTAGAGAAATCCTGACTATGATGGAGACTGAAGCCTTTGTGCTATTTAACATTACCATTGCTTAGTTTGTAATAGAACTATAAGATACAAAGTTTCATAAATGGATAAAAGGGTAGAAAGATGAGTTCAGTCCAAGCTAATCAAGTAAACTTCAGCAATAATATCACACATAACCACCACATTAAATACCTGAAGCAAAGAAATATATTTTGTGTCCAGATATGAACAACAACAAATATAATCTCAAAAAACTTAATTACTGCTCCTAAAATAACCCCAATTGTCAAGATTCCATTCACAGACCCTGCAACTTTCTTTCACCTCACTAGAAAATGCTAGAAATCTTTCCCTAATTTCAGCCTTATTTGATCCAGAGCCCATTTGATCTTCTTTGTCACTGACTCAATATTAGCCAAGCTGATCCTTCTTTCCATTCCTCCCATTCTCTGCTCTAGAGAAACTCCACACAATTAATATAGTTCATCTAGTGTGTATATGAGGCCGCTAGTAGCGTTGTTTCCTATAGTTCTTTTTTGATGTAGTCTGGCATTTACTTGTAGATGATGAAAGGCCCTTTTACACACCACTTGAATACAAATATTCTAGCCAAGTCATGTAGAAAATCCATACTTTTTGAGGTAGCTCAGAAATAGTATCAATTACTGGCTCACTTCTAAATTGTATGGCTATAGGCACTTGCAGAAGTTGCATTAGCCTGAGTAAAAGTAATTTACTCTGTTCCTGCATATGCAAATATATTAAAAAATAGTATAATCCCATATATAGGCAAGACCTTACTTCAGTTGCTCCCTCAACTACCATGAGCAATTTGCTCTAAGCAAATCTGTTCCCTTCTTTTTTCTCTGCAGCACAGAAAAGAACTTAGATTTGTAGAAGGCTGGAAGGCCACATCTAAAGCAGAGTTCAGGGACTCGTGCCAAGATAGTTGCTCAAAGCCTCTTCCTAACCTTGTGGGCAGGGTATCCAAGGGAATGATCTTGCTGCCATAGGTACTGTATTACATATATACAAGTACACACCTTGAACTATGGCTTTTTTTCCTCCCCTGCTGAAGAGCTAAAGAATCCTTTACCCACTCCAGGGACAGCCCTGCTATCTCAGGGCAGTCTTCATACTCTACCCTTCATCTGCTGTTCTGGAATAGAAAGAGGACCTCTTTGTAGACACAGCTCTTATTCTGTCCTTTTCAGGGAGAAAAAAAAGAAAACCAAAATATTGTGCTTTACCTTCTCAAAAATCAAATAAGTAATTTTTTTCTGCCAGTTTGATTACATTAAGTAAAAATGCTGAAATGGAATTGATTCAAACAGAACTGACCACATTACAGCAGACTTCAAAGTTTGTTAGCTCTGCTCTAGATGTAAGCACCTGCTTGTTTACCTTTGGTAGTTTTATTTTTTGCAAAATAAACAACAGATGTAGTGATTTAATTTTAAAGGAACTTTATAATTAAAGTTAGGTGTTTTTACATAGATTCCTGCTACAAACTGAATTTTAAGTCAACATTTTCTTTTTGGCAAAATAGCCCTGAATGAAGATGAATAAAATCTAGATAAGGGTAAAATTGATTTCTATTTGGAAAAATAACATTACCTCTCAAAGAGCTTAAAGATTCCCAAATCCAAGTAGTCTGTCTATAAACAGATAAATAGATAGGCTTATCAAGTATCTATACTGTTCTGGGAAAGGGATGTAAAACTCTGTTAGTACAGGACTTGATGCCAGGAAAAGGCATTGTCCTCAGTGGTGGAACTGAGGTCTGAGAAAGGACGGCAAAAATTGCTTTCAGTAAAAGTGAAGACTGGGCCTTTTCTAAAAATACTCCCACAGAAAAACAACTCACCTCCACATCAGCTGGATGAGTCTTGAAGTGATGGTGCATCCCCTTCTTTTTTTGAGAGCAAAGTGTGTTGTGGTTTTGTTTATTTTTTTTTTTTTTAATAAAATATGCTGAGAGATTCTGGCATGAAGTCATTCTACCATATTACCTTTACTGTAACGTTAATATGAAGAGACTACAAAACCACAGAACTATGTTGAACATTAAGACAGGTCAGGGAAACCATAATTTTAGAAAAAGCAGACCTTTCATTAAATACAATAATTTAAAAATAATCAGGAGGAGAAAGCCACTGACTTGGCATCCCCTGTGATGAATGAGGCTTAGCTAGATCCAACCCTTTTTCTTCTGCCTGTGGAAGTGTCTTGGGGTAGCATCACTTAAACATCTGAATAGTATCGTAAATATAAAGAGTTTCTTCATTGCACCATAATTTTTGCAGCAGTGCACCACTTTGCTTCCTGTACATATCAAAATTTCTGTCCTTGTTACCTCTTCCCAGCACTTGCCAAGCAGTTAAAAACTAGAAAACTATTCCTGGCCTGTCTGCTTCCCATGGCTCACAGTGGTGCAGCACCAAAGGGGTAATCACTGCGTTTCTCACGGGAGTCACAAGGGTTTTCATGGAGAGCCAGAAGGTTTCCAGCTCCTATTCATGGGCATAGAGAAAAACTTTGAGAAATGTTCAGGAGGAAATTTAAGAATTAATCCCATTGCAGTATTTTCATAGCAAGGTGGTAAAACGGGATATGATAATTATTCATAATTTGAAAGAAAACATCCCCCACCCCCTGTTCCAAAACTGCAACCATATCCAAGTTGCTTAGCTGCATGAGAAATCCTGGCTTTATCTTCCTAGAGCTTTCTGGGCACAGCAGCACACTTTTAGGTGCCTTTTTATTAAAGTAGCAAAGGTCTATTAGCATATCTGTCCCACTGAGACTTTTTTTTGCCAGAGAACAATTACCTCCCATATCTCTGAACTGTCATCCAGCCTTACAAAAACAGCCTCTTGCATGCCTCCCACAGATTTTTCTAAGGGAACAACTCAGTGTGGGGAGGTCAAGCCACCACTTCAGTAGAGGATCGATTCTCTAGAATAATTATTTTCAGACAAAGCATGGAGTTCATGTCAGCCAAGATCATTGCCAGTATTAAAACAGCTCCTCCTAGGATTTGCAGCCCCTCTGAGCAGGACGTGGTACAGAAGAAGAAACCAAGAACACCACAGCATAAATGAGGGCCTGAAAGGTCCAAGAGGAAGGATACAGAAAATAAGCTGTGTTTTTCATTCTGTCATCTAGGGACTAACTCTAAGTTGCATGTATTAATGAAGTATGTGATTTTAAAATGTCATACTATTGGGGTTATACTGACTAAAACAGAAAGTAAGAAAATATTAATGAGAGGTCACTTGCCTACACAAACAGGAATTCTGCCTGGTTTGGCCCAGATCTATTAATGAAATTAAGACAGGAAAGACTGGAATGGCATATGGCTGACAGATGCAAGCATATAATTTGATGGTGCAGTGGAAAGAATTACTCAGTACATCATATTCAATTCAGTATTTTCCAGGTTTTTTTAGGAGAAAAATACTTCACTTCTGGTTCAGCCATTTAGAAGTTAACTTTTCCACAAAGGCACTATGTGTGTGTTGCTTTTCAAATGTAACCTTTATGCATAAATTACAGCACTATACAACAAGATGGTTAGAAAGGACTTTATGAAGACACAGAGTGTGTATCCAGGTCCAGCTTCAGTCTTGGCATTTCTAATTGATGCTTGTCCAACTTGTTCTTAAAGACCTCCACAGCTTACCAAGTCTAGATAATATATCATTATTTTACTTTTGGGTTGTAATTTTGTTTGTGGGGGATTTTTTGGTGGTTTTTTTGTTTTGTTTTTGGTTGTTGTTTTGTTTTGTATTTTGTTTTGTTCTGTTATTTTCCTAGCACCCAATTTCTACCTCTGTTTTTACAATGAAAGCTCACTGAGCAAAATACTCAATGAACTCAGGGGTCTTTGCTCTGTTTTTGAAGAGCTGAGAACAGATTATTCCTTTGTGCTTTGTAAAAACCAACAAAAAAAACCCCTCCAAACACCCTTTCACATGAACAATCCAATTAGATATATCTTTCTGTTTTGAAACACTGATAACTACATTCAGAGAGAAACTTACCTGGAAACAATAAATTTTTCACCCAAACCAGTTTCCCTGGTTACTTCACAAGAATTCCATGTGAAATAATATCAAAAGGTCTCTTTCCTTTTAGAACATCATCATACTGTCCAGCTAGAATTCTAAGTTCAAAGATAAATACCTAAATACCTAAATCTCTAGCTAAGCTAATTGTAGGCTATGGAAGATGGCCAGTAGATCATTGAAACAATTTTTTATTATTAAAAATTTTATGCAGTGACCCTGCATGTATTCTCTTTCTTGTTCCATCCTTGTTTTACAGGATGCATCTCTTGGAGGAAAGCCCAGAAAGATTATGGGATGGTGGTATATGACTGAACAGGTCCACCTCACTTTTTGGCTAGCATACTTCAGTCCAATCCAGTCTCCTCTTTCACCTCATTAAAGCTGGTTCATGACTTTCAGTTGGCATTGGCAATTGAGCAGCAGTTTGGGTTCTGAGTCACCTGGCAGGGACACTCTTCAAACCAGAAAGTTCAGAGTTTCATCTTCTGTCTATTTTCCCATCTTTCTAAACATGAGTGGTTGTGGAAGAGTGAAAAGGGATTTTTCTATTCAGATGTGAATATATTGCAGAAAATTCATTTTCAAAGAGCATGAACTGTATCATACATTAAGAGCTTAGATATTAATCTCAGTTACAGGTTTAGGGGTTTTGTTTTGTTTTGTTTTTTCCCTGATAAATCGCATACAAGAACCTGAAAGCATAGAGAAATGGGATTTCGTATCTCAGGCCAAGGTCCCATCTTAGTTTATTTAAATTTAATTTATCCCAATGAAATTTTTTTCCAAAGACAGATTTATCATATTTAGCTGGTTTAGCTGCAAGTATTTGTTTCACTGGTGGCAAATATACACATTTAACAATTAGAAGAAGAGCACTCTATTAGATGTTAATTACTTGGGTTTTTTCTCTGCTCCAAAATGTAGCTCTTAATCAGACATTTAGCTATGTTTAGACCCAGTAGTTGGCACATCTATTCAGAAGCTTTCCTGTAAGCAGCTAAGAGGTGATTTTGCAAGATCTGTACTTTCTGTAATTGGAAATACCTACAGACAGAGTTGCAGCTCACATATTCTTCACATCCTGAGGACACCAGCTGAGTCCCTAGATGTTTTTCTAGAGTGAAGTGAAGTGAAATTCAAACCAAAGCAAAGTGGCACATCAAAGGATTCTCTTTATCCTTAACTGAACCTGTTCTCATGCAAGCTACCCCACACAGGTGCATATACACTGGCTCAGACATCCATGCCTCTAAGGTGACTTACCCATCCCACACTTTTACTGCATCCCACACCTGCTCTTTAATCTGATTTCAGAAACATGACTTCCATACTGTGATCTCCTGTACAGACACACAATACAGGACCAGTGCATGCAAAGCCCACTGGTGAGAGATTGTTTCACTAGCAATAAATACATCCAGCCCTCTTCAATTAGGGCATAAAACTGTGTGACCTGTAGTGAACTTTGCCTGTATGACTCATAGGTTTATTTTATATCCACCCCCACTCTCCCCTCATCATTTGCAAGAGGGGAAAGAAGTAGAGAAGCAGAAGTTTCTGCCTCACTGAATTCTGCACATGCCTCCACTCAAAAGCATTAATGAGAGGGAGAGAGAATGGAAAGTGCTCAGGCAAAGCTGCCTTCATGCCCTGGCTTAAATTACAGAGGGATGGGTCAGGTGTTGCTCATTTTAGCTGTTATATTCCCTGTGCTGAAGCACAACAATTTCTGACCACTGCTCACACTTTGGCAGCTACAGAAAGAGGCTATGACTGGAGCTGATGTCTGAATCTCAGGAACAGCCTCGAAGGAATTTGCTTGTTTTGCTTCCATACAGCAAATCCGATTAACTCTGACAATTTACATTAACATGTCACTTGTCTAAATATTATGAAAAAAATGTTGCTCAAGTTAGAAAAGGGCCATGTTTGGGGTCACTAGTTTCAAATTCTAGAAATGAATCAGCAGTTTTAAAATTACACTGGTAGACCAACCAAGTAGTGCAGCAAAACTTGTCCCAGGAGAAGCTCTTCTCCTTGCTCTTGTCTGAAAACAGTCCTTGGGTATGTCTGTAGAAAAACAGTGATTCAGGACCACATGTCCTTAGGCTGTGGTCTGCAAAAAATCTGATGATACAAGACCGTGCCAAACAGAATGACTGTGAACAAACCTTCCCTGGGAAGGGGCTAAATCACAAAACAACAGCAAGCGGAGAGAAACCCTGCGCTTTTATCCCAAGTTTACAGAATATTTCTTTGCGAGATCAGGGAAAGTATTCAGAAAGGCTCTTCCTGAGCTATCTCATTGGGTAAGATAGCCCTTTACTTTGCCTGGTTCCAAATAACATCTTCTTTGACATCCCCATCAGAGATGTTGACAGAAGCAGGCAAATCCCATGCCAAGCATGTAAAAGGTCCTTTAGCAGATGTCTCGGACTGGACAGCTCTGATGACAGTAGTCCCTGAAGACCCATGAGGCTAGCCATGCCCCTGGCTTGTACACTCGAGACCTGGGCATCCACACTTCACAGAGGGAGCCCTGTCCTTCAGTACTGTGGACTCCCTAGCTAGCAGACAAGAATCTTCCTGGCAGTACGTGTCCCTCAGACTCCAGCCAGCCATGGTATGCTATCCAGAGATATTGGTGGACAACTGCAGAATCAAGTTCAAAAGCAGCAGCCCTTTTCTACCTCCTGGTCAAGACTGCTTAGGCAGGCAGTGGCTTGGTTCAGAGGCAATTCTTGCAGCTGCAGAACTGGATTGCCATTTGTATCCCCTTACATGCAAAGACTTTCGCATAACCATTTTACTACATCTATTGTTTCCTGCCCTCTTTAAATGGGGCAGGGAGGGGGGAGAAGAAGGCAGGATGGTTTGAGGACTCCTTTTTAAACTGCAAATTGGCTTTGGCCATGAACCATTCCCATTAACCTAGAGACATAGAATATAAAGCCTTGCTGATAACTTGTCCCAACTCTTTGTTACCCAACAAATAACCCAGAAATGGGTACTTTATCATTGAAGTAACTCGGGCATTTCTCTTGTCCTGTGCACAGATAGCTCCCAAGCTATTGTTCCATAAGCTAGTGGCTATGATGAAAGGCCAAATAACCAGCCAGGCTGGGTGCTACTAGAAAACACTTGCAAGGCTGTAACAATCAAGTCCCAGAACCAAGTGGAACAAGAATAGTGCCATACACTCCACTGCCTCCAAATTCATAACGCACCAGGCTGCTAGACAACAAGGCCATGCCTTTTTTTCATCTGTTCCAAAACATAGACTGAATGGTTTAAGCATTATTACCTTGCAATGCTCATCCAAATGAATACAGAAGAATCATTACCTATAATAGCACTTTATTGTTAAAAAGGTGTGTTTTCCACACACTCCTCCAGATTGCAGCCTCTTCCTTTGTGCACAGGAAGACTGCATTTCTTTCAACAAAAAATATTCCTACCAAAATTAGGTAGGGATACAAGCCCAGAACTGGATAATGACTGAATAGGATTTTTAAAGATTTTTTTTTTTTTTATCTCTTTGTTCACTGAAAGAGAAGATAAGATGCTGAGAGTTTAAATATGTAATTGCTTAAAGGCATGTGAAGGAAGCCATGCAAGTGACTTGTTTCCCAATGATTTCAGCAGGTCTTCAACCTTGCAGCTCCTATTGAACATATGTTCAGCACATTGTACAGCAGTGCTCCTCATAAAATTCAGTAGTTTGTATTTAGGGATCTCTCCAGCATCCAGTTCTCACTGCTTAATGACCCAGATATAGTTTTCTCTCATTAATTCAGCTAACAGTTAAATAAAACTTTACAGAGTCACTAATACAAGAAAATATTGGTTTGTGTGAAGAAGCACATAAATAAAATAGAAGATTATAACACATTCATATATTTCTTCCCTTTTGCATATTTCAGCTCAGTCCATGTCTCCCCTAGTTGTTCAGCCCCACCTTCATCAACAATGGGGCAAATATTGATTAGTTCAAGTAAACCTAGGACAGATGACAACAAAGCAACAGATTTTTTTGCAAGCAAATAGAGAATATAGCCTCTGCTCCAGCAGTAGTTTTACAAATCTTTTTTAGTCCTTCTGATTTAATGAATTTTATAGCTTATGAACAATTTGGCTGCAGAATCTAAGAAAACCAAGAGCCTAAAGCATAACATTAGTCAAGTCAGCCATTATAGTAGTTCTTTTTTATTTTTGTACTAAAAAAAAACAAACCAAACATCACAAAAAGCCTACAACTTATCTTGCAAACCAGAGAATTCTCTGACCACAGTATTGCAACACAACAGATAATAAACAGACTATTAATAGACTGTTATTTTTAGAGTTCTGTGTTTCTTAATTGCCTATAAACTTACCCAGTTGTGAGCACTTTGTGAAGAACCTGCTGAAAGAATGCACTCTCCAAATTTCCACAGGGCATAGAGACTACATTATATCTTGTGGACAGGATGCTGACATTAACTGACAAAAGCAGCAACACAGCAAGACAGATATTTTCCTGTGAGAGAAGAGAGAAAGAAGGAGCAGTGTTACTTTCCCTCCCTCCTCAGCTCCACAATGGCTCACAGCTGTGAGAAGCTGAGGTAGCCCATCAGACCTCAGCCCTGGCTAAATTTCAAATTGCCTCCAGTGGGATCTGGGTCTCTATGGATTTGCATATAACAAAGTGAGCTGAAAGCAGATGAGAACATCCTAGTGAAATTCCTAGAAAACAGCTTTTGTCCTGGCCAGGTAGAGACCATGCTGATGACATATGCATCATGCAGCCTTAGTAAAATAATAATATGCTTTTCACCTTAGGAACAGTTGTTCTAAGACAAAAAGTGTCAGTCTGTCTACATCTGTGTGCCTCTATATTATCAACAGATAGACTGATGTGGCTGATGTCACAATTTAAATGAGGGAAGCCAGAAACACCAACAAAACACTGCGAAGTAGAATTTGGTCATAGATGTTTTACAAGACCCTTAGGAGGAAAAAACTACCTTAAAGACCAATTAAATTATTGAGAAAATTACTGGTTGTCACATGCTGTTTCTTTTGGTCCATGGCACCAGTGAGGAAAGTATTTAAGACTGAACCAGGAGTCTTCTGAGAAGTGTTGCTTCCTCCTGGGCAACAAATAACAATTTCTGAGTGCCCCATGGCCTTGCCTCCCTTTCTGGCCTCCTCTGCACCCACTTCCCTGTTCCCCTTCCTGTACCTGTCACAGCCCTTCTCATTTTCTCCCAGTCTTGCTGCCCCTGCAGTTCTCCACATGTGATTTCACCTTGGATTTTCAAGTTCTTCCACCATTTTCCTGCCTCCTCTTGTTTCCAAGGCTTTCTCCCTACCCACTATAAAGTTCCTCAGCTTTACCTTAACTACACTCTTCACCCTGTTTTTATGACTATGCATTTCTTAAAAGACCTTTTTCCTTTTTTAAATTTTTCCTACTAGGACTGAAGCACCCCCTTGGCTTGCATGACTCAGGTTCTTTTGCACCCATTTGTTCTTGTAGTGCCTGTCCAGCTTCTCCATTAGTGTTTATGGGCTCTGTGATGGACTTCGTATGGCCTATTACTCTTGATAGCATTGACTGCCCAGGAGAGAAGGCACCAAAAAAAAAAAAAAAAAAGTCTCTTGAAAGTATTCATTTGCTCCTTTTTTTGCAACAGAGGTAGTCAGACAGCTTGCAAACCAACCCTTTTCTCAGGAATCTGGGGAGTTTTCTAAGGTCAGACCTGTCTCAAATATTTTCATTGGTTTGATAGGTGAGGCAAGGAACCAACGTCTAGTTTTTGGCCAAGGACATTTCACTAGAAAATGAGCAGCAATGCAGAATTTATTCAAAGATGTAGCAAGCTTTGCACAGCTGTAAAAAAGTAGTTTTATCACTATGAGTAACAGTGCCATCTGCTGACTCCTGCCATAACCATATTGGGAGGGTTCCAGAATAGATAATTAAGCAATGAATTTTTCCAAAATCCAATATCTTTTCACTGAAAAAAAGCTTCTGTTCAGGGTATTTTAAGTCCTCTTGTAAGGTTCTGGGGTAGAAATGATTTCTAGTATGACTTCTGAAGTCAAGAATTCCTCAACTATTTTCCTATGAACCTGAGAAAATTAGAAATTTTCAGAAATTAGAAAGAGTATAAAACTTTGGGTTTCAGCCTCCTGAGACTGGAAGTCTCAGTGTACATAAAAACTATTATTGGTCTCAGGAGACCCGACACAATGGGGGCTGATGCTGGATGAGATTATTTTTAAGTGCCAGTCTCCAAAGTCTTGATCATAGTCTTCCTCATGTTTGGGCACATTAGCTGTTTTTATTTTGATTTTTAAGCTAGTGATCAGTTATTTTTCAAACAATTGTGCTTGGGGGAGCATTCCTTCCCACATAAGGAAGATTACTTCCATACTTGTATCATCCTTGTTCTTGCCAAGGGAAGGCTTTTTGTCCACAATCCACTTTGCCACAATTAGTTTAATGCAAAAGATTTTAAAGATGAACCCTTAAAAAAACCAGAAGTTTAAAAAAAAATAAAAAATCCTGGTGTGTCTAAGCAGTAAATTTGCAAGATCTGCAATTTGCAAGATCCAAATCCTCATGCAAACGCTGCTTTATCACATAGTTCTTAGCAGTCCAATAGAATTTTCCTTTTGGCCTCATATTGCTAGGCTGATGTGGGCTGGCTGCAAACAGAAGATGTGATTTGCTGCTTCTTCAGATGTTCCTTTCCTGCCACCCCAATTGGCTGAGTAGTACAGAGACCTTTGCTATGGGGCAGGCATCACTATATAATATTATCACCAATTATAAAAGATTATCACATCATCATAACAAATTCGCTACACCCAAACTGGCAGAAAATGCAAGCAAGGCCAATTTACTTGTCTAATCTTTATTCTGTATGAATATGACAAAGCTTGGATGGGCTAAGCAGATGTAAATTAAAAGGCTTAGACAAGAAATATAGGGAATAAAGAGCTGAAACTGAATATAAAATCTGCTTTAAACATTAGGTGTAGCGGGAGGAGCCATTCTTGCTCCTGAAGCTCGACGAGCTGCTGGTCTCTTCCAGGACTCCAGCCACCACACAGCGCTTCCAGGGTAGAAGTGTAGCAGGAGGAGCCTTTCTTGCTCCAGAGGCTCAACGAGCTGCTGGCCTCTCCATGCCTCACACCAGAATGAACTGAGGTGCCTTCTGTGGGTGTGTGTCCCACCTTTATTGGCCCCCTGGCCTTGCTCATGCCCAATAGGGGCCTGTCCTAATCAGGCACAGGTGGACTCACACCCACTCTTTGGCAACTCAAGGCACCTGGTTGACAATGTCTCTCTACAATTAGGGATAATTTTTGGTCTTGCACAGTGCTGGGCTTTGTGTATAAGGCCAAATTCTGGGATTGTAAAGACCACCATGGTGGCTAGAGGCAAGTGTGGGAAGGTAAATAGCAAACAAATTTCTGAGAGCTTTAGGTGCCAAGGAGGGATTTCACCAAAGGCTTTGGCAGAGGTTTTTGGAGTCCTGACTGAAACACTTTTAGACAGTTTATATGAAATAATTAAATAAGAGAAAACTGAAATTCATTATCCCATTGAAGAAAGCCTTTGGCTGTGTAGCCATGCCCATTGGCTTGGAAATACATTGGAAAAGGTTTCTGCAGTAACCTGTTCTTCTGGGGCTGCTCCACTTGAGTCTGTGACAGTTCTGCAATTCTTTCCAGTGGGTGCAGGGCAAAACTGACACCGAGCCAAACTTTCCTATGTGTATATTGCTGCTTCTATTTGGTAATGTGTAAGGAGGCTGTCTGCTTTGATAAAATTCAGCTGAAACTTATTCATGAGACAGACATACATTATTCTGCTCTGTAATATTCAGCAGTGACCCTGGAACCACATAGAGGTGTGTGTGGGCCAGGTATGAAGTGGTTCTTACAGATATATTTCACAGAATCATAGAATTTTTCAGGTTGGAAAAGACCCTCGGGATCAAGTCCAACCATCATCCCTACTCTACAATGTTCTCCCCTAAACCATATCCACCAGTATCACATCTAAATGACCCTTAAACACATCCAGGGATGATGACTCAACCACCTCCCTGGGCAGCTTATTAGAGTGTCTGACCACTCTTTCTGTGAAATTTTTTTTTCCTAATTTCCAAGCTAACCCTTCCCTATTGCTTGCAGCTTAAATCCATTCTCTCTTGCTCCCTCAATTGTTCTTGGTAAGATTTATTCTCCAGGCTCTTCACCAGCTTCGTTGCCCTCCTCTGCACTCTTCTTTGCACCTCGGTATCTCTCGGTATCATGGGATGAGGTTTAACACGGCCAAGTGCCGGGTCCTGCACTTTGGCCACAACAACCCCATGGGGAGCTCCAGGCTGGGGGCAGAGTGGCTGGAGAGCAGCCAGGCAGAAAGGGACCTGGGAGTCTGGATTGACAGGAAGCTGAACATGAGCCAGCAGTGTGCCCAGGTGGCCAAGAAAGCCAATGGCATCCTGGCCTGTATCCGGAACAGCATCGCCAGCAGGTCCAAGGAAGTGATTCTGCCCCTGTATTCAGCCCTGGTGAGGCCACACCTCGAGTAATGTGTCCAGTTCTGGCCCCCCCAGTTCAGGAAGGATATTGAGGTCCTGGAGCAGGTCCAAAGGAGGGCAACCAGGCTGGTGAAAGGACTCGAGCACAGAGCCTATGAGGAGAGGCTGAGAGAGCTGGGGTTGTTCAGCCTAAAGAAGAGGCGGCTCAGGGGAGACCTCATCACTCTCTACAACTACCTGAAAGGAGGTTGTAGCCAGGTGGGGGTTGGTCTCTTTTGCCAGACGACTTTCAACAAGACAAGAGGGCATGGTCTTAAGTTGTGCCAGGGGAAGTTTAGGTTGGACATTAGAAAGAATTTCTTTACGGAGAGAGTGATCAGTCATTGGAATGGGCTGCCCAGGGAAGTAGTGGATTCTCCATCCCTGGAGATATTTGAAAAGAGACTGGATGTGGCACTCAGTGCCATAGTCTAGCAACCGCAACAGTGGTTCAAGGGTTGGACTCCATGATCTCTGAGGTCCCTTCCAACCCAGCCAATTCTATGATTCTATGATTCTCTCTTATATAGAGGTGTCCATAACTGGACACAGTACTCAAGGTGTGGCCTCATCAGTGCTGAGTACAGGGGGACAGTCACCTTCCTACTTCTGTTGGCCGCCCTATTTCTAATACAAGCCAGAATGCCATTGGCTTTCTTAGCCACCCGGGCACACTGCTGGCTCATATTCAGCTGCTTGTCAGTTAGAAACCCCTGGTCCTTTTCTGCCTGGCAGCTTTCCAGTCACACTTCCCCAGACCTGTAGTGTTGCATGGGGTTGTTGTGGCCCAAGTGCAGAAGCTGGCACTTGGCCTTGTTGAAGCAGACACTGTTGATGCTGGCACATATTCCAGTCTATCCAAGTCTCGCTGTAGAGCCTCCCTATCCTCATGCAGATCAACACTCCCACCTAACTTGGAGTCATCTGCCAACTTACTGATGATACACTCTCTGTCCTTATCAAGATCATCAATAAAAATGTTACAAAGAAATGGTCCCCACACTGAGCCCTCGGGAATGTCACTTGTGATCTGCCACCATCTGGATTTAACTCACCCAGCCAGTGCTTGATCCTGGCATATGCTCACCCATGCCATGAGTAGTGAGTTTTTCCATAAGAATTCTATGGGGAACAGTGTCAAATGCTTTCTGAAAGTCTAGATACATAATATCCACTGACTTCCCCTCATCCAATAGCTGGATCATATTGTCATAGAAGGAGATCAGATTTGTCAGGCAGGACCTGCCTTTCATAAATCCATGCTAACTGGGCCTGATCCCTTGGTTGTCCTCTGTATCACTTGTAATGGTTCTCAAGATGATCATCTCCATGACCTTCCCTGATACCGGGTCTGTAGTTTCCCGGATTCTCCTTTCTGTCTTTCTTGTGGATGGGTGTTACATTTCCTACCCTCCAGTCCATTATGAACTCCCCAGTTATCCAGGATTTCAAGTAAATAATGGAAAATGTCTTGGCAAGTATGTCTGCCAGCTCTCTCAAGACCCCTGGGTGTAACCCATCTGGCCCCATAGAATTGTGTGTGCCCAAGTGGTGTAGCAGGTCACTGACTACTTCCTCTTTAACTGTGATGAACTCATTCTGCACCCCCTCCCTGTCTCCTAGCTCATGTAAGAGACACAGTAGGCATTGAGCACCTCAGCCTTTTCCTCATTTTTTGTTACTATGTTTCCCTCTGCATCCAATAAAGGATAGAGATTTTCCTTAAGGCTTTTTTTTTTTGTTAATGAATTTATAGAAACATTTTTTATTCCCCCTAACAGCTGTAGTAAGCTGAGCTCTGGTTGTGCTTTGGCTCTCCTAATTTTCTCCCCGCATATTTTCACTATATCTTTATAGATTTCATGAGAGACCTACCCCCTCCTATAAAAGGTCATAGACTCGCCTTTTTTTCTTGAGGCCGGGCCAAAAGTCCCTCTTTAGCCAGGCTTGTCTCCTTCCCCACTTACTTGTTCTTTTGGCACACTGGGACAGCTTGCTCCTGTGGCTTTAAGACTTCTTTCTTGAAGTATGTCCAGCTTTCCTGAACTCCTATATCCTTCAGGTCAGCCTCCCAAGGGACTTAGTCAGTCGATCTTCTGAACAGGCCAAAGTTTGCGCTCCAGAAGTCTAAGGTGGAAATTTTTACCAGCACCTCTCCTTTTTTTGTCCAAGGATCAAAAACTCAGTAATCTCGTAAACACTGTTGCCTAGATGGCCTCCAACCTTTACTTCTTAAACTTGTCTTTATTTCCATAAGCTCTTCTCTGTTCAGAAGAGTCAGGTCCAGAAGGCTACTTTCCCTGGTCATCTCACTTACCAGCTGTGTGAGGAAGTTATCCTCCACACATTCCAGGAACCTCTTGTGTTGTTTCCTCTCTGCTGTGTTGTATTCCACGCAGATACTTGGAAAGTTAAAGTCCCACAAAAGAAGAATGGCCAGTGTCTGTAAAATTTCTCCCATCGGCTTATAGAAAGCTTCATCCACCTTCCTGCTTTGGTGGGAGCTCTACAGCAGTCTCCCACGGCAATATCAGCTTTATTGGCCCTTAACCTAATCCAAACACTATCAACCCTGTCATCACTATACTTGATTTCTGAGCTCTCATAGCATTCTCTAACATACAGGGCCACACATACATTTGCATACGCAAGGTTCAGTGTGTGCCCCAGAGACTGGTCAGGTCCCCAGAGAAGGTTCCAAGGACTCCATCAGTGGCATAAAGGCACCTGTCTCCTGCTCTATCTCAAGGAGAAGGGATGGGTCATTGTCCCTGGCTGGGGAACCTGTAGACTTTGTTCCACAGGGCTCCACAACTCTTCATTCCTCTCTACTGTGGGTTGATGCAGTCTTATTTCAGGTAGCAGGGGAGGGGCCTCCTAGGGGTAGCTCAGGTAAATAGCTTCTGAATAGTTCTCCAGGCTCCGAAATGTTCCTCAGGCCAGGTGCCAGGTGCCTGAACAGAGATTTTTCTCTACTTCCCATGGTGAAATTGCAGCCTGTGGAGGAGCGCAATGCCACAGATGAGGAACACAGTGGAGCAGTTGTTGTGAACCTGCTGCCTGTAAAGTATCCCTCTGGAGAGGTTGTGGGCCTGTGGAATATCACAGAGCAGATGTTGTGGACCTGCAGCCATGGAGGGGATTGTTCCCAAAATAATCCATGGCTCTGTGGGCTGCCAGCGCTGGAGAAGTTTGCTCCTGAGGAACGGTGCCTTGCAGGAGGGACTCACAGAGGGGTTTGTGAAGGACTTGCTCCTGTGGCAGGGACCCCATATTGGATTGAGAGAAGACGCTGAGGAATCCTTCTCCCTGAGGAGGAAGGATCAGTGGAAAACAACCTGTGACATCCGTTCTGTAAACTGCATTCCCAATTTCCCTGTGCTGCTGGGGTGAGGAGGTAGAGATATTGATAACAAAGTAATTAGGGCTTGGCAAGAAGAGAGGGGTGGGGGAAGAGTATTTAAGCTCTGGTTTATGTTTTCTCTTTGCCTTGTTTTGATTTGATTAATGATAAATTAAGTTGATCTCTTTCCCCAAGTTGAGTCTCTTTGCCTGTGAGTGTAATTGGTGAGTGAAAACCTCATAGCCCTTGTTTTGGCCCACAGGGTTCTAGGTGGATTTCCTCCTCACCATCCCATAAATGGGGGGAGGGGAGCAAGCAGCTGCATTGTCCTTTGTTATTGCCCAGGCTCAAACTATGATACTCTCAGAAAACTCCCTGCTGCTAGAAGCACTTTTAGTGCTACCTTCAACATGAAAAGCCACCCTCAGCAATTCCTGAATCAAAGCATTTCAATAATTTAATCTTCAAATTTCTGCTCTGTGATAACATTTTCAGTGGTCCACCCTCCTGCTTGAAGTGGTAAGGTGTGTTCATGTCTTCTTCCTTACCAATACTCACTTCTGTCAACTGACCCTGTTTAAAATTGGCCTGCAGGACCTTACTGTACACCAGTCTGCTTTAACATGAAACCGGTGAGTGGTCACAATGGTTTTAGGTAATGGGAATCATTTTTTACTAATTTAAAGAGTTCATTTTTCTTGAATGAATTACAGCCAGGATTTTATCCAGATCCTTGTCACTTGAAAACTAATAATCCTTTTTCAACCAGAAATAGAACTCCCTGTAGACCTCCTGCTAATCTGATGACAGGAGGAGCTACTGGCTGCTTTGCATAAGGAGTGAAATCAGTGCAGTCATGGTACAATGTGTTCTACTACTGTAATACAGAACAGGCTCTTGCTCAGATATCTATCTGCAGTATGAGTGGCAATATTCAGTATTGCCTGTAGAAAGGGGGAATTTTTCTGTGGGACCCATAGTGCAGAGTAGTTTATCTAATTTATGTGCCAATCCATTTCTCTATATGGAGGCAAAAAAAGTTCTCAGTGAACAGGTCAGTCCTCATATCTATTGTCTAATAAAATTTCTGTGTGATGGCGTTTGATTCTCAGACTGGACAAAGACAATTAAACACACAACACATCCTCAAGTGAAAAATATCACCTGTACCCAGGAATGGATCTTGGAATTTCCTTCCACAGTTGTGGTTACCTCATGCACAGTATATAGAAAAGCTGAGCCTAGGAGTCTGAAGAGATTCAGTTGGGGGATTCCAGCCCTATGACACATTAATACTTTGATGCTTTATCATAGTTTTACCCATCATGGAGATAAAGGAATTTGGCATGAGATCCACAGTCTTTGTTGAGGGTTTTTTATTTTGCTAACTGACTCTGAAATTTAGATTTATCAGCCTGATAGGACCACAGATGTGGAGTTATGCCCTTGTACTCTTAGCTGCAGTTGACTGTGTTTTTTCATACAATATTGCAGTGGAGAGAATACAAAAGAAAATTCAGCAATCAGGATGCTGCAGAGGTTCTTCTATTCTCGCACAAATTTTTTGTTTTATTTTTGGCTGTTTGGTGAATTCATCCTTTTGCACTTCAGATAACAGCACAGAAAGAGTCAGCAAACTGATAACATTCTCTAATACCTCTGTGTGATTTTATTCCCCAAATTCCTATTTATAAAACTGTACAAAATGTAATCAAATCTGCAAAAGCTATTTCAGCTATATTTTACTAAGAAACTACTCAAGCTAGAAACTACTCAACACTTAAAACTGAATTCTGTGTTCACTGTGTGCACGAAACCCATTCAAGACTATAAAACCTAACTGCTTATTCTGGAGATTTTTAAAAAAACATAAAGTGAGTCAGAAATATTTGCAACACTCTGTTGGCTTGTTACAACCCATGAGTTTGGGATTTTTTGTTTGTTGGTTCTTGTTTCTTCTTAACATCTTCTGTAGCAGAGCTTTGTGGTACTGAAGGTACCCCGCTACCTTGGTGCTTTGAAATGCTTCCCCCAGGTACAGGGGTATCACATCTTCACATCCTTAGTGGCTTCATCCATTTGCCATGGTAGCAACCATCCATGGGGCTGATACTGCTCCTTTCTAAGTCAAACCTCCCAGCTGGGAACTGTGAGATGAGGTAGGACACCAGTGTGGGAAGGCATGGAGGCAATGCCTATAGCTACCAAACTGACACTGTTCATTCAGTGTTCCTCTAGCACTGAAATTCAGCAGCACTCTCCACATGGGGAAGTTGTCCAGATGCTTAGATTCTGTGCTGCACTTAGAAAGGCTCACCCTCAGTGTGGCCCTGCTCTGCTGCATCTTGGGCCTCTATTTTTGTGCCTTTTCATTTGCAAGCAAAGTCATGAACATGAGATTATTTTTTCAGATGTCAGCAATAGCCAGTGATTATTCCCCTGCTTACTTATAACTGTTTAGTAGCTGAATCACTTCACAGCCAGCAATTGTGAGCTCAGAGATGGAGGCATCTGTTCACACAAACTGAGGTGTGGGAACAAATTAACTCTGGGTTTGGAAAGGCACAAGAGGGAAGGGGGAGGCTCATTTTAAATATAAGTATCTCAAGCCCTCAGGCAAACTAGACAGTCAGAAAATGCCCTACAGTGCCCTACAATGTTATGCAAAATGGACTTCTCAAAATGACACAGAAGCTGATTTTAATTTACTAATAAAAACATCACGAACAGCAGCAAAGCTGCAGGGTTGCACCTTATTATTGTCTGCTGATTGTCTGGTTCAGGTCTTCATTTTGTAGCTTGGCCTAGTTTGCCACATTCTGTCATCATGCATGGCAAGATGATTTGATATTTGTTCTGGTGCAGAAAATCTTTCACCGGTGTGAGATGATTAAGGACTCATCAGTCTGGAATTACTGAAATCTGCTGGCTGAGGTGCCCCGAAGCCTTTGAGTCACTGAGCAGAGGGCCCTGTTGTGTTTTTTTTTCCATTTCTTTTGCTCTCCTGTATGCCTGGTTGCTGTATTTCCTAAATGCAACAGACTGCCTCTCAGCATCCGAGCTGGCTTCCCACCCCTCCTTCTCTGATGGAAACCTATTCAAGAACAGTCCTCACAAGCTTTCCCCAAAGCTGTTATGTGGTCTGATAAAAGCTTCATGGACAAACACACAATCAACTACTTAAAAGCATCTTTTCCAGGGGAATACTCTGCATTCCTGATGGCAATTTTCCCGAGGTTAATTAGAATGTGTCCAATTTTCATTGTATTTCCAGCATCACAGCTTCCCTGCAAGCTGCTATAAAGCAGCACAGACCTTTAGAGCTCTTACCTCTCACCGTGACAGCTTTAGACTTGGCAAAAGATGAGCAGGGAGGGGAAAGCAGGAGAAAAGCAGAGAGAGGAACATGGTCTAGCCTGAGGCAGAAGCAACAGGGAGGGTTTGTAACCTTGCAGAATTCACCTCAGAGCCTTACCCCTGCAGCCTTTCACACAAAATCCTGCCTCTGCAGACTAATGCATGCCCCCTTGTTCACCCTGCAGCCAGTGTTTGATAATCAAGAAGATGAAACCCCCTAGCAACCCCCCCCCTCCTGCCCTGAGGTCCAGCATAACTCCAAAATGAAAGAATGGGGCCTCAGAAATAGATTTTGCAACCTATTTCTTGCAACATGCCTGATCCGGACAGCTTCAGGCTCGTTTTGAAAGAATTGCCACATACACACATCTTCAGTGTGTAATTGTCCTCACCAGTGAATCCGTGTCAGCAGTCTTGCAGTTGTTTATATCTGTGTGCATTAGTGTCAGGAGGACTGAGGGATGGTTAATGATTTCTGGCCTGCAAATCCACAAGAACAATAAACAAAGACATTTTGCAGTGCAGTTTGGGCTTAGGTTTGCCTTTGGTCAGGTTTGCTGGCCCCTGGACACCGAGAGCCAGAGCACACTGCTATACACTCCAGCACACTCGCTCTCTGATGCAATTAGCAGTTGCCACTTTTTTTCCTTTGAGGTTAAGAAGCAGAAGCAGCAAATTAAATGTTGCCTCACTGCTGCTGTTTCTAAAACCCCAGGAAGACTTGCACAGGCAGCTGACTCTGAATGAATTTTCAGAGCAGCTCCTGAGAAAGAGGAAGGAAGGGGCCAAGGACTCTGTGCAGAGAAGGGCTCAGGAAAGAGGAAAAGGCTCAGGCCACCCTGGGGCGCTTTGTGGGGAAGAGAGTGGGGCATGGGGACACTTGGATCCAAAAGAACCATGTAAAAGCAGGGCTGAGAACCTTCTTACAGCAAAACACATGTGGCAGCCTCATTTTTCAGCCCATGTTTCAAAGCAGAATGGCACAGCTGTGGGTTTGGACTTTGGAGGGACAACCCTGTGAAGGACAGGTATTTGGTATGCATTGGGACTGGAGATTTTCTGTGACTTACTATCTTCCTTCTTAATCCATTTGATTGCGAGTAAAGAGAACTGCTGGAAAAGAAAACTAGACCTGTCTGCCTTTGCCTGTGGGCTGTATCTTGAGTAGCAGCACAAATGCCCCTTCCCCTGGCTGACAACTTTTGAAAGCATAGAAAAACTATAATTTTGTCAGCTCCATGTTTCAGCAAATGTGGCTGGAATTGTCCAGACAATGAGAGTGGGCAGAATCATTTACTAACCTGCAGGTATCCAGGCATCACCTCTACAAAAAAAATAGGCTAAGGAGCTCCTCTGTCCATTGCAGGTATTCAGTCAAGCTCCAAAACTGAGTCAGAGCATCTGCAAGATCACACCTGAGTATCAGCCTTATGCTCCACTTCTGTTCAATACTACAGACAGACAATTTCAGACATACAGATGCAGGGTGCTTCAGAAGTTTTGTGAACTAGATGGACTTGAAACAACATCCTACAGAGGAGGACTTTGCAAACAAGCAGCTCTGAATTCCCATCAGCTGTTATGTCTGCTCAAAAGTCAGGCACCAGGCAAAATCAAGGGAGAAACAGAAATCTTTTTGCTTTTCTTCAGGTATTTCTTTACAGTCAAATATGTAGGTAAGGGATTCATACAGGATTCTTTTAAGTATAAGCAAAAATTACTATCTTACTGGCACCTAGATACTTAGGTGTTTATTAATCTTCCATTCTTGCTTGATAAAGTTAATTAAGAGATCTCTGGATAAATGGTTTAGTTATTTACTGGAGAGCTGCCTATTTACTTGATCACCCTCACTATTTGAATTCAGTTGACAAATCTCTAGAATAAGCTGAGGCCCTGCATGAATTGATAACAGCAGGTCCTCATGCTGGGTGAGGGATTTGTCAGCCCAAAATGTCAGCTGCTCTCCAATATGCCAGCTATCACCAGGTGAAGAAAAGAAAAAGGATTTAGAGAGTGAGAAGGTCAACACCATAGTGGACCTCACCAATCTTTTTCATCAGGAAAAGAAAAACTATCGTCATCCCTTGTTATCTTTGGAAAGGTTAGCAGTTAATGAAGGTGAGCAAATTTGCACTGATAAGCTGAGCTGGAACAGAACAGCACTGCCACAGTCAAAAGAGCAACAAAATCTTTACAGGTTCTCAGGAAGCCTGTTGGAAAGATTCGGTTTTGGTTTGGGGTTGGTTTTTTGTTGTTGTTGTTTTTGTTTGTTTGTTTAGTTTTGGTTTGTTTTTGTTGTCTTTTGTTTTTTTGTTGTTGGTTGGTTTTTTGTTTTGGTGGTTTTTTGTTTCTTTTAATTTTTAAGATAACAGAAAAGTGAACTGGAGAATTTTAGAGTTAATGCCAACATAGAATGTAAGTCAGCTTCCTGGCACTTGCCTGCTCTGCAAAAATGCTGCAGTTTCTTCTGTCCAGGCATAGCACAGTTGCTTCATCTGCACCTAAAACAACACCACCACCACAATGAAGACAGAAGAAAGCCATTCTGAAACATTTTAAAATTTTGAATATGTGACTGGAGTTGCAGGAGATAATTACTGGGCATTTTAAAGTGTTTCTGGAGGAGCCATTTGAAGAGAATTCCTCATTTAGCTTCTGAGCTGTGCAGAGTTGGGGTGCAAAATTTTCTGCTGAAATATCCCATGATGAAGAAACATCTCAGATAATAATAAATTAGCAATTAAATTTGGATTGATGACACTCATTGGGTCACATGCTAACTTGGCTTTCAAATCTAACCAAGCAGCTAAGAGGAAACAACACCCTCCTATTCTTTCTAAGTCAAAACCACAAGCTGGGTAGTTGCTATTCCAGGTTGACTTTATCATGGAATCACCACAGAGCACCTCTTAACAGAGCTTGAGAGAACCTTTCATTGTTATAAACAAAATAAATTATGCTAATTAATCAAGTGTATTTCATCAAAGGGAATGGTTAAGCAGTTGAACTTAGACTTGGAAATAAAGAACATTTTAAACGTAGATACTTGTCGTCCTAGGTTTTGAGGCTCAAATTTCTCTCCTCCCTTGTTTCTCTTAAAATGTACTTTCATTGCATTTCTCAGAAACAGTTTCTTATGGGAAACCTGAATTGTGAAACATCACATTTGACTTATTGCTTTTAATTCACTCTGCACAAAAAAAAAAAATACAGAAGATGCGTTAGTATTATAGGTAGACTTTTGTTCTCTGGATTCCCTCTTCTCCTTGTCATTAGTTTTAGGGGCCCTGCAGTCACACAGACTGCAACATCCTCAGTCCCCTCTGCAGTGCTTCCAGCTCCTCAGCTCCTCTCCAACCCCTGCTGCTGATTTCTGTCTTCTGCACCCAACATCCCTTAATCCCTCCATGCCCCTCCATCCTGCTGATACACACAGCCTGATCCCATCCCACTACCACACCTGTGTTTGGCCTCTCAACTGGACAAAAAGCAGCATGGAACTGGAGCAGGAGGGAGCTGTGTATACAACAACTGGACAAAAATGCTGCCTCACAGCTGCAACCCAAAGGTTTTAGCCTCCCCCCCTCTGAGGGCACTGGTAGGGTCTATTTCCTTTGCATCACCTTTTGGCAAAAAAACCATAGGAACTTACTATCTGTGAGCTATTATTCCTCAATCCCTTTGCCAAATTTCATTGGATTCACACAGCTGATGGAAAAGAAGGGAAAGGAGGAAGGGAGGGAGAGAAAGAGGGAGAGAGAGAGGGAGAGAGAGAGGGAGAGAGGGAGGGAGAGAGGGAGGGAGGGAGGGAGGGAGGGAGGGAGGGAGGAAGGAAGGAAGGAAGGAAGGAAGGAAGGAAGGAAGGAAGGAAGGAAGGAAGGAAGGAAGGAAGGAAGGAAGGAAGGAAGGAAGGAAGGAAGGAAGGAAGGAAGGAAGGAAGGAAGGAAGGAAGGAAGGAAGGAAGGAAGGAAGGAAGGAAGGAAGGAAGGAATGGTCAAAGCTGTCACATCATCTTTTTTCTTTAATCAGGAAAACTGACTATTGCTTCCAGCCAACTCTGAAAACATTGTGTTCTTAGATGCTATGCTGGTTTTGGTTTGTCTTCTCAGCAGTCTGAAAGTGAGAGGCAGTTCAATTAGCTGTACTGAAGAAAAGCCTCTCTCTACATATGCTCCTCCATCCACTCAACATCCATTTTTTCAGTATTTCAACAAAATGCATCAATGATTGGACCTTAAGGTATTGTTCATACGTACAAGTTATCACAGCCTCAGTCCATTTATCACATAGGAGTTTTATAATTTAAAACCAAGCTCTTTGGTGGCACAACAAATATAAGATGACAGATTCTGTTTGTACAGATATTCATTGTTCTGTTGCCATTAATACCCCAATGTATTGCAGTGGAAATTATGTCCTTGCATTAACAACAAATGAACCAGACAACTGAGAGGATTATTTCTAGCAAGGCACCCACTCCCTGCTCCCCCAGAGACTTCCTGTTCTCCTGGGAAAGAAGTGCTTCATAAATGTCCTTCAAGTATGCTGCAAGGAGCTTTAATGGAGGTGTGATCTGAGGCAGATTTGAAGGAGTGACTGGAAATATGAATTGTCCTAGAATTTAACTACATTGCTCTGTTGTTTGGGGTTTTTTTAATTATGGGGAAGGGTAGATAAAGATGAAGGGAGCAGCTAAGTTCTTTATAGGAACATGAGAAGGGAAAGCTCTCATTTCCCTGGCCAGTTACTGCTCTGAGGGCAATGGGCACCATGGCGTGTGCAGAGAAGTTCTGTGCAGCTTTCTTCTCCTGTTATGGATGGCTTTCTGGGCCTGCCCTCTGAACTTCTTGCTGTCACCCCTGGTCTGGTTCTCACAGAGATGAATCATGCAGTTTTTGCATACTGCACATCCCCAGGCAAAATATCTCAGTGGAGACCACAGTTTAGTAACAGTTTGAATTAGATCCACTCAGGCACACACTATAGGGGGGGTTGTTGGTTTGTTTGTTGCATATATACTGGCTGTTAATTTATATTGCTTGTAAACTTTTTCTCTATAAAATCTGTGTGAAAGTTGGACTACCATGTTAAAGGAAAGTTACCAGATGGGGAAAATATGGTTGATTAAAGTGGCTGTTTCCCTGTTTGCTCAGTGTTGTGACACATCTTCACATTGGGTGAGGTGATTGGCAGAGAAACAACATCAGTGAGCACTGATGAGTATATGCGTCATGTATAAATGCCTGGAGCTGAGTAGAGTTTGGGTTTTTCAAACTTCACAGAGCTTCTGAGTTTGATTTATTATAGGTTCTGCTGCATAAATTAAGAAAATTATATATAAAAAAAAGCAAGCAAAAAAACCCAACCAAAAATCAGTGTCATGGCTCCTGCTATACACTACTGAATGCAAAATGAAGGAAAAGCAGAGAGCCTTTCTCAGGCAGGGAATTAAGTTTATTTTAATACTACACGTATTCTACAGAATCCTATTTACCCCTGCGTATTAACTTCTTTCTTTCTTTCCGTTCTAGGAAGGAGGCGTAGCTTTCCTGTTAACCCTGGAGGTTTAGGTTGAGATCTATCATCCCTAACTGCTTGGGTAAAAAGCTCAAAAACATCCCTGCTAAACTGTTCCCTGTGTTCAGAAGTCACTGTGCTGGTTACCCAGATACTGTGGGTCATCTCAGCCCTGTCACATAGAAGGACCCTGGCATCTGGATCTCTTTTCACTGCATTGCTTATGGCAGGCATTTCTTATCATAGAATCACAGAATTGGCTGGGTTGGAAGGGACCTCAGAGATCATGGAGTCCAACCCTTTTACCACCGTTGCGGTTGCTAGACTATGGCACTGAGTGCCACATCCAGTCTCTTTTTAAATATCTCCAGGGACGGAGAATCCACTACTTCCCGGGGCAGCCCATTCCAATGACTGATCACTCTCTCCGTAAAGAAATTCTTTCTAATATCTAACCTAAATTTCCCCTGTCACAACTTAAGACCATGCCCTCTTGTCTTGTTGAAAGTCGTCTGGGAAAAGAGACCAACATCCACCCGGTTACAACCTCCTTTCAGGTAGTTGTAGACAGCGATGAGGTCTCCCCTGAGACTCCTTTTCTCCAGGCTGAACAGCCCCAGCCTCTCCTCATAGGGTCTGTGCTCAAGTCCCTTCACCAGCCTGGTTGCCCTCCTTTGGACCTGCTCCAGGACCTCGTATCCTTCCTGAACTGGGGGGCCCAGAACTGGACACAGTACTCAAGGTGTGGCCTCACCAGGGCTGAGTATAGGGGCAGAATCACTTCCTTGGACCTGCTGGCGACGCTGTTCCGGATACAGGCCAGGATGCCATTGGCCTTCTTGGCTACCTGGGCACACTGCTGACTCATGTTCAGCTTCCTGTCAATCCAGACTCCCAGGTCCCTTTCTGCCTGGCTGCTCTCCAGCCACTCTGCCCCCAGCCTGTAGCGCTGCATGGGGTTGTTGTGGCCGAAGTGCAGGACCCGGCACTTGGCCGTGTTAAACCTCATCCCATTGGAATCAGCCCAAGTCTCCAGTCTGTCCAGGTCCCTCTGCAGAGCCCTCCTTTCTTCAGTCCTTCTGGATACTCTACCAGCTACTGCTTGGCTCATCCTGAAAGTGTCTGTTTTTCTGACTTTCATATTGCACCTAGTCATCTTCTCCCTCAGTCAGCAGTCCCTCACCCTTTTGCTCCTTCCTCAATTCCTTTATTCACAGCAGCTAACCTAGAGCTGTCTTTTCTTCAGCCCCAAATTCAGCTTGATGTCAAAGCAGAAGCCCCTGAGGCTTCCTTTGTATTTGCTGCTGGCCTGATGCAGAGCTTTTTGTTTTGTGGTTCCTTCACCATCGATTGCTTTCTCCATTCAGCTTTCTTCCTCTAAGGCCCAGCTTTCATGGAATTAGCAAACTTGTCCAAGGACTGAGCATTTTTTTTCTTTTTTTTTTTTTTTTTTTTTTGAGCTAAAGTCAGGACAGTTTGCAGAGAGGTTTCTGCCCCCTGGCTGGCACATCACTGAGCAGGGCAGGGCAGGGAAGCAGAGCTGAGGAAGAGCAGTGAATGAAGGAAATGTTCAGGTCAGAATATCTTCTGAGCCAAACAGACCCTAGGAATGGAGGAGGGGTAAGGTCATCATGACCATGAGTACAGTCACCATGAGTCATCTGACTCTGAGCCTTGGGACCAGTTTGCCATGAAATCCACTCCTGCAACATTAAAGCCTGTTCTACGTGTGAGCTGCTGGTTTCAGCTTCTCTAGGAACATCAGTGTATTGCTGAATTCACTGGAGGGAATTATTTGGGTTATTATATGGGGAATTAAGTGCCTGATAACTCTGTGAGATCTCCCTGAAAAAAAAAAAGGGTCTTACTCCTTGGTTCTGTATTTGCATTTAGTTATTGCAACTGCAGGTACCAAAGCCCTGTGGGGAAAAAGTCATTTTAAAGGAAGGGAGAAGAAAAGTGCTCATAGGTCTTGCAGGGAACACCTGCAAAGAGGGAAGCTGCACTCCAGTAGCATCAAAAGCTCTGCCAGACATTTACACACTGTGCAACAAAAAGCTCTTCACTTGGGCAGAATGGGGAAACAAGGTAAATCTAGGTGGTGATGAAATGAATACCAGAATGTGGTAATGGAGAAAAGCTTGACTGAAAGATTATGTAGGGCTGGGACTGGGTTTTGAATTTCCCAAACAAAAATAAAACTAGAATAAAGGCAAAGAGCCCAGAGTTTATCACAATGCTAAACTGACATGATTATTTGTAGCCATCACTGTATAATATGAGACAATTTGCTGTTCAGGGAAGATGGGGACTGGGTGACAGTACCCTGCTCCCAGCCCATGGAAGCAGCAGTAACACTAAACAGCCAGAGGACATAAGTGGGCATGGAGGCTGATGCTGGAGCAAGGGATGTTTCTGATTAGCACAAATTGCTTTCCATTTCTGTCACCAACATCTTTTTGTTTCCCAAACCCTGCTTGATACCCAAAGAGCTATGCTGTCTGGATTTTCAGTGCACAATCTTTTATAGAGGGCTAACCAACACAGGGCAAACCTTGGTGATGAATTTTAATTTAAATATTCTTATAAATGGACAAGTCATCAGACTTACTCTGGCTTCATAATTTATAAGCTATCCAACAAGCAATATACTATGAACTTCCCTTAGAGGGGACAAAGTGCATCGTGTCAAAATTATCAGTTCTTCAGACATTTTTTAACTTGTGTAAGCAAGGCTTTTCCTCTCAGGCTTATTAGCAAAGGATGCCAGCCTACTCCAGGCACGTTCTGAAAGGAAGAACATAGTATGGGATAATTTCTTTGCAAGCATATGAAATGCAATTTAACTTGGCGGCATGATGTCAGGCCAAATAATTCATTTCAAGGAAGGGTTTGCCTTCACAGCAGTTGAATATTCAAATGTAGCTGCTGGCCAAGAATTCTGTCACAGGGTGTCCCCTTTTGGGCTTAACTTTCAGGGCTTGATATGTGGAGGACAGACACCTTTCTCTTGAGTATTCTCCCTCAGTCACTCTGAAAATCTTAGCAAAGGCTTTGTTTTCAGTCTCACTCCAATGGTTCTGCTTCTGTTGGTGGCCAGCTTATAAGAAGAAAACAAAATGGGAGCAAGAAACAATTTTGCAAATTTTTGATCTTTAAGTAATCATTTACTGCATGATTTTGCAGAAAATTTGGAGTAATGGAAAATGTATGTCCAGAAAAAGCAAGGCATAGGCATAAAATACTACAGCATTTTGTTCTAAATGTTCAAAGAGGACACAATCATCTTAAAAACAAAAAAATGCTCATCCTGCACTGTCATACTTGTTCATTCCTTGGTATCCATAATATGCAGCTTTCTGAGCTGACGCTGGTGCTCTGTAGCTCTGTGGTGAACCCAGCTTGGGTAATCTGGACACATGACTTTCCCCCAGGGCTCATGTTCTGGCATTTGGGAGAGGCTGTTCCCTAAAGCATACCACTGGAAAATCCAGGCACTGCAGCTCTGGATGCCATATATCTGTAGGTCAGTACAACATTTGGAGATGGACAGTCACCCTGAATTTGCTCCCACACACAAATAGCAGAGCTGCTAGGGATGAGTTATTTCACCTTTTTTCCCCGAGTTCAGAGCAAAATCTGTTCTGTTGCCAGGTCCATTTAGGCCACACAGATAAAGATTTTGCAAAACATCTTTGACCTTGCCACAGTCTTTTCAAAATGTTTACTGAATTTCAGTGAAAAAAGAAACATTCTGTTGGGAAATAACTGGGAGAAGAAGAATAATGTTGCTGTGGTGCTAGCAGCGGGTAAAGCACTGAAGCATTTAAAAAAAAAAAAAAAAGAAACAACAAATTAAATTTGAGTTTTACAGCACCTCAGGAACTCAGTAAATGTAAGCCTTCTTTTGAGATAGTGCTCTGCTCACTCACTGTGCTGATGAGGGAGGTACCAGGGACTGGACTCCAGATGGCTACTGCAAAGCAAGTAATGCTGCTCACATTGCCAGGATGCTTTTCAGTCAGACTGGCTGTGGTATGTCTTCTCCTAATTTGCACTGTCCTCATGGGGAAAGAGTGCTTCAGCCTCAGCCCAAAGGTGTGTGACTAAACACCTGTGACAAGCACAGCTTTCCTTTTTCACTCAGCAGAGGGAAAGCCTGCACAGCACCCATGCAGACCCAACAGCATCTGCAAATCTGCAAACCCTCCCCTGCCTCTTGGCATATCTCATCTGTGGAAAGCCCAGCCTCTCAGCTCACCCATTTAGCTTTTCTGCAGCACAGCTGAATGCCGATTGCCTTGTGGCAACTCTCTTACTGCAGCCTCGAGCCAAACCCTGCTGAAATCCCAGGGAGAGCTGCTCCTGGTCCCGTGGCTCCCCACAGCTGGAATTGAAACAGCCTCATCCTCCTAAAACATACTCCCTTCTAGCCTGAGAATACCCTGTTTGAAGGTTCTTGTTTTGTTTTTTTTTCCTGATCTCATTTATTTCCCATCACTGTGCCTGTGATTATTCTCCCTCAAACCCTCTCTCCCTCTCCCTTATACCAGCACGAATTGTCTAATTCCTCCTGAGATGTTATCAGCCAGGCTGATGAGCAGCTGAGCTCCCCATATTACTGCTGACGCAGGCGGGCTGACAAATGAAAGAGCCACGGAGAGCCCTGCCGGGTCAGCTTTTATTGGGAAGGAGAGATGGAGGCTGATGGGCTGGCAGACAGCGAGGACTGGTGGAAATTGATCACCTTTCCCTGTGGCTCTGGGTGTGGAGTGATGCAGGGGAAAGACCCATAGCCCCTGACTACCCGGCTGCTGTGCCCAGCACCCTGTTACACAGCCAGCTGGCAACTTTGCAAAGGGATTCAGTGCTTTTTATTAGGTTGTTTGTTGGTTTGCTTCCTTTGCAAGGACCCCTATGATTTAAAAAAAAAAAAAAAAAATATATATAAACCAAACCAAACCCATGTGTGGTGTAACTGCCCAAGGCCTGCTCTAGCACAAAATGTTATTTTGAGGTGCTCAAAATGCTGTTTTGAGGTGCATGGTTTCATGCTGCTCTAGCACAAAATGATCCAGAGGGACTGGATCCTTGTATTTTCACAACATGGTCCCTGTGACCACAGGAGCTTTGGGGTCAGGAGCTAATCAGTAAGCACCCAGGGGCACAGTTTAATTCAGCTCATTCAAAAGCCTTTGCCCAGGTGTGTCCTCTGCTGCTGGCACAACATAGGATGCACCAGTGAATAGAACAAATGTAGGATTAATGGTGTTAATCTTCGCACAGCCCACAGAGGAAGACATATAGTTTAAAAGAAGGAAGATGATGATTGGGGAACCCAGGCTCTTGGGTTCCTGTGCCTAGGATCCAGCATCAAAGAAAGAACACAGCACAGCCAGGAGACAGGCTGTGGACAATTTTAAGAAGGCATGAAAAGGTGAGAAAGGGCTTCTGCTTTGAGAAGGGAATTACAGTACCCTTTGCTGTTCCACCCTTTGCCAATTGACCATCTTTTCCCCACAACTGCAAGGGCAGAACTAGAATTGTGCCTTTTCTTAACACATCAGCATTTCTCTGGCACTGAATAGGTGGAAAGATACATATGGAACAACACAATCCCATGAACTGGTGGGATCAGACACACTTCTTCCTGTTTAAGTTCTAAAGAGCCATTGAGCTCTTGTCATTTTGGGGTGCCAGTCCTCCTTGGAGAAAGAGCTGTTGTAAGGGGGAATAGGGTTTTTTTATCCATTGGAATAGCCCACAGACCTTGTTCCAGCAACAGAGAAGGGATGATAAGATGCTGTAGTCTCCCTATTCTCACTGACCATGGTGGGAACAGGGTTATGAGGCCATGAAGCTCCCCTTGCTCCACCTACCAGCCCCTACTCAACTCACCTGATTTTAGTATCTGGCATTTTCCTAAAGCCTCAGTCCTTGGCATCAGCTGAAAATACTGGAAGCTCATCTTTGTCCTAAAAAATACTGTTTAATACTTGGAAGTGTATACTGAGTCCACTCAAGCGAATCCCAATTGTAGGAGTAATGTTACAACATGATGATTTCTAGGTGACTTGCAAGAATTGCCTGCTTTTCTTCAGAAAACCAGCACAGAACCTTGAGCTGGGCTTGTGGCACTACAGCTATTGTGATGAATAGCCAGAAAGCAAATCAGGAAAATTATACATAACCAGGCAATATTTCTCCACTCCACTTTTCTACTAGCACAATCAGCTTTCCCTGCTTCTGAAGATTTTTCTTTTTTCTTTCTTTTATTTGACTAAGAGATGATTTCTATGCTTAGACGAGGCTTCATTAATGAATCCAGACTTATATTTGAAAGAAGACAAAGGAGTTTGTGAGAAATTCTACTCTTAACATGCAAAGATCTGGAAAACCCATGCCTGCAATGGACATGTTACACAATATAGCAAGTAAATAAAGCTTTAAATGTTCCTTTACCCTGTAAAATTCTCATTTAACTCCTGGGGAATAAGGCTGATGGTCATTGTACATGGGCAGAAAGGCCTTTTCTGTGTATCACTGAGGAGACAGAAAAACCTCTGGCAGAGAGCCATTAGTGTCTGCTCCTTGCTTAACTGTGATTGGCTCATATGATTTTTCCTTAGCCTGTATAAAATAAATCCTGCAAGGACAAAAGCTAAAATAAGTGTTGCTGCATCCGTTCTGCAATAGGTTGTTAAAGAGCAGCGGAAACAAAGTATGTTGCCCAGTACTCTGTGTGGTAACCAGTGGGCCAGATAGTGGCCCTTGGGGTATCATTGAGTGGGTTTATTTCACCACTAGATGACACTCGTGCCTCTGGAAAATGATCCCGCTGCCTCTGCAGAGGGCTGCAGGTACCACAAATGTTGAAATCTGAGATTAACTTGGCATCTCATCTCCAGGTGAGAGCTCCCTGAGCACCTCTCAGACACAGTCACTGCTTATTAATGCAAGTGGCTTCATCGTAGGAAGCCTTATTTTTTATTTGCAAAGGTAAGGTGAGGAAACAGTGAGGATTTGACTTTTCAACTTTTGGTTGCCCCTCCAGTAGAAGGAAAGTAATGTGCACTGAGCAAGAGGATTTCTCCTGCTGAGCTACAGATTAACGAAAGGAGACATTGACTGGGCTGTCATCAGTATTGTGTGCCCAGGGCCCAGGTCCTGCATGGACCCTCCTGTCTATCACCACTTTCAAACACCACTTTCAAAAGGCCACAAAGATTATGTGGTATTACTGCTAATACCCAAATTACTCTCTGCAAAACTAGGGTAACTCCTTGCCACCCAGAGCTCTCAGGAGACAGAAACTTCTCCGATATGCAAGTGCTCAAATATCATAGGGTAACACTCTGTAACCATCACTGCAATGGAAAACTTTTGGAGTTATTCTCTCTGCTCTCTTTCAGTGCTTGACTTTAGGTATTTGATACTGCAGATTTTCAAAAGAGAAATGAGTAAGAAAAAAGCCTGAGGTTAAAACCCTAGTATGGTTTTACACAGCCACCACGTAGCATAGCCTTGTAATAGACAGTTGTAATTATATTTCTGAAAGTTATCCATGAAGAAATGTACATATACTCCTGATTGTGGATATATGTGCTCATTGATGCCCAGACAATACTGAAGGGCTGAAGACCCCAATTCTTCCAGAAATAAAAGAATATGACATTCAAACATAGCCTGAGATGGCAGCTTTAACTCAGTGCTCTGATCACATTTAACAAGCTGGTGAAGCCATGCAGAATCCCCTGGGGTTGTACTTCCACAGATCTGCTTGCAAGATGAGAGGTTTATGTTTTTTACAGCTTAGCAAGTGATTATGGGGGCAATTTGTTCTGCAAGCTAACCTTTGCAGAAACTCCATAATATGAAGATCTTCCTCTCAGATTGTGCACCTTAACATGAATAATGATAGTCTCATGAATTTCGCTATTTCAGATTTTCCCTGGCTTATGGTCTTTGGGCTCTCTTTTTTCTACAAAAATGTCTACTGCTTCACAAACACATTTCCTTGGTTGCAGTGATGGCCAGGCAATTAACAAACACACCCACAATCAATATGCAGTTTTGCTGAGTATATAATGCAGTAAACAAGAAGACAAAGACAGATTTTTTTTTTACAGTGTAAGCTTTCCACAATAAACCTGAGTATTTACTTCTCTATCAGAAAAACTACTTACCTTATTTAATCATGATGATGAAATCAATTAAAGATATTTTACTTGTCTGTCCGGAACCTAATGAGGAGATTTACAGGCAAGCAAACTATTCTTGACAGTGACTTATTGAATGGTGATTCAAGGGACTCGGGCTAGCCCCTAATTCTGCCAGCCTGAAAAATCTAGTGAAGACTTCTACAGTGCTGGAGAAGTCTGAAAATACTGCAGGCCACGGGTCCCTTAGGCCTTACTTTCTTCCTGTGGCAGAAGAAAGCAACAGCTGCATGTTTGATTAGAGCCATTACCATACAAAGGGGAAACCTTTGTGCCAGGGAGCCAATTTACAGGAACAGCTTGTTTACTTTGGGACAAACAGTGCTGCCTACCAGAGCCTTGTCCCAAGCACAGTTCCTGCTGACTTCAGTGGGAACCTGGTATGAGTCAAAAAAGTGGAGGCTCAGTAGTGCTCTACATTCATCATTCTAGCAAGGAGTATAATTGGAGACTTTCAGAGTCAATCAGGCTGCTTCTATTAATATCAATAGCTGTCTCATGGCTAAATTGCCTAGACTAAGTCTTTTTTAACACCTTACCCAGGAGACTCATCATTAGACAAATGCCATATCCTAATATATACTGCAGCTTAAACACAATGAGAGCTTCAATCTGTTTTTTAATCTCTGTGATATTCTGCCTTGTTGCCCACATACTGGGAAAAAAAAATTTTATTGTAGGCAGAAGACTGCACGGACTGTTCCCCATCAGAAGGTTCTTTCAGTCTTCTTATCCCTGAGAAGTGATGGGCTTCTGCAGATCTTTGGTACACACTGACATTTGAAAAATAAAGAATAAACAAAACTCAAAACAAATTTAAGTGGTTTGCTGCAGTTGTCAATGCTGCAACTGAAAAATCTTCTGAAAGAGAATAGCTTACTAGTATGTATCAGATCCACAAATGGAAGTGAAAAGTCAATCAGCTGTTCAAAAATGTAAGCAGTCCCTGGTATGATTCAGCTTACTTGTACAATTAGCTACTCAGTCTGTACTGGAAGGGAGAAAACAGGCCCCTGCCATCCTGATCCCCCATCTAGCTCTTGCACAATGTGTAGAGTGCAGATTTGGTGTCCCAGCTGAAGAACCCATCCAGGGTCAAGAAAATGCACATGCCATGGAGACAGCACTTGTACTGTGTCCTCACTCGAGGCAAAGGCCTCCAGGTCAAGTTCCTCACTAGGGAAGGCATGGCCCTGAAGTTAAGTGGAATATTTTTCATGATTTTTTATTCCCTGGATCTGTTTTAAAAGGCAAGCCTTGTACTCAGAGATGGCAGCCAGTGTTTTGAGAGCTAGACTCCACCAGCAGTTAATTCACACTGGCCTGATTTTTAGTGCCCCAATTTGAAGCAAGTTCCTCACAAACTCAAGTCATTTTTAGTTAGAGACCTACCTTTTGGTAACCAATTGGGAACATTATGACCTGCCTTTAAACTGTAATGTGTTACAAAATTAGAGGGACAATTTATGGGCCAGCCAATACTTCCCTTTGCAAGTTACCGACTCCCCCGTGCATTATATCCTGGTAATGAGTCAATAAAACAAGTCAGGGCTGCAGCACAAGGAATGTCAAGAGGTAAAATGAACAGCAGGTATTTTTAGTGATTTACTCTCTAAGCCCTCTGAAAGAGCACTTGTACTTTTTGGAAGTTCACTGTACAATACTGCCAGGAAGTTCACTGGCAAGTGACTATTGGAATTTCAGCTGCACCTCTTGTGCTGCAGTGGGATCGATACCATGCACCGGTGTCAACCTTGCCAGAGGAGAAAGGTTCAGCTGAGCAGTTTTTTGGCCTGAGGACAAGCACTGAAAACAAAAAGTAGGAAAACCTTCTAAGACTCAAAGGCCTGAAGCAACTAATGCCAGACATAATGTTTGCATTCATGGGGATTTGCAACCGTGAGGATTCATCCATTGGTTAGCAGTGCTATGTTTGATATTTTTTGCAGAACAGTTACACATCTTTGAATGGCCAGAGGGACTGAAAGACACACAAAATCCTTCCAGTTCACACAGATTAATTCTCTTTCAAAAGCAGAACAGGGCAAGGTAGGGCACCGCTTTGAAGGGCCTATCTGAAAGCACTAAGCTTTTGTTATTCTGCAGACCAGTGCCTTTTGGTTATTAATTTTTACTTTGTTTATTTATAGCACTACTCAAAACTGAGTACATATCTTGCTGTGGGGTAAATAAAAGACTAAAAAGACAGTTATCCTTGCCTGCAGTCTCCCAGAAAGCAGCATGGGTCAGCTAGAAATTCACCATTTCTCCTTTCCACCCACAAATTGTGCTAGGACTGATTTTGCTGGAGCCCCACCAGGACGCAGCTCTGAGCAGGAGCTCCCATGGGCTCCCCCTGTTGCTCCCTGCCCCTGAGTTTGCAGTGTGGCAGCTGCACAAGTGTGGGAGTGAGCAATGGGTGACTGAAGGGGGATCACAAGTGGCCCCCATGCTGTTCTGACTCCTCAGAATGACTGTAAAGTCATCATATTTTGCTGTAATAAATAATTTAGATTTTTACATAAGGAAAGAGCAATATTAAAACTACACACACACACACAAAATTACAAGCCATTCAGTAAGCTGAAACCTCTATTACTTTATTCACAGTGCATATTACCTGTTGGCACTGACACAATTCACATCTCATTTTAGAAATTACTCAAGGCAACAATCACCATTATGAATTTTTAAAAGTGGCTGAATGACTCAGCCTCCAGATTCAGCTGGCCATACATACATATTGCCTCTACACTATCTATACCATCTTTGATAAAAAAATAACTGTGGCACAACATTTGTGAAGCTCACTGTGTAAAACACTTTCGGTGCTACTTCTCCATCTAGCCACACTGCTACCAGGGTGACAACATGAAAGCAGGAATGAAACCAGTGGAACACATAAAGGAGAATGGAAACAAGGAGACTTTGGGCTATTTAGTATTTAAAAGCTGAGTACTTACCTGGACTGTCAAAGTTGACTTCTCACAATGTCCTACCCTGCGTGCCCCACTGGTAAAGTCCTGGTCTCTAGAAAAACACCAGCTGAATTCTACTGAGCAGGGACCTTATCTTATAAAATGTCTCACACCTGGTTTGTGATTGCTCTGCACTGCCCCTCCTTGCTGTTGGACCAGTGCTAACTTTGTGTTAAATTATGTAGATAAGATACTCAGCACCTGTGCTGCTGGATAACATGGGAGAAAACGAGAGACCTCTGGCTCTTGCTAAGGACAGTGAGAAGACTGGAAATAGAATGACACCTCATCCTGAATTGCTTTTCTGTTCATCCAATTTGTAAACAGTGTGACAGGAAAGTACCTTCTTCTCATCTCAGCCTTTATATTTTTAGTAGGTTTTTTTGGTTGCTGTTGTTTTGGGGTGAATAAATCAGTCTTTAAGAGAAAGCAGACATGGATATAGAAAGACAAAAGCCCTAAACAACTGTTGAATGTCTCTGTCTATGGATAAATGGTATTTCAGAGAATCAGTCGTTTCCATCTGCAACATTGGATCTGCAATGTGTTAAGGCAGCAATTTGTAAGGGAAAAAAAAGAGGACAACTCTCAAAACCAGTTAAGATGCCAATGGAGTCTTTGAATTTGTTAATAATGAATATTTTAGGTGAGAGCCACTTAAGCTAAAGTTTGAGAACTGTGCTTTCAGGAAACCAACTTTGGCACTGGAACAATAGAAAACCAAGGGAAAATGCTTTTGATGAGGACAACTCATTCTATCAAGACTAAGAACAAGGTAAGAGGAGGCAGATACTGATTCCTTCTTATAGGTAGTCTCACATCCCCTCATGACACATTTCTGAAGCGTAAGATAATAGTACAAGCATTCCTTTAGGCACTTGAGACTAATTTCTGGTCTCTTTCTCTGGTTCCCAGGAGCCATATATTTAATGGGATATGTAAAAGCCTTTGATATGAAAGATTTCTTCCTGTTGTCTACACAGGTGGCTGGGAGTGGAGCAGCTTTAGTCTTTCCTGCATTTCTAGATCTATGATTTTCTCCTCTGCCATCAACTGTCTCCCAAGCCATCTCGAGGTTTAATTGTAATGAAAAAAGAAAATAAAAAAAAGAATTTTGTTTCCTTAAAGCTGAAGGACCAGAGTTGCCTTGTGGTCTCTGGCATAGCCAGAGTAAAGAGGAGATGTAGAGAAGGTGGATTTTTCCCTGCCACTTTTTATCCCTTTAAGCACTTTCTCTTTCTGCATGTCTAAAACAGTTCTGGTTGCTCTCACCCATGACACAGATGAGTGCTTTGGTTGCCTCTGTGCCCTGTCTGTAGATGCACGTTCCGAATTTGCAACAAGTTGGTTCAGATCTGGAGACAGGTGGCCTCTTGCTGTGCTCTATACCTGGTCTTGTGAGCACTGCATGGTGGGAAGGACATCTGGGAAATGTCTGTGATGACCTGCTGAGGGGGTGATATACCCACCTAGTCCAGCTTTCTCAGGCTGAGGGTAGAGAAGCCCAGTTACTGCTTTCCATGGGCTGATCTGCATTCACTGGGCTACCATGTGCAAGGCAAACACTTCTCATGTGTCCCTGAAAGAGTGAGCATTTGGTTCTTGCCTGCTGGGACCAGTCCAGGCGTAGAGAAGAGGAGCTCCAGTGTTAAGAGAGGAGTGAGGTGTCCTAGCTCCACTTGGGTCTCTACATTATCACATTCTTTGATTAGGCAGTCCCTGAACCACTGTCCTTACCACATTCTTGCTGTCACAGAAATCAAAGGTCCTGAGCCCCACCTGACCACCCCTTAATCTCTTTTATTTTAGCTAGGAACACCTACAGCATGCCTTTCTTTTGTGGTATTGTCTCACTTCATGCCTTGCAGATTGTTCCCTCTCCTTCCCTGACTTTCTACTTCTTTCTGGTCTTTGTCCCCCTTTCAGATAGAGGACAACAGCACCTCGTTTTTCTGCAAATAACAAGAATATTTCAATCATTAAAACATTACCTGGACTGTGAATCTACTAGGGCTGATTTAAGAAATGAATGAGAGGAAAAGGGGCTCTAAAAGTGAGATTTCTTTCATTCTGCAAACTGTTGTGTGATTATGCAAAGCTCTTCCCTTCTGTTTTCTGCCAGACAAAATATGTAGATGCTTTTTTTTGCCTTTGAGAGGGGAAATGCTGTGCATGTGCATAAATGCTTTGTCTCTTCCTTGAATTTAAATGAGACCTTACATAGCTGGTAAATTGCACATTGCCGGGGTGAGCAGCTCAGAACTGAGCCTGATTTCACAGCACATTGCTTGTCTCAGCAACGAGGTATCCCGGAACGGGCTTGCTCTGGTTTTCGGTCTGCAATGCATTGTGTAAATGCCAGCCAAATTAAAGCAAAGCAGATGGGACAAGCCATTTGAAGATTAATGAAGCTAAAAAGTAACTTCAGATATGTATTTTAATGAAGAGGCTCCTGTCTACTTCATAATAGCTGGTCAAAAGAAAAGGATCAAGCAGTGAAAATGGCTGAAGCTTAGGTGAATACACCTACAAAGAATTATTAGACTGATTATCTTTTAACAGACTTAATTCCTGTTAAACTGGATTACTGAGTCAAAGACTTAATTTCTTTCTCAGGGACCTTCAGTGCTTTGTGAATGCTACCATTTTTCCTAAAATGTAGAAGTAAAGCAAGCAGCCTGGGAAATTCTTTATGAGTAATTCACAGTGCAGTCTAACATGCTGAAGAGTTTTCATTCTGCTGTGGCATCTTCTGTTGTCATCAAAACTTTCAAAAGTTCTGCTGAACAGTGAAATTTTCCTTTGTACAACTAGCTATAATTCACTTGAAAGGGACATTATTATAAGGAATCAGAAATTCTTTTGGTTTAGCACTGCAAAAATGCAGCTGAACGTTAAAGATGCTCTGAAAGATGCCCCCCTTGTTCCAAAGAATCTCCAAAACTTTATTCAAAAGCCATGCCAATCACAAAGTATAATTGTAAAATATTTCCAGTACTGCCTTTAGCTCTGAGCTCATCAAGTCTGTCAGACTGCATAACTCATCCACAGGAGGAAAGCCAGGCTTGTCTCTCACATGCTACTGGACTGGTTCCTGAAGCTGCTCCTGCTCTTGCAAGACCTCAGCAATGATTAGATACTAAGCCTGTTGACAGCCTTTGAAATGTAGAGAATGGAATAAACTTTGCATTTGGTTCATGAGTTGGAGGTACTTAAGGTGTGAGGGAATCACAAAAACATGAAAAAGAAAATCTTGCTGGAATATTTGGAAACCAGTCCTGTAAGAAGCATACGACCTTCTGCCAGATAAAGACATTTCTGAACTGTTGAAGTACCCCACCCTCTTCATCTATGTGCAGATGGTTCTTGTCATACTCTTCCTCAGAAGTAAGACTTGGCATTTCAGGGGAGATGCATACAACTCCTCAAGTTGTGAAGCAACTAAAGATAAATGTTTAGAGGTCGATAGAGTTATCTGTGCTGGTTTTTTATATACTGAGTTCTTCCATGAAGAAAAGTAAAGGCTTTGTACATGACAAACTGTGCAGACTTTCTTAGGGATGATTTTCTGTAACACGTCAGAAGGAAACTGTTCAACCCCTGTTCCCACTCCCCCAGATCCAAACCTTGTCTTCTGTGATTTGAAGCAACTAAATACCTGGTAAAGGATGCCTTGATGTAGCCATTTCTCTACTGCATCTCCAGCAGGACTGCCATCTTACAAGATCAAGCAATCATGTTGTGATTCAGAAAAGCCTTCCCTTTCTACTCTGTTCTGTAAAGGGTTCGACCCCAGGTTTCAGTTCTTTGCCAAAGTCCTTTACTGAATCAGAAAGCACAAAATTTTATGCCCCTGCTGAATCTGGCTCTGAATGGCCAAGCTGAGCATAAGCAGGAATGATGATTATCCAAATCCCTGAGCTTTTATTACGTGAAACCTTAAGAAAATATGAATGGTAGGCGCAATATGGCATATTTCTGAAATGTACAATCTGTAAGACCAAAATTGTAACAGTTTCTTCCACTGAATATAGGCGGTAAATTCCTTTGATAAAAAGGCTGTTTAAGTGTGATGTAAAATGATGATGCTAAAAGCCATCTTACTCCTAAAGGGTGAAAGAATAGAAGTACTTTATCTATGTGAATGCACAATTTCACTATTGGACAACTTGGTCTAAAAACTGGAGGCAACTTTCTCATCAGTTAAAACACAACACATAGTTTTGCCTGTTTGCTTTTCTTAAATTGCTAAACATTATGGCATCTTAAATATTGCAAGGGGCTGTTTTGAAACAGTTACATTTTGGTTTAGTTTTTGAAACATTTCCCCACTAACTTAGCCTGTACAGTACCGCACCATGTAAAAGCTGTTGCGTTGATGTAAAATTGATACATATGACATTTAATCTTTCACCCCTTTCCAGGTCAATGCATGTAATTTCTTTGACACAATAAAAAATAAAAGGCTTTTTCTCTCCTAGGCTTCATTATGGGGTAAGTGCATGTTTTCCTTTTCTGGAATATGCACAGGGATTTAATAAAACTGCTGCTGAGCTTCTCTTAAAACATTACATACTCCAAAGTACATATAGTTAAACAGTGTGACTCCTTCATCATATCTGTGCTGTTGAAATGACAAATGAGCCAACAGAGACATTCACAAAGCACAGAGCAGATTCTGATGATGCCACATTACTCTGTAAATTAAGGAAATTACGAAACTGAAAATTGTGTATAAAATTAGAACCGGATTTGATAATGTAGATTTGAGTACACTGTGTATGAGTTTAAATCGGTTTACAGCTCATTACATGTGAGGATGGGTTGTGATCATGAAGCTTATTAGTTGAATTTTTGACATTTAGATGTCAATGATGCTGACTTGGGGAACTGGATTGAGTTTTACAACAGAATGTCATTGCAGCACTTGCAGGGACACCAAGAACAGAACTTCAGCTTGATCTTCCTCTACAGAAGCTCATTAGAGATTCACATAAGAAGACAACCAACACGTGCTATTGCCATGGAAACAAGATGGAATATTATGAAGCAGAATAGCCCATATTCCAAAACAGAGGACAAAGAGCAATTATAGCACAAGACCGACAGGCTTTTTATTTGCAGCCTGTATGGGTCAAAGCAAATCTTAGCTTGTGCTCTTTGAAAATAAAATCACCGGTTCAGTTTAAGGACTCTAGTTTATATTCCCCCTTCCCTCCCTCCCAAAGATGAAAACTCAAGGCAGCTACTTTAGTCTACGTTGTATGGGAGGATGGAGGCTGAATGGAGGCAGAGGCGCCACAGCAGGTGAGTAGGTGTGATGATGTACAAAGAACAGACATTAGAGAACTGATAGATGAGTGAGTCAAGTTCAGGGCAAGTAGCAAGGTACTGATAAAACAGGTGAGTAAAACCAGAAGAAGCTGCATACCTGGTATGTCATTAGGATCCAGAAGAAAGGCCAGTTTGAAATGCAACTGCTAGCCAGCACTAGTGGCCAGAATGCAAAGAATAACATTTCTTGTTATTTGTATCAAAGTGGAAAGGCTCATGTTTTTTCATGCTGCCTAGATAATGAAATGCTTTTGGACATCCTGGACATCCTGTATGTATGGAATACGAACGTAAACAATATGTGGCAGTCCAACTTCCCGAGCTCCTGCTTGCGACTACACACACAGAAAGTTCTGTAAACTATTTACAACTGCTCTCTCTGATCTAGAGAGTTCTCACCATTGCAAGAGCTTTGACCATCATCTCTGAGTACAGTGATAGCCAGTGAGTATGAATGCAGAATTTTTTTGCATATGATGACAATTCCAAACGTATTAGGAATTCTGTGCAAATGGAAGCAAGAGCTTAGAGGAAACATTTTACCCTTCCTGGAGAAAGCCTGTAATTGCCAGTTCATTCACACACCGATTCTTCCTTCAAGGAACATTTAAAAATTCCAGCCAAAAGTTTAAGAAGAAAATGTTTATAGTAATCACTATAAGCAATGCCAACGTGGGCAAAAACACAGCTTCGGAAAGATAAAGAGAGTAATGGGGTTTCAAGGAGTATTCAGCAAGACTTGGAATGTTGTGCCACGGATTTGCTACTAGAGAGAATTTCTGTGAGCTTCAAAACCACCGAAGAGAATGATGAAAAAGAAAAAATACTACAGCACACGGAAAACCTGTGAGTGCCTATTGAAGCAGACTTTGGGAAGCTTTCCAAAGCTTGCATATAAGAAGTGCAGTGTGCCACTATTTCATTGTTATGAACTCCACAAACTGTCATCCACGTAAGGAACTCATGTTTCTGCCAAGTTAAATGACTTCAAAACTGATAGGTTACATTCACTGTTTCAACTCTGATTCATTCTTGACTGCTTCTGTTTTGACTGGAAAAAGAGAACAAAAGACATTGTGACACTGTGAGAGAAGAATCTAAATGGAAAATGAATTTTTCTTGCAAAATTTGGTTCTAGTAAAACATACAAACTTTAATAGTAGAGAGTACCTTTATAAGAAACAAAATAGCAAACAGGTTAACAAGAAGAATATCAGATCAATTTTTCAGGCAGAGATAAAATGTGATATGGTTGACCAAAATACTGAAAAATAAAATTCTTTCTTTTCCCTGCATAAAAGCTTTATTTCCCAAAGTGTTAAATGCAGTAGTGTTGAAGTGCTAAATACAGGAGTGCTAGTAACTACTATTTTTTCCCTTTTCCGTTCTTTTTTTTTAGTGCATTTGAGTTTTTCTTCTCTTGCTCTCCTTGCAAACTTGCTTCAAGAGCTGCCAGCTCTTCTTCTTTCCTGCTCTCAGCCTCTAGCAGCTCATTTCTGTACGCTTCCCGCATGCTGTGAACTCTGCCTCGTTTTTCATCTAAGGATGCCTGGGCAAAAAGAAACAGCAATAACCCCCAGCACATGAATCTTGATTTCATCACAAGCAGCTGCATACTTCCTGTTATGTTTCACTTCATGACTCTGCAAGTAGAGTGTATAGTATTTCTCCTTTTCTTTTTACATGCATTTTTATTGATTTGTCACTGTGATACATCTATATGTCAGTCTTTTCACCATGAAGAAGAAGAGAAAGTTCAAGAAAATACCTTTAAAATTTGTTGCATAGAAGGAGGACAGGCTTATATACAAGAAATCCATCTGTGTCTAATTCCTACTCAGTTGCTTTGTTGTCTTAACTGAGTCCCCTAAAACCTACTTTTCAGTAGTGCTGAAATGCCTTACTAAGTTTTCATCTTTTTAGAGACTAACAGAGCCTCAATCACATTCACTTTCTGTGAGCCTTACAGCAAGCAGGACTTAGACACTTCCAAAAACTTTGTCCTTTACATTTCCATCCTGGGAAATGGGGACACCTGGATACTTTTATATAGTTCTCTGTGCTCTACAGATGAAAAAAAAAATGTAGACGTGCTTATCAGCACAGTATGAATATTCTTAAGTAAATCTCATTTTAAATTATTACTGTGAACACCTTTAATGGATATACTTTCTAGAAAATAAAAAAAATTGCCTTTCTAATATATACTAGGCACCCAAAACCATAGCAACATCTCAAAACATGAGGATGGATTCTTATTGGGGATCAATCAGTCACTGGTAGGGAACTATGGCTCCTTTCAGACTTGTAGCTAAGTAATATAAATCAGGCTGTCTGGAAACCTGTTAAGGAGATGTTTTCAAGTGCTTTCTGTAAATAGGTTGGCTTCAGAGCTCTGAATAGCCACCGGCTGATACAAGTAGTTATTTTATCACCACCATGTAACAAAACATTTTGTTCCCAATGACCCTTGGGAACATTTAACTCAAGGGTTAAACCCATTTTGTTAAGGTATTTGTACCAATTTTATGTGCAATGCATTGGCTGGGCTAATCCCAACAACGGATCCTACGCTAATCCTAACAAATTTATTACTTATATATTATATATTATATATTTTTTTTAAGATTAATGATTAATATTTTGTGTTTGTTGACATAATGCATATTCCAGGAAAACTGTGTTCTCCAACTCTGCTGTAAGACTCAGAAGCAATTCACCTTTCTACATAAATAACCTTGTTTTTTTATTACTAGTCAAAAAGCCCTTCACTATTCTATAACAAAAAAAATTGGTCAAACCAGAAATGTTTTATCTAATATGCATCTGGTCACAGATATCAATGTAACATTTATTTTCACTTTTAACTATCCTTTTATGGTGATATTCCTAAAACAGTGTTTTTCACAGAATCATAGAATGTCAGATTGGAAGGAACCTCAAAGGATCATATGGTTCAACCTTTCTAATATTATTCTTTATATAATGTCTCAGCAACTGAGACTTAAAAGCTGAGACAAGCTTAACAAAAGCTTAACAAGCTGAGACTTAAAACTATTCAAAGTGAGGGACTCCACCACTTCCCCTGGCAGAACATTCCGATGTCTGACTGTCCACTTTTTGCAAAATGTTGCATCAAGAAAGTCCAAAGAATATCAAGTTAAGGATGTTGTGTAGTAATATTTTTCCCCTAAAATCCTCAGTTTTAACCTTTGCCCAAGTCAAATTTTAGGCCTGATGACTTCTTCAAGATATTTGTTCTGAATACAAAAACCTTGGTAGTGGTTGATCAAGATGTTCACATTAGTGGTGGGTATCACAGTAGCAGTTACTGAAAAGTAATACTGAAAACCTACCTGCAGATTCTCATACATTTCAAGTATATTTTCCTTCAATAAAGCTCTGGCATTTTTTTCTTTTTCCCTTTCTTTCAAGGCCAGCTCTCGAAGTTCCCTAAATTGGTTGATTTTTGCTTCTTTACTTATAGCTTGCTCTTGAATGATAGACTCACTTCTTATCATAGACTCAGGCATCGTTTTTCTAAAGGTAACAAAAAGATATTTCTCTCATTTCAAATACAGTTTTGTGTGGTTTATATTTTGCTGAACACCCAGATGCATATATTTTCCTTACATACTGCTATGTCACCATCATATGGTCAGACATGATTAGATATGGCAAAGGAGTCCTGTTCCCTCTGCTTACATATCAACTTGATGAAAAAGTACATTTCTCACAGCAGGTCTTCTTATATATGAGTGTCTACTTTAAAGTGTTTTGTAAAATCATGCTAATCTTTGAGCATATGAAAAACTCCTACATATAACACTTACTTGTAACTGCAAGAAATATCACATTTCTTTAAGTTTTTGATATTATAATTCAGCATTGAGACAAATGTAATTTTTTTTTCTTTTTTGCAATTAGCATAATGTTTAAGTACATGATATATTTTTATAATTTGACTTCAATGACTAGTGTAAAACTCAAGGAATTGAAGACAAATTAAATGCTTACAAGATTCAAGCCTGTAAAAGACATTTTACTTTATTTTCTACTCTTTTGATGTTACTCACTTCAATGTAACACCAGTTTCCCTTTCAATTTAAAATTAAATTTCAGGATTTTTGCAGCAAGTTCTAGGGTCCTTTGAAAATCAGTAAGCTGCTTGCACAGCAAATATGCAGGTGCATGAATATTAGCTAGATAGGTTCATTTCAACACATGAATGTAGCTCTTTTGAATAAAAAGCATCATAATATAACTATTTCAGCTGTTAACTGCTATTATTAACCAAACTGCATTTTTAAAGCATATTACCTGAATCTAACATCACATACATCCAGACACACTTCAAATACACTTCTTTCAAGATGACCACTGAATTAAATATATTTTCCTGCATATGCATTTTCTTCAGGTTTTTATGTCACATTCTCTTTGCATTCAGTGCAGGGGTTCTGCTCCTTTGACGTATTGTAGTAGGGTAAGGACAGAAATGAGAAATGGATGTAGGAAAGCACAGATTTTAAAACAAATCCACGCTAAGAAAATCAAAGATGAAAACTGTATCTTGATGCCATATACACTTCTGTGTTCCCAACTGAGTGATTTTATGTACACAATATAAAGCACAGATAAAACATTGCCCAGGATTCTCATGGACTCTTTAACATGCATGTGGCAGAATTGTAGCTTACTTCACTGACATATGAAGGATAAAGTCTAAATTCACATATACTGCATCCATGTACAGATAGGCATAAAAATAGGCATTAAAATATATGTGAAAATCATTAACCAGCCTTTCATTGTGGTTCTTCACTGGGACTTAATTGTTCTTGCTGCAGTTTACCTCATGTAAGGAGTAAGGTCGATAGGCTCCCATTTTTTATTTTGCATTTGTAAGCTTGTATCAATAGCTGTTTGTGATTCTTTCTTTTCTGCGGTAAGAGAATCTGGGAAAGAACAGATTAAACTGGTTATCATAACTTCTGTAGTGGTTAAGCTACATTCTTATATAGTTTCTTTCCTCTTTTGGCTCAGCAACAGACATTATTAAATGAGAATATGTGTTGTCCCAAACCAGGATAGAGAGGACATAGTATTTCTGCCCTTTTGTTTCCAACACTCATGGTAGAAACAAAAATGCTGCAAAATCTCCAGATAGAGTGAAATTAATATATGTATTTTAGCTAAACCCTCAGTACTCAAGAAGCTTTGTAAATCTAAGCAAGAGCATTCAATTTAAGGTGCATAAATAATATAAGAACAACATCTAATAAGCAAGGAACGGCATTCTATTATTTTTTTTCCTTAAAAAAAATCACCAAACAATATAAATCTGATCGTTCAGTTGTGGCTGTAATAACTTTAAAAAAAATTATCCACTTTTAGGAAAAGATTTAGTGTGGGATATACAAGTTCAAAGAAAAAGAACTCCCATGACAGCTTAAAATTTTGATTTTGAAGCCTTACATATATTTTTTTAACCATGTAGATAGTAACAATGTTATGCTTTGATGTAGCATCCTCACAATACAATTACACATCTGATATTAAGCATGACACTAGGCTGAGTTTATGTGATTATTACAGCACTTCCTTCTTTCTTTTCATCTGGGTGTGTGGGAAATGCCTGTGAATTTTGAAGACCTTGAACAATAACTGCCACAGTTTACTTCCATAACAACTTTCTTATTGAGTTACTTATTGTAATAATGAATTAAATATTTTTTTTAAATATTACTGGAATTTTCTCAACAAAAATAGGAAAGAAGGTTGAGCATAAAAAAAAAAAAATTACTGTCTATATATTTACTGTCTATACATAAATATTTAGCATTCTCTTTTGGTCTAGAAGGGTGACCTGGACTGTAGAAGTGCCTCAGACACTGCCCACTAGAAAAGTACTCTCCAGAACATAAAAAATCTCATTAACATACCAAACACCACAGAAATGTTCAAGCACATTATTCCCTACTGCAGCACTCTATGGAATCAACCCAGAACAGCTTAAAGTCAGTGGCATAACACCTCTTCATGAGACCATCTATGTATTAGACTCCAGATGCTTAGTTTAGAACAAAGCTCTTGGAAGACAACCATTATTTTTAAGTCCTTATCCAATAACTGAAAGGAAATAATGTGTTTTCAAGCTCCTTTGGAATGCAAGAAGTAACTAATGATGTCTTTGTTTACAGCATAAGATGAGGACTACTTCTGCTTGAAGTTCTGAAACATTCCCATGAAGATTACTTACGTGAATGGAAAAATATTTTTCTTCACAAGTTATGTACCAGTCACAGGTTCTAGTTTCATGCACATGAGCCATAAAGAAATAATGTCATGATAAGACTGGGTATTATTTTTCTGTTTTGGCCCAATTTCATCATTATTCTCAAAAAAAAAAAAAAAAAGCAAAACAACAAAACAAACAAACAAAAAAAACCCCGAAACAACAAACACCCTCACAGCTTTGCCCCCAGTTCAAGTTTTCAAACTCATGTTAACTGTCAGGGAATACAAATGAGGACTCCATTGAATCTGCAACCACACTAAATACAATTAGGCAACTCCTATGGAAGCTGCCAGGAAGCTGATGCTATTCACCATGCTCATTTTGACACCTCACTCCCAGACCACTGTCCGTGAACAGTTTACATGAACGTTAGCATAAAGAAAATGCACAGTAGATGTATGAGTGTCTTAATGACATGCTGTGTCAGGTGATGAACAATTTGCCAATATTTCTATGCTAATGACCTCTGCTACTCGACCTGGAATTTGAGGGAGCTAGCATTTTCTACTGAACTTCCAAATAATTCAAGTTAATTAAGTGTAAGAATTCTAGTACAGGAGGCCTGTTTAAAGTTGGCTTAAGGGTAGCTTGGCAGCCTCCAAGAGCCATGAGGCTCTATCTGTGTCTGAAAATAGAGTAATATCACAATTAAAACAAAAGAAGATAGAGAATTTAGTGGCTAAACATGTCATTGTGTGCTTGGAAACCCTTATTGTGGCTGTTCTATCCATTTACTACCAGTATTTAATGCAGCAATCTTTTCTAAGGAGCTGAACACGATGAATATGATAAATAGATTATATGCTTGACAGAAAGCTATACCCTTACCTCTTTCTCCTGAGCTAGGTGTTAAAACATCAGTCTCACTCCCAGATCTGGACTCCTCTGAATCGCACACCGCATACTTATTAATAAACCGCACGCGTTCCTGAAAAGCCTAGAGATCAAAGTTTCAACCCAAGTAAGGAAACTTCTACTGCATATTTTAAATCCCAAAGAACTTTCAAAACCAGGAATCTGTAAGTGGTCAATAAGACAATCAATTTTCAAATCCAGTGCATGTGAGGTATGATGCTACTTTATATTACCGGTGAGTATATTTCACTGGTTTGATGAAAACATCACTTCTGACAACATGAATACCATTAGTGAGCCACTGGGGAGAAAAAAAGAGAATCATAAGAGGACCACATTTCATGTCAGTCATATTCAAGCCATCTCTCCAATAGATTTTTTTCCCCAAAGTAATAACCAGTCAATACTAAATAGCCATTTAATTTTATCCATCAATTATTTTGGAACCTTTATATGTGTAGTTTTAATGGGCTGTGGAGAGGAGAAATATATTACCAGTAGTACTTAGATTTAATCTCCAATTTATATCAAGTGTGCTTTTGGTATATGAATAAGAACCCCTAAATAAACCTCTGTGAGGTGGTAGTTCAGTAAAATGAAAAGCAGGGAGTACATTCTGAAGGGTTTCTCTCCACTCCATGCAAGCTGGCTATATTTAGTACATATCCTAAATGAGAGAATGATGCTCTCAATAAGAAACTTAGCACCAGTGTACTCTGCAACTCTGCCAAGGCAGAATCAGAAAGGTTGCTAGGGTTCTCATTGTATTGTCCTGAGATGCTGAATCCTTACACTAAAAATCATCATGCAATGAAATACTCAAAAATCACTGATCTCTGGGCAGCTAAAAATAGTATTTGGATTTTAAAACAATAAACAACCCCCTGTAAAGCAAGGTCTGTTGCCTCATAGCTGAACGTGTGGTCAGAACACATCTAGCTACTGCAGCTAATTAGGGAAATCATTCTTCCTCCTCCTAGGAGCTCCTATAGCCTGGTGATTTGACTTCCTCCTAAGAAGCTATGGGTGCTGTGGGTGCAAAATTTTTCAGACTCTGATGCCAAAACCAGGTATCTGCTTCTGCTTGTCTTTTCAGAAGGTGACTTGGGCTAACTGGACTTTCTCTTAAGAGGTCCCAATAGACTGAGAAGCCAAAAGTGAAGCCTGGAATCAGGCATCCAATTCCTGATGTCATAGGACATGTGACTTCTGGAAAAGGCAGATGTTGGGGCAGGATGATCAAGAAGAAAGGAGAAGGGAAGCTACTCAGTCTGGGTATCAGACCCTTCCAAATTAGACCTTTTTTTTAGTGTATTACATATATTTGCTGCAATTTTCTTAAAGATGACTGTTTTAAAAAAATGTCACAGACCCAAGGGGCTATTAAAATAGAACATTTAGCTGCAATTCTGTTGACTTTCTGATAAAAATAGGTAACAGTGAGAGAACCAGCATTCTGAAAAGACTCTTTACAAAGGGGATACATTTCCAGCTATTCTTTAGAACATTGTACTTGCATTTTTAGTCTCAGTAGAGCAAATCAAAGCTGCAGTGAAATGCATCACTCCTTACATCAAAATTTAATAAAGTAGTTTCAGAAAAATTTTTAAGCTTTTGATATACGAAACAGAACAGAATAGGAAAAATCTGAAAGTGTAACTGGGCAGACCTCTGTCTGAGGTTCATTTTGAAAAGGCAACAAAAAAAAAAAGCAAAATGCTTCTGAGCTGGGGTTTCTGGCTGAATATCCCTCAAAAGTGGTGGTGGAGAGCGAAGTATGACTGTTGGATAAATTTTAAGACTGCATTTTGTTCTTTTTTGCTTTGTTTTGTTTTTTGTTTTTATTTTTCTATTTTTATGCCTCCAATTGCTATTTAGCAATTTATGTTTTTGCTTTGCTAGAAAGAACTTGTATTATTTTTCCATCTTTAACAGACATTGTGTCAAAAGAGCCCATCTGCACCTGATGTGTGAATTAGTATTGCTTCTCCAAAACAGTGAATTCATAGAGCAGCATATGCAGGCTCATGGGTAATCTGCAACTCAGAATGAAGTTGAGAATCCTGGCTGCAGGGACAACTTGAGTGATGATACACACAGCCAGGTGCCAGTTCTTCAAGAGAAATCCTTTTGTCATGTTTATAACAGTGTATTTCTCACTAGGATATGTTCACAATAAACATTAAACTTACCACAAGTAGCAGCTTTGCAACTGTGCAGACTTAGTTGGATTTCTAAGGAGAAACTTTTCTCTTTTGAAATGTCATATCTAAAGTCTCACTGATCTACAGAAGTCTAAAGAAATGCTTTGGATTCCTGCCCAGAATTCATGAACATAATCACTTTGATTCTTTAATGTGTAAAATTTCCTGTCTTCCACAGAATGGTGATGAGAACAGCCATATGAAATCAACTCTCTGTTGTGGCAACTGCCCTACCATCACAGAAGCTCCTGGAACATGTGAAATAACATTACTGCAAAGATTTCACTTTGGTGTCACCTTGATAGCTCTGCCGGGCTCTGCAGACTCCCATGCTTGTTTCATGGCTTTGATCTCATCTGCTCGCTGGGTGTCTTTCTTCACCTCCAGGGTGTCTGCCTCTCTCTGCTCACTGATGAGGCGTAAAATCCAGTATGGTTGGTCTGAAGCAGCTTGCTGGAAGTGAAATATCATAAACATGATATATCCATTGGTATACACCTACTACCACTACCTAGGATAAAGTGATGTTTGTGTACCCTGGTAATTCTGGCTAACGTACAATATTCACTGATAGACTTAGACTTGCACTACTGCAGAGTGGCTGCCAAAGGAAAAAAAAATGACTTTGCAATGTCTTGAAGGTCTCTGAGGTACCTGATGTGCTTCCTCTACCTCCCATAAGAGCTCCACACTCCCAGTTCTTCTCAGCAGTCTGTCTGAACAGGATCGAATATTTGGTGTCTTATATTCCTGTCAATCTCCTTGCCTTTCCTTCCTTTCACAAGCTTTATTACTACAAGTCTTCTGACATTTAACTAGGCTTTTTGTGTAGAAATACTATGTCTTATGAAGCATCTGGTTCTTTCCAATAGTTTTCCAAATTCTCTAAATCACCTTAAGACATGGATTCTCAGAACCATAGAATACACGTGGTATCTTTTAGGTCACTATTCTGCTGTCTGATTGATGAATGAGATTATTGTATTGCATATATTTCCGGAAACCATACCATCTAGAGAACCTTTAAGCACAAGGTTTAGGAGTAAAGATACAAGTTCATATTTTATTGGAAACTAAAGGCAGACTTCTTCTTTATCTGCAGGCAGTTCCACCTTGAAACTTGCATTGGTTTTAGTGGCAGACCAAAGAAATCTCAGGAGCTATCACCCCAGCAGCCCCAGCATAGGAGCTGAAGGCATATATCTGACAGCTGGGAGCTGCATTGCATCTCTGTGACCAATAATTTCAATTGCAGCCACTCAGACTGCTCTGAAAGAAGGGTTAAGGCACTATTCTGGAACTTAAGTGTGGATGTGAATCATAGGAACAACATTCTAGTCAACAACAAAATTCAGTAGAGATTTCTTTAATGAAAAAATCTGTGGAGCTGCCTTCCCCTTGAACCACCCTGCCATGGGACAGCTAAATCCCAAGCAAAAGCAATACTATTAAAGAAGGAGATGTCAGTTTCTTCTTTTTCTTCCATTAATCTCTTTGGAATCTATAAAGACCATAGCCTTTTGGTCAACCTCAGACACTCAGATTATCCCACAAAAGATGAGAAGAATTTGCAAGCAGACAACTAGGTACCAATTCTATGATTCTATAGCAGAAAGACCTTTTCCTTCTCCCTGGGAACCCATGAAAACTAGTCCAATAAGGGACTAATAGGACACAAGTATGGAGAATTTATGAAATTTAATAAGCCTTCAGAAGAGACAGAAACTAGACCTCCAAAAAGAACAGCCAGTAGTTGCTTTATGTATAAACAAAGAAATGAGCACATGACATCTCTAAATGCAGGATGCATGTCTGTTGCATGTGTTATTCAATCTCAAGTGTAAAGCTAAAAAGGTGGCAAAGCAGAGCATAGAGAAGTGCAAGGGATATGCTAGAAGTGCTACTCATACTGATCTGTGACCTGAAAATACCTTTATACTTGGTAAAATTATGGCACATTCAACAAAACCAGTTTCTAAGATTTGTACTCACCTGAGATTCAAAAGATGCAAGAGATATAAGTGATTCTCTTCTTCTAGTGGATTTCTCTTTTTCTGACTTCTCAGATGCTTTATCTTTTGGTTTTTTGTTTGTTTAGGAATATTTGCAGACTTTTGCCCTTCATAATTTACTGAGCCCTGAGGAAAGGCGTCGCTCCTCAAGCTTCTGCTCATTTTCTATTGGGATGTATGTTACCATACATGATGAATTAGAAGATACCATTGTCATCCATAAATACATTCCCCATGTAATATCCAGGGTGGAATAACAGCACAAAATAGCACATAGAAAGATAAGAAACTCAGTTAACTAGTTGACACTTTCTGGTATTACACTAACATTTAATGTTGAACAAAGAAAGAATTAGGGGGACAAAGCAACCTTTAAAAAAAAGACTTAACAAGGTGGACATACTGTTACAGCCTTATATGGCCTAAAGGAGTACTTTACTCAGGACTTAACTTTGGGATTGATCATGATCTGACTCTCATCTCTCTACATAGTCTCAATACAGTCTCATCAGTGTGTATGCACCAGGCAGGTAACAAGCTCAGAATAGGTAAAGTCAATTTTCTCCCGGCTCATGTTCTTGGAAGCTTGAAAGTGTTAAAAGCAGAAGGGAAGATATGCCCACGAAAATTGCAAGGATATTAAGGCAAAGAAACATATGCAAGATTTGATGCATGTTAAAGAAATTCAAAATTATTATTCTCAGAAATATCTCAAGACATTTTGGGTTAATTATTTTATCAGAACATGTGTGTGCTATATGTATGCTATATTTTAAATCAAAGATGTGTAACATGTTCTGATCTGGTTTTGGTAGGATCTCTTAACACGAATTTTGCTTGTCTATTTCTCATCAAAGTAAATAATTAAATAAATAAATTGAAGCCTGTAATAGTATAGAGCTTTAAGACCATAAGGAACATGTCAATTGAAACAACTTAGAATGGACTCACAATACTATAAGAAAGATTAAAAATATAAGGTATGAACTCCCTGTTTCTCTCCACCTTCATACTGCTAGAAATGTAACAAATGCTGAAAACCTAGTCAGTACAATAAATGGGATTTCTCTTAAAAAAAAAAAAAAAAAAAAAAAAAGGAAAGTAATGACTGTTATACAACCTGACAATAATAACAAGGTACCTTTCACTGATTGTTATGAGGACAAATGACTGTGCTGCATGATTTGATCCAAAGTCCACTGAAGATATTTCTTTGCCTTTAAGGACGCTTTGGATCAGACATGCAATGAGGTGGTTGAGGTTATATGAATGTATAAAACTGTAAATATTAAATATATGGAAACATAATGCACATATAACTACACATACAAATATATATGTGTATTACATCATACAGTATACTTGTGTTTATGTATAATATCTCCTCATGCTACTTAAAATAATGCTCAATAGCACCAAAGTGGTAATCATAAATTGATTCAGTGCTACCAAAGCACACATTACAGAATGAAAGCAAACCTGAAGTGTTCTCCACATATTTTGAAGATACCAAAACAATTCCAGAGGAAATGCAAAACTCAAAATAAATAGTGATGACGGCATTTGAAGTTAACAGTACCATTATATAAATGGCTTTCCATTTCATTGCACATTATTATGACATATTATCACCATAAATCAGGCTGGTGTACATGCATTATAAGTGAATTATTAATTTGAAAGATCAATTATTTATTGTTTATACAAACACCAAGAGACACTCAGAGTAATTAGATAAATAATACCAGACAAAGACTTTCTCTGTCATGGACACCACAAGCTATGTCTGGCTTCTATAAATTACACATATGAATTTTAAGATTTTGTTGCTCTGGATGTACTGCATACACAGGGAGAAAAACAGGCATATGAAACACTGGGTTAAAACGAGGTCTTGTGCTTTAATTCCTGATACAGAAGCTCAGTAGAGGATTCAGTTGTATTCTCCTAGCTAGAGTTTCACTGCAGTGCCCAGTTCCCTAACCCTCCTCCTTCCCTCTACGGTGTGGGCAGTCGCCCCAATTTCAGGATCACGCACAGGGGCACTGTAGGGCACTGGCTGCAGTTTGGCAATGCAGGATGCAGCCCACTCTGACTCTAAGGTATATGTGAGGGGTTCTTTGGGGCTTTTCCTAAGGCCAAAGCCAAAAAATGCTTCTCCACATGTAAAATACAGAAGAATGAAGAAATATTTGTAATATAAAACTAACTCTAGATGGCACTGTTGTCTTACATGAAAAAGTGATACCTGAAATGGTGAAAATCTGCTGCAGAAATTTTCCACCTGGCTTACTTGCAGTTTCTTAAAAATCATATGGTGAGAGACGCCTTTTGGTTTACGTGCCAAAACTGCTAATATTTAAACTGTATGTTTGACAGCTGGTGTTGGCAGCTTTAAACCACAAAGCCCAGCTTTCAAATTGCTTTAAGACTGGTTCACAATCAGAAAAGATTCAAAGATTAAATGTTTTTTTCAAAATTTGTCCTTATAGTAAGGCCTCCAGATAAATACTGCTGTTAATAAATAAATGCTAAGTAAAAAATATAGAAATTGTTGGTGTTTCAAATGTATAATATATGCTGGTTTTACACTGTTGCTGTCCTCGGCAATCTGTTGGTATTCCTGTATAAACAGAAACACTCAGCTAATATGAACTGTGAAATGGATTTGGGTTACTTTGACAGGCACAAATGATTAAAGGACATAGAAATCAAACATTTGAAAAGAATCCTAAAAGAAAAGCACTCATTATCACTGACTGTAGCTTGAGACTGGTAGGCTGGAAATGAGCCACAGCATTTGGTTAATAAGGAGAGGTGAAGCTATGAACTGGAATATTGCAATCTTGAACTAAACATGAGACTACTCATGATGTAGACAAGCTTCAGTAGTTACAGCTGAGAATTAGTGAAGAAATTTAGAGATCAAGTGACCTCCTTTGACCTGCAGTTTTACAGACCATGGCTATAGCCATAGAATGAAACATTACACACCAGGAGCATGACTGGTGTGCTAAATGCACACTGTTACTATGTAGATGACCCATAAGGAAGGATAAGACAATCTAATATGATGTCTATGGAGAGTAGTAGTCTTTCATTAAAGAGAAAATGAGAAGAATAAATCGAGTCAGCTGGGAAGAAGAGATGATTTTGTGAAGAATGCAACAAACTAAGTGGACTAATCAAAAAACAGTGTACAGACCTTTACAGCTAAATGGCATAGTTCCTCAAATATTACTAAAAGTGACTAAGGACTATAGTAAGCCAACAAGTTTTATCTTTGTAAAGTTCTGTAACAGTTGCTGAAAAAGGCTACAAAAATCTCAAATGTTGCACTCATCTTAAAAACAAGAAATGTTCAGTTGAGGGTAATAGAAATGAAAAAAAGAAAATCAAACAACCAATCATTTAAAAAGAAAATATGTAACCAGAGTAAGTGAGATACACTGCTGGATAATTTAAAGATAAAATATTCTAAAAAAATTTAAGGGTATTCAGTAAATGTATCTATCTGAGGAAGGATAACACAAAAAGTCCCTTGTCTCATTTTAAAAAATTGAGTTATAGAACTTCAATATTAATGATATGCATAATTTACTGAATGGTGGAAGCAATATTTTATGTTCTGCAGAAATCTAGAGGCAAAGAGCACAAGAGAATCAGCTGCATCTGTGGTGTGTGTGATAGACTGCACCAGCAGCTGGTGTAGGTCTTGCAGCCTCAGGAGCTCATATGGGATCCATGGGTCAGTACTGGGCATATGTGGTGTCCACATTCAGCTGCTGGAAGGATCCATCCTGTATCTATTTATCTATCTATCTATCTATCTATCTATCTATCTATCTATCTATCTATCTATCTATTTTACATATACAGTCTCCTTAGTGAGCTTCCATTCTGTCCAGCCAGAGAAAAGGGGAAAAGATGAGGTGCTGTTTGTGTGGAGTGCACTGAGTGTCTGCCTGTGATCTGTGTGGATGGCAATGTGTATATGTATATGAGTTCTGTGGACATGTGTTCTGTGTACATGTGCCTGCTAAGGCTACACTCCAGCCTTGCCAGTGGCTGGACCTGGGGAAGTGGAGTGGCAGCAGCCTTGCTTCTCAGGCTGTTGGATCGAGCATGGTAATTTTCCTTCAACATCTTTAATAATCTGTGTCATTCTGTGTCAGCCACAGTGGTAAATGAAGAAGCAATACAAGACTTTTCTCTAAGATACTGACTAGTATTCTAACTGCTCTTAGTAGGAGTTGGTTTGTGGTTTGGTTTTTTTTTCATTAACAAGGAATGCTAAAAGAATCTGTAAAAAACAACAAGTTTCTGCAATTTCTCTGTCCTCTTCCTGGCTAGAATACACAGGCTGTCCTTGGGGCCCTTCCCAGCCTTGCCTCCTTCTTAAATTCTTCTCCCAGCAGTATAGAATTAATACATACCCCAGAACAGGCCTTTTTCCATGTCTTGGCACTGAATTTTCTTAATTATAAGCAGGCATATTTCTCTAGTTTCACAAGAAACTTCAATGTTTGGACATAATTTGTCAGGCACTGTGCCTCTGTATTGCACTTCATTGGTCTCAGCCTGCAGAAGTACTCATAATTCTACAACTGTTTCAGATCCTACCTAATTAGAGTTGAGCTCTACAAAGCTCAGGTGAGTTTTGCAGAGTATTCTATGATTTCTTTATAATTTGTGAACTGATCATGCAATCAAACTTTAGTTCTGTGAACCACAGAAGAATGAGTGGTTAATAATTTCACCTAGGCAGGTTGCTTAATAATTTCACTCAGGCAGTGACTAAAAGAAAAATGTCATATTGTCTTGGCTTGTAGCACTGTAACATTTTGTTAAAAATCAGTAATATTAGCATTTGACTAAATACATATTTAAATCAAACCTACCTTTGATTTTAATTTTTCTCCATTTCTTCCAGGTGCCTGAACAAACAGAGACTGACTCTCAGTAAGTGGCCAACTATCAAATAGCACCAAAGCTTGTATGATATACTTGTGAGACTGTGAAAGAAAATGCAATACATTAACACATTAACATGCTGAAAATACAGGCAATTATATCAACATTCAAAAGTTTTGTAGGTAAGTAAACTGCTTACTGAACTCAGCACACAAAGCATATAATTAACTTACAAGCTTGCACATTACAGTATGCACAAGAAGCTTAAATTAGTGTTAATCCCATAGAATTTAATTCCTGTGAAATTAAACAATTGCTCATGTTCATCAAGTGGCACTAAACTGAGATACAATAAGGAGCTACATGCCTTTAAGATTCCATGTAAACTTTCCTGTGTATGCCATGTGCTAAAACACTTTTTTTTTTATTGTAAGGCCTACAACAGGGCCTTTAGCACTAATACTAGCACTTGATACTGACTCACTTTCAGATGAAGGTGACAGGATGAGATAATTGTAAATTTTCTACACTGAACAGGAAATTATTCCAAAACACTTTGAAAAAATTTTCTAAATTCTAAAGCCAGTTATTAGTTAAGGAACAATGCTGGAATTTATTTTTTCTGGTTTATTTACTGTTTTTATCCTTCGGAGTATTTTGTTGGCAAACTGAACTCAATTATCAGGAAAGATCACAGCAGTGAGGCATCCGGAGACAGAGAAACATGCACTGCTTTAGAAAGTAATATAAAACAAATAATACTAGGTGAAGTTAAGAAAAATTTATGATTTTGACATTTCTGAGAAACTCAGCTAAAGTAGCAGCTGCAATGTGTGTGATTTAGTGAAGCTTTCAGCTGACTGGCAGAGGTGTTTATAAAATTATTAAAGATGACCTTCTCTAACATTATATTTCAAAGACAACTCACATTGAAGCATCTGAAGTTTACTTTCATTACCAGTAACTTTTGGCCCTAAGCTGAAAGTTACATTTTTAATTGGACATGGAAAATACATGCACATTTATTTTTTCTCCATAGCCTCATTCAGAAGCTAACAACAATCTCAATTTTGGAACTTTGGATTCCATGTTCAATTATCAATAACCATTTGTTCTGGGTTTTATTTTTTTTTCTATTCCCCACTCCTCTCCTTCCCCCCCCCTCCTTCCCTAAGTCCCACTGATTTGGAATCTCTTACTTCTTGTGGACTTTTGATCATTATTTTGAGAGTTTTCCAGGAGAAAGATTCATCTAATATAGGTGGACTTCTTCTAAAAGTACTGGCTTCAAAGAAACTTTGTTATCCTTTGAAAAACTAACAACACTTTTTTTCTGGATCCTCCAGGCTCTGAATCCTTCTTTGTGCTACGTTGATTAATTTGGGTTTTGCTTGCTGGCAAGATTGATAAGAAATGTCAGTATTAATTTCCAGAAATGCTATGAGTTATTGGTATGAGCTAAACAGATGCCCCCAGAAACTACAGAAAGAAGAAATTAGCATAGTCAGTTTATCATGCTGTATTATGCCCACAAGTACCAATTAAAATTAAGCTTATTCCAAGTATTATCCTAATTTCATTCTGCATCCAAATCACAAATCCCCTCAAAGTAAATAATGAGAAATTTGAAACACTGTATATATAACTGTTGTTGTGTCTATAAAGTGCATAATTTTTCCCCCTAAACCTCACATCTCTCTTGCACTGACCACCACAGCAACATGCTATACAGTACATAACACAGACAGCCTTGCAGTCAGGGTGATGGGATCACTATGGAGCAAGCCTCACTCAATAAATTGTATGCACTTTGGAAGGGGAGAGAGGTGTGCTGGCCACAGTTCTGGCATCTCCTACCCTTACAGAAGTCTCTTATGTCAACCTGACACAAAGATCATAGTTGACTGAAGTTTAAAGAAATTAAAAGTTTGAAGAAATCTTGCAAAGAGCTATAAAGGCATACTTCATTTCTGTCATTTACAACATCATTTCATTGTTTTCAAGGAAGGAATTAATGTGAAACCAGGCATGTACTAAAGAAGAGCTGTAGCAGAAGTAATTAACCCAGAAAACTTGCATTAGTTTCTAAGTGCCATCAACACCTATGATATTATCTTGCCTGAACATCTACAGAGAAAGGAAAGTGTTCTAAAAAGGAGTATGTCCTACAAGATTGAATTAAGGGCAGAAATGATGCCTCTGAAGAGGCAGCTTCACCTGTGTTACACTAACAGCACTTGTACTTATCAGTCTGGGAAAGAGATCTTTTAGACTTCACTGAGGACAGAACACTTTAATCTTCCCAAGGCTCATTGTAGAAGCAAAGGATGACACTATCATTGAAACACTTTCAAAATAAAAATGTACAGTTTCATGTGTGATGATGACAAAATATCCAGGGAAGTTTAGAAGAGCTGACAGAACTATTAGACCAGATATAGCAAATCTTAGAGCTGATGTGTCTGTGTATAAAAGCCAAATAAAAGGTTAAGTGTCCCACTAGAAACTCAAAGGGAGCCAGGAATACTGTTTCTTATGGAAGTCAAAGGCCAAGGAACACTCACTATCCCATCTTTCCTCTTCATTAGAGAGTGTATTCCTTTTTCCTAAGAAAATCAGTAAAAGTCAGGAAATTAAACCAAGACATTGCAGAGCTGGTTTCTTCAAGCATGTCTCAAACTCCTAGTGACAAGCTCTTCTGCATGGCATTCAGAATCTTTAGCACCTGAGCTATCCCTGTTGCTGTCTCTGTGACAAGGAAGAGTCGTGAAAGAGATTAGAAACGAAGATAATACTTGGCTTCTTCTAACACTTTTTTTTTTTTTTTTTTTGAGTGATGCAAGTCCGTGTTGATTTTTATAAGATTACCCTAGACAAGCATTTATCTGTGGAATAGTTTCTCAACTCAAACAGAGGCTGCTGAGCTTTCCAGGTATCAATTAAGCTGTGAAGGTGAAAGACATAACTCACAGCAGTTACATTATGTCTTTTCATCAGAAGGAACCAAAATCATGAGGCTTTTACTCAGCCATTTGGAAAAAACATTACCCAGAGATCAGAGTCTGGCATGCTCTTTACATCTTGTGGTGTAAACCTGCTGCGGAGAAACAATTTAGAGTTTCAAACAGAATAATGCATACAGATATTTCCAATTGGGTAACTTACATTTAGGGAAGTATTTGCAATATTTCCATGAGAGTTTCTAGTCAAGATCATCTTCTATGCCTGTCTGAACACTGTAGTTCAACTAATTTCAAAAAGAAATTTTGTATCAGTGAGACCAACCAAATGTGCTCCTTCCTGTAGTTCTCAAACAGGTGATCTCCTCTCCAGGAGGTCTGGTTTCTGAGCTCTAGGAGCTGGGCACTGCCCTTGAAGGAATTCACCTCTGCCTATCAAGGTAGGTATGTTTTAAATGCAGGTTGTGGAGTTTTAGGCTATAATAAGCTTTCATGAATGCCTCATTATCCTCCTCTTATTTCTCTCCTAAATCTGAGAGGATAAATATGAAAGAATTCTACAAAGGACCAGAGGGATGATCATGACATGAAGATAACTCAGAACAGAATGGTGGAATCCTCCAGAAGACTCATTCTGGCTCTGTCCAGAATGATGACTTGGAAAACGTCACAAAATAGACACACAACCAAAATAATAGTTCTAGAAATAGACACCAGGTGGAGCTGTGACACCAATTCTCACTGCAGATACAAACAGAGCAAAGACTGAAGGAACTTGTACCTATTTTGGCTCCAGATTGAAACAAAAATCTAAATTATTATTTTGGTACTGTGAGACTGGATGTATCGACCACTACTACAAAAGATAAAAGGATTATGGGCATTCAGTTGTCCATCTCTACTACAGGACGCTGTGCTTGTATAAACAAAAGAATTTGTGCTTGCACCATGGCAATATATAACTCCTTTATTGGGGAGTGTTCAAGGTCCAAGTCATTGCTACATCTCAGAATAGGTAAATATGTTTTAAAAAAAAAATTTCATATAGCTTGTGAGCTATAAAATACATCTATAAAAACAGCTCGACTGGATATAAATTAACAGATTGTGAGTGGGAACAGGGCATAATGTTTTTATTGGTGATGCTCGCACAACAAGTTCATTTAAGAACACTTCTGTCAACACAGGGGATCAATTCTATGTGAGGCAGAACTTGCACGATACTTAATAAGTCTCAAATGTGAAGACTGCATCCTGCTTAAACAACAAGTTTGGTGGGGATGTTATATCATTGGTTGTCTGATTATTCCTACTCTGTGAAAACAGAATTTTTCAGAGAACAACTAGATGCTGACAGTATGAATCTTGTCTTGAATGTTGAACAAATCCCTACCTGAGCTTGTCATCAGTCTTCATGGGTGTTCCTATATTGTTATTGTACACGCCACAATTCTCTAATAGTTTTGACAGCAGGAAAAAAACCATGCTTTGACAATGCTATAAATTGCACCTAGACACTCAGAAGGTTGGGTCGTAAGATATTCTCATATTGGTTACACTGAGTACATTTCATAGTCTTTCATTAATTTGATACTCTTAAAGATTGGAATACTTTCACAAAATGTCTGTGATATACAGGATGAATACAAAGAGAAAAAGAACTTCAATGCTAAGGCCACCTAGCCTAGTATTGTAAAAATAATAGTTAAAAACAAAAAAAAGTGACAGCTTCAGAGTCATTCCTTCCAAATGAGAGCTCTATACAATTGGACACACTTAAATGGCATTAGAGTAGCCATTTCACCTTGGAATATGGTCTAAAATCGTAACACATCTTTTACAGTCAGTTTGCCACTTCTAGAAACTTTTTTTAATTCCTTTTGAAAGGAAGTGCCTTTCATGACTGCTTTTTTTCAGATAGAATTCCTTGGCTCCACCACTCAGTAAAGATCTAGGAGGACAGCCCTCCTATTTTCTGTCATGCTAATATAACAGATACTTCATTGAATGATTCACAATGGATCAAAATAATTTTGAAGTAGTAAAATGTATCACAGCACATAAGAGTCAAGAGTCTAATGTGTGTGTGTGAGAGACTTCTGGGGATATTTTGAAAAGTTCTCATCTGTGCCCACTGTTACTTTGGTGAAGACAAAATGTTTCAGCCATTCTGCCCCATCCCCTCCCTTCCAGCTGCTGCTGGAACCCATTTCATTTCTCTTTCACCTGACTGTTCTGTTTCATTTATTTCAGTCTTCAGACTATGATCTTTGCCAACAAGACAGTTTCCTGAAAGAAAGTTTCTTCTTCACTTTTCTGAGGGTAACATGGCAACTTATTTCAAGGATTTGTGACACTTGCTCTAATCTGAGCTATCCTATAGCTGTTCTACTATTTCCTCCAGTTTACTGTATTTACTAATCCATTCCCACATTCCAAAAAGAGTAGCCAAAAATAACTACTGATTATGTTGGCAACTCAGAGAATCATGACAGCTTCTCCGTTGCCTCCTTTAAAATCATAACATTGTCAACTGATGAATTACACTTGAAGAGCACGCTCTCTGTACTCATTTTACATTTATGGTAATAACAAGGTGCAGCTGAGACAAAAATCAAAATGTTTCATAAACATGATTAAATTAGCTGTTTTTCCTACACAGCATTGGAAGTTTAGATAAAACATTTTTCTACAGGATCATGCTAGAAAAATACACAGTAAAATAAAGTGCAGGTGAGCCCATGAAGTAAGATGCCATTTTGGGCCTTACCAACGTCATAATCCAGTATCTGGACAATTTGTCTTTTTCTCAGGTCCTGAATATGCTCAATAGGAAAAGGTTGATTGACTGAATTACAGAAGATTTATTGTTTTAAAGTCTCCATAAAAGGACCAAAGACTTAAATATCTTACAATATTGATCTATAGCAGTGTCCATGGAAAGCAAAGTAGCTTGACTTATTTGCTTTATAACAGCTGTTTTATTTATGCAAAATTGGTAATGCCTATGAAAAATATACATTTTCAAAATGAAACCCACATATATAATGAAAAATCCAAAATGGCATATAATCTTACAAAATAAAACACAAATAGTTCAATTAAAACTGAAGTGTATAGAAAAAAGGAGGACAATTTAAAGATTGTGGAAGAAGATGGCACCGCAGCATCATGTAAAACATATTACATGTAAGAAGTGCAATGGAAGTAATTAAAGGTACTTCATTTTTATTAAAAATGACCTGACCACTACAGTGACAAACTGTGAAAAATACGCCTTAGACTTATGTACTTCATTATACTGTAGTTATTTCTTCTGAACAGTAAATCAGCACCACTTCAAAGTCAAATATCAATAAACTGGCTGAGAGTAATTTTCAGATGACAAATTTCTCAATTTCTTTTTTTCTTTCAGCTTCTTTAGCAGCCTATCTGTAGTATTTTCAGAAAAACAAACAAAAAAAGGCCTGTAGGCAAACAGCTGACGTCCTGACAGCAGCTCTGAGAACTGAGTTTGGCAGAACTCTTAACTTTTTGAGAAGCCTGGAAGTAAAGCCAGAAGAGGATGCCTGGGATAACCTAACTCTGCCCTCCAGAAGGTGCAGGGAGTATCTCACTACAGCAGCAGGGGGATGATCACAGAGCTTTGGCCACAATCCCAAGCTGAAGGCTATTAAGTCTGGTTTTTAAATGAATACTTTTAGTTGGACAGCACATCGAAGGCAAACTGGAATATTCATGTATCATTAAGAAAAAACCTCCCAACAACAAGTTTTAACTAACTGATTTCACAGGATGACAGGAGGCTGAGTGTCCTGGCAGAAGCTGGAACAGCTGCAGAAGAAATCACCTCTGGAGATTCATTTTAGTTCAGCCCCACTGCTGAAAGGAGGGTTAGTTAGGACAGGTTGCTCATAGTCATGGCCAGTTGGGTTTTGATTTATGTCCAAGGTGAAAACTTCAAAACCTCTCTGGGCAGCCTGTTCTGATGTTTGATGCTCATAAGAGTAAATATTAAAAAAGCCCAAACCAAATCAAACACAAAGTTTACAATCACCAAATCCAAATCACCCTTTTACTAAGGCTTATATTTATTTCTTTGCTTGAGTTTGTGCCCATTGCCATTGTGTCTTGTAAACTGGGGCACCACTGAGAAGAGTTTTGGCTTCATTTCCCTTTCCTCCCTTGCCCTTCCCCACATCATTTATATGCTTCCAGCTTGGGTAGACAGTTGATTCAGAAACAGAGAGACAGTTTTAACTGATGCCAGCTGGATAGGTACAATCACTAGTTTCAAAGTAATTTGACAAAAAAACCCACATTAATTTTACCATACTTACAAAAGGTGACTTTTCAACACACCCTGTAATTCACCTTTAAAAAGAGCTGAGCTGACAAGACTGAAAGTAATGCATGGCAATAAGACTTACAAAAGAAAAAAAAAAGAATTTACAGCAAATAAGCTCAGATTCCACGTTCAGCCAAAAAACCCCCCAAAAACCCGAGTAAGGTATTTGCTGAACTTTCAAATAAAAACAGTCTAAAAAAAATCAGTTTTGTTTAAAATTCACATATTCTGAATAAAGGATATTTCTTTTTTCAATATTTCAATTGTTATAAAAGAATTTAGGGATAGCAAAATAGGCATTTATGAGCTTTGCAAGTCTGGGGCAAGTAGCTCTTCCTCCAATGTATTCTATATCCATGAATATCATTGTGAAGCTGTAGTAGAGGCAAAGCCAAAAATACGGAGGCTTTTCTTTATGGCTAAATACTGTATCATTTATCCCTGAGTCTTTTGCCTTGAGCACTGGGGCTGTTATAACAGGTGAGAAGCCAATAAACCATGTTCTTCTACTAAAAGGACTGATACTCAAGATGGTACATTAAACCATTAGGCTCTGTGTAATCTGTAAATTAACTACCATGTCCTTACAATCTATACGTCAGTTTCCTACCAGTCAAATTTTTTTGACCTTTAAGATCCAACAACTAAAGGCAAGATCCTGAAAATAAAACATTTCACTTTTCAAGGACAAGGCAAGCATATGAATAGGATTTTCGGAACTAAGAAGCTATTTCAAATATCCACAAAATCTTCTACTCAGTTACAAAACAAAACCAAAAAGCAGATGAGAAAAAGTAAGGCTGGACACCTTATTTCAATCAGTCCTTTTAGGTACCTTTCCTCATTGCTGAGGTCTCCTGTTCGTTACTCAAAAATATAACTGATTTCATTCAAGCACAAAGCAGTTACAGATACATGGAAAAGTAGGAAAAATATTTGCTATGACTACCTGAAGTTACTGTAAGAATGCATGCTGTTCAATGAACAAATTCTTAAATACAGAATACAATACTTACACTGGGCACTCAAAAATGGTTCATTACTCAGGAAGTTAAAGGCAGGGATGAGTGCATGGCCCTTTCCAGTGACACTCACAACTTCTTCGTTATTATCTAGGATTTGTAGTTTAATGAACACATCTGATTTAGAGGTCTGTACCTGCACTGTAGCAACATGTGGCACTGTGACTTTCACAGAATACCTAGAGGAAAAAAAAAAAACAAAACAAAATAACCAACTATGCCAGATCTTTTTTTTTAGGAAAACATCTAAGTGCTGTGCTGACCTGTAAGTGAACACTTAAAATTGAGTTTGTAGTCAACAGTTCTGCTGCAAGCTAATGAGCAACTCTTCCCATAGTAAAGTTTAGTGCAGTGAATCTATGATCAAGGTAAGTGCTGGTGCAGAAGAAGGGGTGGTCTTGTGCCAGTTTCAGCCAATAATTGGGTGCCAGACACTCCCTGTTGTGGTCCCACTACTCTCCCAGGGGAAAATAAAAAGAGCAATAAGGGAGGAAGACTTTAAGGTTTGAAATAAACTAGCACAGGCTTAATGAATTAATGTAAATAACGATGAATTGCTTACAAATAAAGATAAAAAGAGCAATAAGGGAGGAAGACTTAAGGTTGAAATAAACTAGAACAGACTTAATGAATTAATGTAAATAATGATGAATCGCTTACAAATAAAGACAGATATGTAAATACATAACCCATGCAATAATTGGTAATTATTTCCCAACCAGAACGGCCCCAAATGGAACTTCTAAGAATCCAAGCTTAGGGTCCCAGTGACAATCTGCAAGAGCCTTGAAGCAGCCAAGCCGATCCTACTTGGGGAGACAGGGGGCGGTAACCCCATTTCAGGGAACGATACCCTTCTCCAGCGTGACGGAGGAAAGGGAGCAAGAACAAACAGACCCCAAGCCCCCAGCACCCATTCCCAGGGGTCACTCCCAGCTCCCTGTGGAGCCATTTCACACCAGCCCCAGGGCCGGGAGCGCTGTGATTGGTCCATGGGGTCACCTGACCCACCCACCCCTCCATGGTCACTGCACGGACACCGCCGGGCGGGACCGGGCGGTACCGAGGCGGGTTTATCCTGCTCTTCCGAACCCGGGACACCTTGCTGTTTATTTGGGTTTTTCATTGCCTTATCAAATATCCATATTTACGTTTTCCCTCCATCTTTACTAGAATGTGCTGGAAAGCATGACTGGCCAGGTGAGGGAGCTGTTGCAATTTAAAACAAGGGGGAAAAAAAAAATAAATTGCTTTCTAAAGTTCAGAATTCTCTTTTGATAGCAGCTGGTACACTAATGAACCTAAAATACTGCGGGAAAAGATTGCAGATTTGGAATCTCAGGATGAAATTTAAATAACACTTTTGCTGCGAACCATACTCTTATATATTATTTGCTTTTTGTCTATAAATCCTTTATTTATTTTTTTTTTAAATATTGTCAACATCGGACTGAGAAAAAAACCACAACCTAGAAACTCAAGAGTTTATAGAACTTGAGTGTGTTTCTGATATTTCCTTTACATGCTTTCTTCGTTTAGACTGAATCTCTTACCTCTTCTTGAATGGACCTCTATTCTGAGAATAATCAGGTGATTTAAAATGTTGATACAAATTGTCAGGAATCAAGGTAAAATATTTCAGAACTAACTTTCAATATATAAACAAAATCAGCTCGAAGCACAGGTCAAGTTTTGGTGCACTGTGTAGTCCTTTGCATGAAAATTTAGGCATATTGATTTAGTCAGGGTCAGTTCTCAACCCAAGACTCAACTAGAATGAACTCATTTTACTGAAGTTTAATACATTAAAAAAAGGTTAAAAAAACTAAATGATCACATTTTTCTTAATTTTTTTCTCCTAAAGGAACCCTCGTGTTAAAATACAGTGGATATAAACTTTTCTGTAAACGCTGTGAGATGGAAAATGGTTTGACACATCAGAAAAGAAAGTGTTGTATTTCTGGATCTTATTGAAAGTTGTATCTGAATAAGGTAAAACTGTAACAAACCTTGGCTTCTCCCAACCAGCAAAATCTCAGTTTTAATACATATTTACCCTCCCAATTTCAATAACTGACATAGAGAGAAGACTTTTTTTCTTTAAGCAGTGTCACTGGTATTGCATATTGACAGCCCATAAAATTCATATATTTGCTCTAATACCTTACTCCTTGTAAGAAAGGGGAAATAAGGTATTTTTCTGTCAGGCATGGTCCATATAAAAAAAGCAGACTTTTATCATCTTTCTGTCAACATTTACCTGAACATTACATTCTTGTCATTGGGTATATAATACTCTTTAATTTCTCTAGCAGAATATGCATCATTTACAGCCTCACGAGAGAGCAAGGGGAGTGGTCTGTGAGAACCGATGAGCCGGAGCTTCCACCTTCCAGCTGCCACGGGCTGATCCCCAGTAGATGCTTCAGCCATAAATGTGTATCCTTTCTGAAAGAAGAAAACAAGTAATTTTCACCTGGAAATAATACTGCTCAAAATGCACTCTATCATTACACACGACACACTTTTTGTCCGTGTTATACTTAGTAATAAGGTGTTTGTTATAAGCAAAAAGGACTATATACTCCTATTACTAGAGAACTATGGAGTTCTGTTATAGTCTAAGTTATGATTCCTGCATCCAGCCAGTTGCATTTTTTTGCAATTTATTGCAAAAGATAAGAAAAGAAAAAAAAAATCTGCATAATGCAGAGCAAGTAGCTTGTTGCTATCCAGCTCGTTATGTCTACAGAAAGAACACAGACATTATTGCAGATTTCATCCTTATTGTCAGTCATTCTGAAATGAACAATAATGTGTAACGTGAGTGTTTTTCAAGCAGACTAACAGAATGTGTTGACAGAATTTCTTTCCAGCTCTTTGGTAAATTGCTGATTCGTATTTTGAAGCAGAATAACTAATTCCTAGGCTTGTGCTAAAAAACCCACCACCAGCAGCAACAACAACAACAACAACAAACATGGAGGAAAAAGACTTTTTCTGCATTAATATTTACATTAAGGAATTCATGCATACTGTATAATTTCTTGCTCAATTTATTACATCATTGGCTGTTTTTTACAAAATACTGTTAAAAAGGAGGGTAACATAAAAAACCACACTGTGTTTCATAATAATTGCATAATGTCTTGTCAGAACATCAATAGATCTTTCAAAAGCTTTTGAAGGTCACGGAAACATTATTGATCCATTTACAAATTGGAAGAAAACAGGCTAAATTCTTCTGAAGAAGGGCTCTGCGAGCCCTTATAGCCTACATACTTGAAGAGGTGCTACAGGAAAGCTAGGGAGGAACTTTTTACAAAAGCATGTATTGACAGGACAAGGGGCATGGCTTTAAACTGGAAGAGGGCAGATTTAGTTGGACATAAGGAAGAAATTCTTATATGAGGGCGGTGAGACACTGGCACAGGTTGTAGATGCCTCATCCCTGGAAATGTTCAAGCCAGGTTGAATGGGGCTTTGAGAAACCTCGTCTGGTGGGAGGTGTCCCTGCCCATGCAGGGGGCTGGAACTGGATGATCTTTGGGGTCCCTTCCAACCCAAACCATTCTCTATGATCCTTCAAAGCCTAAGGAAATGCTGTTAGAATGAGGAAATTAGGGGGCTGTTTGAACTATCACATCCATAAAGCACATATTCATTAGTCTTGGAAGACCAGGATGAAATCAGTGAGATTTCCAAGATCTAACCAGAATCTGATTCTTTTAGGTACTTTTATTAGTCATGTGGATGGTAGAATGGAGAGCTTATATCTTTAGTTATGTGGTACCACAAACTAAGAAGGGTTGGAAATTCAGAGGAAGAGAAAATAAGAATTCAAGATTATTTTAAGCTAGGGAAATAGTCTGAAAATAGCATTAAAATCAATAGTGAAAGATGCTTTATTTAGTCACGAATAATAAGCTACAGGATTCAGTTCTTCTGTCTTCTTTAGTCTAAAGGTAGAAAGGCTGGAGGAGGGGAAGCTGTAAAACTATTTAACAAGGTAGTTATTTTTTTAGAAGCAATTTACACTAATGCCTCTTAGATAACATAGGCTTTGTGAAGGAACATATCTAAAGCTGTATTTGGCATCAATACTCCAATTATCATTAGCAGTTGAAGATGCATATTAATTTAAATATTGTAAGAATGACATATTATCAAAAGGCTGTTCAAAACTTATCTTTAGTTTGGCCCTTGATTCTTGAAGATTATTTGGTCAGATGGATACCATAAGCAAGCAACCACAGTGCCACTGAGTAGCACATCACATTGTGCCATTTATCAATAGTAAAAAAAAATAAAAGAAAATGACAGCTATTCCTTCACTATAAAAAGATTTATCACATAAGAAGATCAGTGACAGTCTCTGTTCAAGCTTGTTAGTAAATAAGGTCGCACTTCTAAGTAGAGTGGTATGACAAAACCAAAAACATCCACAGAGTTTGGGCAACTGTTACTGATTTAAACATTGTACTTTCCCAACAACTCTTTGCATTTACCTTATTTTTGAGGTAAACACGAGGTGCCACTTTGAAAAACACATGTGGCATTTCTTCCAGTGTGTCATTGTCAACAACATGAAGTCTACAGGAAGGTATAGTGGTGTACACCTTTGGCACTACAAGCATGTCTTGTGAAACAAGAAATACTTCTCTAAAAAAGAAAAATTAAAAATTATATTAAAATTCTTGTGTAACATGAAGCAAACATTAGGATTTAAGAAAATTAGACTCAGATAAATTTTTTTTGAAGCAGGTTTGTAAAATCCAGTGTATCAATACTACTTTTCCCTATAACAGTTATACAGGGCTGTATTAAACTCACCTAAAAACCACAAACCACACATTTGGTGGCTGATCAGCATAAGTAACAGAATAGTCATCAAAACAGACCTTACAATGTTCATCTTCATAACAAGGGAACATTTCAATAGATTTACAGTTTCTTTTAAACATTTCTCTGCAAAGAAGAAAAGATAAATATTTAATTCTAATCAGGTACATATATCTTGACTTTAACTTGTGCTAACCATGAACACTGCTGCATGTGTGAATGTAAAACAAGGTTATAAAATGTGTTGCTCATGTTTCTCTAGTAGCTCCTCACTCTCAAATAAATAAATAATAAATAAATAATGTTATAGGTTTTACAAAAAAATTACTTTTTCTTTCTTTTATTTTTTAAATAAATATAATTTATTGTGACTTGTATTTCTTTTATCTTAATCTATCATCTCAAAGCTGGTGCAAATTAACAAAATTTCTGCATGTTACTTTAATAGACAAGGTGCTAACCTTGTATTAAATGCAAATATGTCATCTGCTAGAAAGATTAAAATCACATTAGCATAATTTTACCAATCAAATGTATTCCCTGGGACAATCCCTAGGAATCAGTCCCACGAGTTTTAAAAGCGTGAAGGCAGGGTAACAACTGCTTCTCATCTTGGCTGATTTAGAGATGCTGCTAACCTAGTACTGAGATCTAACACTTGGAACAAGGCTGGGATTGCAAAATCCCCATCTCATCAACACACCAAGGTTTTATAGGATTAGAAACACTGGAAGCTAAATAAAATTATACTTCATACGTGTTCCTCAAACTGCTGGTTTTAAAGATTTATACCTTCACCTAGTAATTATTGCCACTTCTCACCCCTGGCAGAATTGACCTACTGCTTGATCAGTTGCTTGCACACTCACAGAGAGATTTTTGAAGGAGTTAATGAAAATAAATATGTGATTCCCAAAGGGTGTCATGCTTGAAAAGGACTTAAGGAACACTTGAAATTAGAGTAGATACCTTTGCAAAAGCTGCAATTAAATCATAGGGAAAGACTATACCAAGAAATACATATACTTTCCTTCAAGAGCTACAAACAAATCCTCTGATGATATAAACTGGTATAAAATACATTTAAATAGCATAGCTATCACCTTCCTAATATCAACTGGGATCCTTTAAGAGCCAGCATGTATCAAAATGCTTCTTTAAATCAGCTGGCTAGATGTTTAACTAAGGAATCGGTATGGTTTATATTATGTAACAGCCTACAGAATATTAAAAAAATAAATACCAAAGAAAGGTAATGTTCTAGCTCAAGCTGTAAGAAAAACCTGTAACACAGACACCTAAATTCAGATTTGCTGTAGTTTTACTCATGTCAGGAGTACACAACAAAGAACAGAATATCTGCCCTTCCTAAGAACACCTCATGCTTTGCAACGGAGTTTTGTAATTTTAAAACTAGTAATTCTTTCACCATATTTCTTTTGTGAAACAGCAATTCATGGCAATTCTGTGGTGCTGGCAGCAATAAAAAACTAATTTATTACATGATTACCTTAACAGTGTTACAGCACAGTATTCAAAATCTAACTCAATCACAGTCCACAATTTTTGCAAGGTTTCTTTGACATCAGTGTTTTCTTTAGTACCTGGAAATAATAAAATAAGTTAGAAAATATGAAATCTTTTCTATTGTTCTAAATATATGCCTGCCAAATACTTAAGAAAAATGCTACTCAGACAAATAAATTGTCTTACGAATCACTAGGGATTTTTTTTAATTTTAAAGAAGTCTCACTGAGCTGAAAATTAATTTCTTCTTTGACAAAGGAAATTCCTTTCATGATCACCTTTGTACTTTCTGCACTCCTGCAACATCAAAAATGCTGTGATCAGTATTTTTTCTGATTTACAGGTTTTTTACTATAACATTTTGTAGGCTATGAGCTGATCTCTGTCCTTGAAGAATACATTGATTGCCTCTCAGCAGCTTTTCCTTTCAGGTACTATGAATGAGTAGGTATGTGCCTAGGCAACCTCTGTGGCTAAAAAGTACCAGGCAGCTCCAGCGGGTAGTAGTTCATCTCACCCATGGTTGAAGGACATGCTGTCATCTCAAGGTGTCTACTTCTAGCCATAAAATACAGATGAAGACTTAGGGAACTAGTTTAGACCTGTTGTCTAACTTTTCAAGACTAAAGTTAGGTGAAATTCTTTACTGCATAAGCAATTAGTGACAGAAATGGAGAGGGGAAACATGAAAAAAGCAATGGAGGGGAGGGGAGTAATAACACTTACTATAATGACAAGTTAGATAGAAAAAAATATAGCTAATAGGGTAAAGGAGGAGGAGAACATTATGATTGAAAAAAAACCCAAAGCCACAGTAAAGCATGGTAAAGAAAATACTAGCCTTAAAGGTAGAAGTGTATTGATAAATCAGAAGATGAGAAAGACATTGTATACTGGAAGAAAAGAATTGAAATACTCACATAAAGCTCAAATGACAAAAATATGAAATCTAAATGTCAAAAGACCAGATTCTGAGTTCTGAGACTTGTAAAGGACACACCTGGTTTTCTGCTGTTCACTATTTTCCTAACATAAGTCCCTCTCCAGAAGGCTTGAAGTTTAAGAGCTGCTGCTTCTTCTTCAGAAGTTGGAGTTCGGTTCTGCCAGCTACTACAGGAACTCTTCTCAAAACTCTCTGAAAGAAGAGAAAGAGGATGGAGCAAATCATTGAATATATACTTCTTGTTACAAGTACCTATAGCACTGCATTTTAAACATCAAGTGTCCTAGTGTAATATCAAAACAGTGTTCCAAACATAAACCAACATGATTTCATAACATTAAAGCCTGACTGAATACAGCTTAAAAGATCTTCACAAGATTTTAATTGCTTCTGTTTTAACTTCATCAGCTTATTAAGTAATAATTGAAGCACCAGTGTTGCTCAAAGCATTATATTCAACCTTTGTAAAGGAGCCATGGAATAAGGATAAGATCTATGATAAAGCGGGGGTTTATTTATCTAACTGAGACTTTCTGTTACCAAGGAGTTCTGGAGTGAAACAAAAATTAGTAGGTTCTGACAGGTTAGTAATGAGCTCTTTGAAGGCATCCTTGCCTAGAATTAGCATCCTGGAGCTATCAGTACCAAGGTTAGGGGGAGGGTGTGGGGGTCTGCACTACAAGAAGGCAGTGGCAGTTTGGAAACCACAAGGTTAAGGAAATGAGAGCAGTGAGACAGCATGAGAATAAATAGTGCTCCAAAAGCAAGTAACAACAACCAAAAAGGAGGAGAAAAGAGGTAGAGTCACTTGAAAAACAGAACAAACTAGCTTAAGAAAATATTGCTGTCACACATTTCAGTGTAATCACTTAAATTCTGGTACATGTGGGTCTGTTCCCAAACCATCATTTCTCATTATTCTCTAACTTCCAAACCACAGAAAACCTTTTTAATATTTAGTGACTCCGAAAGGTTGTACAAGCACACTTCAACAGATCAGAACTCAACAATATGAATGGCACAACCACTTTCAGAAAATACAAGCATATAATCACAGAGTAATATAAAGTGGAATGACCAATTATGGCCATCTAGTCTAATCCCAGATGCAAATCACAATCAAGTCACTGCAGGTTGCTTATGGTCTTGAGCAAATTTCCAGTCCATTTTTGATATCTTAAACAAGCATAAAAACAGGCAAGTAAGCAATAAAAACACAAATACCCCTTCAAAACAAAAACGAACCCCATCCCATCACCAAGAAACTGCTGAACTTGTAATGAAGTTACTAATTTGCATCATTTAAGGTCTTTTCAGCTGGTAATTTGAAGAAAAGCCATGATCGGCAGTACATTAGAGAAAAAAAAAGGATGAAGGATATCTTCATAAATCTTGTAAATTAACAAAACATGAACAGAATTTTTTGGAACAAAGAAAAAGATCATTTGTGCTCTGAAAATGAATTTCAGACATGCTGTGTACAGTAGAATGCTTAGGCATCTCATAAGAAATAAGTCATGCTTACTGAGGCAAGAAAACACAAAATTAGTGAAGGATTGGCTTCCTTGAAAATAATATATATATGATATATATGAAGCTATTAGCAACACCAGTACAGTACCTGAAGAAAAATTGTCATCGTTAAAAAGCTCAGTGTCTTTAAAATCCAAAGTGAGGGACCTGAAGGCAAATCTGTAGCTGTGAAGAGCTGCACTGCCCGATACGTATTTGATCAAATACCAAAATGCACTTTTGAAAACCTAAAAAAAAAAAAAAAAAAAAAAAGATGACAAGTATTCAAAGAATGGACAATTTTTAAAAGCTGATTTATATTGCTTCTCATAATTGTCTCAAAAACTGCTTAGTTCATTTTTTCACCTAAAAATGAAGTCTTTAAGAAATATAGAAACTGAAAATTATCTCAAATAGTAGGACTACAACCAGGAGAAAACCTCTGATGCCTGGTTATTAAATATAAGACTGATTCTACAGCTTACGTTTTTATCGCCTGAAACTGCCTTAGTTTATGTGAAGTGAACCAATGGTCTCATATCAGTGAACAGAGAGCACATTATAATCACCATAATGACAACTGGCATTCTAGTTAGAGGTTTTGTAACAGAGATGAATGATGTAATGGACATGCTTACTGAATTAGGAAGTGGTGCCACCAGAAAAAGTAGGAATGTATTGATGGGAAAGTGGAGAATATTTGGTGTCCTACTTATATGACTAAATTGATGGCCTAAGTTTTATCCTCAACACAGTGATTCTCTTTAAAAAGGAGAAATCCAGTCTCCTTCCTTCTTCCAGAAAAGGGAAATTTTAGTGTGTTTTTAAGAGCTTATTTCACAATTTGAATTAATTAACACAGTAATAACTTACTGAAAACCAGATAATTTTTATTTCATTTTCTTTATTTTCAGATTTTTCTGCTTCTAGAAACATTTTATCATAAGTCACATACGTTGTAATAGTAATAAAACCTTATTTTTTAAACAGTTAAGATTGATGGAGAAAGACTATGAGATACAGGCTTATGCTCAGAATATTTTTTCATTGTTTGTATTAAAGATAGATCATTTCCACACTCTCATTCTTGAGTCACTGCTGGCTCAGTGGTTTTCATTTATCTCATTTCTAGTTTTCTGTTCATTTACAACTATAAACTGGTCTTGAAAGGAGAAAGAGATATGTATGTTCACACCTACTGATTTTTTCTTAAAGTCCCGAAGTTTTACACCTGTTTAATGTGAAAATATAAACTTAAAATTTGGGTTTCCCATTCCAGAGAGGTCAAACTAATTTTTAATGTTGAACTTGGCATGAAAGTGCCAAGTTCATTAGCGGTACACCTGGAATTTTCTTAATTTTGGTGTTTTGAGCCTGTTGTCAGGCTTAGGCGTTCTACTTTTTAATATCAGCTATTATAAAAATGTTAATCCCTTTCTTCTGTTCTGTCTTCTTAAATACATACTCTAAACTTCATAAGCTTTCTAGTATTTTGATCCAAGTAAGTCAGTCTGGGACATAAAAAGTATTCACTCTAGACAAATCAAGTAATAGCAGTATTATCAAAGTTTCCATACACATAAAAAATTGAAGTAGTTTTCTTGTAGTTTTCTTACAGTATTGAAAAGTTACTCTACAGAGAACTACAGTAAAGTGTAACTTTATCATCATGTATCTAAATAACTTTTAAAGAACAAATGAACAAGCAAGAAAAACAACTCAGAAATACTCTGAGTGACAAAAACCATCATGACTGTCTTCAGAAATATAAGGTGTAATAATGTTTTCCTGTGTCATCAGCATTAGGCACATAAAGGGACCATTCTGGCTTTTCTATACTAAAGGTAGTGTTTTTTAAAGTCAAAATTAAGTCATAAAATAAAAAAGACAATGCTTTCTGCCCCAAAGCATGCTAAACAAAATTGGAAAAATTAAGAGACTCAAATTTGGAATGTGCATATTTTAAAAAAATCACATTAAAAGAAGACAAAAGTAGTACACAGTTGCAAGTTATGCCATTTGGGCTTACATTTAATAATGAATGTCACATTTGAAGCACTCAGGAGATCCATTTTATAAACACAGCCATTCATTTGAAGAGGATAATGATAACGTTAAGCTGTTATCCAGCTTCTGTAGCCTTTAGATACGTGCTTATTAAAGTTATTTGTTCACCTTGAAGTGTTCTGCAGCCATTTCAGTACCATGGAGGCCAGGAGGACAGTGTGCTAACTCCAACTCCTTCAAGGCTTTAGAAAGTTCAGGCTTACTGCTGAAATTATTTATCACATTGCCAATAGCTTCCAGGATAGCTGTAGCCTGTTTTATAAACCGGTGGCTCTCCTAGAGAGAGAGAAGAAAAACAATGATTGTTAGAAAGATTGCTTTAAGATTTTCTTTTGTTTTCTTTCTAGGCTGTGACAACATAAAAGCATTCTTTTCTGTGCTGAAGACAATACTTTTCTTAAGCCAAGCAATTTTTATTAATTATATAAACTGTAAAATCAGTTAGGTCTCTGGTATTCAAAAGCATACAAAAATGGCACTGATTTTAGCTACTGAAATAAAAAGCTTACAACAATACAAACAAAACATATGTCTCTTAAGGATAATTAGTCCTAGAATATTTAATGAAAAATAAGATTCACATTGAGACCTCCTAGTGCAGTGATAGAAAGGCTTCCATTAGCTGAAAGGCACAGCATCCCTGCTATTATAAAGAGAGGGACAAGTATCTGTATCTTGATGAAAAAAACATCAAATACATGCTGCCTAAAGCATCATTAATCTTCATCAGAAATTCTGTGCAAGAATAGGGGTACTTTCCTGCAAATGACACTCTGCAGAGAAATTGTTGTCTTCAAAAAACAGGTGGTGCAGAGAAAACCCCAGGATATAATTTGCTTTATTTTCTTCATGAGGAACAACATTCCACCCACAATCTTAAAACAAGGGGATAGGAAAGCCACAAGACATTTTTAATGGTCCAGCTTCTTATATTTAAACTTCTTTGCTACAATAAATATAAAAACTTGCATAAGCTGCTTTACTGTCCTATTATTAGGACCCAGAGTCTACACTTCAATATAAATTTGCTGTTACACTCACCTTCCAAAATATTTTGGCACAACTCTGCTGCTATACTTCCTCCCCAAAGTACCCATGGCAAGTATTTGAGCCTAGAGCTTGCCAAAGAAACCTTGAAAACATGGATGGAAGTGCTATCTGTCTGGATTGTAGGCAACAAAGAACAAAAGCTGTAGTAATTACTCCCCTGGGCCTCTTAGCTATGAAAAGTTGTCTGAAGCAATTGTTCATTTTAGGTATAAAAGCTGCTCTGGGACCCAGTGAGTAGTCTGTGATCTCATGAGACAAAACAAACTTTACTTTACTGATATGACAGTTTATTTTACTTGGCGTGTATGATTTAATAATAATTAATATCCATATATGTATTCTATCACTTGTGTCATATGCCTCAAAAAGAGAGCTTATACACTACTTCTGACATAAGCATTTCAACAACAGCATTTTTAACATTCTATTTTACACTACTGTTCTTTGTAAACCAAAATTCTACCCATTGTTTACTTACATAATTATGCAAGAAAATTATTGCAATATCCATCTCAGTGCCTGCTGTGCTGTAAAACACATTTCTTCTCTATAGCCATCCATAATATTGAAACTAATAGCATACCATTTAATATAACAACTCTAAGGATCCAGCAGCACTTAAAATAGTCAGAAACACTTTTATCACAATAACTAGTTCTGGTTATGCATACCTGTTCAAGACCTGGCATCACAGCATCCTCTTCTCCAAAGACACATGGCACCATGCTGCACAGATGAATATGGTGTCCTATGGGAGAATTTACTGTGAAGAGCAATATGTTTCGCCTACATACAAGAAAAAAAAATTAACAAATGGCATTGTCATTCTTTTACAGTTACACTAAAAATACTGATTCTTTATTTTTTCTTGGTCCTCAATGAAAAAGATCTCTTTAATTAGAAACATTTTTTAAGGAAGAATTTGTGATTTCATTTATTTTTTAGAAGACTAGTGTGATTTCTATGCTAAATGTTCTTAAATAATAGAATTAAAAATCTTTATAAATGTTTTGGCAATCATTTTAAATTCATAGCAATTCTGCAGTCCTACCTAACTCCAGCTATCAGCCAGTTTGATTTACCACAATCTGAAGCCTCAGACATACCCAACAGGAAGATGTAACACAGTAGCTTTGGTGGCAGCTGTATGCATCTTTAGGACAGGTTTTCCACGAGTCAAACATTTCCAAGAAAAATGTTCAACAATTAGCACACCTTTTGAAATACTAGTGCATTCTTGTTTATCTAGGAAAAGAAAGTAAAAATTGGGGAAGGAATAACAGTAACGTTGAGACAAATGCACTTATGCAGAATCTGTATCTACTTCCCAGTCATTAAAGTCTTCATGTAGGTTTGAACATTTCAGAGGAAAAAGATTGTCATTTAAAATGTATAGGTAGTACAGGATATAGTTTCATTGTACTATTCACTAGAAAATTATAGTTAAAAGAATGTATTAGGAGGATGTATAAATCAGAAATCTTCTAAGTTGCTCAAGGCTGTTCTATAACCCCATAAAAATCCACTCTGTCCGCAGACAAAGGAATCAAGCAGCCACACAAAGCTTATCTTTATGTTATAGTTTAATCATTTCAATGGGATGGTCAGTTTCATTTTTTAATCTTTCTTCTTGTTCGATCTGCTCCACTCTAGATGCACTAGAAGTATCCAATGCCTAAATATCTGCTTAACTTAAGCTGATTGTCATAACATGCATTAGCTTATCTGAATGCCACTCTATGACTTCCCTAAAATACAACTGATTTTTATTTAAACCATTGAAGCCATTGGATCTTGAAATATGCCAGTTATAAATCTACTTAAGAGCTTACAGTGCACGAGTTTAAAAATCACTTCAAAAACAAACTGGTCATATTGCTGATTTTACTGCATTTCAATCAGCTAAGGCATAAAGTAGCTTGCAAGAGTGGAATTCATAGGAAAAAATCCCTAAAAAAATGAGGAAAATCATACCAGAAATATACTGATGAAATGCTTGCAGTAAATTGTAATAAAGAGTAAAAGGAGGAATCCTTCCAAGAAGGTATTTATCATCAGTGTAAAATAACAAGAAAGTGTCACTTGACTACTTTTGTGTATACCCTAGAATCAATGTGACATTTTAATGCTAAATTCTCAAAGTGTGCCAAAACATACACCCCAGACCAGCACAGCAGCACAGGCATGTTCAAGTATGGGAAAATACAACATTAATATATACTTTTTTTTGTGGTCCTTACCTCCATTAGTGTTCCACTGTACCAATGCAGAAAAGCTAACCAGGATTTCAATGGGCATCAGACTGTCCACAGATAAATAATAGAAGGCTCGGTCATCAGTAGACTAAAAAGAATAACAGAAATTTTTTCATCTTTCATTTTCACTGAATGCCATCCACTTGGTCTTTTATAAAGTATGATTAAGATTTTTGATATAGTATGACTAAGATTTTTGATATTGCAACCCTAGACTTTGTACGGGAAGTAAGTAATGAACTGTGACTACTTCCAATATTCAGACATGTCATTTAACCCAGAGCCTCATATTGTATGTATAAACCATAATGTTCAGTTAAGAAATGAAAAGAAACAGTAAAGTTTCTTGAATGAGAATATATCTGCTTTTATATTGTGTTCTTTATATGCACCTCAATTTAGTAGTTCTAATCTCCAAATAACATTCAATGAAAGACCATAAATTTTGTTTTGTGCTGCTACTTTCTGATTCAAATTAATTACAGTAAGCTTTAAAGATATAAAAAAAAATTTAATTTGTAAGACATGATGGATACTGCCTCATTATGCTGGGATTTTTTTCCACAAAAAGCAGCATTTTCCACACTCAACTCTAACACATAATTCCTGTGCCAGTATTAGAAACTATAGAAAGATTCTACTATTCCTAGAAATTCTTCAAAATCTGAAGATGAATGAGTTTCTTGGGTTCAGAATTGTTTTAATACGTCTTCATACATTCTTCAGAGTCATATCAATACTTTTTTTTGTTGTTGTTGTAACCTGTAATATCAGTACTATTATCTTAATAGCGTAATAGAAAAGTCTTCTTTCATACTTTTGTTACAGAATTTACCTAATAATTTAAATGCCTTGCTTGTATCAATGTAAAAAAACCATAGAATGGTTTTGCAGCAAAAGGTTAGTTTTTCAGCACAGTATTACACAGGCTCACATACAGTCTTGATGCTGATTATGGTTTGCAGAAGTATGTCATGCAGTGACTGGGAATATTTTTTGTTATGTGATTACAGAGAGGTGTGAAATGGTGGGAATACCACAATTATGAAGCATAATTCATGTAGTTGACCTTCTCAGTACAGGATTTTATATAAAGTTCATGCCTGGAGTATACATTTCAGTAATCTACAATTACACTTTGGTTGCAATGTAAAACTAGGGCTGGAACAGGATATTCAGTCATATTGAGTAACATATTGATAACACAAATTAATGGTAGCTTTAAAGAAATACTGCAATTTCAGTGTATTTCAAGGGGTATTTCCAATCCCTGCAACAGACTTGCAAGTTGCTAAAGGACTTAGCATATAATAAGGAAATGTAGGGTTATGCTACACAGACTATTGATTTGAGTTCTGGATAATTGCTAGAATATCTTCTTAATTCGACTGTAGTCATTGTAAGGCATTATTTTTTAAGTAATAGCACTTCTTTGTGATATACCAATATCAGTTAGGTTATCTATGTATTATCTAACTATGTAAGACTTTGATGAAGATTTTTAAAAAGCACATAAAAATCTCAATACAGTAATATACCTTAAAATACGTCTTCTGATAATTATAAGCATATGTGTGTGGCTTGTGGAAAACATACAAGCTCCTATGGAGAAAATAAAATAAAAATAAAAATAAAAATACATGTGGGAAAATAGTATAAATTATATATTTCAGGTAAATCTATTTCAAAGCATAAGATACTACTTTACCATCATAAGTAAGAAGTCCGAGCTATTTCTCAAAAATCATTCAACATTTTCAGTTTAATAAAAAGTTAATTCAATTCATGTTAAGGGAAAGCAGCTGTCATTACTTTCTAATTCTGCTGCACTTCCACAGTTTTCCACTGGAGGTTCAGTCTCTAATTTGTCCAATGTGAGTCTATAGATGTTAATAAGCTAATATTACTCTAAAACTTCCATGCTCACCTGAAAATTACTATAATAATTATCTAGAGAGTATCACTGTAAGGAAGATTATTTTGTATATTCTATTAATCTGTTTTTTAATTTCTCTGGTGTTTGCACACCTCCAGAAGTGTACTCAGTTCCTGACAGCAATTTTGTCTGACCTTGATTTAACCAAGGGCAATATTAATTACTTCAGCTTTAACTGAGGAAGTTACTTTTCTTGTGGTTCTTTTTTCTGAAGGCTGTATCTTCCTGGACTAAGGGATTGCTAAAATCAGTCAGCCAAACTTTAACAAGATATAAAGTCATCTGTGATCTTTTATTCCTGAAGTTCCTGTAGTACTGCTTGGTATGGAAGTTACACATTCTCCCTCAGTGAAGGAGCAGTCTATTACCTGTTCATTTATTAAATGAAAATTATTTATGAAAATAAACCTTAGGTGAATTTTCTCTGATACAATCCCACACACCCCCTGCAATGACAGATTCTCTAAAGGATCTGTATTGTATCAGACTTCTGAAAGACAGAAACTCAAGATACAACAATACAATTACACTAGCTTATTTATGCTTGAAGAGGTAAAAATGCCTTGGATTTATACTGAAAAGGAAGGTAAATAAAGCATCCAGCTGACCAAGCAGAGCTATGCTGACACCAATGGAAAATTTCAACATTTTTTGCTTTTGCCTTAGGGTTGTGTCATTCAGATACATACTTTCTGACCAGGGGCTGATGGGCTGTGAGCACCTTCCTGGCCGTGTGCCCCATGACCTACCATCTTCCACCCACCTTTCAGTCTGACACACTCTTTATGAAGCTGGTGGTTGTGTTCTCTATGCTGGAGGACATACCCAAGAGACAGTGTGGGGATGCACCTACAGACTCTCTGTCAACAGGGACAGTACTAAGTCTGGTCTAAAAAGTGGCCTTGGGACAACCCTGAAAGGCAGGATATTTATACAGTATTTATAGTCACATTTCACATTTTAACACTGTTCTACTGTATATTTTATGGAGCAAAACCCAAACCCTCTGTTCCTTACTGGAAACAAACACAGAAGTCTTCAAAGCTAATCCAGGTTTCCCTGGAAACAGCAGCTCTTTCTGACTGTATTTCTTCCTTTGATTTATCCCTTGTCTGGGGGTTCATAGCATTATCATCTGTTTCTGCCACTTGTTTTGCATCAAAATTGATGGTCTCATGTAATTCTTCTGCAGAGATAAGAAGACACATAGATTCAATACAGTGACAATATGCAAATTAAAGGAGTATCATTCTTATATAACAAATTTTTCCCAAATGTATATAGATATTTGTTGCTAACATCTGCAGCTGCTTAAGTATTCTGCCTCAATATACTATAACATACTGAACTGTTCACTAGAAGCTTTAATGTAAGCATGTCAGGTGAACGTACATATGAATTCTGCAAACCTAAAATACTGTATAAAAGAAAATTATCTAAAGCTCCTTTTAAATAAAAAGCTTACAGGGTAGCATGATTAATTTTTCATAATTGCCATTATATTGTTTGCAACCAGTACAATAACCCACAGATGATAAAAACCCCACATAGTTGCTGAGGATACCAAGACCTATCCTTGGCTCTGGTACTTCCACAGTACCCCCTGTGATGCTGCTCACATACACATCAGTCTAACTACTTGCAAACAGAAATAGATTTGAACCACATTACATGACTTTTCTTGTAGGAAAATCAGAACGACTGGACGATTCATACCAAAACATCAACACAGAAATGTCATGTAGCCCTATTTGACAATCATTTAGTAACTTTTTAACTTGTGTTGTAATGTTACCTTCTATGCCTTTACTCTGTGATCTGTGAGGAGCTATTAATTCAGAATGTTTGCTGAGGACAAAGAGGAGGTAATATTCAAACAGGCAAGGTATAACATTTGAGAAAGCAAATTAGAAAAATACATTGTTTATATTAAAATGTCCCTTGTAATACTTTGTAATCAGCAAGATATCTAGTGATGTGCTGAAAGACTGATGAATTTGTAAGATGAAGGTGGCTCTAAACCATTTTGCAATTATTTTTTCACAAACTAACAGAAATGTAATCTAAAGAAAAGTACCGAAGGCCTTTTTTCTCTTCCTGGCACTATGGAAAACCTACCTGAAAGCTGTAAAATGTAGGCTTTGTGTTAGATTTATGTTAACATAGGTTTAGGCCTCCAGTGAAATAACCACAGTGTTTGCTCTACAAATGTGCATATCACACAGAGAATGAACATGGGGTCCCGAAAGCAGACCTATATAGTGAAATGAGGCAACCAGGTGCCACTAATTGCCAGGGAGTGGCATGAGCTTGTGTTAAACCCACCTGTGCCTGATTAGGGCAGGCCCTAACTGTGCATGACCAGGATTAGGAGGCCAATGAAAGATGAGGCTTGAAGCACAGGCTCAGCTCAGTCCTGAGCACGCCTGCAGAGAGGTCAGTTGCTTCTCTCAGCACTGCACTACCTTCGTTGCGCCGCTAGGGTGAGGCTTGAGTGGCGCAGCCAGTTAACACGTAGTTATACAGACAACCCCGAACAATACTGAGGCCGCGGGTTCAAGACTCAGAGCCTCACCCTAACGGTGATGAGCTCTAGTGGCGCAACGAAGGTAGCGCAGTGCTGAGAGAAGCAACTGACCTCTCTGCAGGCATGATCAGGAATGAGCTGAGCCTGTGCTTCGAGACTCACCTTTTATTGGCCCCCTGATCCTGCTCATGCGCAGTTGGGGCCTGCCTTAATCAGGCACAGGTGGGCTTAACACAAGCTCATGCCCACTACCTGGTAATTAGTGGCACCTGGTTGCCTCATTTCACTACAGACCTATGCCCCACGTCATATTCCTGTGACTCCTGTTCTTTGTTCATTCCAAACACGATTACTGCAGTACTATCAATAAACCTTCTTCAGGATCAAGAAGGCCAGGAGATTTTTGCAGACTTCACATAAAAGCCATGTTTCAGGTATTTAAAAGCTATCACAGAAACCTTTGTGTTGATTGATTGATGCAGACTGAGGGCACAGGGAAGGCAGCTATTCCAGTGCAGCTGAAGGAGAGCAAGAGCAGTGCCAACAAAATGGCTTAAGTTTCCCCACTTCTCTTTGAAGAACTAATGAGGAGCTTGTGAGAATATAATTTAAAACTATACTTTATCCTTTTCGCTCTATGGAGTCCTAAGACAGGGCTGCTCAGAGCTCCCTGATACAGTTATAAGAAAAAAAGCAAATCTAACTAACTACCAACTTCTGCCTGCAAGAAGTGCCACTTCAATCTATAAGAAAGTGCAAACTATGAGTGAGATAATTAAATTATAATTTATGGAATAAAATTACAAAAATATTTAAAGTAATTCCTAAGAGATGTTCACTATCAACAGGTATTTTAAAACTGGCATAGGGAAGATAATAGTCTGTAATTATCAAATTGAACAAATGCACATAATAATCAAATACAAAGGGATACAATTTGAAGTTATTATATAGTTAAACACTGCAGAGAGCTTCAGAAAAGGGAAGAACATATTTGAATTCAAGAACTTTATACTGCTTTGGACTAAGGCAACAAAGAGTAATGTCACAAACTAGCCCAAGAGAAAAAAAGTATCTTGATGAATAAGGGAAAACATTGAAGAACAGAAGTAATAAAACCCCATGCATTGTAACAACAAATAGAAGACAAAAAAACCCACATCAATAACTAAGAGCACAGTGACATAGAAACTAGAATAATTAATGCAAAAGAAGAAACAGTAGCAAAGGACAGAAATAGCAGAGTTTACCAGAAAAATCCATGTTCATATGGTAAAAAAATATTATACTGCATGAAAACCCCCAAATTATTAGGATACTTAGAACATTCTCAAGAAAGTGAGAAGACATATTTTAAGACAATTTAGCAACAAATGCTATCATTGCTTTTGGTAAGTGCTTATCATTTGCCAAGCACTGGATCTTTACTGATGCTTAATGGAAATCAGGCTCTTCATCAAACTGACTACCATTTTGGGTGCTAACATACATTGAGTACCTGGACACTTTAAATTTGGCTTTTTATGATCATGACCTAGAGAAAATAATAACAAATGAAAACTTTTGGTAGCCAAGTAAATGAAAAAGCACAAGAAAATACTACCTTGTAAAGAATATGTACACAGTGGTTCAAAAGTGAAATTAATTCCCTACCTCAGTTTTAAGTAAGAAGGGATAGACAGCCTGGCTGACTGGATTAGAGGTACAAACCCTGAAATTTCCTATTTGCAGCAGAAACTGCAAGAACTTAACACACTGAATATTTCCATAGCAGAGCACAGAGATAATAAAGCAGAGAAATCTCAAATCCACAAAGTGGTACTTAAGGGATCTTTAAATGTAGGTATTCTGCAAGGAGTCTAGAGATTAGTGAATGTTTTAAAGGAAATACAAAATGTGACCTAACCCACTACGGATTATTTAGTCAAATGCCAATAAAAGAAATTTCAAATGCAGGCAATTGAGTAGATTAACTTAAAAGCAAAATAACTTACCTAGGTAGAATACAACAGTGGTTTTAGAGTTTGGGCTTTTGGGAGTGTTTTGGGGTTGGTTGGTTTTTGGGGTTTTTTTTGTGGTTTTATTGTGGTTTTTTTGAGGGGTGGGGGAAAGGAAGGCTTTTTTGACAATGTCAGATTCTAGCTACTTTCATGGGAAATATAAACATTGCCCACATGATCAATGAACTTTTCCACATTACTGTGTACTACTTCAATATACCCTGTATACACTGTACACTGGTGTCATATGTAGTGAAATGAGGCAACCAGGTGCCACTAATTGCCAGGGAGTGAGCATGAGCTTGTGTCAAGCCCACTTGTGCCTAGTTAGGGTGGGCCCCCAATGCACATGAGCAGGACCAGGGGGCCAATAAAAGGGAGGGTGAGGCTCTGGTGGCGCAGCTGGCTAAGACCCAGTACTGCAATACCGAGGCCCCGGGTTCGAAACTCCTCAGAGCCTCACCCTGCAGGCGATGAGCGCTGGTGGCACAATGAAGGTAATACAGTGCTCCAAGAGCCACTGACCTCTCTGCTGGCTTGCTCAGGACTGAGCTGAGCCTATGCCTCAGGACTCATCTTCTTTGGCCCCCTGGTCCTGCTCATGCACAGTGGGGGCCCACCCTAATTAGGCACAGGTGGGCTTGACACAAGCTCATGCTCACTCCCTGGCAAGTAGTGGCACCTGGTTACCTCATTTCACTACAGTCATACTTATTTCTAGTGTGCTTATTTGAAATTTCACTTTTTGTTTTTGCTATTTCCAGGCTTTATTTAGTCTTTATTATTATTTATTTATTATTTATTTATTATTTATTATTTATTATTTATTATTTATTATTTATTATTTATTTATTATGTCTTCGGACAGATGCTGCCAACAGCAAGATTCCTGTGAGACAACAGATAATCATGTCAATAAAATTATATTACCAATCACTTCCATCAGATCTGGTATCTGCATCAGAAGTCACTGGCAGTCACAGAAAAAATCATCTAGAGAATGTAACTGCTTTATTGTGACAACACCACAAACTGAGGAAGTGTAAATATGACTTTTCATTTACAACATAGCACGACTAAGATCAATGATACATTTTAGGATAAAGAGTAGATTTGCAAAGCTATGATTTCCATCTCTGAGGATATTCTAGACAAAGACAGTGATGTACTATACTTTTACAAAAAAATGTCATTGCATTTGGTGAAACTTAATAGCACAAAATTTCAAGAGACTTTATAAGTAGTTTAATAAGAATATTTTAAAATTCTCTTTTAAATCCCACAAAACACCAAACACAAAAGAACAGGGATTCCTACCTAAACCAAAAGTTTTACATTTGAAAAGCAATTATTTATCCAGAAAAGGGTTTGTTTATATTTGTTAGCTTGTAAAATATCATTGCTCTCAATAGGAATGTGTTTTAAATCTGCTTCAAGTGAACAGAAAGAAATTTCTTGACATTAAACTATTAATGTATTTAACTCTCTGATGACCTGCAATCAAATTCTGAAGAAATTAAGTTACTGAATTCTCATTCACATACTTTGCAAAATCTGAGCAATTTTTAGCCATGTTAAAAAGAATATTAAAACCCCCATACTCATAAATAAAACATTTTTACAAGATTTCTCTGTTTTTCTCATTAGTGGTTCATGATTCATACTCCCAGATATTCTGTGGATTGCAAAGCAGCTGAATTGTTTTGAAGTAATAGTAATATGAAATAACTCTCATAACTTATAGTACATGACACAATGAAAAGCATTGAAGCAAGATATATTACTAAGCCTAAGCCTTCTTTCCCAATGATTTTTTTTCTTTAAAAAATAATTTTTCAAAGATGGCTGTAGTTAATAGTTAAGACACTAAAAGGAAGAGTATTCTGTAAAGAAAAGCAATCATACCTGTAACACCTAATAGGAGCATAGAGCTCCAGTTTTCAAATCCTGTAATGATTAGCAGTATTTTCTATGACAAGTTGGAATAAAGGATTTTGCAGAGAGAAATGACAGCATGGGTAGAGATGGCCTAGAGATTGTGAAGAGAACCTGATTACAAGGGATTTTGTAGCAGTAGTAATGTGAATTATTAGTATTATAGGCCAGAGAATGGAAACCTGTCCATTTTGTCCTTGTGCTGTGGAAGTGTTACTTTGGTGGGCAGTTCTTTAGTAGACTTTTGAGAAAACAGAAAAGGCAGCAATCTGGCTATTGAGATACACCAACTTCAGAGTCAATTAGTACTGACAGCTACAAAAACAATCTAAAATTCCAACATATTCATAGAAGGCTTAATGAGTCACAAACTGCAACGATATTTCTATTAGGCCTTGGCATTCAGCTGTGCAAGAATAATGGAAAGATATATTTCCAGCTCACTACATTGCAGCATTTTGATAAAATGAAATTCTTCTGCTTTGCTCTTTTTTTTTTTTTTTTCCCTAGTGGAATGCTATGAATAAGAAATAAAAGTTCATAAAAAAAGACATTCATGCACCAGTTCTTATCCTCAAAATTTTACCACTTGCCCATATTGTACAGATACTTTTCAAATTTGTTGCAAACTATTTAATACTATAGACTTGGGAGAAGTATAATTTACATTTGTTTCAAGATACTTAAAAATTCATTCTTCATTGTACTTTTAGTATAAGCTAAGTTACTAGAGATGGTTGATAGGTTGTATATTTTTCCAGAATGGAGAGAATGAGATATTTAAATCCAAAAATATCTAAACATTTTGGGTAAAATTGCTGGGTTTATATACTGTAGAAGTTAGGAGGCTGTGCACATGCTTTAACTGGGAGGAAATTTATTGAATTTCTCAGTTATTGTAAGAGAGGTTCACAGATATTACACCGAGAACAAAATAAAAGAATAAGTTTTAAAGCACAGTATTTTACGTCTTTTCATCCCCTAGAACCAACCTTCAGAAATGCCTAAAAAGCAAAAGTGCATTGCATAGGCTTCTGCATGGACTGAGAGTTGAAAAGCAAAACAAAGATGAGTACCACATGAGCAAGTCATGGTGTAAATAAAGCATAAGTCCTGTTCACAAGTTTCCTGTGTTCTTCTGCTCTGAGATTCACTTTCAAAACACTGGAAAAAGGAAATGTGTTTCCTAGCATTCAGTTTTAGGAGAGATTCACTCTGCTGCAAGCACTTTTAAAAAGGTAGCTCTTACTAAATTCTCCTGGCAAAATCCTTAAAGCATTCACTTTTTACTTAAAGAAGCACTAATTTGGAAAAAATGGCTCAGTCTAAATACACTTCAAATACTGATTAAAAAAAAACACTGTCAGAGTAACAGCTATTAAAATAGATGTTGTCCTTTTTTTCTTGATTTCTCTTTCAGAAAGAAAAAGCATAATTCACATAAAAATTCTCTGTGCAAAATTGCAGAATGTTTAACTAGAAGGTATCTTATCAGAAATGTTATTTTTTCAAAATATATTCTACAAATTAGGGATTTTTTAATACGAGTTTGAAGATGATACTCTCTGTAATTTTTAATGCTATTACCCGTTCTTCAAAATCTTTTCTTATAAAACCAACAACCAATAATATGAGTGGTTTTATTTGTAAATTAGCTTTAACACTGAGGCCAATCAATAACAGAATGACAGGAGTCTGAACATAAACTTGATACACAATTACCTGTACTGTGGGCCTCTTCATTTTCCTGGCAAATGGAGATGATCTCCTATAAAGTGAAAAAAACCCAAAACCCACAGTGGTGATTATAATATGCATTATTTGCTTAAAGAAAATATTTAGTTTTGTGGCAGTCCTTTCTGAGATAGAGAAACAGACAAGAAGTTATTATAGTAGTAGAATATTAAAAACAAGCAAACAACAAAAAAACAACAACCAAACCACAACAAATAAATACAAAACACCATAACACCTACCTGTCCATCACCAATAGACAGACCAATGTTTTTCTAGGGAAGTACCTGTGATCTGGAATCTAATTTATCACCTATAATGTTTTATAGCCATTAACATATAATTTAAAAAACAATGGTAATGCAGAATTTATAACTATCTTGATACTTTTAAGGATTCACTTGTACTGTTCAGCCTCCTAACTTTACCTATGTTGTTACTTTATTCAAATCCACCAAATAATGTGTTTTAAGATTTGTTTGTTTGTTTGTTTGTTTGTTTGTTTGTTTTAAAGCAGCATCATTTTCTACTGTAGATGCATGGAAATATTTCCAAAGTGCTTTATCTGTAAAAATCACCAGTCTTCTTCCAAAGAAAAGTTCTCTGGATATAATTGCAAATGAAGAAATAAAGCTTCAAATACATAATTTTTAATGTTAAAAATGCATTTAAATCTACCTCCAAAGTGACAAAGACAAAAATATTTCTAACAATTCAACACTGTATTAAATTCCTAGGTTTGATGTTGCCCTGAGAATTGTATCAACAAGGGTTTTGCATCTAGAGAAACATCTGGATTCATTCTTTTCTTGCCTACTCCTGAGTCACTGTTGTCACTAACTGGAATATCAGTTCTTGTTTTAGCTGTGATGCGGGAGAAGGTAACAGAGGTGGCTTTTGAAGAATGGTAGTGGTGGAAAAGAACAAACAGCTGCAAAACTGTGCACAGACCAAGGAATAGCTTAAGGACACTGGATTACAGGCACCTTTTCTCTTTTATTCTCCAATTTTGGGACAGTTGGAGTTGCCCCAAACTGTGTTAGCAAATAGATATTTGCAGCCCTATCAGAACGATTCTCAATACCACAAGTGCCTAAGCTGAGAGCACGTCCCTCTCCTAATTCATTTTCCTCATATATCAGGTCTCCTTTTTTTCCTGAAAAAATAAGCAGGGAATTTTCATTTTGTGCAGATTGAAGTAATTTTGAGAACTATAAAATTTGTAGAAAATAGATTTTTTTGTTTTCCACCCATCTGTCACCGATTCACTGGGCTTGTGAAATATGTCATAAGAAGCCTTACAGTAAGGATGAAAGTGAGCCTCTTCATTAAATAACCAGGTCCTATTTTATGGAGTTTTTACTCAAAAAAATTCACAAAATGTATTTTCTTTGTAACAGGATGATTCAAGATCAATTAAATGACCAAAAATAGATTTAAAAAAAAATTTTTTTTTCACTGTAAAATTGAAGGGAATGGGAAAATTAGGGGAAAAAAAGAACTTTGAAAAAAATCAATAACAAGGCATTTGTTCTTTGGCATGAGTACTTTGAGGACACCAGGGGTAATGCCATGTCTTTCAATTTGATATTCCTCAAAGGAGGTACATCCAGCTACTAAAATTTTATCTTTCATTTATCAGTAGACTGTTTCTGTGACAACAGACCTTAGGAACAGTGAATCAGATATTCAGTGATATAACTTCATAAAGTTAACATTGGAGTGAATATGCCAGTTTAAACTTGCTGATGATCTGGCACAGCAACGGACTGAATTTTAGTCAGCTTAAAACAATACAGCTCCATCCTAGAAGTTTAAGAAATCTGTAGCAAAGGTTTCAAAGGAGACACCTCCTGAATAGCAGTTGCACAGTTTAAAATGGAGACAAAGCAAATCACACTCCATATACTACAAAATCCTACAAACTAGCAATAACTTAGTGACTTGGGGATATTTAAGTTTCACTGCCAGTTTTTGCTTTTATAAACACTATTTGATTTTTTAAAAAGAAAAGTATAAATGTCTATTGTTAACCATATGGAAAGAAAGTCCTCCCAGAATTAATATCTCAGAGCTATCCACATAATTTTTTTTATTAAATGATTTAATATGTAAAATAATTTTTTTCTGCAAGTTAAAAATCCTTATTTTCTTTTGCAATCTGTTCAAATGCATTCCAACTTACATACCACATATGTAGAGCATTTTTCAGATGAGATTTAAATCAAGGCAAAACTAAGGTTCAAGTACAAGTCAATGAGCTGCACTTGACTTCTTACATTTAATATCTGAATTTGGTTGCCCTGAGACTAAGTCATACTCATGTCTTTTTCAAACCATTCCAGTTTTATCAGTGTCTCTCTCTCTTGTTATTTCTCCTTGACTGGATGTTCTGCTGTGACAGATCAGCTTTCTACAGTCACAGGGTTTGTAGACTCTTGAACCAGAGGAAGAATCAAAGTGACATTCCAAATTACTTTTATGCTTCTAGCACATAAATGTCTATTAATTTATAATTAACTAAATCTATATTTGTACAGCTAGAGAGACTGAAGTCATGCAAGCAATAGTTACAGACTGTTAGGCACTACTTACAGGTTCTTTTTATTCTGCTGGTTTTGTACAGATTTTTGTAAGTCGTAATTACTAAAAAGGCTTTAAAATGGTCATTAAGTAGTAATTGAACTGTTGTTTATATACACGTTCTCCTCTCTTCAACAAAGAAGATTTAAACATTACAGTGAGCATTTTCTTAAAGGTTTCTCTAAAAGCAGACTTCGGTAGCACATGTACGTTCCAATTTTAAAAGAGAAACAAAAACAAGAAAAAAAACCCAAAACCACCACAGAGTAGCTCAAACTGCCCAAAGTCATCCTTGTAATTTTTTACTTAACTTTGGTAAGATTAATCTTATCTACCCTGGAAAATTACAGTGGAGTAACTAGTAGCTGCTTGGCTAGCTTAGGGAACCTGTGTTCAGTGTGCTACATCTCATGAACCTGTTTGGAGGAATGCCACCCTCTCACTGCATTGTTCAGGTGGCAAAGGATTCCCTTTAGAAGGCAAACCTTCTGAAATTTAAGAGTAGACAATTTCAGCATTGGATCTTTAACTCTGTTTCTAGATCTAGATTGAAGTCGTCAAGTTGAGAACCAAATGAGGAATCCATTTTAAGGCATGTGTTCATAAATTTTACATTTTTCAAGTATTTATGTACTTTTAACATGCTTCACTGCAGATAAAATATATAATTGTAACATTAATCAATGAAATAATGTTTATTTATAATGACCTCTGACTATCTTAGGATTGTCCTGTCAAACTTACTCTAAAAAGCAAAACCAAAATATCTTGTAGTGTTAGCAACAGGACTTCCAGAATCTGAGGAATAAATAGTAAAAGTATAGGGTTAAACCAAAAAGTATAAGGCATTATTACTCAGTACACATCAACATACTTCTAAAGGGGAAAAGGTAGGGAAGTTACTTGAATAACAGGGAAAAAAAAAACCAACTTACTGAGAAGTCTTTAAAAACCTATATTTAAGTTTTCTGTTTCTATTTTCTATTTTAACTTTCACTCTCATTTGGAATACAAAATGAGGTCAACTTAAAAAAATTAAGGAAATATTACCTGTAAAGAACCTTCTGCATTTGAGTTTCTCCCATCATGACTTATATCCACATTACTGTCACTTTCACTTTCATCTTCATCACTTCCAGTAACAGATGAGAGAGAAGATACGAAATGAAGTCCCTTTTTGATAGAAGAACATTGAACGTGTCTAAATAAAAAAAGTCAAACACTGTAACCCATACATTTACTTTTGAATTACATCTTCATAACAACTATTCATAAAATTTTGTGCCCCCCCCCTTTATTATGATATCTTAAAAGGGCATCAGAGAATACACCTATGGATAATTCCTTATCGTTACCGGCTTGGCACTACCCACATATCTATGTTCAAAAGACCTGAACTGTTGCCCTCCTACCTGGTCCTCAAGAAATCAAACCCCAAGTCAGCTGAGGAAAACTAGATAAGGAAGCCACAACTGAATAAATCTCTATGTTATGTAGAGAAGAAAAAAAATTGTAATGTGTACTACTTAAACGAAGGTAGGGCAAAAAAAAGTGTTTTGTGTCAGAATAGTTTTTGTCTTTTTCCTCAAAATGGGTCTCCATAGCTACCAGACAGCTAAAAGACATGATAACCAAGGAAACCTGTGCAAGGCCTATTCTGGTTGGAGTAAAATAAAACTCTGTTGCTGACTTCAGTGGAAGCAGAAGTAATAACTGATGGAAATATAAATAACTCCTTGCTTCTTAAGTGAACTAGGAGAACAAGACCAAACCAATGGTGCACACATGTCAATTAGACTTAAATTCCATGTTGCTACTGCAGCAATAAAGAACAGAGAAAAGTACAAGCATGTGTTTTATCTTGCCTCTTTCTTAAGGACTGAGATAATGAGATATCAAGATCATCAGCAGCAACAAAGTAACAATTATCTTGCCTTTGCAAGCTTCAAAATATTTTAATAGAATAAAAGTAAGGGATTAAAACTGTTTCAGTCTCAATTGTGTATCAAAGTCCCTTATCTTATTTAGGTAGTTAATTAAATCATAAGAGATTAAATTAGCTGATTGTCATGGACACTTAGCACATTAAATAAACTGTCCTCGACCAAATGGAGTAAGTTGACCATGAAGCACTCTATTAAATATGAAAAAAACCCAATATAAAATATGTCAACATGCAAATATTGCAACATCTTAATTATTATTCTCTTATTCTTTAATAATAACCTTTTAATGAATATTGCCTAGAGCATTGCTGTATCTTTTTACTCCTTTTATTTAAAAACAAGAAATAAGTAATGTATTTTTATATAATAAAATGCAACTGTATAAGCAAAAAAAAAATACTCCCAGAATACTCCAAGGTTATTTTCATGTACAAATGCTGTTGCAGAACCTGCCAAGTATGTAATTTATTCAGTTCACTTACAGATGTACATAGCAAAAGGTGTACACACATTAAAAAAATATAAACACCTCCATCAATTTACAAATTGTTATTGGACTCCATCTCAAGAAAAGAAATATACCGCAGAATAACAAACTTTTTGGTGCTCACGTGGTATGTGATACATTCAATATTTCCTCAGTCAGGAGTTCAGTCAGAATAAAAAAAAAACATCAGTAATTCTAGCAGTTGTCTACCAAATGACCACATCATAAGCTGAAGCCTGACAGAAATGTATTATGCAATGGATTGTAGGGAAAAAAAACCAAGGCCCTGATACATTTTATTTTCTTTTAGTGAACAAGTATTGTGCTGAATACTGAATATCGACTAAGCCATCCATACATCTGAAACTTCTTCTCTAAGATAGCCTGTATACCTTGGTTTCTGAGGCTGTATGGGAATTCCAAATAGTCTTTAACACAAGACATTTATATAGGTAGGTTTTGAGCATGAGATTCTTCACCTGCACTCTCAGCTTCTTGTACAAACTATAATGAACAGAGAACAGCCTGCTGTATTAATAAACATTGACATTAATTATTCCAGGCTAAATATTTGACACCCAGAAAAATACTGACTGGCCCACCAACGACTTCCTTGTCATCTTCAAGAACTGAAAAAGACCAGTGATTGGAAGAAAAGTTTGAAAGACATCAAAGAATATTCCTGGTGGAAGGGATCTATTGAATATTCCTCCTCTTTGGAGCAGAGAAACTGGCAAAGTGGGTTTGCCTGACAGAGCTCCCAGCCCTTCCATGTCAGATGCCCTGAGCACTGTGCATCCACCTAGGGGACTGTCTGTACAGGGTGTGTGGGACAAGTAGGAACCCACCCCTCAGCTGTGTGCACTCACACCTCCTGGTTGGCTTTCTCACAAGCATGTGTATTATTAGCAGATGGTAAGGGGCACCATATAAAGTTTAGAGCACCCTAACTTGCACCTCCACTGGGAGGTGTGTGCAAGTAGAACTTCCAGAGCAGAAGCTGTGCTTGGAATTCTCAATGCCAGGAGGGCACATATAATTGCATGCATACGTGTGATAAGAAATTCTTGCAATTAGTTACAGAAAGGTGTTTGGAAGCTTGTAGGTGTTTATTAAAATGTTCTAAATGTCTAATACAGTGGTTTATCTGTTGTATTGCTGATATTGATCCTAAACATACAGTTCATTGATTTCTAATTAATTAGGTGACATAAATAAATCAGTATAGTGGTCTGACCCTGATGTACTATAAACTACAAGACCTGTGCAGTTTTTTCCCGTGACACAAGTGAACATAAGCCATTGTGCTTTCACAATGACTCAGACTAACAATAGGATGGTAATGCTGAAACTACATTGAATACTTACATGTCTGTGGGTATTGTGATAAGATTCAATTTGTAATTAAGAAATAAGCTAGCAATCTCAACATGTTCTTCAGGTTTTTCTACCACAGGCTCTGGAAAAAAGCAACTTGTTAATTATATATTCATAAGAATTACTTAATACTATAATTTTGATAAATAATTTATGTAGAGGATTCATCACCCCTAAATAATTCTCCAAGTATCACTGTATACACTTGAATGGAAGAGAATAACTGGGGATGGCTTTAGGTGATGTATCATGGAAAAAAAAAGTGCTAAACATTCTGATCCTAAATATCCAAGGTATTAAAAGTGTGCTTAACATTTATCATGGAATCAGAGAATGCCTGGGGTTGGAAAGGGGCCTTAAAGATCATCTGTTTCCAATCTCCCATGCTATGGACAGGGCCACCTCCCACTAGACCACGTTGCTCCAAGCCCTATCCAATCTCTCCCTGAATACTTTCAGGGATGAGGCATCCACAACTTCCCTGGGCAACCTCTGCCAGTATCTTACCACCCTCTTACTAAATAAATTTTTCCTAATGTCTAACCTAAATTTACCATTTCACAGTTTAAAACCATTCCCCCTTGTCCTATCACTCCATGCCCTTGTGAAAAGTCCCCCCTCAGCTTTTGTAGGCCCTCTTTAGGTACTGGAAGACCCCTGTAAGGTCTTCCTGGAGCTTTCTCTTCTCCAGGCTGAACAACCTCAACTTTCCTAGCCTATCTTCATAGGAGAGATTCTCCACCCCTCTGATCACCTTTGGGGCCCTCCTCTGGACTCACTCCAGTAGCTTAATGTGCTTTTTTGGTTGGGGGATGCAGAACTGGACACAGTACTGCAGGTGGGGTCTCATGAGAGAGCAGTAGCTCTATCCACAGTAGTTCAAAACAGCTATGGCTGCAGATTTTGCCTTTGCTAACTTCCTCTGTTTCATATTTCAGTATATTTTGCTGACATGCCTGTAACGTTTTCATGTTCAAGCTATTTATTTTCATGCATTTAACCCCATTATGCAGTACAGACAAATCCTAGAACAAGTTTACCTCTAAGCTATGAGTTGTTGTAGCAGGACTAGTCACCTACTTTAAACGTTTATAAGATGTTCAGAAGCTTTCATGGCTCTGCATAAGAGACCTCTGCATTACTTTGATGATACTCTTTTATTTTCTCCATTAGTGTGTTTTTTTTTAGAGATAAAGTAAGAAACTTCTTAAAGCATTTAAGAAATAATAGGGCTAGGAGAAAGTAATTTAAAATTGCCAAAAAAAAAAAAAAAAAAAAAAGTAACCTTAGGGAAATTCCACCGAAATTAAACTAGTCAGGTAAGTATAGCTCTGACAATATGTATAACAATTAAAATACAATTAAAAAATTATTTTGGAGGTTTGAGAAGACAAACCTTGGGGTTCAGATGTCACAATAGTTTCCTTTTTCAGACGGAAAAGTTTCCAGTGAGGAACTGGTGGTGGCTCTGGTGGTGCTACTAAAGGACAGGACCTAGTTCTAGTGATCAGGACAGGATGGCTAAATATGTGGGAAAGTCCATACTGCCTCAACTTTTCTGAAGAATCAGCCTAGGAAACATGGAAAGATAATCTGTCAGATCTCCTTTCTCATTATCTCTCACAAAAAGAACAGTATGCACACAAAAGTATCTCATGGCTTGGATAATGAAGAAAAAAATAGTTCATCTTACAAGGCTATCTAAAAATATTCTAATTAGAATTTGATATGCAGCAGAAAAAGTATAATTGAATACTTAGGAGTCTTTACATATATTTTACTATTTATAATAGATTCACACATTCTTTCAATTTATTTATAGAACCATGTTCTTTTAGGTGCTACAGAAAGTAGTGAAGTAGAATGAAGCTGTAAGAAAACAACGGTAGCAACATTTTGGTTTAAATAAAAATACTTTTGCCACGGTAGAATGTCCTTACTTCACTCTGGATTTATAAAGCAGCACAATTCTAAAAGTAAGTGGTCTATTAGTTAACTTGTGAAACCTCCATAATGCAATGTGACTTTGAACCAGTGTATCACTAAAGTTAAGTTTTTAATCTGCTGGTTTATTTATAAATCTGCTGGCTTATTTATAAAACACAGTTAAGGCAGTGCAGTTGACCCATACACCGAAGACCTTTGCCACAGGCGTAAGAGCAGTTTTAGATGTGGACATTAAGTGGTGCTCTTCCCATTACAATAGTAATGGTCCAGTACTTAATGTTTTCACTACTGAAAGTTCTGTTACAAGATTTGTAAATTCTTTTTCTTTTAAAAATACACCTTCTTTTACTTGCTGAATAAATCACACATAACTTTTTTCTTTAACATGCTCAAGAACAACTCTTTGATTGCTCCTGCTCATTGTCAAATGCTCCTGAAGTTCTGTAGCTACAAACTGCAAAGAATACAGTTGTGGTTTTCAGAGTTATTGGAAGGGAGATCATATCAAACACAGTAAGCTACACAAGCAATATATCAGCCACCTTTAATCCATGAATTTTTAAAGATATATTCATAAGTGGTATCTTGATCCACACAATTTCAATGTAACCTAAAAATGCAAGCTAAAACATCCAAGATGAGAAAAGGTTCTGAAGAAGACCAGCTAAGTGCCATAAAGGAGAACTTGTGAGCTGCTGAGTAGAAGACAGATTTGAATGACTCAAATATTGATCTTTTTCTTTTATTTGAGCAAACTTAAGACAACTAAATTCAAGCCATATCAACCCAAGGACACATGCACTAGAAAGCAAAGCTAAAAGTGATACTGCAAAAATTCTGGAAGGAAATTCTGACACAATGCAGTCAATAAGAAAATTTTCTCCAAATTTAGGGGGGAACTCTTACCCAAATGAATCCATTCTTCCAAACTTCACTTATTTCTATCAGTGTAGTATGTCTCAAGCTTGAAAATAGGCTTTTTTAACCCCCATAAAAATCTCTACATCTAATTTATGTCAACTTCCATTTTTCTATCAGTCTTTACTAAAATACTGGTTCACATATAAAGATTAGTTTGTCTCATCCTATTTGGTCTGCCATGCCTCTTTTTTCTGTAATCTTCATACCTTAACAGTCTGAAGCCAAGTTTGAGACTCAAAGCCTTATGTAGCAGCAGGAAATACATAACTCTATCACACTGTTTCCAGTTTACTTTTTGATGAGTAATATCATTTATTATTTGCAAGAAGACAATATTTTCAGAGACCTTAAATGAAAATAAAATCCCAGAGAACAAGCTAGTCTTCTAAACAATATAAAATATTGTTCTAAAAAGAAAATAGTGCAGGAGTTATGCACAGTAAAGTCTAACACCTGCAAGCCATTTCTGGAAACTGATTTTATGCAGCCTATCAGTTTCCTGAGAACACAGTTTAAACTTTAGTATCCTAATTACAATAAATATTATTAAAATGTACAAAAAAATAAATCTAATTAATAATCAACTCAAGCCTGCTCTGGAATTATAAATAGCTTTCTGTAGAGTGTAAGTGATTAAATGGGAATTTAAATATTGTTTTCACCCCAGCTGCATGAATTGCTACACTCCAGCTGCTTTCACCAGTTACAACACTAATGAAAGAAGTGGATATAAACATGTTATTTTTTTCTAGAAGAACATATCAGATAATGTATATCAGAGAATCCATCAACTCTAGTCTTAAAAGAACCTAAAATTCATGTTTTTCAAGTAGCCCTTAAAATCACGAATCTTTTTATTCAGTAGTATCTCATCATAATGCATTCTCTACTCCACATCTAGTCTCTCCCACAAGACTTCAGCTTGTGGGATCCAAGGGAAAGTGAAGTAGAACTGAAAAAATGAGCAAGCTTTGGCAGGAAAATGCATGTTCAGAAAACAGAAGTAGGGAAATGTTAATTTAACTGATGCTCATTACCTGGCTTCACTACACTGATTTAATTATTTTTGTAATAACATAGCTGGTAGAAAATGAAACTCCCTGATAACTAAGTTATGCTTTCCTGTCCTGAGAGCACAAAATCTTACCATCTTCCCTAATGAAAAAATATCCTCTTCAAATAAATGCAGTGGTATGCAGACAGCATACATGACCATTTCTGGCTGGGGTATCACAGAAGATTCTACAGAGAAAATATCAACAGGTTTTAGAACAAAGAGTAAATAAATGAATATTAGTGTTATTCTGCTATCTTTGTCTTATTTTAATTATTTTTTTTCTTTGTCTGACTCTTATTTCATTCAAAACAAGAGCTCATTGTAAAGTACTCAGAAGGGAAGCTACGGATTTAAAAAACACATTGTTTTAATCCTTATCAATTTTTCTATTTAGACCATCAGCAACATCTGCATATTATATGTCTTTTACAACAGAAACTACAACTTCAAAATGCTCCAGAAAGTGTGAGGGGGTGACTTTATAGCTCCTATACCACACACCTTATGAAGCTTGTGTCCCTGTACTTTTGCCACAGACAAGGCATTAAGTGCAGAAGCTCCCTCATTTTGTTACCCCTAGAAATCTGCTGTACTGGCCAACCACACAATCTACTCATATCTGTGTCTGTGAAAGAAACCACTGCTAATTCTCACATGATTAATAGAAACCAAGGCTGGCTGTACCTTGACCTAAAAGAGCTTAAAGAAGGTTTCTCTAAGAATAGGCATTTTCTGTCATACAAAATAAAAGCAAAGCTGTCTGCATACAAATTTAAAAAAAAATGGGAAAGAAAGGAAACAGATAAGCAGATGGCTGGAAAATGAAGTTTATCAGACTTTAAATCCTTTTTATGGAGAAGGTATGCAACACTTCTTTCTTAAACCAGTATGATATCTCTGCATCTTTAATATTCTTCAAGAAATTCAATTACTTGATTAAATATAAGGTGATGGTAAGTCAGAATTACTTTCCAGTAGATTCTTAATATTCCTCACTGCATGCTTGCCATTCCCATGTTAACTACAGCTCTAATGTTAGCAGTGGGCTCAAACTTATTCAAAAGCAAGGCTAAAATCTAGGTTTAATCTAAGACTCTAATGACATATCTGATCTTATAAAATACAGCAGTAGTAGCTACGATATCCTACACATTGCAGAACAGTATGTGCCACAAAGCACATGGATCTCATTGCTTTTAAAAAGTGCTTCTCAAATAAAAGTATTTAAGCAAATACTAGGTGGAATGTAAAGCTATCATACTCAGTCTAGATAGGCTGTGAAATAAAATGTCTGCAGGGCAGTCAAGAAACAGCAATAAACAAATCATTAGGGCAGCAAATAATTAACCAAGAACACCATATTCACTTAAATAATAGTATTACAATATTAGAAAGATTTGGTACCTTTGTATTTTGTCAGTAGCTTTTAAAAATAATACATTATTTGACCCTTTTTCACTTCACAAAAAATGAGGAGGATGTATGCAAACTATTTGCCAAGGATACTATTGATTAGAGTGAATTCACCATCTGGGGAAACTAGTTGAAAACAATAGCCTTGAGAAAACTGTATTATTAGATGAAAAATATTATACAGTACAACAAAACAGACTCAGCAAAGCCTATTATTTATATCCATCAGTGTGGATTTAAGAATTTTGCAGTGCTTTCTTAAAAATTTCTGAATCCTTGTAGCTGTTCATGTTTCACAGTTGCAGCTTTGCAAATTCATTTATAGGGAATGAGTAGTACACAACCTGAACAAAAACTTGAGTCCCTGGGAGAAGGGAAAGTATCATTTGAATATCCAGTCACTGAAAAATAAAGGCTGTGAATGAAAATTGTTGGGTTTGATAGTTGTTTACTGGCTTTGAAGACTTGTAAAGAATTTTCTCACTGTATCTTAATGTCTTCCTTAAATATTTTTTGTCAAATGAGAGCAGATGGTAAGTTTTAACTTTCCAAAACACTTCAGTTGAATTAAATATCATTAGGTGTGCTCATATGTAAACTCTGCTGCTGTGCTCCATATGGACTGGCTTTGCCTATTGAAGGGTATTTTTTTAAATCCTCAGGAAAACAGCTGTTCTGGGTTGATGCAATGCCATTTTTGGTAGCAGGGCAGGGGTCCCCTACCCCAAGAATGGCTCTTGCAAGTAGCTGGAATAGCTCTCCCTGCTCCAAGATGCCTGGCCCATCCTTAGGCTATCATGAACAGAAAGATTTTCTCCTCTGCCATTAACATGTTCAAGAAAAGGAGATACATGGTAGTTAGGAGCAGCACAGAGGAGAAGGGGGAGGTGAGAAAAAGCAACAAGTGGAGAGAAAGAACAACACCAGAAGAGAGATCAGCACCAGAGGAGAACAGTTCTAAAGCAGAGTGACCAAGGCTTGTGAGGAAGGAGAAGCAGAAGGCACCTGAAGAGATTTTCTTTACATCCCATGGTGAGAACAGGCATCCCGTGGTGCCTGTCTCCTCCACTCATGGAGGAGCCTGGGGGAGCAGAACCTGAAGGAACACGGTGGTGCTGGTGTTGTGGACCTGCCGCCCATGTGGAATCCTGGTGGAGCAGCTGTGGACCTGCAGCCTCGGGAAGATCACGTGGCAGATGCTGGGAACCTGCAGCCATGGAGGGGACTGTTCCCAAAATAGCCTATGGCTCTGTGGGCCACCCACAATGGAGCAGTTTGATCACAAAGAACTGTGTCTGGTGGGAGGGACTCGCATTAGGGGGGTTCACTAAGGAGTTTCTCCCGGGGAAGGGACTCCACGATGGAGTAGGGAAAGACTGCGAGGAATCCTTTTCCCTGAAGAGGAAGAAGTGGCAGAGAACAACCTGTGATGAACAGACCTTAAACCCCACTTCCTGTCCCCCTGTGCTGCTTGGGGGAGGAGGTGGAGATATTGAGAACAAAGTCATTTGGCCTTGGGAAGAAGATAGGGGTGGGGGAAAAGTATTTAAGCTCTGATTTGTATTTTCTCTCTGTCCTGTTTTGATTTGATTAATGATAAATTAAATTGATTTTTCCATGAGTCTATTCTGCTCGTGAGCATAATCGGTGAGTGAAAACCTCACAGCCCTTGTCTTGACCCACTATGTTCTGGGTGGCTTTCCTCCTCACCATCCCATAATGGGAAAAGGGGAATCACATGGGAGTCACGTGGTTGTTTCATCACTGGCCAGGCTCAAACCGTGACAACAGCCTCTGTGCTTTTCAGAATTGGTATAAATGTTGCAGAATAATATGCATTTGAAAACGCAGAACAAAATATTAGGCTCCAGTCTCTACTTATAAGTGAAAACCCTTTTGATCAAGCAAATGGAAAATGAAAAGGACTTAAGAGTTACATGTTATGTATCTTATTGACTCTCATGGTTAACATTACATATCCACTTCCATGATTTCAAAAATCTAAAAACATAATAATAATAATATCTTAACAGTTTTGTGACATAGAAAATATTCTTTACTCTCATTACGATACTGGTATCAAGACGCAATGAGACATAGAAGAAATAAATGTCTCGTTTGTACAACAAACTCCCAAATTCTCCAGTGCATTCTCTGGTGGAATAACAGTCCATCAATTCAGAAATTATTAGGAAAACCATTAAACTAGAAACATAAATGGAAATCAGAGCAGTGGCTCTTTATAGGAACAAAGACCCTAAGCAGCTCATACTGTATTATTATAAAAAATATTTATGGAAGGAATGGACTGCCCAGGGAAGTTGTGGAGTCAGGATCCCTGGAAGTATTTAAGGAAAGGCTGATGTGGCACTCAGTGCCATGGACAAGCTGATGTGGTAGTGTTAGGTCATAGATTGGACTTGATGATCTCAGAGGTCTTTTCCAGCCCCAATAATTCTGTGGTTCTGTGACTCCTAGGTAGGAAAGGAGTTATAGTTACTAGAAGAAAAGGCTGATGAGAAATGCAGATTGAATGCTAAAACTGGTCCATAGGAACATACAAATTGTCTGCAAAGGCTTCCCAAGAACTGTCTGGCTGACAAGCCACAGGACCAAAGAGCTCGTTGCTCTCAAGAAGAGCCCTGATGCATCAGGTGAAGGGCTTGCTTTTCTGCTGAGTCCACGCAATAGGATGAACAGAGGTTCAATGCTTCAAGGATCCCACAATTCCTACTGTATTGGGTCTGTCTGGGACAAAGCTAAATTTCTTCAGAGCAGCCCATATGGTGCTGTGTCTCAGATATGTGACAAAAACAGTGCAATGTGTCTGGCACCTATTGCTGATTAGAGCTTATAAAGCACTAAATCCTTCTGATTCTCACTCTGCTTCCCCAAGGAGTACACTGGGTGAGGAAGAGGTTCAGTCTTTGTGATTGCTTCCTCCATCCTGCTGGTGGGGAGTGAGTAAACGAGTGGGGGCTTAGCTGCCAAACAGTGTCAGCCAACCACATTATAACCCACACAAAATCAAAAGCTTGTAGGAGAAGTTTCTGCATACTTTGAAGTAACAGATATGTCTCTGTGTATGTACTACAGACGGTAAAGGTACACAATGAAAACAAAAAAGCCTTTCCATTTTAGAGATAAAATATAAGCAATTACAAGAGTTGCTAAATACCTCTTTAGAAATAATTCCTGTTTATCACAGAAAGAAGAACAATTCCCTAAAGTACTCACAATAGGCAGAGTGAAAACTTGCAGTAGGGCAATAATGCACTTTTATGGTTCTGGGAAGGAAATATTTTTCAAGCCACTTACACTGGAAGAGGAAGAGGAAGAGGAAGAGGAAGAGGAAGAGGAAGAGGAAGAGGAAGAGGAAGAGGAAGAGGAAGAGGAAGAGGAAGAGGAAGAGGAAGAGGAAGAGGAAGAGGAAGAGGAAGAGGAAGAGGAAGAGGAAGAGGAAGAGGAAGAGGAAGAGGAGAGGAAGGTTTTTTGTGGGTTTTGTTGTTGGTTTTTTGGGTTCTTTTCTTCAGTACAGAAAGACAGTTTACCACTAGGACAAATCTTGGTCCAATATGACTGGCCATAAACTGCCAAACATTCACATAGGTTTACTTCACCTTTTGAAATCAAACACAAGCTACTGCAGTACTATTCTTAATATGATAGAGGATTTTAGTAGGTTAAAACCTGCAATTTTTAAACAATTTTTCAAAACCAAAGCCCTTTGCTTTACATGTCTCTCCTGCTTGCATTTTTAGATTCAAAAGGACAGTACTTACTTTTACGTAAGGTCTGAGAATGTGGGCCCTCTGCCAATACTTGCAAAGAGTGATGTGCTTCCTTGTTCTTTTCTTTTTCTCCATCTTTGGTTTTCTTCTTTCCTGTTTCTTTATGCTCTGTTTTATCTATTGAGCAAAATAAAGATTAAATATTTTTCTTTTTCAGATACAAACTTTCAGTCATGAATTCTCATACTGTGTAAATGTATTACTAGCATTTCAGATAAATTTTTAAAAAACTCAACCACAAACTGTTTCAGAGGAGTTGGGAAAGAATTAAGAACTAATGTAATTCAATTCAAAATAAAAATTAAAAAATCTGAAGATGAAAATGCAGAATTATTGAGAGGGGCTAGGAAGGTTTAGGTCTCACCTTCTGGTTAATACACAACTCTCTACTCCTTACTCTAATGTTTGGAATTCTGAAATTGCTGGCATCATGCCAAATATTTTCTTCCTGTCCTTGCACCAGAAATTTCTGAAAAGATCTAACACAGATGAGGCAGAGGTTCCAAAAGACATGCAAGAAGAAAGTCTCGCACAGGCAGAACCTACTTTCAAGCCTTAGAATTCACATAATATGAAAATACAATTCTAATGAAAAAAAAACATCTCAGACATTACTACAGCATCTGAGTAGAGCCTCAGAGTTGGAGGCTGAAGTTTTAGGCAGGATTAAATTTACAAAGTTTTCTAGGAATAAATTACAGCACCCTGTAAATAATAAATTACAGCACTGCTGTTTCCAGTGGCTGTTTGCTTGTGTAGGGTAGGTCATAAAATGCTAGCAAGAATTTCTAAGAGGGGAGAATAATCCTGCAGCCAGGTCTCTTCTAATATTTTCCTAACAATTTTGATAATTAGGACTTAGCATTTGGGATTCAAAGTGAGGAAGGCAGGCATTTTTCTGAAAATCTAGGAAGAAACAGAAATTTTAGTGTATTAATTGTACCTTCCAAAGACTGCAGAAATGTAGAGAAATTGCATCCAAACCTTCAAGTTAAATCAGCAACTAAGAAAACTCAGTCTCAAATATAAATGCTCAAGAGTAACATACTAGAACAGGTAAGTTTCTTAAATCTAATTTTTTTGCATTTCAATGTTAATAGGATTAGCAGCTCTTGAAGAAAATTAGTAACTATACCTAGCAGTGTAAACAGAAAAATTGCTATCAATAGAAATGCAGGTAAACATTGGAATGCATTTGTCAGAAGCCCATGTAGGTAATCATGCTTTTAACACACATTATGAAATTAATAATTTAATGGTGGTCAAAGTAGCATTGCCTTTGGGAAAACTGTAACCTCTCGGATTGTTTTCCCTCTGCAAGGAAACAGTCTGTAGAAAAATGGTTGTGCCACAGAGATGAACAAATCTCTGCCAGAAAATGAAGCTGTTTGCATAACAGAGACTGGTACTGCTTCTGATGAGATCTCTAGTTAAAACTTGTTAGAATCTACAAGCATTGCAACATGGTCAGTGAAACAACAGCAAACCCACAGAGTTGCATGTAAAGAAATACAATTTAAAAGCCAGAGGTTATGCTAACTTGATTTATGCTAGGCTTACAAAGATAACACTGTCTAAAATTACAGACCTTTCACAAGTTTATCAGATTTCTCTGCTTTCTCAGCTTTATGTGAATGCTTATTCACAGATGCAACTTCATTTTTTTGGTCTGAGACTTCGGTCTCTTTAGGGTTTGTATCTGACTCAGTAACATCGATTTCTGGAGTTTTCCTACTTGGCAACTTGAATTCTGGCACAGTCTTTTTCAAAAAGCCCCAGACTTTGTCCAAGTATCCAGGCCTTTAAAAAAACCCACACATATATGTCAATGATAATGATATTTGCAATGAGAAAAGGAAGCATTATATTAATTTAGGCAACACTATATTACAAATGACAGTACAACTCATAGAAAAGTTATTGGATAATTTTATTCTTATTTATTAAAACAGATTTTGTATATCAGTTAAGAGACAGATTATGAACAGATCCATAAGAGCTGGTGCTTAGAGCAGCACACAAATAAAGCATCCTTTCTATAGTTTTTTAGTAGACAAAAAGTTACAGCAAGGAAATTTGCAGACCACTTTCCTAGTATACACCACACTGCAAAATAACTTGATTCTGACTCTGTACATCAAAAGCCTTCTCAGAAGTACTTCCAAACCAGGTTTTCCCAATTGTTTCAGCACAGGTAATTCCACACCTCTCCCACTGATTCCACAAGTAACAACAGGTTTTTGATATGATGTGACAGCTGCAGCCCTACTTTTTCTCCATAGAAACTCAATGATTCCAAAATAACTAAAACTGATTGATTCTTTTCAGAGCCATAAATAAGCTTCATGCAAGCTAATGCCATGCAACCTTTAAAAAAAAATAAAAAATTACTTGTCCAATGAGTTAAAGCCATCTTACACTATCATTAAAAAAAATCTGTCCTATTCACATTTCCTTATTCCTTACTGTATCTGCAGTAAGTGCCTGAGTCATGAATACTGGTTTTGCTTTTGCAGTTGTACAACTTACTACATAGAGAAACAAAATGTAGGTTACTTAGATTTCTAAGTCCATGGGCTACATATACCCTACTGTAAGACACTAGTACATCAAAAATGTAAATTGCAGGCAAAGCCTGGGACATAAAAATTGCAGAAATAAAGGTTAAAATAGCCTTTACAGAATTACACCTAAATAAATCGTACACATATCTAAACAATTTGTTATCAAGGTATTCATCAGAAAGTGTACATCGAAAGGGAAAAATGTGTAATTAAAAAAAAGTCTAAATATCTGGTGCCTGCATTCAAGTCATTAATTCTGTAAAAAGTATGTCAAGCTGGAAAATTATGTCTGTTCTCAAAACCACAAAGTAGAAATGATGTATACTGGATACCTGAAAAATGTTCCTATAGGTTGGAAGTACTATTTTGGCTTGGAAATAAAAATATATCAACTGTTCTGATCTAAAAGGTGAAAACACCACACTAGCTGAATTTGATTACTTCCAAATTCATGACATATCCTTTCTTTAGTACATTCAGATACAAGGTTATTATTACTGGCAGACTTTTCTTTTCTGCTATATTCTATATATTAGACGGAACAGATTTCTCTAATCTCTGTTTCACCACAGTGGTTAATATTAGTTAAATATAATTAATTTTATAAAGTACAGATATACTTTTTATAAAGTACAGACAAATAGCTTTAGAAGCAACTGTATGACCTACCGCAATAAAACTGCATTCCCTGAGGGCTCATTTATCAAGTGCCAGAATGAAAAAACATAGATTTCCCAAAGTTGATGCTGAAGCACTTTTAGGGGTCAGTTTTATTTTTTATAATGCCTTATAGAATTAATTATTGAACAACCAATATGCAAATTATTTAATGGAGGAACTTACTGGAGAGGGATAACTTCTGGTATCCACCCAGTCAATGCATGTAGAATTGTGAATTCCTCCAGCTCTCTTTTTCCAGTTGCAAGTATACTATGAGACAAAAGCAGACATTATCCAAACTTATAATGTACTATAATATAATCAGCTCACAGTAAACTCTACTCTACATAGCTTTCTGTAGGAGCAGGTCCATACACAAACAGAATAGCTTGCTGAAAAATAAGTCATTACTCGTGGTATTAGGAGTTTTCCAAACCACTGCCTGATTTGTTTTAATGCTTTTGCATCAAGCCCATTAGTTTAGTGTTCCCTCTAGTACAACAACATAGTTTCAAAACTGTTAGCAAGCACACTAGGTATACTAGCACAATGTAAAGCCTCTTTTTGAAGGGGTAGAGAATGTGGATTTGAAGTCCTTCACACTAGAAGGGGATATGAATCTAGAACTTCCATTTCCTGAGCAGCTGTTCTAAATCCCAGGTTACTATGCAAAAGCTGGATGTATTTCCACTGTACAGAACACTCCTTCAAATCAATAGTGTCTCCTACTCTCTGGAGAGATTTCCATCTGTACCTCCTGAGAGGACCAAGACTAAGGATACTAGTTCTTAGCCAAGACTTACCCTTGTGCTCTGACAAAAGGCAGTATTTCAAACATGTTCCTGCAAACAGTTTTCTTGTGGGCAGCTCTAGGCAACTTCCTAGCCTGTGCAGAAGTACTTTATTTAGATCACTCTTCCAACAAAGATAACTTGATATTGACCAGAGCAGGGAAATCTGACTATCCAGTTCAGTGTGTTTTGAATTATTTTCTGAAGCTTAGTCATTTAAACACTTGGTGTTTATTGCTCATCTCATAGAACCTGTGCCCATAATTGTCAATCACTGCACCATGGGCCACTCCCTGCTTTCCAGGTCAGTTTTGGGGAAATGGGTCACCAGACAGGCCACAACAGCAGAACTGTAGCAAAAGCAGCAAAAGCAGCTTACAACACCCCATTTACAATAATAGTTAAGACTAGTTAAGGCTGACAATTAAAGCTCCATTAAGACTTCTGGACATTTCCATTTGGCAGAAAACCACATGTGAAAGTTTTTAGGAATAATAACAAGCAGATAAAGCAAAGAGGGAAAAATATTTTCTCAAAGTTTTCTGTGCGCAAGTTTACAAACACACCCAAAAAGAAAACACTCCAACTTCATAGCTACAGAGGATTTTGCTTTACTGATTTACAGTGTCAGCCTTCAGAGAAGTGTATAGTTGTCATTAGAAACCTTTTTACAGAATCCTTTTCGACATTCCTGGAGGTGTTTAAGAAGCTTTTAGATGTGGTACTTTAAGACATGACTTGCTGGTTGTAGTAACTGGATTACGTTTGGACTTGATGTACTTGAATGTTTTGTCCAACCTTAACGATCCTATCATTATAATTCTATGAAAATGTGTTTCCCATATATACTAAAACAACTTTTTGAAAATTCCACATGCCTTCACAAAACAAATCGAAAGTGAGATGAGTAATTGTACCTGGTATTTGCCAGTTTAATGATGGCTTTGGAGAGCAACATTGGCCAAAGTTCAATTTCACAAGTAGTAGCTGGTAGTAACAAATTATCCTCTTCATTGAAAGGCATTGTGTCATCAATAATGATCTTTCTCCAGCACCCCTATGACAGAGGGAGGGGAAGGAAAGAAAAAAGAAGACACCAAGTTTGTGGGCTGGAAACAACCTGTATGTAAGAGAGCTTTGAACATTTTAACAAGAACCCAATTCTACTGTGATTTGATTTACATTACTTTAAAAGAAGTTCTCATATAATATCTGAGAAGCATGGAAACAGTATCCATAGCATTTTATTACTGCTTTGACTCACTTATTTCAGACATCATTCTAATTGCAGCTGTTTCCAAATATATTTCCTCTTTCATATGTGTAACACATCATGTGTGTGCAGTCATTGCTGTTTCACCAGCTGCCATGACAGACATCTGAGAAACTGTGATGATTAAAAAAAGGCTCAACTAAGATACCAGTTCTGCAAATGCCTCTTTAAGACCTTAGTCTGGAAAATAATTGTTACATAAGCAAGTCCTGCTTGCTTCCCATAACAACCTGGAGACATCGGCTGCAGTAGTGAGTCTCCTGGAAACCATTATGATTGTACCTTACAAAACACTGCAGGAAACAACAGGAAATGACCAAATATAACAGATTTCCAGGATAAGGAAAAAACAGGTAAGACAAGACACTGATGTCTCCAACACCAGATGTTTCATCAGTAAACTGAGCTGGCATCAGAGTGGGCAAAATTACTGCTCTCTGCTTCTAACTTAGCTGTGGCTTCAAGCTGGAATCCCAATCAATTGGCTCTATATGACTTCTATAGGTTTCCAAGGAAAACAGATGTCGGCCATATAGCAAAGATACCCATGAAGTATAAAAAATGCTAATATTTTTTAGGATAAAAACTATTCCCTGACAGTCAAAACTAAATTTGTAAGACTTCTCAGGTTTTAAATGGGTCTAGTAAGTGAAATGATCACATATTCACCTCCTCTTTCACTAATTGCCAAAGTGTAGTGGAGAGCAGTACAAGCTGAATAGTAAAGGAAAAGATTGAAGAGATATTTGGTTATCTCAGGACACTTCTAAATAGTAGTAATTCTGTGCATGTAATTCTTCAAAGGCAGTGTATTTTTGCATATGCAGCACCATTATTTTTTTTTATTTCCTCATTAATTATTCTCCTTTAAGACTTAATAAATAATAGAATTCTTATCAATTATTTTGCATCACTGATGACCTGCTTATAGCATTTCAGCATTAACTTTAAAAACAATTATGCTGATTAAGGGAGATAAGACACCAAGAGAAGAAAAGTATGGGGGCAGAAAGTTTATTGAATTTTTTTTAAAATAAAGACACACATTCAATAAACTCAGGAATGCAAAGTGAAAACAGGATGTGGGGTAGAACCTAAAGAATATTGTGTGTGAAAAATTAATATCCATATGTTTGATCTGGTGTATGACAATCCCCTCAGGACTCAATGCAGCATTTTACTAAAACCAGTTCATTATTCTTCCATTGTGCTTTCTCTCCCTTTTCATTTAATTTTTCACTTTCTCCTGTAAAATGTTTCACCTCTGTCTCTGCTGATATTTGCTTTTTCTCATTTGCACATTTTCTTTAATCTTCCACCATTTGACCCTCATTTTTCCCCCTGTGTTTCTTTTTGTGAAATACATCTGTACAACTGGAGGAAAATAATTTAAATAAGCCCAAAGGCCTGAAACAAAACAAAACCAAGAGTGACAAAGAAACTAAAACACCCTGATAACTTTTATAGACACTTTAAAATTCAGTCATTTCTCACGTGAATGCACAACCTTTGCAGCACTATATTCACAAATAGAATATAATGTCCTCTGCTGAGGAACCTGGGTAACATAATTTCTGTCCTTTCAGACTAATGCTACTATGATTCCTCATATCTTGAGCAGTAGTAAGGGATGAGTAAAGTGCAGGCATGTATATCAGATAAACGTTCCCCCTTACAAGAAAGTTAAGACATTGCTCCAGTTTGAAATTGATTCCTGTTTCTTCCTCAGTGCTGACTAGCTGGCATGTATAGCTGGCAAAATTCATGAAGTTTGCATCTTTCAAAAGGTCATATTTGATCTATACTACATCAGAACAGAAGGTTTTCTTCATAGAAACACATGGTGGAAGATTATTTAAAAATAAAATAAGCTCAGGGTTTTATTCCCTCTGAAGAGATGCGTATCAAACAACATGTAGAAGGGCAGCCATTCAAAAGCTCTCCCCAGCTTTGCATTATGTTCCTTTCAAAAGATGGACAGATTTATAAACAATTTAACAGAGTGTGGGAGAAGTAAAAGAAATCCCTAATACAAACCTCCAGAAAAAGCACCAGAAACTCTGAATGTTCATTAGACTAATTTTGATAGCTCCTCACTCAGTATGTGAGATGACTTTATCACCCTTGTAAAAAAACCTACATCTGTCCCCATCAACACTAACTGACCACTTCACCACCTACATTAATCTACTTAAATCTGCTGTTGGAGAGAGTTGCTGTCATGATGCCTAAAGCAGGAATCCCAAGCAGACAGTCTGAATATATCCATAGCTTAGCTGGATCCACTGATATGAAAATGATAGGAAAATGTTTAATTTGAGGAGTTGAAGCCTCTAAACCTGATTTGTTAGAGATGCCAAGTGCCAAGGAAGAAATACATCTCTTTATGCCTTCCAGTACAAAGAAGAAATACTAATTGAATAAATGCTTTTAAAGCTTTTTTCTTAACCGTGCTCCTTCTGATTTCATTATCAGTAAGTTGGAGATAGTCTGCTTTTCAGTACTGTATATTGATACTATAATCAAATTAAATCTCATTAGTACCTTTGGCCTGATCAGCTGCCTGCATTGTCTGAGCTGTACACTTGTATTCGTGAGCATTGATTTCTGATTTTTAAAAATAAAAAGGCTTAACATTCTTTTTTAGGTTTTGCTTCCTCTTTAAAGTATAGCTTTCTGTTTTCATGAATTCTTTTTCAGAAGTCTAATGGGATGCCTTTGAGTTTTTATTAACACTCCCAACTTTATGTTTCCAACTGAGTGTCAAAAATATTTCCAAGGTTGGTCTGCTGGTCAGTTAATAGTCAATTATATATCTTAGTGTTTTGTGACATACTCTGTTTTCAAAAGACAGATGTAACCAGAATACCAACATTAATAACTTTTAATGTTTAGATCAGTGATTAGTACTTTGCTTGTTAGCATGAGGTTTAATATGAAACTATTTGTTCTCTGTCAACTGTAAACTGCATTAAGAATTTTTTGTCTGTTTAGAAACTCCATGGGATGTTTTGGTTTTGCTAGTACATACTCAGTCCTCACACTCTAAGTCTTTAATCACCTTTAAATACAATTAGATACAAATAGGTCTGCAGAGTCAGCCAACTGAGTTACTATTAACAGTAAAAACCATTCTTAATTCCAGTACACCAGAGGTGTGGCCCATTTGTCTGACTCTACTAAATATTTCCATTAAACTTCCTTATTCTATCATTTACTGCAGAGGAATAGAAATTTTAAAATATTATTTCAAAATAATTAATGCATGCCCACACATACGCACACAAAAAACCCAAACCAAACCAACAAACCAAAACCCAAAACAAAACAGTAGATAAAATTAAGACTGAAACATAAAAGAAGGGCCGGAAGGAAGACCCGGGAAACTCCAGGCCCGTCAGCCTGACCTCAGTGCCTGGCAGGGTTATGGAACAGATCATCCTCGGGGCAATCACACAGCACCTGCAGGATGGACAGGGGATCAGACCCAGCCAGCATGGCTTTAGAAAGGGCAGGTCCTGCCTGACCAACCTGATCTCCTTTTATGATCAGGTGACCTGCCTGGTGGATGAGGGGAAGGCGGTGGATGTGGTCTGCCTGGACTTCAGCAAGGCCTTCGACACCGTCTCCCACAGCATCCTCTTGAGAAAGCTGGCTGCCCACAGCTTGGACAAGCGTACTCTGCACTGGGTTAAGAATTGGCTGGAGGGCCGGGCCCAGAGAGTGGTACTGAATGGGGCTGCTTCCAGTTGGCGGCTGGTCACCAGCGGTGTCCCCCAGGGATCAGTGCTGGGCCCAGTCCTGTTCAATATCTTCATTGATGACTTGGATGAGGGGATTAAGTCCATCATCAGCAAGTTTGCTGATGACACCAAGCTGGGGAGAAGTGTTGATCAGCTGGAAGGCAGGAGGATTCTGCAGAGGGACCTGGACAGACTGGAGAGATGGGCTGACTCCAATGGGATGAGCTCCAACAAGTGCCGGGTCCTGCACTTTGGCCACAACAACAGCGCTACAGACTGGGGACAGAGTGGCTGGAGAACAACCAGGCAGAAAGGGACCTGGGAGTCTGGATTGACAGGAAGCTGAACATGAGCCAGCAGTGTGCCCAGGTGGCCAAGAAGGCCAATGGCATCCTGGCCTGTATCAGGAACAGCGTCACCAGCAGGTCCAAGGAGGTGATTCTGCCCCTATACTCAGCCCTGGTAAGGCCACACCTTGAGTACTGTGTCCAGTTCTGGGCCCCTCAGTTCAAGAAGGATATTGAGGTCCTCGAACAGGTCCAAAGGAGGGCAACCAAGCTGGTGAAGGGACTCGAACACAGATCCTATGAGGAGAGGCTGAGGGAGCTGGGGCTGTTCAGCCTGAAGAAGAGGAGGCTCAGGGGAGACCTCATTGCTCTCTACAACTCCCTGAAAGGAGGATCTTAAATTGTGCCGGGGGAAGTTCACATTGGATATTAGAAAGAATTTTTTCACGGAAAGGGTGATCAGACATTGGAACGGGCTGCCTGGGGAGGTGGTGGACTCTTCGTCCCTGGAGACATTTAAAAAGCGACTCGATATGGCACTCAGTGCCATGGTCTAGTGACTGTGGCGGTAGTTGATCAAGGGTTGGACTCGATGATCTCTGAGGTCCCTTCCAACCCAGCCTATTCTATGATTCTATGATTCTATATAAAAGTTACTAAGAATTTAAATCATACAGTTTATAGTCCAGTGCAAACCTCACAATGAGTCTTCATGTTTTTCTCTCTAGCAAAAATGAAATTTTCATGAAAATGAAAAAAAAACCAAAAACCAACAAAAAAACATCAAAAAACCCCTTCTCAAAATATCCACAAGTGATTTCATAGAAGAAAAAAAGTGTTCAAGAAAGAGAGAAAAATTCTGTAGATCTGCCTGAACCAGTTTACATTGGACTACCAGAGGACATGTGATTTAGAAATGAAACCCTATAAAATATAAAGCCTAACATGCAGCTCAGAGAAATTACAAATCATGAAAATCAATTGCTTCTGATATCAACATTACTTTAATCACTCACTACATGCTACAGAATAAAGCAACTATTTTCTGTTAAATATATTTAATTTGTGCGTTGGGCTGCTGTTTGACACAAAAATATGTCAAAAGTATCAGCAAAGTTATTTCAGTTGATAGCTTTAATACATGCAAGATTAGCAACTGCCATTATTAGGTCCTCTTTCTCAAATCCAATAAAAAAATTAAGTCAAAGGTAGTATCTTGTTAAAGTGCCCAGAGGGAGAAAACCTCTCCTAACAATCAGCAAATTTCTCCATAATCTACAAAAAAGGAATACTGCATTTTCAAATGATAACTGTTTTATCAAGGCCTAAGTCACATAAACTGTACAAGGCATTTTTATTAACATGCATCAAGAATTTCTCAACACTTCTACTCCTCCAAATTCATACCTTGGCAATAATAATAATAATAAATACTTACTCTGTTAAAATTTGCCATGCTAGCTGTATAATATTGGAGGGAATTACTCACCATCCAATAAAGTTTCACTACATATTTTCCATAGTTATTGTACAGAGGCATGTGTCCATTCGTAGCTTTACATAAGGCATAAATGTGTTCCCATGGTTTCCAAAAAAAAATGGATGTTTCACTAGGTACATCCTTCTCATTATGTATCCTCCAAACTGCATAAATTTCACTTATAATCCATCTCATCAGCTGAAAGCAGAAAAAAAACAAACAAAAAAATTTAAAATTGCATCTTTTTATAAAACTGGAATCAAGAATAAGAAGAATAAAAAAGAGTGTGTTTTCCACGAAGAAGTGACACAAAAGTATAGTTATGTTTTCACTGTGAAACTTTTCTGGAAATCATCATCATATCTAATTAAAATTCCACAAAAATGCATGAAACCAAGTAACAGCACAGTACAATTATGCTGTTAATCATTTAACAAAAAAAAAGAGGATATATGATTTCAAAATAACTCATGTTCCAGGACTTATGAACTTTCACTTGTTCAGTTGCTTGTGACTAAGCACTGGCTTTATTACTTGTTTTGTACTCAGTAAAAATTCCTAAATTATGAAAAGTGTTTATTAATTTTTAAAGTTTAAAATAGCAGCTTTAACTAATAATGCTTATTCCATGTGTTTTTCCAACATGCAGATTTCTGATGTGTTCTATAGTTCCACAAGTACTACCAGACTCTAAGAGTGATATATATATAGATATAAAAGAATGACAACAAGATTTTGCTACAAGTAAGTTGCCCTAAAATAAATTAGTGGTTCTGTGGACAGCAAAATGTATATAATTTCCTTTCTGGTGGCTTCCTCCCATGCAACTTTTTTGGTGCTGAGCTTTGTATTTGCACTGAGACATCAAATGAAATAGAAATTATGAACCAATATTGTAGCGGAATGGTCCTTTCTTGCTCCTGAGGCTCGACGAGCTGCTGGCCTCTCCATTGCCTCACACCAGAGTGAGCTCCCTCCTTGTGGGTGTGTGTCCCACCTTTATTGGCCCCCTGGTCTTGCTCATGCCCAATAGGGGCCTGTCCTAATCAGGCACAGGTGGACTCACACCCACTCACTGGCAATTCGAGGCACCTGGTTTATCTTGTTTCTCTACACAATATTATATTCAGTATTCTCAGATGCCTTGAGTCTGCCTGCTTTTTCTTTTCCCTTGATCTGCAGAAATTCAGTAAACATTTATTTAACCCTGGAGGGAACAAAAAAATAGGCTGGGTGGCAGAGATTTTTACATATATGCAGGCAAACTAAGAACATGACTTTGGGAAAACTTGCATGAAAAGATATGAACAATTTCTAATAATTTTAATTTGCTCTTCTGTTTTGAGAACATTGCCCAGTGATACTCTTTGTGCTTCAAAAGATTTTTAAAAAACTTTGAAAAATCTCTTACAGTCACTGATTTAACTTCCCAAATTCTAAAAAAAGGTAAACACTGATTATACAAATCTAGATGATTTCTTGCCATTTTATTCCCATCATCCTTTTTTCCCTTACAAAAGCTTGTCACAATTTATTTGTTCGTGGTAGAAATTTGCATTGAAATCTGAAAAGTTTAAGAGGTGCAGAAGAATGAAAATATTTTTTAAAGGGACATTAATGTATTTACACCTACCTCACTACAAAATAAATGCTCATTTGCTGAAAAGAGGTCAAATGAAGTTTCATTTTTGACAACCACAGGAATCTAGGAGAAAGTAAATTAGTTAAGTCCACTAGCTTAATTTTCTGGAAAAACTTAAATGAACACAAATATCTAACACTAGTGGCATACAAATGTTAGACATTAAAGACATTCATTAGTCATAAACTGAAGGCCACAATTTTGCAAATCTTGCAGCTGCTTTGGTACTTACTTATAAAAAATTATTTTTTTTAATCAGGAGAGAGTATGAAATGGAATAATTACATAAGTAAATAGAAATTCCTTCAATTTATTAATAATATTTGCCCTTCATCATCTAAATCATGATCATATTTCACTGCCTCATATTTCAAGATTTCTTTGATGCCCCATGAAGATTCAAAAGAATTTGTTTCCTCATGGTCAGTTAGGTGGTGGTATTGTCAGTATGAACACTGACTTTATCAAACCTTTGACTGTACTACATAGTTTTGAGGACTAGTACTCATTTATATAGTACTTCTGTAAGCAGTTTAGAAATAAAATACTAGGATTTTAGCTTATTGAATCAATTATACCTGTGTCTTGCTTCACTCACTGGTGATGATTTCTTCCTCTAGTTAGATTAGGCAGCATCATGTATCATTTTAATAGCCTTTCAACACTTGACATTTACACTGATTTTAACTTATAAAATTTATAGTAATTATAGCTTCTTGATTCAAAATACATTGGACCAAAGCAAGCATCAAAGTTTTCATCCAGTCTTAAAGAAAACAAATGTTTTCTTCATAGTGATCTAAAGATAGATTTTTAAAGCTATTTTTAATACAGATACATGACTCCATGGCTTTCTGTGCTGCCATCTCTCTTGCTTTCATCTTTCAGATACTTCTACTCAGCTTATGCATTTTGGCAGCGTCTCTCATCCAATCTTTTGGTCTTTTCAATTACTTCCCTGACCTTCCCTTCCTTTTCCTCCATTAAAAATTAAACTCAGAGCTTGTTTAGAGTCTAGTTAATGAAAAATGGAACTGACAAGCTGACAAAAGGAAAACTGACAAGCCTGAAAATGTTGGAAGTCTGGTCAAGAGTGTTAAAACTTCAACATTTCATCTAAATCAGAAGTGCTTTGAAACTTTGATTAGCAATAGCACCAGAGAATACAAACCTTTAAAATGGTAGGCAATTTATTTCTGTGCAAGTAGTTTTTAAAATAAACTGAGTAAACGATTTGCATGATTTTAACATTATATGGTTACCTTCCAGGCAAGCAGTGTCAAAGACACAGACTAAAGAAATACAGTAGTTGAAGTAAGAAAAATTACTGTATTTCTGATTAAGCTAATTAAAGGGTTTGGGATAGATATTTACTTTAACTATCTGACCAAGGGAAGCCCTAGTTGGAACAAACAGAATTTGTTTTGCCATGACACTGAATTTTAAGCGTGAAAACAAGAACATTAAGAAATACAGGAAGGCATCTCTCTATCCAGGCATCTGCTAAATGAATGTGGAGTCCAAAAACAGAGCAGACTTCAGAGGATACACTACAATGATGGTTTTTGCACCAGAAGGTGCTGGTCCATTGTGACCCAAGTAAGAAAGGCAATCAGACTCACACTTTACAGAATAAGAGTTATTAAAATGCTATTATCAGACCTAACTATAAGGAAAGGGATTAGTATAGATGAGGTTATATACTTTTAAACACTGGGAAACACAACCTGTGCAGCACCAAACAGGCTTTTGATCCATGTGCAGCATTCTGTGCATTGAAAGGGTTATCCCATTTGTCTAATTTTTGACCCATTACAGGATTTTTTAATGAGAAAACAAACCTCTTCATCATTTCTACTGTAAAGCAGAAAGGATATTCACATAAAGAATTTCCTGCTGTAGTTAGATAAAGGCAGGAGATGTAGGTGGTATAATTACTGGTAAAAAGGGAGAGCTGCCTGCAGGCTGCTCCACTAAAATGTGCTGGAGGACTTGATCCAGTGGTCGGGGATCACACCCAGCACCATGCAGGCCTGAAGGATAAACCCTCTGTGCAGCACAGGTTAATTGCTACATTTTTGCTGACTCTACAAGTGTCTCCCAGACAGGATGACTACACTTGGTCAAGAGGGTTTTATCTGTTGAAATGATTTTCTCTATGATTTTTCCTCCACTTAAGACACAGCTAGGTGAGAAGCATTTCTTCATTATGACCTTGCTTGTTTCTTACCATATCTGTTAAAAACTCATGTGGACGTTTCCATGAGTGTATTTTTAAGGAGGCTGGCAATTCTATTTTCCCTTCAGGATCATCGAAGACCTGCTACACAAAATATACATGAACAAACATGAGACATTTTTTATTAATTACAGTATTGTACCTTCCACAAGATTTTAAATAAGTTTTCGTTCACGCAATAAATCACTTAAGGGGAAAAATATCATAAAATGAAACCAATGCTGTCTGTGTCTTTGAACTAAATAAGTGCAAAGTCCAAACTGAAGATTCAGCACAAAAGCCACTTATATTGTTCAGAGAAGGTTATGTGGCCTACACTGTCTAAATAGGTCCTTGTGAAATATTTCCTTTCTTTTCCACCATTCAAAAAAACTTCCCAAAAACTTGTTAACCTTTATTTCAGGCACTCTTCTATCAAGATGATCCTAAGTACTTATTCTACCTGATTTAATTCTAAAGCTTTTTAAATTGAAGACTCAAAGTACATACTAAAAGCAATTTTTAGACAGAAACAAAGCAGGTTCCATGCATTTAAAACTGCTGCAGAAACTAAGGAGAGATATAATTACACAGCATCGTGAATTAGAGATTATCACATATAGAGTCTCATATAATTTTCAAACTTCCATTTCCAAAATGATATTTATTCTCCGTATGAACAGAAAGTACCAGGATAAGTAGTACCTGTTTACTTAACAGCAGAATGTAGGATGAGGAGATGGATACCTCTGATACTGCTCATGCTGAGAAATTAATCAGTTACATGGTCATTGCTGTCTGTGTTTAGAATTTTGAAAAGCTTTTAGGCATATTATACATTTCTCTGTGTTTCACAGGCCATGATGTACACTATTTTCTACAGACCAACCAAGAAGAGAAAGAGTTTCCAGCAAAGAAAAACTATAATGCTTTAAGCACTTACCAACTGAAGGAAAGCAAATGAAAATATATTACAAAAGTAACAGCTCCCCACAGTTTTTTCTTGTTTGCTTGTCTGGGTTTTTTGTTTATAGTATAATAATAATAATAACATCAACAATAATAATAACAATAATAACAATTTCAATGGATAGCTCTGAGGATGACTGAGCATCACTTGAGCATCTCTGATGTGAAGAAAGACTGAAAGAACTGGGTCTGTTTAGCCTTGAGAAGACTAAAAGGGGATCTTGCTAATGTCTATGAATATCTGAGGGGTGTGTGTAAAGAGGATAAGGCCAATCTCTTTTCAGTGGTGCCCAGTAATGGGTCAAGGAATAATTGGTTTAAACTAGAACATAGGAAGTTCCACCTCAACATGAGGAGAATCTTCTTTATTGTGAGGGCATTGTATGATTATTAAAGTTTTTTCAGCATACCAATTGGCAAAAAATTATTTAAAGTACCTGAAAGAAGCGCAGTAAGCTTGGAGGAAATAAACCTTTTATTAGGAACACTTATTTTTCTGAAAGCTCAAAGGAAGCCTTGTAGCCTGGTAACCATACAAACTGTATCAAGAGAGTCTGTATTGCACTTTCAGAAACATCAAGCCCTGACTATATGGTGTAACAGGAAGGATTACCACTAAAATAATAAATAAAACAGAAAATGGATGCAGGTGAGAATGAAATAACACTATACAAAGAAATACAAGAAAATACTGAGATTCAACTTTCTTTAGCTTACAGATGCAAAGATACTTTGAAGAACATTGTAGGTTGAGCTAAACATGGATGAAAAACACAGGTATAACTTTTACTGAAGGGGGATATAAGAGACAACTGCTAGGTTTGATGAGTTCATGCCTTAAGAGAAGCCTCAGCCTCAAGTTCTACAGGAAGGTCAAGCAAGAAAAAGGACATCAGAAACAGCCAAGCTGAAACGCACAATCAGAGCAGCACTCTGAGCTGCCCTCAAAGAAATGATTATGTAGCGGTGCTTGATAAAAGAGTTCTAGTGTTACAAGGAAAGAGCTCACTTCTGATTCCTTTTCCCACAGAAGAAACTAGGATTTGTTTATATTACTGTTTCAAGTGTACTCAAAGGTACTGGATGCCATCATTAATTCTGTTTCTAACTGAAAAACCCAATACAATGTTGAATCCTGGCTAGCTGCTTGGATCAAAATAGGTCACATTAGAAAATTCTTTAGATCTCTGAATTCATCTGTTCTGACCAACATTTTTAACAAATCCTTTAAACATGTAAAAAGAACAAAGTTAAATATAGTTTGCGGATGAAGAACTGAATGGTCCAGTAACCATCCCCAAATGCCTCTTGTGCTAAAAAAGAAGAAATTTTTTCAGTTACAATTATTTAAAAATTGCATCTATTATATTAATGTCTGGCAGACCTAACAGATTGGTGCCAGATAAATGTTTAGAGTACTGCTCAAAGACACCAAATGCATTAATAGAAACAAAGAAATAAAGGAATATCATTCACCTGTCAATTAATGGCAACATAGAGAATAAAGCCTAGAACTTCTTCAAAAGTGTACTTTGGCATGACAGGGCTACAGTATATTTAAACTTGAGATAAGAAAAAAATATTTACAAACATATGCTAACATATACACAAAGAATAGATACAGAAGAAACATAAGAACAATGCAGATTTTGCATGTAAAATAGATGATTGAACATGGTATTAAATGGATTTCAGTTATCACTTAGTAATGCTAAGTTTAAGAAACTCCTTGAGAAATAATTTTCCTGCTACTCTGTATAAAACACACAATACATTTTTTTCAAGCTAACCAGTCTGAAGGAGTAAAAGTCTAGTGAAAATCATCCCAAAGTTCCAAAGATTGAGGAATTTCTGTGCATCTGGTAGCTGCTTAATTCCTATATTACCTCAGACCAGTCTCCACATGCTAGAACTTCAGATGGTTCTTCTCACATGTCAAGAAACTGAGGTGTGCAAAACAAGGGATTTAAAGCTGCAGTTCCCCATAATAAAACACAGGTGCATTTAAACTTTTGAGGCTAGAGAAATTGCAGTGCTCAGAGAAGGGACTGCTCTGACAGTTTGACTTGTCCCATGTCATCTGTTCTAATTATGTTATGAAATAGATTTTGGGGTTGCAGGGTTTTTTAAGCACTATTGTGAACATGTTAATGCACGTGTGTGTTAACAGTTCATTTTGAAAAGTAACAAATACAAAATACACAATACTTATGGCTTATTATTTTATTTTAGTTGGGAACTATACAAACTTTTTGAAGACATAAGGTTGACAATAATATGTTTGATAGCAACAAATTATTTTGATGTTGGCACAAGTAGTCTATTAAAAAGGGGTAAAAAGATTAAATGGGAAAAATATATTTGTGTCACATAACTTACTGTAACAGGGCTTTTTCTAGCTTTTTCTTTCTCTTTTCCAACTTTTCCAGCATCCCATTTTTCTGCATTAATATCTGCTTCATTCCATTCTGGCCAAATAGGAAATCTCCATTTCTCATTGAAAGCACCTCCAGTTGCCCTGGGAAACAGGCATGAATAAAAACAAACAGACAATATTATTTCCCCAATGTACCATAATAAAAAATGTAGTGTAACTCCAATAACTTTTTTTCACTAAGATAACTAAGCCTATAGAAGAGCTAGATGGCATTATTAGATATAATCAAACCAAATATTTAAATTCATTTATGTGAGGAATGCAACAGCTGAAGAATAAAAGCAGAAACCTAGGGTGCACTTTTCTCCCTCTTCTTTCTCCCTTGTTTCACAGCACTTGGTTCTGCTTCCCTTCCTGTGCCAGTCCTAGCATTCATGATGCAATTTAACTCATTTGTCCAATCCAAGGCTTTCTCTTTCTTGTTACTCTTTTTTTTTTTCTGAATTATTTCCTTTAAACATCCAAAAGGAGCTTGCTATGGATAAAAGACATATTGAGGAATACTACTCCCCCTTCTAGGCACCTGTGAGGTACTAGACAACCCACTACAGTCTCCAGTTAGCTTCATTCTCAGGGATTCTTGTGCTACCAGTATACTCACTCAGCCTCTTCTTGCTCTTCTTGGAATTTATAACTCTAGTAAAAAGTTTGATGAGACTGCAGGGATTTTCACCAAGACTAATGCACAAAGTGTGCATAGCTACCAATTAGCACTAGTAATACCTGTGCAAATCATTCTTTTATTGCATACAAAGGGCTGAAAAACTGAATTAGCTAGAATGCAAATATAGCCATTTTTTCCCCCTTGGCTACCAAACCTAGAGGCAGACCCATTTTATTTATATTCTCCCCAACACACTGGAAATAAACTGTAAATGCTTTCCACTCAAGATAACAAAGAAAAGAGGTTGCAGGTATCTGAAATGGAACTTGGAACTAAAACTGAGAAATAGAGTTGCAATAAAATTTATAGCAGAAAAAACATTAGGACTTCAATTAGTTGGGAAAAAACCTTAAGGTCACAGTTTCTTCTTTGATATTCAGAAGTGTTCTTGAGCAGAAATACAATATTAGACAGAGACTTTTTCACTTACTGAAGCCTTAACAATATTCTTTCATGGCAATTCTTTTTCATGTACAAGAGCTATAAAAGCTAAAGATATTGTGATTTTCTCTTTTCTTATACCACATACATTCTCTTTACTTTCTTTTTAAACTTTTATTTTATGAGAAACAGACAAATATCTACACATGGACCCAGGAGATCAAGAATATAAGCTGGAGGGCTGTTTTTACAAACTGGTGCCAAGAAATACTTATTTTAAAAATACAAGCTTAGTATCTTTCAAAACTGATATCTGCTGGAAATTTGAAATGGAAATCTTGTGTTTTGTATTGGAGAATAGCTTTTTTTTTTTTTTTTTTTTTTAAGTCCTGGCCATATATTGTGTAACATAGTGTGGATATTTACCATTATATATAAATCATTAGTGATATTATATAAAACCATACTCACATTTTAAATTTCCAAATTATAGCCTCCCTCTTGAGATTTTGGTGACTCCACAGAAAAAAAAAAAAATTAACCCTGATTATGATTTACAGCATTACTCAAACTCAGCAAGGTATTTGACATTTCAGATAAAATGGTCACAGTGTTGTAGTTCACACATGCTCTTTTTAGTTGTTGTACATAGTATTCATTTATTGTTCCTACAGATGTGCAACCCTAATTATGCCTACATTCTAAGGATGAACACAGACTGCATAAACTAGTGGTCCAGCTAAGGAAAAAGACTCTGTAGCAAGTGACACCTGAAAATACTACTGAACTCCTGTTTCCCAGAAGGTGGAAGAAGCCTGTTGGGGAAACAGACACTGCCCAAATGTTGTGCAATGCAATCATGAAAGCAAAAGCTCACCTAGGGTCAAATAATCAAAGGACACTAAGGGCAAGGAATAAAGTTTCTGTAAGTACCCTGACAGCAACAGGAAGACTAAGGAAAGTGCAAGTCCAATGCTTAATGGGGCAGGGCACCTAGTGACAAAAGACATAGAAAAGGCCAAGGTACTCACTGCCTTTTCATGCCTTGGATTTTCTTGGCAAAGTAGGATCCCAGGACTCTCAGTCCATGAGCCTAATGAAGCTTTATCTATAGCAGAGGAAGGCAGTCAGGAGGCACCTGTGCCAACATGCCCAGGTCCATGGGACTACTTGCGAAGCCACCAAAGGTACTGAGGGGACTGGAATGGAGTCACTTCAAGGCTCCTGTCAATCATATTCAAAACACCACTGGCAATTAAGCAAATTTTCTGATAACTTAAAAAAGGCAAATACCACACTCACCTTCAAAAATGGTAATAAGGAGGATCTGGGGAACTAGCCTGCTTGGAGATACTTGAAAGTGAGATAGACAAGGACCTATGCAGCTTGACATACAGTGACCCTGCTTTGAGCAAAGGTTGGAGTAGGTGACCTCCAGAGGCACCTTTCAGTCAAAATCTTTCTCTGATTTCATAATACTTTGTTGTTAGCAATAAGAAGGACAAAGGCAAAGGGAAAATTGAACATTTCTCACTGTCTTCACAGTAACTACATTCATCTACACTAATTCTTATTGGAAAACAGCTGTGAAAATTCAATACCATCTGTGCCTCCTGCAGTACATATAAGAAAAATAGCTTCTACCACTCTAACTGGAAGGAAGATGTATTCTCTGGAGTGATACCTCACTTTGCTTTCCCACCTTTCTCATCTACAGCATCTATTATGTTGGATCTTTCATTAATGGTATCATTTTTTCTACAGCATTAAATGATGCTTCGTTCTATATTCAGTAATACTTAACAAGCAATTTAAAAGCCTGAAGCATTTACCAGTTTCTTTGGATTACTACAAATGCCTGCATCACTTCCAGTCAGTTCAAAGAATCAGCTCTGTCTGCGTTCATGGCCTGGATGACAAACAATGAAAAACAGGAAGGCAACTGTACCAACACCTTCAGCACTTGTGACATTTTGAAAATTTGTCCCTTTCAACATTGATTCAAATGCAATTCCTTCTTACAGATACTTATGAGAAAAAAAATAACTAGTTGAAATTCTGACTTTTCCTACTGTTTCCTTACCTCAGTTGAAACAGGTATGAGGTACCTAAGCAAATTTAAATATTTAAGGATTATTTCTAACTTTTTGTATCTGTGTCTCCTCCTTTTAATATTTACAGAGAAGCATGCAAGTTCTTTATGATGATGATGATGATGATACAGATGTTCTGAAATCATTCCCAAAACCAACTAAATTATAAATGCAGTAATTGCTATGAGATTTCTGACTGCTTTGGGACAATAATGGAACAATAACAAAGCATATTTAAAAAACAAACAAAAAACAAAAAAGAAAAAAAAGAAACAGCAATGAGATATGAAAACACTTGCTTAGGTTACTATCATACTAAAACAATTTCTTTTACAATACACTTTGACATAATAGAACACCCTCAAAACTGACGATGTGGAAGACATAGAAAAAGTACTGTTACTGAGATGTCTAAGCTTCTCAAAACAGATGATGCAACAAGATTTTGTAGAAAGTCATAAAGACTACAATTTAATTGAGCTGCAAGCAGAAATTAATAAGTGAGAAAAGAGATTAATTTATTAAAGTACTGTATTTGAGTAAAGCTATTTAGATGTTCCTTTACTACAAGAATTGAATAATATAATTCATTGAGAATTCTTTGAAACAAACTAAAAAACACAAGGACAATGGGAAGTATTGCTGGTGTTTTACATTCAAGCTGGATGGCTTCCCTGTGCAACAGTATTTTAAACACCAACTTTCTGGCAGATTTCTTTTTAATTCTGTGCTAAACTTAAAGGAGAAAAAGAAAGATTAATTTGCCAGGTGAGGGAAAGACTATGAACTCAGTGTTAATTCACCTCTGACCCTCTAAGCAGTTTCTCCAAGATTATTGGTATAATTGAGACAGTGCCAACAGGGCAATAGGGAACAGGAGGATAGACAAACACAACAGGAAAAAAAAGCAGACACATCAGGAGCAAAGTTTTTCAGACTTCAGATTTAATAGATGAACAGGAAACTGGCCCATAAGATACTGGAAGTGTGCTCTCTCAAGTTAAACATAGTCATTTAGTCTGTAGACATAAAGAGATGAGCTTCTCATTCACCCTGTAAGCAAAGAAGATGTTGTCAGCATGGTGAATAGAACCTAGGGAGCAAATATTTTCTTCTCAAAGTACATAAATATACCTGTAAACTATATATTACCATTCCTCACAGAACGAATATTGAATGGAGTCTTCTCAAGAGAATTACAGAAAAAAAAGTATCGGTATTTAGCTTCAGAACATCATGGCTACTACACCTTCCTATCCCAGCACTCACAACCTAGTGGATCACCAAAAAATAATAATTTTATGACACATGAAAATAACCAATACATTGTGCAATGCAGGGTGGTTTGTTTTTGGTTTTTTTTTATAGTTCAGGAAGACACCATTCATTCTATTTCATTCTTTTCTCCAGATAAAGATTTGATGCTCTTCCTAACCTCCTGCAAAAGATAGATGCACTTTTAACTTGAGAATTTTAATGCAGTCACTTTCCTTAACATTAACCAAAACAAAAACACACAAAGCAAGGAAAGAAAAATAAATAGCTTTTCACTTTTGCTTACATGAGCATACCTAAAGATAGAAATGGGATATCTTGTTGCAGCAATTTTGATTGGGAGTATATGAAAAATTTAAAATTGTATAACATACTTAGCTAACTTCAACTGTGGAAGCAATTTTTTTTCTCTCACACTTTTTTGAGAATCAAAAGACTGAGTTGCTGTAACAGCAACTGCTAAAACAAACCAGCCATTTTACTTGCAGTCTGATACATTTAGGTGGCATGGTATGATTAGGTATTTATATGATAGCCTTTTTGTAGATGCAATGATTATGAGTTTGGTCTTCATTTGATTCACTCTATTAAGAATTTGTTTCTCTCCACATCAGGACATTTGTTGCTAAGCAACTGCCAACCGGCCATCACTTCATCCCATCTTAGTGCTTCTTGTCAGTGTTCAGAACAGTCATCAACAATACCCATAGCATGCTTTAAAGATTAAAAATTACACTGTGAATTTTATGATAACAATACCTCAACAGAACAAAAAAATCTATTTGATGCTCATGATTTCAACCTTACTCCTAGGAGACTTGCAAAACTTTAATCTTTCACTAAATAGTTTCTATTCTTTCCATGAAATGTCTGCAACCATTACACTGTAAGCTTAGTTTCATTTGACCCCCAGAAAACACATTATTAACACATCTCTGATGTCACACTGATTACATTTCTTAAGATGATCAATACTGAATGGAAAAGATTAAGTAATAGAATATGATATTCAGGTAACTGCCAGGTCAGTGAATGAGGCTCAGAACTGAAACTTGCATTCTTTCCTCCTTCCACTGCCCTGGATGCTCTGAACTCCTCTACACGTTCAGGTGTAAGAGCAATCTGAAGGAAGAGATGGCAGGGAGGAATCTTGCAACTTATATTCCCCATTGGATACCTATGTTGGGACACAAGGAGATGAGAATTTGGATCTTTTCCACTGACCAGGAAGAAACATAAAGGAAAATAATTCTCTTCCTTTGGACTGTTTCAGCAGTTAGAAGAAACAATTTCTGGCCCCAGTAAACACTTTGTATTAGGAAAAAAAGAGGACAGAGAACTAACAGATGGTTCAGCTCCTCCTCCAGATGTGTCCTGGGGGGAGCTACTTAACTTTTTCCCTCATCTCTTCAGAACTCAGACAAAAGCTCTTTGTAGACCTTATTTACAGCAGAAAGTTCTTTTAAACTGTAATCATTAAAATAGCTTTTAAAAAGTAGCATCTGAGTATCTTAGAAACCCACAGCGGAAACCATGGCAACATTCAATTTCAGAAGAATCTAGAAAAGATATGAGAATATCTCACCAAGTAGAAGTGTTACAAAATGATTTGCTCTTTTTCTCCATACCTTGTGCTATTCTTCAGAAGAGAAATTAAGAGAATGAGTCATGATACGACGATCTAATAAGCAGTTAAAGCAATGCAGTCTTCTCTATATTATTAATACAGCAAAATATGTATGTGCCATTTACAGTAACTTACATTACACTTATCTCAGACACTGGAGCCAAAACTTAAATGACTTCAGAAGAAAACTACACTTATCTAAATGCTCAGAGTTCATGTCTGTGGAGAGACTCAAGCCATGGATGTAGTGTAAGACACAACAAAGAATTTTGAAGTATCTACACTACAATGGCAGCTGCTTGCAAAGCCTGTGACAAGAGGTTTTGTTGTCATTTCACTTCTGTGTAGATTTATTCCTCAAGTGTAAGATTTATTCCTCAAAAAGCACAGCCTGCTTTCTGCATGAAGCAAGATCAAACCATGGAGAATTAAAGAGATGATAGAAAGAAAAGATAAATACAGGATTAGAACTCCTTATAACCATATAATTTTTAAATTACTCTGTAATCATTAGAATGGCTTGGGTTGAAAAAGGTGCTTAAGATCATCAAATGCAACCAGTAACCCAGCACACTGCCAAGTCCAACACTGAACTATCCCTCTTAAACAGCAGGGATGGTGACTCAACCACTTCCCTCGACAGCCTCTTCCAGCGTCTGACAATTCTTTCCATGAAGAAATTTTTCCTCTTATCCAGTGTAAGCCTCCCCTGGCACAACTTGAGGCCAGTTCCTCTCGTCCTATCACTTATTACTTGGGAGAAGATTCCAATACCCACTTCTCTACAACCTCCCTTCAGTTAATTGAGGGCAACAGGGTCTCCCCTCATCCTCCTTTTCTCCAGCCCAAACAACCCCAGTCCCCTCAGATGTTCCTCATAAGACTTTTGCTCTAGACCCTTCACCAGCTTCCTTGCCCTTCTGTGGACACACTCCAGAACCTCTGTCCTTTGTGTAGTGAGGAACCCAGAAATGAATGCAGTATTCCATACTGTATTTCCATGTGTCATATACTAATTTCTAAATATAGCTGACATCTTTTTAGGTGGCAGAAGAACTACTAATAGACTACCATAACTTGCCAAGAATGAGCCTGTTTCTTATTCATTCTTATTCATGTCTGCTAAGAGAGAATAGTCAGTGAGACTCATACTCGCCTTGCCAGATAGAAGTCCATGTGTTTTTCTGCTTTATTTGCCTGCATATTAATGGACAGTGAGATGTTCATTGTTTTCCCAGTGATAAAAAGGGGTGGGAGGAAGCTACATGCATAATCCCTTGGCCAAATTGTATACAATGGTGTTTTCAGGACATTATTTGAAGGAAAAAATAATGGAAAGTAGTGACCTAGAAGTATTGTGGGGTTTAAAACACTAGGGATATTTTCCCAGTTTGCTATCCTTTTCTTTAGGCTGCTATCAATATTGTCTGAATTTTGGTGTTTATAATTCAAAAGTTCCAGCTACATTTGAGTATCAGTTGGAAACATTTGATCAGCTGGATCAGTTCTTATCAACATAATTTATACCTTTGCTATTTTGATCCATTTATACCAGCTGTACCTTTTTGCTATATAAAAATTTGAACTGACAAAAAAGTCAAAAATTGAACATAAAAGGCAGAACAGAGTACTTGACAGGTGCCACATGTTAGAGAAAAATATGAAATCATTCAAAAAACTTATGATAGATACAGTGATAAGGAATCTGAATACTTAATATACATCAAAATAGATTTTTTATATATCTTTTGGGACTATATCTTAGCATAGGTAAAGCAGGAATAAATTTTTTTGATGTATTTTGGAGGAATTCATGTGACATAAAACCTTAAGGCTCACAGTAAGCTCGTGTACAGTGTCAGAATTTTTAAACTCTTTTACCTTTTGATTTTAATTCAAGGAGGAAGGTTGGATTTTATTTCATAAGTTATTATTAATAAATGGCTCAATGAAAGAAGAACAATCAGGTGAAGTTACAAACTTCAGAAATAATAGTGTGGACACTGATGTACTCAACAGCAGCACAAGTCAAGACTTACAAGCCTGTGAGAGCCATGCTAGAAAATCTCACCTTGTCATTTTCAGTGGCAAGAATCAGCTGTAGGAAAAATTATCTGCTCCTGATTTCATGGAACCAAAGGACTGCTGTCAAAAAGCTTTCAATATGGAATAGAAAAAAAATACTATTTTACATATTTGAAAAACACTCTTGATACTGGAAGGTATCATATGGCCTGGAAGTTATTAATTTGTCAGCCTTTCATATTCTACCACACTGGAGGTCACTTAAACTTCTAAAAGACTTCCTTCCATAAACTTTTTTGTTTTTTTAATTTACATTCCCAACAGTGGAACTCTGAAGAGTAATCCCAGGAGATGCCTGCCTGTAGTGAAATGAGGCAACCAGGTGCCACTAATTGCCAGGGAGTGAGCATGAGCTTGTGTCAAGCCCACCTGTGCCTGATTAGGGTGGGCCCCCACTGTGCATGAGCAGGACCGGGGGCCAATAAAAGGTAAGGCCCTTGACACAAGCTCATGCTCATTCCCTGGCAATCAGTGGCACCTGGTTGCCTCATTTCACTCCACCTGCCTAAGTAGAAACCTTTGTAATATCTATCTCCTAAGTGAGCAATTTTACTTTGTAGAAACAAAAATAATTTACAGAGTTTCATATTCAGTTTTATGGGTGGAAACATGATAGATATACCAAAACCTAGCTAGAGTGATAGCAAGACTCTGTAAAGAGGAGTGCCTTTTCTGGTGATTCTCAAGTGTCAGTATCAGATTTTTCCAAGGTGCTTGAGTGGGTTTTGCTCCAGGTGGGACTCTGGTCAGATGGCCTAAATTCCTTACTTTTACCTAGTTTCAAAAAGTGGAGGTGACAGGCCAAGCAAATGTAGCGCCTCATAACACAGGAACCAAGAGGTGCCAGCTCCATCTTTGCAGTTTTTCTGTAAACCACAGGTTTATTTGCAGGTACCATCTACCTCCAGTTTGGAGGCCAAATTCGCATTGATCTGTCCTTCCATCTAGGAGCAACTGGCTACGGGCAACACAGTTCTCAGTTAATGATAACACTTCAACATCAGGAGCTGCCTGTCTTCATTACAGGTCGATAAAGATATGTGTTCAAGTACAGTCAAGGAAAGAAAACACTATTTCCCACTAGAAGCAGGATGGACAATATGCACAGTAAGTACAATTGCACTCAGCACAACATAATGTAAAATACAGCAAGTTTACTACCAATAAAAGGAAACAAATAAAAGGAAACACCTGACCACTCAGCACATAATTAGCCAACAGAACTCCTTTACATCAGATGTGAATCAGGTGAGAATAATGATCTATAACTACTGGAAGAGCCTGCCTCAAGCAGCACATACCTCTGTCAAACTCACAACAACAAAAAAAAGAAAAAAAATTGGCAGCAATTAAATTATTTCCACACTAGAGTTCAGTACCCAAGCATCTTTTAAGAATGCATCTTGTGCTTTGATTCTTTCTTTAGTACTGCTTCCATCTCAGCTTCTATAAAATTATTTTGTGCCTTCTGTGTGGCACCTGAGTAATTAAGAATTAAAAGTCTCTGCATGGCAGAGCACCCCAGTACTTTTGTGGATTTAAGTCAACTTATTTACAAAGCACTTAGTGCACATTGGTAAGAAAACCAGGAAATCCCATTTCTTCAGTGGTGGTTAAAAAGAGTCTCAGAAGAAGCTAAAGACCATTCTGCTTAGGTAGAAAAATAATCCATGCCAAACAGAGTGTCTAACATATCATTTTATGAATTCTCTCTAGTTAGCAAGCACAATAATTATTATTTTTCTTTTGACGGCACTTTTTCTGCTACATAGTTCTACTGCTTTTCTTTATGATGTTGTTTATTGCAACACAAGTCGAGATTCCTGTTGTGCAGTCTGGTTGCAGAATCATAAATCAACAGCTCACAGTGTTTGCCTGTGAGCTATCCCAATATTGCCTTGAATATTACAGGGAAAGGAAAACCTAAAAACTAAGGCCAGTACGGAGCAGAGTATTTAGTGTGATAATGTCATTGGTATATTACTTAGTGTTTTCATGCCCATGAGTCCATGAAGTTGTAAATCTACAGATCAGGGTAAGCTGAGCTCTCAGGGGTTCATTGTTTTAATTAGAATTAACTAGAAAACTAATTTGAGTACATAATTTCCTAATTAAAATGTAATCTAGTTAATAAAAAAATCAACTTACTGTTTGGCTTATATGCTATTTTAATATGTTTATCATATTTACTTGGGAAAAAAACCTATTGTCTTACCACAAAGCGTGAAATTAAAAAGTAATTAAAGGTATAAAAAGAGGGGAAAAATTGCTAAAAAATTGACTATATAAAGTTGTACTGCTGCTACAGCGTAAACTGCTTCAGTTTTACACACTGAAACATTTCAGTGCATGAAAGCACAGGTGCTGAAAGCAAGTTCATCTTTCTGAGGAGAAAATGCTGCCACTAACAACTTTAGGTGTGTTTAAACTTTATTTCTAAGACCAAAAAAAAAAACCCAAAACTGGCCTTGGAAATATGGGTTATGTACAAAATAAATAGACAATAAATTAAAAGCAGCTATTTATGCTTTGGCAGAACAATGCAAACTCTCCAGGAATGTCAATTCAGGTATTAGTACAATAGCACAGTAAAAGAGTTTGCAGATGCACATTGATATATAAAATAATGTTCTATAAAGAACAATTATTAATAACAAAATTTCACTCAAATTGAACCTAAGATAATAACAAATTTATCCTCTATCATTACAGTGTCTGGGGAAAGTACTCACATGCATGATGATACCATTTGTCGAGATGGGTTAAATTTTAAACTACATAGATAGTTTTTCATTCAATTCTGCAGCTGGATGTCCTGAAATCCTGGGCCATTATAGATTTATGTTGATTTTGAATGTCATTCTGAATGACGCTAACATGCTTTGAATTCAAGCTCCGTTTTCTCATAACCACAACCTCAAAACTATTTTTAAAGGCAGTTTCCAATAAATAGGGCAGAATTAACAAAAAAATTGATTTGCCTAAACAAAAAATTGTGAATTTAGGGCATCAGCAATAATTAGGACTCTACCCTCAATTCTTTTTGTCCAAAATCTCAACTTCATTTCAAGCCTCTAGCAGAACTTATTCAGCAGAACTCTGACCAAAGCTCATGGAAAGTCAGAAATAATGAATAAGCATCTACGTACAAATCTAATAAGCTTTCACAATAATATACCAACCCCTTCTTCCAATAATACATATTTTGCAACACAAAGATACAGCCTTTTTGGCCTCAAACATAAGACTGGAAGTACTGAGTCAGAGCAAGGGTGAACTATATAGCTTAACATTTATTTCAAACAATACTTGAAATTGAAAGCCTTTGAAGAGCATAAAGGCTTATCGCATGTATTTCTCTGATACTTAGCCTCCAATCATTTTTAGCTCAAGCATGTCCTGAGCTACATGTGGTTGCTATTTATTTACATAATCTTCAATGGATTTCTTTCCCAGAGACTTTTTCCATGACCCTGTGTAAATCTGCAGTGCCCATAAAAATTTAAACTAACGAGCACAAGTGCTCCAGCACAACACTAAAAGCAGAGTCAAGTTCAACTTGACTTTATCCACAAGACATTAGTTCTAGCCATTCCCAAAACTAAGTTGATCTAGAAAGCCCACCCAAAACATTAAAAACAAATTTAAAAATCTGTTCAGTCTATATTCTCTAAACTACTTCTACAGCCTAAACTTTAATAATAATTATCTAAGGAACATATGCTGGCAGTAAAACATCAATCACAAGCCTTGGCTTACTCCTTATCCTAGGCATATGGGAATTTCAAGTATAAATTAGTAATGCTGATATTTTTTCTGTTCTTACTGTCCCAGCCTTTAATATTAACAGCAAACATTAGTTAATCATAGGCTTTGGTGAAGGAACCTACTGTGCAAGTGCAGTGCAGCAACCTGCTCCTCATTGCAATCAGTCAGGGACACAGATGAACTTATACCATTACTGAAGCCAGTCCAGGCTTCACCCTGTCTCTGCAGGTCCTTAAGGACCCATCAGTAGTAAATATTACTCTCAGTTACTGCTCTCCCTAATAAGAACTCCAGCACCACTCTGACCTTACTTACCCTAAACATCAGTGAATTACTCCTAACCACTTGGTTTTCTTGGCACTGACCATTAACTTCTCACTTTTATCCCTAATAACCCAAGCTCTAATTTTACTTTATGCTGGCAGATGCTGATGGCTCAAGCTTAATTCAGAAGATTGGGCTTGATGACACAGATTTTCATCAAGTTCATTTGAAAAGCTTATTAATTCATCATCTATTCTTACTACCCAGAATCTCTCAGTGCCTACAAAGACATCAATTCCTAATCACTACAACTGTTGAAACCTGAGATAGATCAGATTCTCAGTAGCCTCTAATGGTGCAATTAAGAAAACCTACAAGGACAGCAGTTCTTTTGAGTTCTTCAGCCTGTCATCTCTAACAACTGCCTAGCTCCTGAAGGCAACAGCTACCTAATTAGGAAGCAGTAATGAATACAGACCCAGTGGAGCATCCTGCAGAGACCCACGTGAAGTCTGGCTCAGTGAGTCCTCAAGGATTTTCCTGCCTTCTCCATATGCTTCTGAGATCCCACTCCAGCACCACATTACATCCACTCGTAACCCCCACTGATTTTCCACAATGCAGATGTCCTGTGCTGACTCTTGCAAGTATTTATGAAGGAAAAAGAAGCCTGATCTCATTAGAAATCTAGCAAAGTAATTTTCAGGTCATCACAGTATCTTTTCCAGCTGTTTGTATCTGTTAAAGAGCTTCTGCATTAATGCTATCCACAAGATTTGAAATGATAACACTGTAATTTTTTGTGAGTTCCAGTACAATTAGTTGATAATTGCAAATTGTGAGATAAATCATGTCTCCTGTCTTCTTGGTCTAACATGAGTTTTCAAACTTAACACAAGCATATCCCCCAGACTGCATTTCAGATGACTCTCCAAAAAAAGATGTTGCTTAATTTAATGGCAATGTTAAAAAAATTCTCACACTGTAAGAATGTGTATTGGGGGACAAAACCTGAAAAAGTGGACAAAATCTTTTGAATGACAGCCCATTAATTTTCACACGCACTGGAAAATAAGAAAATACATCTTCTTTCTCTAGCAGTGCTAAAAAATAAGTGTCTCTGACAGCTCAGATATCATCAGCAAAAAAATGATGAACTGCTTGAAAGAGTAAATATGAGGGCCTGCATGGCTACAGCCAAAACAAACAAAAAGTTAAGAACCAAGTGGATGTAGTGAGGAGAAAGGAAGAATTAGAAATACTGCCTGACTGCATCAAGAGCAAAGTTACCAAAGTGGGAATCAACATGTGAAATAAAAAACAGAAATAGGAAACTATCAGGTAAGAACCTACTTTGCAGCAGAGGCTGGCTAACTGGATGTGAAATGGATGTGGTGTTTCAAAATTTATTTCAAGAGATAAATAAATGATACAACTGAAACTTTTGTTTAGGGCATGAGCACATATAGGAGACATCTTCTTCATATGAGCCCTGCCAGTGCCATGTGTGCAGGCTTACATACTTTAGGATGAGAAAGATGCTCAAAACTTAGAAATAGAACTTATATACACATTCACACATTTGCTAAGTACCTAGCAAATAGTGAGTCGTTTTAAAATATCTTCAAGAGATGCTACTTACATATAAATATTTAAGAAACAAATGGAAATAATATTTGGTGGTTTGTTTTATACCTAATGTCTTCAAAATTCATTAAAACAGAAAGCAAACACACAAGGCACTGGGAATTATGTTTCCCTTCTGCAAATGAAAGTGATGTGCTACAAGAGTCATAAACCATTTTGCCTTGAAAACTCCTGCTAGCTTGGTTCCTCTACCTGATGAAAATGGAGGGTGTGTATTCTGAAAATTATAGCCCAAGCTCACAGTTTCAAGATTCTTTTTAATCCAAATTTTTTTCATGAGTGTGTAGTGAGACAATAAGGGGAAATGATTTAAAACTTGAAGAGGGGAGATTTTGGTTAGACACTAGGAAAAAATTCTTTCCTGTGAGGGTGGTGAGACACTGGCACAGGACGGCCAAGGAAGTTGCGGATGCCCCCTCCCTGGAGGGGTTCAAGGCCGGGTTGGATGGAGCCTTGAGCAACCTGATCTAATGGGAGGTGTCCCTGCCCATGCAGAGGGGTTGGAACTAGATGCTATTTAAAGTCCCTTCCAACCCTGAAAATTCTATGATATGAAGATTTCAGTGAATGCTTAACTTCTGTCTGCTCAGCACTGTGAGTCGAGTGCTTCATACCATGAGCTGTGGCCAACAGCCCCCCAGCAAAGCCACCCACCTGCATACCACCTGTGCTGTGATCTTCTCCTTCCCACTGCTCCCTGAGGTATCCCCTCTGTTGGGCCATGTTCGGTACAAGACACACACACAAAATCATTTTGATGGGATGATGCTACTGGAGAAGTGTGCAGGATGTAACACAGGAAGAATCAAGTACAACTTCCACGCCCAGTTAGGCCTCCAGCTCAAACAAACGAAAGAATCAGCAGTAACAAACAAACCCCACCTCGGCTACTGAAACCACTTTTAATTAGGCAGCTGCTAACTGTGACAGCATAAATTACTTCCAAGCACAGGACTGCGGGCAATGAACCACCTCCTCCACGCCCAGTGCCGGGGGCGACGAGGCGGCGGCACGGTGTCGGTAGGGTACCCCGTATGGCTTTAGGGGCCACCATGCCCCATCCCACCGCTCCCGGTCCGTAACGACCCCCGCCGGGGAAGTTTCCAGACAGCGGCGGGGGCGGCCGCAACAGCCCCGCCCGGGCACCGCGCCGTGTCTCCCGGCCCGCCCGTTTCGCATCCCGCGGCTACCGGGGGCAACCCTTCCGCCGCGCCTGTCTGCCCTCCCTCCTGCGGCTCTTACTCTTTGCCAGAGGCGCCCGTGAATCCAGGGCTGGTCACCTCCTTCTTCTTACTCCCCTTGGAGGCCATGGCCGTAGGTCCCGCCGCGTCCCAGCCGTTGCCTGGCGACCTGGCCTGGCGGAGGGAGCGGTTCCAGCGCCGCCCCGCGGCCCTTCCGCTGCCGCCGTTCCTATGCCGGTTCCCCGCAGGAGGAAGGCCCCGACTGGTGCCACCGCCACAGGGGGTTGCGGGGCAAGCGGAGGTGTGGGGGGCAGGAGGCTGCCGCTGCCACCGCCACCTCAGGGTAAGGGCTGAGAGGGGAGGACCGTCGCCGCCCGGGCCCCCAACCGGCCCCCGAACCGGGCCCCGGGCATAGGAAGCGGAGACACGAACCTCGCCCCCCGTCTTCATGTTCAAGGAACCAAAAATCTGATGCGTTCTAGTTGTAAAAATTCTAATGGCGTGACTTACCTTTGGAATGAGTATGTAAAGCGCGGGTGTAAAAAGTGATGGTTTTAAATGGTAGCAATTTCTTGCCCCCTTTTACACAAAGAAGTAAAAAATTCGTAGTCCTGGAGCCCGGAGAGATTATATGGCTAGAAAATACTTACTTTCTTTTGTTTGTTTGTGGCTTTTTTGTTATTTGATTGTTTGTTGTTTTGTTGGGGGCTTTTTGTTTGTTTTGGTTTGGTTTTTTTTTCATTTCAAAATGACAAAACATTCCTGACACAAAACCTCTGATCACCAAGGTAAATGGAGTTCCCCCACGGTCAGGTAAACTTAGTATTCATCACCCACATTTGAAATCAGCAGATGGTTGACTTTAACTTAAGGAAGCAGACTTTTTCAGGTATGTTGCAGGGATTACATTAATGCAGCAGCTCCTATTTCTCTCTCTTAAGCTATGTGCTGTTTCCCAGCTGTAGTGCATGATTAAAAATCCGTAAGTCAACAGAATAGACTTGACCACTTAGTCAAGCTAAGTCTTTTTGAAAGAAAAAAGATCAAGGAAAATCTGTCAAGGTGCAGAGGTCATTATTAGATAAAAGAAACAAGGAAAAAAATATGCAGATGTTGCTACATCTAGAGGCTTATTTTAGACAAATGTCAGATCTTGATTTATATCAAGATGTCAGGAGGCCAGATACATATTTATAAATTTCAAAGCAGAAAATTCTTCCACATCTTTGCATTTCCTCCAGCATTACACCCAAAAGCATCCATTTTTAAATGAGGTAACTTGGGACACTTCTCACTCTAGAATCAAGTAAACATTTTAGGTTTAGTTCTTACTCTTCAAACCGAGCAGCTGGTCTCTTCAGACAATTATGCAACCAAATATTGATCAGGACATGCAGGTGTGTAATGGCAGAGACAAAGGTGAGTTCAAGCATCTGACTACTGCTTAAATACCAGTGCAGGGCTGTTAATCACCACACCTGGCTGAATGCTAATGCAAACTTGGATCCTGAGGCTGTAAATTACAGGGCTAAGACCATGACCCAAAACACAAATAAAACCAACTCAGACAATCTCTGGTTTCTGTCTATTCCTCTGAATTCCCTTTTACAGAATCACAGAACTCTCAGAGTTGGAAAGGACCTCTAGAGATCATCTAGTCCAACTTTTCCACTAAAAAAGCCTCATCACCTGGAGCACACTACACAGGACTGCATCCAGGCAGGTTTTGAGTGGCTCCGGATAAGGGGACTCCACAGCCTCCCTAGGAAGCCTGTTCAGTGCCTTGTCACCCTCAGAGTAAAGTTTTTTCTCATATTTAAATGGAACTTCCCATGTTCCAGCTTGTACCCATTGCCCCTTGTCCTGTCACTGAAAACCACCGAGAGTCTGGCTCCATACTACATGCACTCACCCTCTAGATACTTGTAGACATTACTGAAGTCTCTCCTCAGCCTTCTCCAGGCTAAAGAGCTTCAGCTCTCAGCTTTTCCTCATAGGAGAAATGCTCCAATCCTATACTCACCAGGCAGAGAAACTGCTATGGAAAAGTAACTCTTAGAGGCACCTGTGAAATCTCTCCTATTGGGAAAATTTCTTTGTCGCATTGGAGATGACCAGTGAGGTTTGCAGCACCCTAAAAAATTTAAATTTTTAATACAATTATGTGAAAAATAGCAAAAAAATAATGGAAATCTGAGGGCACGTGTCTAAACCTTTTTGGTCGGTGAAGGAAGACCACCAGAAGCCATCAGAAGAGAATGTACAGAAGCTAAAGAACCCTTCACTCTTTGCTCTGATTGCTGCTATACATGAAGTTTAAAATGCACCTTTTACCATAAAATTCTACAACATATTTTTTTCAATTATGGCATTGAAAGCAAATATCCAGGTGTTTTGCACATTAAAAAAAAAAAGCATCTCAAGTGTTGTATCCATCGAGTCACATCTTTTTATTTATCCAAGAACTTAATTTAGAAATGATACAGGGCAGCTTGTTTAGAAAGAGAAGTTAATTTGGATTTTAAAAAAGCTAGGTTTCAAACTGGCAAGGATCTGTAAGGTCAAATCATCTGTTTCACTGGTCTAATGTCTAAAGCTATGAAGTGTATACAACAGACACTCCCTGAAGGGAAAAATTGCTTGGGTAAAGGCAGCCTTATAGCTAGAAAATGAGAAATAAATACATAGGACAATATAGGAAAAGCTATGCAGCTCCATATAAGAAACCTTTGTGATGTAGCTAGATACTAACGTAACAGTTACTGGTTACCAACAGATGGGTGGCATTCTGGTTGATATTCTTCTATGATACCATTTGAAAACCTGGCTTTTTCCTTTTTTTTTTTTTTCCCCTTAAACCATTATATCACCAACCACAATAGCACACAAAATCTACTTGGAGGAAAAAAGCTTTTAAGTCCTAAATACTCTGCACTTTTTTGTAACTACAAATACCAGTTGGAGAGAATGAGAAAACACCGTGAGCATGAGCACTATCAAAGCTCCTCTCAGGGGTCTTGGAACTCAAAATGCTCAGACTTAACTCTCCTCTGATTTTACATGAGGATTCCAACCCAAGACAGGAAAAAGAGAAGGCCTGGGAGTGTGTCAGGGAGTCTGAAGACACTGATTCTTCTGAAAGGTGCCCAGTGCCAGGATTAGAGACAATGTGAAAAATTAAAAACAGGAAAAACCACTTTGAAAATAAGCTTAATTATTTTTATTTTTCTAATTATAGCAAGGATGGTTAAGCACTGGAAAAAGTTCACCCGCAAGACTGAGGAGTATCTATCAAACTGTGTATGACAATGTGCAGCCTACTCAGGCTGACTCTGCTTTGAGCTGGGCAGTTGGATTAGATTATCTCCGAAGGCTTCTTTCCAATCTTACCCCTTCTATGATTCCAAGAAATACTCCATGGAAAAAAAAAAAAAAGTTCAAGTTAGACACAAAATTTTGTGTAATAACAGATGCTGTATCACCAAATGTGAGATTACTACAAAGGCAGGGGATGAAGGGGAGACAGAATGGATTTTGATTTTCTTGCATTTTGGCAGGCTTTTTTTTTTTTTTTTTTTTTGGCATTTCTTTTTTCAAGGAGTAAGAAAACTTAGGTTTTGAAATGAATTCACTAGGCAGCATGTGAGCAGAGATTGGCAATGCCAGAGAAGAAGGAAACCTTGTAGTGTGTGATGAAGCTGTGAAAGAGCAGCCTCTTGAGTTATGAACAGTCATGAAGAAGCTCCTAAAGGGACTAACAAGGAACCTATAAAGGTTGAACCTATAAAGGACTTAGAATCCTTTAGTACTGAAATGCCATATAACATGCAGCCTTTTACTTCCACTTCAAAGCTAAAGACAATAAGGCCAGGATTCCTGCATATTTTAATTTCATTTTAAGTTCAGACCAAATGACAATTTACCAATGATAAAATAATAAAAAAATATTATACTCACCTCTTATTATCTTTGCAAAAGGATTAAAGGCCCATGTTTGAGATGCTGACTCTCTACCTATATGCCTCTCAGATCAAATACATTTGAAACACCATCCCTACCTAAAAAAAAAAAAAAAAGCTTTTCTTAATGTACTCAGGGCAGGAAGCATTTTGTACATTCACAGACTGAAATGATACCATCTAGCAGAATTTCTTCATAAAGTTTCTAAGCCATATACAATTCCCAAGCTATAAATTTTGACTGAATGAACACTCTAAGTGGTGATAAAAGAATCTATAATCGTGTTCAAAAATGTACCAAGTACTTTTTTTTTTTCCTGTTTAGACACAAGTTGAAACTGACACGATTTGAATACAGGCACAATTTCATTCAAATCTTCACTGTGTTGCCAGACCTGATGCTCCTTGTTTTCAATATTATTCTGCTGCAGGACAAAGAGCTCTGAAGTGACCTTTCCCGTACAGCCAAGTGAATTATGTATTTCTATTCATAATTATTATCTCAACTGGCATTTTAATTTTTTTTTTTTTTTACTCCTTAAAGTATATTGCTGCCCCCATTTTTTAAATTCTTTAGTAATTCATAACATGAAGGACAAAGGCACACACCTAAAGAACTGTGTTTCTGTGCCAAATAACGTGATCTGTAAAGGAGGAAAGAGATAACCAGCTCTTTGTTTTGGAAGCAAGGTCACAAGCAATATGTTACGATTAGAAAGATAAGGGAGCAACAGTTTTTAAGAGCAAAATCTTTCACCATTCAATACCATAGTTTTTTCCTGCATATTTATTGCATAACCATTTCCTCCTATCATCACATACCAAATGATTACTCAGGCACTGAGTCTGTAAGAATGATTCAAATCATTCCCCAGTGATTAATCACTGCAGATGAACAAGAATTGGATTGATTTACAAGAAGTGAGTATTATAACTGAACAGCTCTGACACAAAGTATAAAGAAACAAAACTCCGGACCTTAGAACAGCTTATATTTTTCTACTACTGCAGGTAAGATACACCTAGAAAAATGCCATAATGAAAGGTCACTAATTGTTCTCACTCCTTTCTAGCTTTCTCAGCAATTGTAATATTCATTAAGCTTTTTAATTAGAGGCTGACTTTGCATTAACTGCACAGACATATTGCACAACAATAATCCAGGAAGACTACATGCTACTTCCAGTCTTTACAAAATCAGTTGATAGAAAATAGCCAGGAAGGACATTTTACTGAAGGACTGATTTAATTTTTACTGAAGTTTTTTTTTCTCAAAACTATGCCTTAAGCATAGGGACTAGAAAGTCATGTACTTGCTCATTTATGACTGACATATTTCAGATAGCAAGATATCATTAAAAACCAGCATGGGGCCTCTGTTCATCTGATTGAGATCATAACTATATATCCTGTAAATGTAAAATTATGTTTGACACTGTTTGCTTACTTATAAGCCTGAAATTAAACTGGGTCTGTCTAAACTTCCACATTTCTTTCCAAATCAAAGTCCTTGAGTTAATTAGGACAGGGTTCCATGATTAGTTTAATTTACCTAAACACTTCTCTACAACCTACAGTCTCATCCTCCTCTACCAAGGAGATGCTTCCATTGAACTTCCTTAGGCTAAACCACGAGTCTTTTCATACAGTTTTCACTTTCTAGCTAAATCAGATTTCCTGATCAACCCCACCAGCATAGTAGTGCTGCTTACATAGCAAGGAACAGGAGAGAAAATGCAGTTCGTATCATGATGAAAGACAAGACATGAATGCTCAATGGTTTTTTTTCTTCAGAACGGTGGAGAAGAAAAAAAAAATCATCACACAGGTAGAAGTGAAATAGGATTTTATACTATTAGGCTTAGGAAATATGTCTGCTCTGTAATAGAATCTGCATAGCCACTTTAAACCTTTTGGGTTTTATTTTTTGTAGATGGTAGTTTCTGAACCTCACCCTTTCTCAACCTCTCCAACTAGTGACAACCCATATCAAAACCAGTATACTCCTCCTGAGTGTGAGAATCATGGCCATTGTACATCCATGTAGTGATTTAGAAGAACAGAAGCTACATATGGGACAAGGAAAATTCTTAAACACAGCAACAACTCTTCAAAGCAGAAATCTAGACATTCTTGAAACAAAGATGTATAGGATTACATTGTCACTGACAGGACCCAGATGAGATTCATTCAGGTTAGAGTTCCAAAGCTTCAGAGTTTAGTTTTCATTCTGCTATTCATTCAATCTGAAAACAAAACAAGGGAAAAAAAACAAACCAAAACAAAAAACCCAATAAGGCCAGGAATCCTGCATATTCTAATTTCATTTTAAGTTCAGGCCAAATGACAATTTACCAATGGTAAAATAATAATTAAAAAATATTATACTCACCTCTCACTATCTTTGCAAAAGGATTAAAGGCCCTCCAGTAGCTGTTTGGAAAAGGAAAAATCTGCTTCCACTGGCAGCTTCCCAACTTAAGTAGGTACTTAAGGAAAAGGAACTAGCATTTGAATGTATACCACCTCCTGTATACCTTTTCTATACAAGACTCAAGAATTGGCCATTTTTGCCCACTACTGACAAACTTCATGCTATACTCGGTAGTCTCAGTAACCTTACACCCGAATCCAAGTGAACATGAAATTACATCTTTGGTCATCATTTCTCATGTTTTGATCTAGTCAAGAATCATCTAATAAATAGGCTATTCACACCTTCCACTGGTTAATTACTGGTTTTGTGCAGCTATCATTACAGTTTAGAAAAAAGCAGCACACTGGAGATTGAGTAATTTATTAGAAGTGAGTTTACAGTCTGCAAATGTTTATTAAGTGAGTTTACAATCTGGAAAAGTGACAAGGAAGATTATGATAATTCCAGGTTAGTTAGAAAGGTTAACAATTCAAATGAATTGGCAAGGAACATTGATAGGATGTAGCTTCCTTTCTTGAAACTAGCAACTTTCTTGAAACACTTGAAGTGCTATAGGAATTCAGAAAAAAACTTTAAAATAGCAGTCAAGCCTTAGTGTCCAATAAACCTGCACAAACCTGACAGATGTAAGAGTATGAGAGACCATGAACATAAACTGAAGTTAAAAAGGTTCAGATGATAAACTCAAGGGTCAGTCAGGCATTGAAACAACTTTCCCAGGGCCACACAGTTCCCATTGATAAAGGTTTAAACCAGACAACATCAAAGCCTAAGCACCAAGGTATGATCTTGAGTGGAAAAGGATGTTGGCTTAGAAGACTTCCTCAATCTTTTTATTTTAATTATGTTATGATCCCAAGCCAACTGAATTTTAGTTTACACCAAGCCTTACTGTGGTAATTTAAAGTAAGCCTTTAAGATAGCAGCTACTAGAAGATGAATTTGTTTTCAAATGACAGTTAAAGCATTGTTTTTATAGGGTGAAACATATGATATGAACTTGTGTTCTCAAAAGCATACACCAAAAACATATATACGATGCTCAAATATATTTATTTGTCTCTTAAAAAGTACATTACTCTTTAGATTTAAAAAAAAAGACAGCCTAGGAAATCTCAATACACATTTAAGTATATCCAATCTGGCACATACTTCATGCTGATGTTTAAATACACAAGCAACACAAGACGTAAGTCAGTAGCAATGAGGTACAAGGACAGAAGAACACCTTAAAATGAAGGGAAGCTTCAAAGACTTTCAGCCAAGTAGAGACAGACTTCCAATCTCTCTAATCCTTTTGATCATCATTTGCTGCCAAAAATATATTAATTGTAACAAGGGCACAAAAGCATCTCAGTATACAGTTACAGAATTAGGTAAGCCAGTTCACCAGCTCTGAGTAGTCAGAAGAGTGCAGCACTGTTCTAAAATTGAAAAAGATAGAGCTTGGGTTGGTTTGGGGTTTTTTTGATAGGCTAGCAAGAACCAGTTAAGCTATTTCCTTCAAGACATCTCCCCTCCCTCATGGGATTCAGAACCATCTGAAGACAGAAGGAAAAAGAAAGTTAATCATCACAGGACAGTAGACAGAAAAGATACTTTTTGCACTCCTGGTAAAGTTTCCAGTGTTAGCACATGAAAAAGTAACTGCATGTTTTATTTCTGGCTGTGCATAGGGGTGAGGTTACCATAACTATGTGCCAGCAGTACAATGGCATTCATTAATGTCTCTCATATGTAAAGCTGAATATATTCTACCTTAAATGACTGGAGATGCATTTTTCCTAGTTTATAACTATACATTTCCCCTGTTAAGAACAAGTGTTTACCCATCTTATTTTTAGTGGTAAAAGCCATCTACTTCACTTAGACCCAGTAAACACAAAGACAGGCCCATCTGTCATTGGCCCCTTCAAGATTTCTGGATCGAGACAGATCCTCATGGTGGGCAGGTCATTATAGGGACAAGTGTGTAGGCAAAAGGGTAGGACATTACTGGTGAGAAAAGTTGACTTTAAAGGTGAAAGTGTCTATTTAGCTAAAACCATGATAAGTGAGTCCTATTTGGAATGTAGCATATGTCCTAGAAGCAAGCTAGACGCTGAATGTTGTCTTTGTTCCTGTTTAGGAGTGTAAACACTACCTTATGTTCTCAAGTAAGAAGACACTAATCAGACATAGATGCAGCCACTCAAACAAGTGGAGTGATAAGCCATAAGATACTCAGTTTCATGTTAAACAAGAATATGTAAACACCCACAAGAATCACTTATTCAGATAATACCAGATAGTACCCCATATGGATTGTCACAACGCAGCACCATAGCAGCAGTTTAAGGAACAGTCTTGCTGCTCATCCCATCACATTTACTGAACATTGGTAGCATTAGCAGCACTGTGATTTACTCTCTGCTTTCAATGGGTCTAGGTCCAGTTTTGGTTTCCCCACATCATTCTCTTCATTAGGAAAGGCTTTGTAGTTGGCAAGGATGTTTTCCACCAAGAATCGAGCAGCTTCGTCTATGTTGATGTTGTCCTAAAAATGTTGAAACCAAAGAAGTCAGTCTGTTTTTGAAACAACCTCCCATTCCCAGTAGAAGCTGGCTAAATACAAAAGCTCTTCTACAGTCTCATGAACATGACACAAATAGCTTTGATGCATCAGGTTACTGCTCATCCACTTCCATTTTGAAAAAGGTTACCAGAAAGGTTTGAAACAGTTATTCACCCATAATAAAAATAGGGTACTACAACTATAATATAGCATGCAGCTGGGGGGTAAAGTGTCTTCAGTTTGGAAGAATCAAATGCTGAAGTGCATATTCTACAAAGATAAGCAATTACAACCAAGCACTCAACTTTTTGGTTGTTTTTGTTTTGTTTTTAATTTTTTCTTTTGTTTGTTTGGGTTTTGTTTGTTTTTCCTGCTTCAGCTGCAGCTTGGATACACCTGTTAGATAAGATTTTTTTCTATTAGTTTATTTTTCTGTTAGTCTAAAATGCCCATCTAAATCATGGTGCTTCATCTAGCCACTCCACATTTGCTTGTGCATGCTTTGAAAAGTCCCTTCACATACCCTCATTCAAAGGTGTGCGTGCCTGATACCCTGATGAAATACATCTCTGGACATCTCACTGAGGGGCCAAACTGGCCAGTGCCAAGGGACCTCAGGCCACAGCTTTGACCTGCTCACCACAGGGCTGCCAAGTTTGGAATTGTTCCTTTTTGTTTTGAAAGGAAATACCACCTCAGTACTCTCTCCTGTCTCCATAAATGTAGATCTAAATTCATTTAAATAAGTATGGTTAGATCATGACAGCATTTGACTTATGACTACTACACTTCCAGTGTGGAAGGAGGATTCTCTTTATTTTAGCATAAGGACATCCACAAGATATTTCAGTGAAGGTTTATAGTCTGTAGTTCTTTTACCTTTAATATTCTCCCTGTTCCATAGGGAGTGGGATCTTTATTACTGATGGCTAGACTGAAATATCAGTTCCAAATACAAGGCAGAGGCAGAATACCAGGATATTTAAGTGGGCAGCATGTAAAGTCAAACTGATTCGTTTTGGTTAGGAAACAAGAACACTGTCCAGAATTTTTGCTAAGCTATTTTAACTACACCTCTTCAAAGTCCTAAAAAAAAAAAACCCAGTTCATAACTGCACTGGGACTAGTATTGTCTGATTATCCTCTGCACCAAGAGCCTTTAGTGTTGCGTCCTAAATGTCACCTGAAATGAAAGCTGTCACTACACTTCCATGCTAAGTTTTATTCCAATGTTAGTTGCATTTTTTTTGACTCATGATGAAGTTGATATACATACAGTGTTATGGGCAAGTGAAGCTTCAGAAAAGACACAACCCAAAGCCAACTCTTCTTATTCTTTTTTACTATAAGGAGTCATAAAATTTGAATTTTAGGAACAGATGAGTGGGTTTGGAAATTATTTGTTCAAACACAAACAAATTATTAGCTAACTTAACTCATTCCTGTGACTGCATACGCTTCTTCCCTATTTAAAGGTGACCAGTGAAAGGCTTGTAACTTTATCTTGTATTACTCAAATAGACTTCCTTTTAAAGGAGTTGTCTAAACATATTTTAGTACCAGTTCATCAGCAGCAGTTAAAGGAAACCGGCAAGCCAAGGCAAAAGAAGGACCTTGAGGTTTAGCTTACCATGTAAAGGAATTATCAGCCATATCAGTATTTTTTCCTGTCAGCCTCACTGTTTTCATCTAAAGGAAGCTTTCATTTTAACATTTCATTTTAAGCAACTGTTTGATTTCAATTAAGCCACCACAAGCTTATCTGTGCCTTGACCACATCCATCGACTACAAGTGTACAATATATGAAGTTACTCAAAAGTTACCCATTTGAGTAAAGCTGCTATCTAGCTTAGCTTAACTTACTATACAAAATGATGTTTTTCTCCAATTCAGTCTTGTCACTGCCTGATAAAAATAACTCTGTGACATTATCACCTGATTAGCCAGTAACAAGCAAATAAGAAAACAGCTTGTTCACTTCCAGCATCTTACCACATCCTACAGTGAAGACAAAAGCTACAGTTTAAAAACCAGCACCTAAAGATTGTTTCTATCCTTTGGGTAGTTTGGTCAGCATTAGTACTATTAACATCTGAAGAATGACTCTGATCCTGATGCATGCAAGATAACTCAGCTAATTAAGGTTTCCAGTTATTTTTAAGGTTCTCTGAGTTTAAGATGCAGTTCTAATCTAAACCACGTATGCTGCAAGTCTTCCTCAGGAGTCAGCTAGCCTCCACACCACTTCCAACCACTGCTGAACACTGGAAACTTCACTGTCACTTCTTATACTTGATAATTCTATTCTCCACATGGCTATATTAATCCTTTCTTATGCCAGTACTTAAGAGTTTCTTCTTTATGCTCACCTTGGCAGATGTTTCAAACCACCCAACAAAGCCACTTTCTCTGCAAAACTGGTCCATTTGAGAGGGATTCTGGTTGCCATCTTTCTTCTGGTCACACTTGTTTGCAAGAAGAACAGCAGGGATGGGGCTGCCATTGGGAAGTAGTACTTTACTGTCCAAATCATGCTTCCATTTTGAAACAGCCTCAAAAGTGGAGCCTCTTGTGACATCAAAGACCACAAAAGCACCAACTGCCTCTTTGTAATATACTCTGGTCATATTTCCAAAGCGCTCCTGGCCTGAAAGAGAAGACAGTAACAGAGTAAATTTATATTTAAGCATGAACAAGTCAGTGTCAATGCAATTCTGTCCCAGGCAAATACATCTAAGTCTGGCATTCAGGACTACTCACCTAGTTCATACAACATTGCCTCTTCTATTCTATGTAAGCTTATTGTAATGACTTTTATGCATATAACACATAACAAGTCAGATGTTAAAAGCCATTTGCAATTCCAGCTAACACTATGATATTTTTTAACTTACTTTTTCAATGTTAAGTAATGCCTAAAAACACTACCAGCACAGCTATAAGCAAACCTTTATTTCATATATAAAAGCTTATGCAAGATTTAGATATAAATCTATTTACCTCAACTAGAGACACAAGCAAACTCAGAGGCTTTTTCTGAAGGGTGAGCAGCAAGGATTTCTACAAGCTCTAAGGCTAACAGCCTTCAAAGCATCTTCTGAAAATGTTGCCTGTATTATAGATTTTTTTTCCTTAGGGACAAGCTCAAAAGGAGCTGGTTTAATAGTTCTACCTAAATCTGTTATCTTTGACTTCCTCTTTTAACTCTAAGACTTTCACTGGAATAACTGCCAACTATAGGAGTTCCACAGCAATCCCAGGGTTTGAAACAAGATTAGCAGAATAGGTTAAGTACAAAACCAAAACAAAACACAAACCCAGGAGAAAAACAGTGGCCAAGGAGAAAACTAAAAACCCCTTTCTTGTTAAGTATAACTATTGCAGTCAGTATACTTGAAACGTTAGTCCCAGTTCAGTTTTTTTTTCTTTTCATTTGGAAGTTCAAACCAACAAGCTGTGTTTATACATGAGTGGGCATAGCATTGTCAAGTGCTAGCACATTGGCTTGGGAAATTCAGGCTGCTAACATATTGCTTTTGTTTAGAAGTCTTCACTGAGAAGAGCAGTCCTTACATTTTATAATTTAGTTTTACAGTGTGTCATCACTTCAGCTTTTAGCATTTAATGCATGTTGGTTTAGGATACATAAAGAATTTCAATTGGAAACAATTGTCCTCTGTTGATAAACACTGCAGTCAGCCTTTGATTAGCAAGGACAAACTGTTAAAAGAAGAACTGGGTATTATCATGTCTTCAGAAAAGCCAAAAATTCATTAAGTGAAAGAACTTGACAAGGAAAAAAGGATGCTTTTCTAGCTCAATTGCCTCATTTTAATGTCAGTACTTCAGTGTACTGATTAGTTCATTCCCAATAGACGTTTTCAGAAAAGGTTGACTAAGCAGCTGTTAGAACTGTCTGAAAGCTGCAGCAGCTACAGTGAAGCTGCAGAGAACCATAAAGCAGACTTTATTTCTGGCTGTTCAAAAAGTATGATGCTGCATAAAGCAGCATCACTAGCCAGTATATTCTGAGAAGCTGAAACTGAATTTGAGTTTCGTCACTACCAGAGCTCATTATTCTGTGTGAGAACAAGGAGCATGCAAGAGCAAAGTTCTTCTCTTCATATTCAAAGCTCAGGTTTTGAAGCACTATTTATACGTCATGGATTCTAAGGCCAACAAGCCAGGCATCAAGCCTTCATCTCAGTGATTATTTCATGGGAAGAGACAGAACTGATCCAAATCCCCTGAACAGTGTACACAGAACTTGCATAGAAGTAATTCACATTGACTCCCCAGGCAAGATTCTTATGCCTAAAAGGTGTTTTTGGCACAGCCTTACTGCAAGTGGCTGTACCACATGCCCACTGTTTCCATGGACCAAATACCATTAGGGAAGAGTTTGGACAGAAGGCTTTTACTACTTCTGCAAATCAGTTGTTACATCTAAAGAAGCTTTATCTTCCAATTGTGTGAATTTTATTCTTTAAATGGAGCTGTCAATTTTAGTTACATGAAGCCACTTACTGCATACAACACCACACAAGCTATGAGGAACTCCTTCCCTATCTCCCTAGTCACCACTCTTGCCTCTGATTCCTGTAACATGGGAATGCCCCTATGTTAAAGCACCAAATCTTCTGTTCCATTCAGACAGCCCATCCCCTTCCCACCACACAACAGAACCACAAAACAAACTGTAATCTCAGAGTCTACAGTGCTCTGTACCAACCTCAGTCTTCTACAGAATGATTACTTCAGTTTGTCCCTGAAATGGTCTCACAATGGACACCACTTGCTGCCATGCACATATTACTGCACATGAATCTGAAGCAACAAGGGCAAGACTCCCATTATTCCTCCCCATTCAGTTGTTACAGAAGTCTTTCAGTCTTCTTAATTAAGGATGTAAGTTTTTTTTTTTCTAAAAGCTTATGGGCATTTTCATAAGAAAATTAAGTTTTATGGATTAGTTGCAGAAGGGGTTTGACTGGCTGGTACCAAGAAGAGGTAGCATAATCATCACATGAAAACTGAATTATTTTGAAGTTGCAAAAAAGGTCATCAGGTAGTCACTGTTTCTCAGATACCTGTGCATGTGTAGTTAAAGATAGCTATTATCAGTTACCACACTGAAGGACATGACCATTGACTGAATCCCTTCCTGCCTACTGCTCTCCCATCCTAAAAAACTTCAGAGAACATTTAGCAAGAACACCATACTAGCCTGCTATAGCAATAACCCTTGCTGTAATCCTGGACAACTCAGTGTACATACAAGGAAAAAAAGAGACTGAACTAGTAGTGCATCACACCAGTTTACCATAGCCAGCCTTTCCCACCCATCTGGTCCAGTGCCAGTATATACAGTGAGCTGGAGAGCTGCAGTGAGTGCTCACCAACCAAGACTGCCTGGAAGCTGGTGGTTCCTTGCCAGTTTTCATGCCAGTATCCCCCAGCCTACATGAAGCTTTAATGCTATGCAGCCTCCTGACAGAGAGAAAGGCAACAAGAGTCTTGTAGCAGAGCAGCAGAGTAGCTGAATCCCCTCAAAGGGTTCTGACCAGGAGGTGCCACTTCAAGTGGAGTTGTGCTAACTGGCAGGTTCAGGAGCAATGCAGAAGCCAAGGTTAGCTTTGTCCAGGAGCTTCTCCCCTTGTCTGAGAAGACAGCCCTCCTGGTAGGAACTGCACCAAATTGTACTTGATTTTTTTTCCTCTACAGCACACGCTTAGAAAGCATGGGCTTCAGCTGTCCAGAACAATCATTTAAGTATTATTACTAACTGGATTTATTAATAAAAGTAAAAAACCATTTTGCTCTTATAATACAAGTTTTAGATATGGATAAGATAAATACAATTTAAATTTGGGTGAAAGCAGACAAATGATGTGCGTACCAGCATAAAAGCTTTTCTCTTCTTAGGTTTAAGCTTTACATTAGAAGGATTTGATACCCCTCACCCCTAAAAACACAACTTCAACATCACTGTAGTTATAGAGACTGCCTTTTAGTAGGTCAAATACACTCCAGTATGATTGCTACCTTTTTCTAAAGTAGCTCAAACTCCAAAACAGTTTGATACTGAGCTGCTTTCACCTCTAGAATTCACATCCACTAACAATAAACCTGACTTGCATACTAGCTTATTATGAGTGTTCTTCTGACCTGTCTGAAGGCCTACTGAGGATGGATTTATTATTTTTACTTCACAGAAAGAAGACTGAGGCAAAAAACACATTGAGGCAAGAGTTTTGCTGTGGTAAAAGATATGTCATGAGGTAAGAAGATAATTCAGAATAAACTCAGTAAACTTTCTTTACAGCCCTGTTAATACTGACAATGCACATGCTGAACTTCTGGTAGGGGGTATAGAGCATTCTAGACAGCCTTTTGAAAATTTAGCAGGATGTTCAGGCAAAGCTTTTGCAAGTGCAAAAAAAAGAAACCGCAGAACACAAAACTCCTCCAAAGTCTGGTGTCTAAAGGAGAATTATTCTCTGTTATTAAAACTAGATGGCTCATTTTTACCATGCTCAGTTCAACCAGGGATTTATCATTCTCTATTCTGTGTCCAGCAGAAATTTTGTTGTAGCCATTTGCCCATGTGCAAGAAGAGTTCTGAACACTACAAAAAGTGGATCATACCCCCAGAGGGGAAAAATGCTAAAAGTGATCAGATGAAACTAGATTTTAAATCTCCAGTATGTATAACAACATAGGGAAAAGGTAATACTTGCTTACTACAGCAGTTGGGAAAGGACAACATAAGACTAATCATCCTGGGAAGTCTAGTGCCTTGATGTGAACCTGTTGGTACCACCAAGGTACACCTTCTCTTTGCTTTAGGAGTTTAGGGGTAGATGAGCTAAACTACAGGACAGGATGGGGATCAGAGGTTTTGTTTGGGGGTATGGAAGTGGCTCCATGCAATGCAGTTTCCTAACCACAAAGTTTTCACATCTAAATGACTCTACACATACTATCACCACATTTTCCAGGAATTGCAACATCATTAAGTGAAATACTTGCATAATGTCAAGCATCAAGAACTAATATTTCCCAACAGAAGCATCACAGAAATTAAGTTTAGTTTCAAACTCTATGGGAGCTTGAGTTATTTTTGCTTCCCAATTTACATTGTAACAGGGTAAACTGTAAGCTAATAAAAACAAACACAAAACCAAAACAAAATCTTGCAAATAAAAAAGCTACAAAAAACCCCAAACTGTAAGCAGGTCTGATACTATAAGCTTTATCTTTGTCCTTTACCTCACTGCACAAGATAAGTTATCATTTTAAGATTCACATAGTGTCAATCTTGCCTTAAAGAATTTGTATAGCAATCTTCCCCAGTTTAAGGAATAAACTAAGCCCTTTTTATCACAGCAGTGTGACTTTGGAGGTTCTTGCTTTTAGTTAGCAGGAGATATCCTACACTGCTACTATTATTTCTTAACTGCTCCTACATGATGGGAACTGAGGCTAGAAAAAGCAAGTTAAACATACAAATGGCTGCTGGATATGCATGACACTGAATTTGTCAGAGATCCTTTCCACAATCTCAAGGAGAGTAAAATGCCCTATCTAGAAAAAGCTTCCCAGCTATGGAATTTTGCTGCGAAGGTCAATTTTGGTTTAACTCTATCAATACCAAGAGTATAGTACAAATTCCCCTACCTTGTAAAAATGTAAGCTTACCCTTATCTCAAGCAACAACCCAGAAACCAGAATTGCATTATCTGCATTTAAACTATTAACATCCTATCAGGAGTACTGATGGACAACTGGAGAAAGTTCTTCAAAGCCCTTCTGTTTCAGGTGAGACTAACAGCTCAGGCATCATCAACAAGTAAGAGAAAAATGACCATGGGTTATAAAAGCCTGACAACTAAAAGAATGATGGAACAAATAGTTTGTTTCATTGAAGTAATCTAGTTCAAGTTCTCTCTGACAGGCTGATCAGCTTAATGGGTGTCCAAAAGCTAAAAATTTAATTTTAACAAGTTTGGCAGTTCTACATCAAATAATCCTAAACTACAGATGTATAGTCTACACTATAGTCACCCAAACGTCAGTGTACAGCTAGCTAAAGAGTTTTATTCCAAAGTTGTTTGCTGGAACTGGAAGATATTGCATTGAAGCTTTTCAGATTTGGGTTTTTTGGTTGTTTTGTTGGGTTTTTTTGTGGTTTTGTTTGTTTGGTTTGTTTTTTGGGGTGGTTTTTATAGTTTTTCTGCTATACCAAATAAAACAGAGTTGTCAGGAATCTGATAAACAGCAAAAGCTGATAGTTTACAAATGGCAACAAGTTCTTGCCAACATTGTCTTTCAGAATACTTAAATTCAGAGTTCAGTTACATTAAAAGGAAGTTTAACTTAAACAGAAAGAATACATCACGTAGAAGTTTAATTTAACCCAAGACAAAACAGCTATGCAGCAACACTGCATTAGTGAAGAAAATTATCAATAAACTTTGTAAATCAAATAAAGTTCAAAATACATAAAAGTAGAATCCTGCTAGTATTTTTCAGTTATTCTGCTTATTTATCAACAGGTACTACACACTGTAGGGAACCTGGGCATCACAAGACCCTTAGTAAGTTATAGTAAATAGTTTTAATAAATCCCTTTTAGTCTGGGAATATTTGAACATTCTCCTTCCATTATGTGAAGCGTTCTCAGATTAACTACTTACCATGACCACTAATAGACAATTAGTCATGCCAAAATTCAAGAAGGGTCATTAGTGACAGCCAGACTAACTAATTTAGCTGCCAAAACCACAGAATGACAAAGTCTTTGGTTGAAAGAGACCTTCAAGACCATCCAGTCCATGGCTCTTAGGTCCTTGCTTATATTCTAACCTTATTGGCCACAGTGTGCAAGCACAGTGCCACAATTTAGGCTTCTGTACCAAGCTGTACACAATTCAGTTATTTCAGACATTTTCCAGGACCACAAACTATGTATGCTTTTATAGACAGGAAAAAGCAGTTCAAGAGTGAGTGAAATCCCCTTCCAGTTTTCCTTCTGCCAAGGGAAGGCACTCTCCTTCCTGCTCTAGTTGAGCTGTTTTATAAAAGCTGTTTCTCCAGCTTCCTAGATTTCTAGGGTCAGGCTTTCTTTCACACACTAAAACCAAGAAACACCTGAGTGGCAGCTCCTTATCTACAATCCCAGATCTCAGTAAAGTTTGTCATTCAGTGTGGTAGATACAAGCTAAAGCACTATCCAAAATGGCTGGGCATGCAGCCCAATCCAAGTTCCACCGTGGCTTTCAGAAGTCACTAAGTCCTTTGGGATACAGAGGCAAATGCAAACTTAAGTTTAGGTGCCTGTTGGCTTTACAGCTGGATGTTTGGCACAATAGAGCCAATATTCAGAAATACCATGAGGATGCATCTCTTGGATCTCCAGATGGCTCATGGAATTTTAGCACTACCAGGGTCAGATGTGAGCTGAGTCAGCTTTTTAGCCAGATATAACATTTCTCAACCCATTACTGGCAAGCTACCACAGCTGATTGCATTCCCTCCTTCTCCCCAAACCAGCACAGCTTGTCCCTGAATTATCTACCCAATTAGACTGAATCTGTTACTCTACAAGATGCAGGTTAACTAAACCATTATTAATATTACAGGACATGCTCAAGTGCATCTACCTGCTTTTTCACATGGGTAGTCACCATAGGTTGAGAGCAGACAGACAGTACTAGATGACTCTCCACTTCTCAGTCACCTCTTTAAATTGTTAGCCCAAAGTTGCCACAGATTTAAATCAGAGGTGCAGAAGCTCTAGCACATGTTAGAAACCCGTAAGAGTTTATAAAAGAATGACTTTTACATTTCATCAGTGTGGAAATAGTACTTGGTATTTGTGGTTGTGATGACAAACACCTAGAGGTTAAAAAACAAGAATAGTGTATCTTCCTGTATTAGACCATATTAAACAGTTTCACTGACTGCACCTTTTAGTTTCTAATAGAAAACAAGCAGCCTCAGATTATTTTAAGTAAATTGCTTGTGTACCTTATTATAAATAAGGAGGTAGTGGGCTGACTGCTTCCCAACAATAACTGTCCCAAAGCATTCAGAAGAATGGTCTTCAGGGGAAAAGTGATCAACTGACTCCCACTTTGCTACCACCTCTGGTTGTGCCTACATTAGAATGTTGTTTTGTTGAATGATACAGTGCCAGAGACCTGACATCCACAATGTAAAAAGTATGAATGAGAGACTCTGTAGTCATTGAAAAGTTATTGAAGAGTATCAGTTCAGCTGCAGCAGTATTTTTATTGTTTAGATCGTAAATGTTAGAAAGATTTCTCTAAAGTTTTATTGCACAGCACAGCCAGCTTCTAACCTAATACTAACCTGGATTTTCAAAATGAGGGACTAGCCTTTCCCTTCACCATTTGCTGTTGTTACACTTTATTCTAACACAAGACAATCTTGACTGCTGCCAGTGAAACAGCAACAGCACTGAGGTGCAAGTGCTCAGAAGTCCAGGCACCCCATTTTCATCAGATTGCTGACCACATCTATCATCTTAATAGATGGGAGAAGCACACCATTCTCTTTCTCAAAGAAAGTGAGCCTTCCTCAAGCAATTGCATTGCAATCTCAGTGAATTTTGCAATAAGACTGATAAACTTCTAGTTAGTGCCTGTAGCCTTGGGCCAACCTGGTGATTTAAGATTGTCCAAATGGACTTTAAGTGCTTACTGTCTCGTCTTTAAGTATTGAGGCACTTATTGTTAAGCTTGCTCTGTCTATCACCAAATCCATTATAGGAATATGGCTGTCTTTATGCAAGTTTTGTTTGTCAATTTACTGTTTAGCAAAGACACAAGAGGGGAAATCCCCGACTAAGCATCCATCCCCAGAAAAGTATCATTCAGCCAAACTAAATGAAAACTGGCTGCCAAGTGCAGCATGTATGGAAAAACTTTGCATTAGTACTTAGAAAAAGTTGACACAGTCCAACCAGTGCCAGCAACAGCATGAATTAGTACTTCCTACCTTGCTTTAGCTAGACTTATTCAAGCAAGTCATCTGCCAGAGTTAAGCTATTTCATACCCAACACCCTATAATCCATCTCCTTTGGTGTGCTGCCATGCAGCCAGAGCTACAGTGATGCTGCACTGCACTACAGCATTTCACAGCACACAGGAGAGCAGTTCTAAAGTCAGTTTGTCTCAAGAACAACTTCATCACAAGACTGAAAAAATGTTAATCTCTAAAATGGTCAATGTGTCATGGCACATTGTGTGTCGTTGGAATTTTGCATCAAATAGCTGCCACTTTGCTCTACCCAGCACTCTAGCCATTTAAAGAACAAGTTCCCATAAGTCATCTGCAGTGACAGAGGCTACTTTTTAGTCCATTATTTGAAAAGAAGCTAAATTTCACACAATAAGGAATACAGGTTTTCATTTTCTGCTAATCCAGAAGCCACTGCTACTTAAAGACTTTTACGCTTTTGATAGACATAATTAAGATATTTATTTCTAAACAAGCTTGATAAACCCGTAAAATCTCATCATTTTCCAAAACAATCTTACCAGCCCATATACCTTTGTTCTGTGCCTCCATACTCAGAGAACTTTGAGTGTCTAATGTTCTACACAGGTGGCTTGAGAAGCACACTGTGCTTGCTGTCACTGCTTACTGCTGATCATGCCAACTTTAACACTCGTAAGAGTTTCACAACAATATTCCCATGCTTTCACACAAAACCAAATAGAAATTCCCTTACTGCAAATCACTTCCTTCTGACATGGCATACCACATGTCAGAACTTCTGAAGTGAGCATTCCAGGAGAAAGAGTTTACAAGACAGAGAGGAAGGCAATGGTTACCACTGGAGTTCAAGGAAGGTGTTTCCCACAGCTAAGAGACTGAATCCCAGTTGCCTTGCTCAGTACTGAAGGGAAGAATCTTGTTTTATACAGCATGCTGGAGCCTTTTTTAGGATCAGGCAGCTATGATTATCTCTTATAAAATGCAAGAAAGAAAATAATCAGTTGAGAACAACCCCTTTAGAGCACTTGCCAACTCAAACTGTACATGCGCACATGCACTTCAGTGACACCATGGCCTAGCATGCACAGAAAGAAAACCAAACTGGTAAGAGGCCAAGCAGAGACATAAACAAGGTGAAGACACCAGGAGTTTGAAGCTGCAACACTGATGCAAGGAGAGTTGATAAAGGTTGGTTTACTCCATATGTGAAAAGTGTACCCCGAACATTGTCTACACCAGTTTGTCTATGAAGGTTAATGCAATTGACTTGCCAAACCAGCTTAATTTCTAACTGATTCAGTATTAAATAGAGAAAGAATTTAAGCTTTTTTTGAGGGAAGTATTGGTGGTATAAATGTAAGTTAATGATTTTTGCCAGGTTTTCAAGTTTTATACTCACACCCAAAAATTTGTCATGTTGTGTGATAAACAGACATGGAATCAGGGAATTGGCTGGGTTGGAAGGGACCTCAGAGATCATCAAGTCCAACCCTTGATCCACTACTGCTGCAGTTACCAGACCATGGCACTGAGTGCCACATCCAGTCTCTTTTTAAGTATCTCCAGGGATGGAGAATCCACTACTTCCCGGGGCAGCCTTGCAATGAGTCTAGAGGAGGGCTACAAAGATGATCAGAGAGCTGGAGCACCCCTCCTATGAAGAGAAGCTGAAAGAAACTGGGTTGTTCTGCCTAGAGAAGTGAAGGCTTCGGGGAGGCATGAGAGCAGCCTTTTAGAACCTGGCAGGGGCCTACAGGAAAGCTGGGGAAGGACTCTGCACAAGGGCATGCAGTAATACAACAAGGTGTAGCAGTTTTAAACTGGAAGGGGATAGATTAATGAAGTGTAGACATTAGGAATAAATTCTTTAGTGTGAGGGTACCAAGAGACTACAACAGGTTACCCAGAGAGTTTGTTCCCATTGCTGGAAGTGTTCAAGCAACCTAGTCTAGCGAAAGGTGCCCCTGCCCACATCGGGGAGTTGGAACCAGATGACAGTAAAGGTCTCTTCCAACTCAAACCATTCTATGACTCTATAATATATACCATTTTTTCTCCAGTTTATTGTATTGCACATAAGAAGTCAGGTATCAGTTCCTTGTAAAGTAGCTTTCCCACTGTCTTTTTGATGAGTATCCATCTTTTATTCTCTGTATCAGTGTTAGGGAGGCATTTTTATTGTCATCTTTTGGAAAGCATAAGGCTTCCGAGCAACTGCTATATATGACATGAACCTGATCTGTTTGAAACCAAGGCTGAGGCTCCATCTATTCCATAGTGATTAGAAGCTCAAGTACTAAGTACATTTACATTGCTGACAGAAATTGAGAGTACCTTATAGATCAGAGCACAACAGAGCAAACTTTCTTTTAAACTTGCACTAGACCAGGTGGTCTTCAGATCATATTTTTAATCCTTTTTTCTTATAGAATACCTAGAAAAGCCTATGGATAAACTCTAACCTTATTTTCAAGACACTCAAAAAGTATCTGTCTCAATACTACCATTTAACTGAAAAGTAACTGAATGGTCCTGCCTTGCATAATCAAAACTGACATACTAAACTGCCTTACAACATTAATTTCAAGACAGTAACATTTTCCGTATGCTTATGGAATTCCACCAGCACACAGGCTTTAAGAAGTGTAGGCATATGGAAAATACCAGAAGAATATCAGAACCAGCAGTTATCATAAGATAACAAATACAATACTTCAAGTAGATATACAGTAGAGTACTAAGCACAAGAACCTTGACCACTATGTATGGTTCAGTATTCCACTGGTAAGATAAGGAAATTGTTTAATCAGCAAGACCAGTAAACATACTTTGCTTCATAACATTTAATAAAAAATTACTTAAACAAGAATTCCGGAAGAGAAAACACTTTGACATCCAGAGTCTGTATTCAGAGATGTCTGAAGGCTGGAGACACAGAAAAAAAACAAGTTTAACATGTTCAGTACTTATTTGGATACTTAAATGTAGAGCTCCAAGCATAACAAATGCTCAACTGAAAGCTCCAACTCTAGTTCAGCTGTTCCAGAAGAGTCACAAGAAAGGACACCCACACAGTATTTCCCACAGAGGGGTGGTTTCTAGAAGGAAACCTACTGTACACCTTCGGTTCTATTTCTTGCCTCTACAGTACTTAAAACCTTTCAACATGAGCATGCCTTCTACTTTCCCCTCCTCAAACTTGATCTCCTAGTCTTGCATATTTCCAAACACCACCCTTAAGTAATTTTGCTCACATGGGATTTACACTCAGACATGTGTGAGCAGGAAGCACTGAGAGATAAGTCACAGGTCTTTCAAATCTTTTCCATCAGTCTGGAGATTTAATCACATCAATAATTCTCTACCCTTAACTGGGAGTTTTCTGACCTGCATTAGCTCTAAGCAAAACAATACTGCTACCATCACCATATGAAGCCAGCTGCTGGTGGAGCCTCCATCACAATATAAACTGGGAAATAACCACTGACAACTTAGCAGTTTCTGGAAAAGTTCTGAGCTCCAAGTTCTGCATCCATTTCCAATACAATTATTTAAGTGCACAATTTCATTTATCAGGTATCTTTATAATAGCAGGGGGAAAAAAAATAAAAAAAATCAGAGCTGGGGGAAGGTTAAACCTGGATCGTCTTGCCTCTACCCTATGCTCACTTATACAGGGCACACTGCACATGGCTAAGCAGGTTTTTCCATGGTTTCTTCGGAGGAGTTGCCATTTTAATGCCTACATTGAGCTTCAAGATGTGTTGTGGGTAAGGACAAGTTGTTACAAGAATACCTTGACTATATTTAGAGGCTACTACCTCCAAGATCTCCATACTTCGGAGAGGCTCCCCTGAGAATCAATTGAAGAGCATGCCTCTGTGGCACAGAGCTATGTATCTATAGGAAAAGGAGGAATTTTTATAGTTGCCCCCAGTAGACTTCCAGGGATGCATTAACTTTGCTTAAGGTTAGCTTTAAACCTTATTTTAGAAAAAATAAAATCAGTCCATAATGCAAGAAACAAGGTAACGACTTGGGACTTAAAAGCAACTTGTCAGTCTTTTGACAAGTCAGTAGCACAAATGCAGACTGAAAAAAATCAAACTATACAGCTGCTTGAAACAGTAAGGTTTTTTCCATGGAACTACACTAACTCACATACTGGAACAGCCTGAATGCCTTTGAAATGCAGCCACCAAAATACACAACAGTACACTGTGTACGTAGTAGTGTACTAGGTGTTACACACCTAGGTTCCACAGAAGGTGCACAACTACCAAGCACTCCACCTTTCCAGAGCACGCAACATTTTCCGAACATTTTCTGTCGCAGTGGAATAAGATCTCTGTGGTGCAGCATCACTTTTGCTTATCTAAGTGAGAAGGCTTGTATTTCATTATTTGATTTGCAAGTGCTGGTTTCTGTTTTAAGTCTTCTTCCCCACCGTGAAGTAAGTTTTAGAATATCCTTTCTTCTCCCACATCCATGGTTTCCTGCACTCACTTTTCTATTTCTCAAGGCTCCCTACAGATGCGACCAAATTAACTTCCAAAGTAAGTTCTCAAAACTTTCACACTTCGTCACATACCTAAGACCATTTTTTCTTCAAAGAAAAGATAGGCTATTCTAGCTCTTCCTTAACTTAGTATTGGAGTAAAATACTGCATCTGATTTGTCCATTCTCTTGGGGACTGGTATACACTTCCAACAAGTTAGAGTTCAGGTCTTTTCAAGGAGACAGACAGGAGTTTAGTAACAGACTTTAATGCTACAAGCCTTATCATTCAACTCCTGAAAGCTTGTGTAGACAGTGTTTAGAATACTGAAGCACAATCACTCTTCTAATTTTGGCCAATTTCATAGCCATGCTATGAAATTCCAGTTAAAGCATTACTTCAGTTTTAGTACTGGAAAAGTGCTTCTATTACACAAAAGTAATGCAGAATTGCTCAGATTTAAAAACAAATTTGTCAAACACTTGTCATTAGTGACTTTCTTCAGGAGAAGCCCATCTCAAGTGGTCCTCTATGACTTTAACCACCCCCATCCTCCAGCAAGCAGCATGTTCCTACAGGCTGATGTGAGTGACAGTGACAGTCAAACTCATCAAAAAGCAGTAGCTAATACTCCTCACTTGGTCTTATTAGATCAGATCAAAATATTTTGTTATACAGAAAATCCTTAAAGTGTACTTTTGGTCAGAGCATGCTTGTCACACAGGAATCTCTAGTGTATTGAAATTGACTTAAAAGCACTTCCCCCATCATTAGGATTCCTTTTTTTCTGTCTCTTTAGCACCATGACTCATTCTTATCTGCTATTTATTTCACAGGTTATGTCCTTTGATTACGGATGTTAACCTGTTTCCAATACTTTCAAAATTTATCCAGGAAGAGATATTTATCATAACTCTGTATGTCAACATAAAAAACATGAGTCATGCTTAAGGGCAGCTAGGGTCTAGATGCTCTGCTCTTGTAACCTGCTCAGCTTCTTTCAGAATATTCTGTTCTGCAACCAAGACAATATGACAGTGACTGCTAAGTCTTATTCCCAAGCTTTTTTATCTCCATTATTCATGGAGCCACAACGTGTGGCTATAAACTAAAATGGCCGAGTATTTCTGGAGTAGATAAGTCTTGACATAACAGTTCTCTTCTTCCTCCTTCACTATTTCACCTCCCCTCCCCTTTGATTCTGCTGCAGGAATTTGCATGACTTTGTACCTTACAACTAGGCAGCTATTTTCACCAAAAAAAAAAAAAGGATAGGCAGCGTAACACTCATGCTGTTTGACAGAATTATCTAATCACTAAGAAAAAACCTCAGCTAGCACAAGAAATTGAAATCACTCAGAAACCTGCTGAATTGCAATACAGAGCTCAGCATTCATCATTTTGGCTATGATCACACCAGCAGCCAGCACAGTATCTGTATCACGATTTTTTCCTGGTGACTGACCCACATAGTTAGTTTCTCTCACTGATTTCAGTACAGAACCTGAGACTGCAACACCCAGCTCTTTGAGGAAAGTTTTTTTATGATGCACTGTGAAGTATAATCTTTGATCTACAGAAAAATAATGTCTTGCTGTGCTTAAGGGTTAGACTTGATTGAGAAGCCTTTCTAAATGCATCAAAATCAATTCAGAATGCCAGCACCATATTGCTTGCAGGGAAGTCACATGTAACATTACTTACCAGAAGACTTAGATCTTTTCAAGAGATCTAAAGCTGTTCTGTCTGCACACACCAGCAGACAAAACCTACATGCACTGTTGAAAGCCAGAGGACAGTTGGGCTAATGAGTAAAAGGAAATGACTATCACATGCTCAGATACTTCATTACACACTTTCTTAAAGCGCTTTAGGGAATATCCATTATGACCATATAGAAGCCTGGTTCTCCAATAATTTCTATAGAAACCTTTTAACATCCTCAGGCATTTCAAAACATTCCTGTGTACCAATGCAGACAGCTGCAGAACACAGCCACAGGTTGAGGCCTTTAGCATTTTTAAAGCCATGGATCAACCCCTATGGATACTAAAATCCCACTTATTTTAATGTTTAAGGCATAAATGAGATGTCAACTTCTACAGGAGCCTGTAATGTTAGTTTTCCAATGGCTTGGTGTGGTTTTGTTTTGTTTTGTTTTTTTATTGGGGATGGACCTCTTAGAAACAGAAAACCTGAAGTACCAGAACAGCAATAAGAGTTTGGAGTGTAAATTCCAAAACTTGTATTTTCCTATGGAAGGACTAGTCAGGAGTTTCACACAAAACTACGCATCACATTGTAAAACAGGAAAAATATTCCCCACTCACTTTGTTAGAGCATCATTTCCAATAGGTCTAGAAGTATTATGAATAGTATATAGACATTTCAGTGACAGGAAAATTTTTAGTCAATCTATCAGCAATATTAGCAGAAGCCTCCACAGAATTATCAGTAGCTTTTAATTCAATATGCACCAAGATACATTAATGAAAACAAGAAAGAGTGAAAATTCTGTATCATGAAATTAATGCATGGTCATAGTGACAGGACTTCCATTAATACAGTTTCTGTCCAAACTTAAAAGTTACAGCTACCTCTTTGCCTAGCCTTTTGAAACAGAGTGCTTTACCAAAGCACACAGAAACCAAAGGCTGAGAAATGAAAACACAAGTGTTGTGGCCTGCCAAACTCCAGGATAGTCTCCCCTCTTTAATCTTTGGCACCCCAGACTTGTTCAAATACATCCATAGTGCTGTGGCAGCTTGCACAGATGCTGCCAATTGATTTAAAGAAAGTTAAAACTTATCCATGAAAGGAAAACACCACAGAAGAAAGCTTGCCAGCATTTTACTTGTTATCCAACAGAGCTATTAGAAAATATTCTAGTTTGCCCTACAGGCCAGAAGCAGAAGTATCTATGACACATGTCAGCACACGGCAGTAAGAAGGAGGCTTTTTAGTTTGAGGAACCATATAATCATATTTGAAGTGTTTTAAGATAATATTTGGAGCATAAAAACCAGAAACTGGCATTCAGCTGGTCAGTCACAGGGTAACTGCAGACACATGTTGCACTTCCTCTTTTCTGAACTTCCACTTTATCAATACAGCGGCCATGGAAACAGTAATGACCAGTTGTTATCCATCCTAGTATCTTCCAATAGTGTAAGTATTTGAAATAAAGTCTACTTTTCCATGTCCACAGAGGTACTCTGATTGTGACAGAGAGAGAAAACCAGAGCTGCAGGTTAATGCCCAGGCTGCACGCCAACACAGAAGAAACTCAAGAGTAACTTGAGATGATTAAGGTGTTGAGGACACTGTCTTCTTACAGGAACACAGCAAAACAGGGTTTATTCTGTGGCATTTAGCATTTCAATATAAGCAAAGTTAACCATGACAGATAAGACACAGGTGTTAACAGATTTAAATAACACATAGGACAGGAATGTCATGCAGTTTGGGCAAGTGAACAGGGCTTTTTTTCTTCAGGACGATGAAGTATATTATGAGACACAAACTCATGTAGAACTCACATAACACAAGTTTCATTCCTTCACTCCACTTTGCAAGGAGACAAGTTACTTTTAAATTAATTGACTCCAGATATGCAGAGTTTGAGCATATGTCCTTTGAGGAAAATTTTAGCTGTTTGAGCTAAACCTGTAAAACCTGTAAGTGTGCTTTGTAAACGTAACCTGCTTGGCAAATATATTTGTTTCATCTAGAGGCGTTATGGAGCCATAACCACGAATGAATTTAAGAAACAGTCATAAACAAGGCCACAAACACCTGTCAGGTGGGTCAGGAGGACCAAGAACCCTATAGGAGCCCTGAAACCTGAAAGCAGAACAGAGCTGAGCAGCTTTTTGAGGACTGTTGGAAACCTTGGGCCAAACCAAGAGACCCGCAACACCAGCAAAAAGGAGGACAGGCAGCCTGTGAAAAGGATAAAAAACTTTGCGCCCTCCCTCTACTTAGGCCTCAGAGGCTGACAAGAAGGGTTGCACGTAAGTAGGGGAAGGAATAAACCAGGCAGACAGTAGAAATACAGCCTCCTCGGCAGAGGCCGGGCCTCAGGACCCCGCAGACAGCCGGGCTCGCAGGCCTCTGCCCTCCGGGGGCCTGCCCTGCAGTGAGCCGCCCGCTCCCCGTCCTTACCTGCTATGTCCCAGAGCTGCAGCCGGACCAGGGTCCTGCTGTCCCAGTTGATGACTTTAAGCGCGAAATCCACCCCGATGGTTGCCCGGTAGTGCTGGGAGAAAAGCTGGTGCACGTAGCGCTTGATAATGCTGGTTTTACCCACGCCCAGCTCTCCGATCACCAGCACCTTAAAGAGATGCTCCCGGCACTCCGGAACGCCGGAGCCCGCTCCTTCCCCGCCGGCCATCCTCGGCCCTCCCGCGGAGCGCAGCGGGGCCCGGCGGAGGGAGGCCGGGCTGCCGGGGGCCCCGGCTCTCCCGCCTTTAAACTTTCTTCAGCCGGCAACTTTCTTCTAAACTTTCCCCTGCTGGCTCCCCACTGGGCCGGCGCACGCCGGGCGGGGAAGCGAGAAGGGGAAGACGGAACAGAACGGGACGGAGGAGAAGCCCGCAACCACCTGACTGCAGTCACAGGACGCGGAAACTCCGCGGCCTTATAAAAGCCCGAGGGGGCGGGAGGGGGGAGAGGAAGCGGGGAGGGGCAGGGGGAGGGACTCGTTCGGCCTCCCAGTCCCGGGATATCGGGGAGGTGAAGGGGCTTAATGGTGGGTCTGGGAATTCACCCTCAAGCTGCCTTGGCCCCTCACCGGGCGGGCTGGGGCTGGGGCGGTACTAGAGGTTGAGCGTCAAAAAGGGGCTCCCAGCGGGGAAGTGTTAAAGCCTTGCCGGTGGCATCCCCCCCACACCCCGCCCGCTGGTGTCTGCGGCAAAGTTTTCCCTCGGTGAAGTCTCGATAGAACCCCTTTTTCTGTCAAGCATTTTCCCTCGGTGAAGTCTAGGTAGAACCCCTTTTTCTGTCAAGCATTTTCCCTCGGTGAAGTCTCGGTAGAACCCCTTCTGTCAAGCATTCGCGTTTTCTCCCTTCTGTTGTGCGAAGTAGTTAGGGTGAACAGATTGGTAGGGAAAAAGAGGTGTTTAACAGGACACCTGAAGCCCCCCCAGTCCCACCCACAGTCACCTCCACCATTACTGTGCTGGTCACCCCACCATTACTTGGGTTTGCCCACCTAGAGCCAGGTTGGGGCGTTTGCACCCAGGCCGCCTCCCTGGACTTCCACACTGTTAAAAATGACGGAGACTCAATATTCTGTTAATGGTTTGATTTAATTAATAAAATTGCAATAAGCAAAACAGCGCTGGGTGCGTGTGAGTGGAGCGGAGACTCCATGACAGCTCGGTCATTGTTAACAACACCTTGGAACAAGGGCTGGAAATGCAGAGTGGGGAAGGGCGGTGCGGAGCTCACCCCGTGCAGACAGCTCGGGGCCAGGGCAAGAGCACTGAGGTAGCCCAGGCCATGGGTTAGAAGCCACCCTGAAATAAGTATCGTGTCCCTTGGCCCATCTGGTACCATGTGTGCAGTTTGTAAATGTTGGTGGGGGGAAAAAACCAAACCAACCTATCAACCAACCAAACAAAATAAAATTTAAAAACAAACAAAACAACACGAAAAAAAAACACACAAAAAAACCCCAACACACACACAAAATCCCACAAACAACCATAACAACAACAAAAAAAATACGAATAACCCCCCCCCCCCCAAAAAAAATACAAAAAAGTCCAAACCAACCAACCAACAAAAAACCCCATCTTTGCTACTATGCTCTCCAAATGAAAGACCACAACTCCAGGTGCCTGTCCTTGTGATGAGGGAATGGAGTTGTGTGGCTATGTGACACACTGTCTTAGTGCTGTAATGTTTAGCTATTGTGTAACCTCCTTACCAGAGTAATTTCGTGCCAGAAAGCAAAAAGGAGTGCTCTGACATGGAAATAGTATGTGACTGGGTGGTCAGTGTGAGCCCAAGTGAAGGTGGATCAGGAGTGAAGGGTTGGCTTCAGTGGGAAATAAAGCAATGGTTAAAACATCCAGTATGTGATCCAGCAAGCAAACATCACTCAGTCCTGATTTTATAGTGTTTTATTGCATTTACTAATTCCTTTGTTATGCTTTAAATTAGTAGCTTCAGTAAAATAATCCAGACTTTCTCAGTTGGTTTTGCACATGCTTACTTCCATGTCACAGAAAGGTAATGGATGTAATGTGGAGTGGGAGTGGGTGAAGAGAGTTGCTGAATGGCAAAGTGAGGCAAAAAAGCTAGACTTCTGGGAGAAAAGCTGTGTTTATAGATTTTGGGTTACATTTATTAATTTAAGCATTGGATAAATTGCTTTCCTTGCGCATATGAAGCAGAAATTTAAAGCATTTCCCACCATTTTCTACACCTGCCTACTCCCCTCTTTGTCACGTGTGCCATAGAAATCCATTACTCCTGTAACTTACTTTATTCCTCCTCATTTTGTAGGAGAATATACATCATATCAGACAAGTGAGAAACTATACCATTCTTAGTAAACTGAAGGACTTGAGTATACTTGAAATCAAGAGTACAAAAGAATCCTCTATGTTAATTTATTTCTCACATACTGATTTTGTGCAATTAGAACCAACACAAAAACCAAAGAAGTCTATAAAAGTCATGATCCGTTCACAGAAGAGCCACTAAGAGAAACAAGGACAAAATGTGACTGATAATTTTCTGTGATTAATAGTTTGATCAGTTTTAATTAGATTACAGCATGCCAAACATACAGCAGTGGATCTTGCCTGAACTAATAATTTTCCTTAATTTCATTATTATTAATTTTGTTCAAGCTGGCTGATGTCTGCATGGAACAGCTTGGCAAAATTCAGTCATTTGCAGTTCTGTTATTACTGTTCTGTCTCTCTGTGGTGCAGTATAATCAACCATGTATGAGGTTATAGAATAAAGTATAATCACCACCTGCCTAATGCTCCTTATACTGTGAGCTAAATTTTGGTGTCACTTGGTCTTTTGCATGTAATTCTACTTTTTAACTCACTCCTCTTTACCAGTTGAATGACAGCAAAAATCCTTTCTTGAACAAGGGTTGCTGGCACCGTGGTGCAGTAATTTGGATTACATTATTATATTTTACCTTCAGTTGCCTCTACTGGGGGACTGAGAAAGGGTTTTTATTGTGCCATTTTAACTAGCTTATCTGGTTGATTGCCTTTAAATAAGATACTTGCTTCGTATTTCAAATAGCAATTGTAAAGCTATTTGTTCTTTCCTTTCCCTGCACTGGAGATACTGTGAATGAGGAAAAGAAAAGATAAATCTTACAAAACAGGCTTTTGGCATCCTCTCAACTTGAAGGCTGGAGGCTTCTCTGAATGAAAACTGGCTATTTTTTTTTCACAGTTGCAGTTTGCTGATATTAGCCTGCCCATCCACTAGGGTCCTTTGCTAAATGATCAGTTTATCCATATTTTGGAACATTGGCTTTCAAAAGCAGCTGGGTTTGAGGAACTGGCTGTTCACTGGAAATGCTTCAGAAATTATAATAGCCTAATGATCATTACACAATGAATACTTGTAAAATAGCTTTGCTTGTAAGATGACATTATAGCTTCGTTTTTTTCCTGATCCTTAGTGTCTTTTTGTATCTCTCTTCCTTCAAGAATGTTTCTTCTAATCTTTCCCATGTTAGCCTGTCCTCCATTTCCTCTACAAATGTATCTCCCTTCTATTTTCATCATACCAACTGCAGTTCTTAATAACTTCCATTCTTTTTTTTTTGCTGTTTTTACTTCCTTTTCCCTTGAAAGTTTTTCATCATCTGGCCTCTCTTTAGGCATTTCATATTTTAATTTTTTTTTTTCTTTTTCATTATTTCTCCCTTTCATACCCACCTTCCCATTCTTCTGAGAGTATTCTTCTCTGCAGCAAATGTGGCATTCTTCATGTTTCTTCTTGTCAGGCTTTGGTGAGGAAGGGACAGTAACAGGTTCAGCCAGTTAGTCAAGTCAGGAAAGCTGCAGGATGCACATTATTGCCTGAAGCAGAGGGATTTATTTTTTTTTTTTTTTGTTTACTCTCCTCTGTAGTTGCAGTTAGCAGTTAATTTCATAGCTGAAGGGGTGTTGTGAGTAGCTAGAAATCTGGAAGAAGTACAGCACGTGGAAAATTTCTCCGTATCCAGTTGTGGAAGCACAACTGCTTGGACACTACGACTGAACAGATTTTCATGCTGTGTTGTCTGTCTCAATGAGCTTCCCTGCTCAGATGGAGGATGCACAGAACAATTCCTCTGCTCTTCATAGCATTTCCCAGTAGTCAAGGAGAAAAAAAAAAAAAGTGTGTTGTAAACCAGTATCATTATTACAGATTCTACTGCCTGGAGCAGTGTAGGTGACTGAATGCTTTCTTTGAACAGTGGTTTTCTAGGGAAATGTGCCAAAATACTACTTTTCCTGAAAGCAACATAGAAACAGTGAAAATCAAGGTAAGCAAGCAAGGCTGGGAAACTGTTGGAAAAACACTGCTGTCGCCAAGTAAAACCCTGGTCAACAAAGCCCATGCACTGAGGATTGAGATGGGTGGACAATGGAATGAGAAAAGTCCTGATGAGAAAGACTTGGAGGTGTTATTTGATAAGAAGTGCAACATGAGCCATCAATGAGCAAGTGCAGCCAAGAAAGCCAACCATATCCTGGGCTGTATCAAAAGAAGCATGTCCAGTGGGTCGAGGCAGGTGATTCTCCCCCTCTTCTCTGCTCTTGTGAGACCTCACCTGCAGTATTGGGTCCAGTTCTGGAGTCTCCAATGCAAGGACATAGAGCTGTTGGATCAAGTCTGGAAGAGGGCCACGGAGATGACCAGAGGGGTGGAGCACCTCTCCTATGAAGACAGACTGAGAGAGTTGGGGTTGTTCAGCCTGGAGAAGAGAAGACTCTTAGGAGACCTTCCAATAACTGAAGGAGGCCCACATGAAATCTGGGGAGGGACTTTTTACAAAGAAATGTAGTGATAGGAGAAGGGGGAATGTTTTTAACGTGGAAGGAGGTAGATTTAGATGAGACATTAGGAAGTTCTGTAGGTATATGGATAATGATTTTATAGCTGTTGCAGCACTCTTAATCATTAAAAATAAAAATAAATTGAAAAATAAGTGTCCTATCAGGTTCCATAGTGGCCTATTCTCCATCTAAGTATTCTTTCTTCTTTAAAGACCACCAGGCTTGATTTATCTACATAAGCAGAATATATAAAGTTTTGCTATTAGCATTTTTTTTCCAGTCAGCATTCCTTGAGGGAAAGTGTGGAAACAACGTACTTGGGATACTACTGTATTGTGTGACTACCATGATGGTGTGAAGCTGGATTTAATTCCCCAATTGCTTTATCTGTATTTGCAGACAAAACAGTCTTCAGGTTCATCATTCACTGAGAACAACACTTATTTTCTTGTTGATGGGTTTGGTTTTTGGTTTTTTTTTGGGGGGGTGGCGGTTTGTGTGTATGTTTGTGCAGGATTAGAGTGTCTTTGAAGCCATTATTCTTTGTTTAGTGTCTGCTTCAGTTCTTGACCTGCCCCTGGCTGCATGTGCCTTGTCTGCCAGATCCTTCCCGAGGAGCAGCATCACTCGGGCTGTAGAGAGCTGGCAGCCAGGGAACTGGGGCTGAGAGCTTTTGCCAGCTGGCTGATCAGCTGAGGGACAATGACAATAGCTTATCTCTCCTTGCTCTGGTCAGCTCCTAAGACGTTCTTATTCTCTAGACTGGCATGAGTCTTGGGTCAGTGCCGGTTTTCATCGTTGTGCTGCTGATCCATGTACAGTTTGCTCCTTCTCACTATAGATATTTATCATTTTTCCATAGTATATCTTTTATTTGTGGGGATCATCTGAAATGCTGCTGCCTATTTCCTGCATTGTTAGCAACAGAAAGCCAAGCATACGCTACTGTAAGCTTGGTATGCTTAAGGTGCAGCATTATACCCTCAGTCTCAGTGTATTCTATGGAGACCTCATTGTCTACACATCTCTAAACTATCTGAACATAAAAGAAAATAAAGAGCTCACTCTAGGCAGAAGTTCTGGCATCTGAGTATCTGTGTTTAATACTTATGATAGACTCCTCTAAAAGTCAGCTGCAGGGTGGTTTTTTTTCAAAAAATAATTGCACACATATCCATACCTAATATTTCAAAACCCCAGGTTCATTGTTTTTTGCTTGTTTGCTTTTTAAACTCATTGAGCTCTATAGCTAGTGAGAGGTGAACTAATTAAAAAAATTAATGAGCCCTAACCCATATCAGATCAAGATCTTCAGAAATCTTTTGCAAGCTGAATAACAATCAAGCTGAACATTAGCATGTACATGTTGTTAATTCTGTGAGCAGCAATGAGCAAGAAAAAGGGCATCTGGCTTATTGCCTGCTATCAAGTTATATTAGAGATTATTAATCGCTGATTATTATTTGCTAGTTTTCAAACTACAGCTGAGAGAGTGCATAAAGCTGCCACCGAGTCACATATTTAGGTCATAGGATTGTCTTCCAACTGGACAACTTGGAATGCAATTGTGATCTTTATCTTGCTTTCAATCTCATCACAGCAACACGAGTTACATAGCAAAGATCTTCATTTCCAGATACGTTTTGTGAACACACTCTGTTTATGTCAGATAATATTCTCAGGTTCATGCTTAATTCGCATGCAATTTTACACATAATCCACAAGCAAATAATTCAGCACAGACATCTGACAGCCCATTTGTGATGGTTCCCTAGTAGCCTAGGAAAAAGCTTTGATTTGCTGTAGGATTCCAAAAGACAAATGTCTCTAAGCTTTCCAGAACTGACTAATCCCTCTTGATGAGGGGACAGCCATTGCCTTCTAGTCTAGGACTCTGGAAGATGGCAAATGTTTTCCTAGGGTTCTTTGGATGAGGGGAGAAGCTTTCATCCTGATGTACTTCATCTTAGTGTAATTGATTTGTCTAGGGCAGCTTAAGGATGACAGTGAAATTTGAAATAGTGGCAAGCATGGCTCAAATTGGACCAAACAATGCTTCTATGAAATCTGGAAGAAATTCAATGACTGCCAATTTTCAAGAATTTCAAGAGAAGACAGTCAGGCAAAAGGGAGAAATAGGAAAGACAAAGTGTATGTTTTGTGGTTAATCTCAGAACCGTCAGTTTTAGAAAATCATAATGTAATGAAGAGAGCCCCAAAACACACAAATCCAGACACAGGCAATCTTAGTAGGTTCACAATGAAAATAGGAAGGCAACAAGAATTTTTTGCCACTCATTGAACTTCATCATAGATTCTTCAAAAAGAAAAAAAAACCCAAAACATTACCACAATGTTTGTCCTCAGTCCTAAATTGCCTCTCATTTCTGGGAAGGCATCCTGGTCTGAAATGTCAAACCAACATCCCAGAATTTTGGTTTCTTTTTTATTTCCAGACACTGCTAATATGCCACATAATGCTAGAAAATTAATTCACTCTTCATAGTTGCAATTCCCCATATACAAAATACAAATATTTATACTAATTTTGGGAAACTTGAGATGAAAATCTATTAATTAAAAATAATTTTATAATTATTAGTTTGATATGTGTCTGATGACCTGGAATCCTCGGGATCGTATCTAATGATGATAAATGAAAAGAAAATGCTATAGCCTAAAATGAAGTATTTCTACTGATTTTCTGTCAGTACCAATTTCTCTTTTGTCCATTCCTCTTTTTATTTTTTGTTTCTCCAAAGAAATTTAATTTCTGTAAATGCCTTTTTAAGATACTCTGTTAAGTTTACCAGTCAAGCACTACTAGTCTAAAGGTGTCTAATAACTTTTGCCATAGACATAGCTCTTAAATATTAACCCCCTCTCAAGAATCCACACAGTCAGTTCAGTGGGATAACATATTGTGGACCACAAAGCACAAACCTCATCCTTTCCATGCTGCTGCAGCTCTGTGTCTGTGACTTGTCTGTGTGATGGAGATACTGAGCTCTTCAAGCATAGCTTCCAGATGATGGACATTTTTTTTCCTAAGAAGCTGTTTGGTCATAGAAGTCAAGTATCAGCTCTTCTGAGCTACTTTTGCAGTTTCTTACTATAATACATGCAAGACACCATGGCAGAAAGAAACACATTTAAGGAACTGAGAGTTACAGGTTTCATAGTTAGAAGTTCCATTTAGAACTGAAGGTGTTTATTTAAAATATCCCAAAGCTAGGGTCAGCATTACTTTCATTTGCTGGACCTAGCAAACACTTTTTTACACATGCTTTTGTGTGTGATGCAGATCAGAGAGCTTTTTTTTCCACAACTGATTCTCAGATGTGTATGAATTTTAGCAGTCATAAACAGTCTTTTCAGATAGGAGCTATCCACATGACATGCCATAGACATCAACCAAGCTTTTTTTTCCTTTTTTTTTTCTTTTCCTCCTAAATGAAAACTTTTCTTCTGGTAGCCTCTTATGAACTACTTCAAAGAACTCTTCTCAAGTCCTTTTTTTTTTTCCAAGATGACCTACTATCATGCTTCTTCACTCCAGAAAATTACTCTGAAAATTACTACAGAAAATTACTTTAAAATTCAAGAAGTTTCACTTCATAGCAATTTTGATTTTTGAGAAAAAGAATGTATTAAGACTCCTGTATTTAGTTTCAAATATTCTTTAGTTTATCACTCTCAGCTACAGCAAAGATCTCTTTATAAAGGGGGGATGGCTGAAGCAAATTTAGTATTTTTTGAAAAAAGCAAATTGATAAAAAAAACAGTCACAAGGCAAGACAACATTTTGGGTATGCTTAGTGTTGAACATGTGAGTTGGAGAACATGTAAGTTGGAAAGCTTAGCTGATATTGAGTCTCATGCCTCAAAATAACATATTTAAGTGCTTTATTAAATGACTCATGAGAGAGCAAAGTCTACAGGTTACCTACAGGTTGGCTACATGCAACACTGAGAGTTTCTCACATGGCACTTATCTGCTGGAGTGCAGAAAAAAGTTTTCTGGTGATCTCTTAACCTCTTTGTTTATAAGCCACCAACTGCTGCCTTTTCTACATAGCACAGATTTTAGTCACAGGGTGTCACTTCAGTGGGCATTTTCCAGTGGGATTTTTGCACAATACAGGTGGCTGGAACCAAGTTTGTACTTAAGAAAAAAGTTCCTCTTGAAAAGCCAAGCATTCAAAGTTATGAAATGCCAGAAATTAGGTTGTCCATCCAACTTTATTTTGGCACCATGCATGTGTCAGTCCCTAATAACACAACCAAGTTCTCCTGTTCCCAGCTTCACTCAGTGTAGTAGAATATGCTTAGAGAATCCAACATCCATTCACAGTTTTTATTCTTGTTACTTAACTAGTGGTTACACCATGGAATGAATGCAAAATTATTCCTTTCCTCATGATTCTTTCTAGAGCATTCCTCACAACACTGCCCAAATGAATCGTAAGCTTTAATGATTGTATCACTGTTATAAGATCAAACACATCTTGCTATCTCCATTTACTGTCTATGGGAATGGAACAAAATCTGTGTCTGGAGAACATGGAGGGAAGCGGCATCACAACTAGAACTGGAATTTGGGGCCCAATCCAATTCTTGTTCTCCTGGATCAAGCCCCTTTTACTATGGGAACTGCCGAGCAGCCTCAGCCCTCTTTGACTTTGTAGTTTCAAGTATTCACAGTGCCTTTTCATATTCAAAGTACTAGTAATTTTTAAAAACTCAACCAGAAAGGAAAAGTCAAAAAAGCCACAAAAGTTTGGCCCCTGAAGCAACAAAAACAAAGACCTAAATTAAACAAGCTTTTCAATGAAATTATGAAACTAAATGAAGTTGCATGTTTTCATTTTCATAATGCTTCCTCCTTCTCACATCAAAAAAAATGCATTTTTAACTTGTGACTCCTGTGATTTATCTTCTGGGGAAGACACCACACATGCTAAGGATGGCACAGAGCTACACTTGGGACAACTGTCAGGCCAGAACTGGAGTGACCACTGATGGACTGGCACACTGCTGCCCAACTAAATGTGGGATGGATGAATTTGATTTGTTTTCCCTTGTGGGATTTGGACACATATCATAAATCCAGTTCCTGAGGTTTTTTGAAACTTTTCAGGGCTTACTTAAGTCTGTAAGCCTCTCATATGTGACTAGAATGAAGCACCTTGTTCAGCACTTAGTATGAGAAGAACTGATGTCCAACTCACCATGCATACTGTGTAAACACATAGGCCATCTTGGCAAACCAGGAGCAGTAACCTTTTCCTGAAAAAAAGTCCTCCAGAATGTTTCTAGTCTGAGAAGGCAAAAATATCTGCAGTTACATAAAGGGGTTTAGCTCTTTCAACCACCTTTACATGAATGCTGCTCAGATGGTAACAGAGAAAATGGCCGTATAAAATCTTTGCTCAGGAAAATTGAAGTAGGTCATCTCTCATGTTGTTAAACTGGACAATAGAGTGGTAATATTTTTTCAGACACAAAAAAATGCATAAATCAGTTTTTAAAAACATCTAGAAACTAAAAGCTCTCCCCTGTAATACCTATGCCTAGTGTCATGTCGTTTCTTTAGATTTTCTTCTAGACTATACCTGTTGTTTAATATAACTTAGTTTGGTTAAACTTGTTAAAGAATAAAGGTAAAATCTCTTATTATAAACTTTGTATGATAAATGCCTTCCTCAGTAAGTCTGGAGTGCATTTTTATCAAAGGAATTTCAGAAAATGGACCAATTTCCTGGGCTTGTTTGGAAGGTACATGCTCATGGCTTAACAGCTCATCCAGATAATCAGCAGATCCTTCCTCTTTTTGGAAACAGATACATGGGTTTGATGTGGTTTATGCCCCACAGATTTTTCAGGTGATACTTTGAAACTTAAAACCAGATCATATGTGCTTTGATTTGTGGGCATTTTGAGTAGCTACAGTGGTTGCATACAAGGAAACTCTGGCCTTTAGTGGAGACTTGCACCGCACTTGAGCACTTTTGTGAAAAAGACAGAACACCCAGTGGTCATGTGGGCCTTTTCCCAGTTCATCATTGACTAGCAGCTCCATTTGCTGTCTGCTTCATTCTCTTCTCACTGTTCTTCCAAATAGTTCACAATGATCAAATCATGCCATGAGATATCATAGATCTGGGCTCTGAATTTAAGTGCTTCTTGTGCCATTAGATATCGCCCAAAGTTTGGATGAGAATTCACCATCTCTACCAGCCTTAATCTACCACTGTGTTATACCTGTGTTTTCCATTTTATGTCTTCACGAGAACTTTGAATATCTCTGAATGCAAACAATCACTGCTTCTGGTATCTGCTACAATATTTTAGAGTGCCTCAAAATGAAATAAATTGTTGATTTTTAAGTTCACGAAGCTGTTATATAAAGACTGGAACTAGAGACTTGTAGCATATGTATGACATAAAATTAAACTTCTTTAATGACGCCCACAGAGCTCTCAGTGGAGAAGCACTTCACAGGGGTGGAAATATTTCCAGTTACAAGGGGAAATTACTGCCATTGGAACTGCAGAGAACTTGCAGCCTACTTGCACATAGTGGAGACACAAAGGAAGGCACTTCTCCTACGCTGTGAACTTCACAATATAAACAAGGCCAATGGACAAGTTGAGCAGACTTATTCAGTGATTCTAACATAAAGCACTTTGTCTACTAACCTATTGTGCTTTGGTTTGTATTTCACAAATGAATAAAAGCTCACTCCTTTAAGAGAGTTTGGCTCATGGATATAATATTAAAGAGGGAGTTTGAAAGATGAAATGTTCCCAAAGAATTTAAGGAGCATATTATGTGGAGAGAGATCTCATAATAGGCATGGAAGCATTTGAAAACATTTCCACACAGCGTGACATGCTGCTGGGTTGTTATTCCATAACAGCTCTCCCAATTTGCAGTGAAACAAATCCATTCCACAGTTAATGAACATGACATGGTTGTCCTTTCTTTTTGCCTCTCCTTTCTGCCAGGAAGGACTAGCAGGACTAGGAATTGCTTCTCTCATTGAATTATGGACTTTGCTTGACATATTCTTACTTGCATTACAATGAGTTTCTTGAATTGTAGGGTTGCTGTGAAATGTAATGAGCAGACTCCGTGGATATGAAACTTCATGCCAGAGGATCTAATTTCTTTATGTAATCATTCATTTCTACTCTGCAAGCCTTTGCTTGCACACCATGTTTCTGAGCTTTGTCACCCTTAAATTAAAAACAAGCCTGCAGGGACCTATTTCTATTTAGTAATGATCCGAGTAAGACAAGTCTCATAAGGTATAAGAAGTCTATAGAGAGTGTAGTTCTTTCTCACATTCCAGTTCTTTGTAAACTAATCACATTTTCTTATTTTACTTGTTAGAAGATGTAGTTATTTGAATGAATCAATTGTTCCCTCCTTTCTAAAAAGTGATTATCTTTGTTCCTAATTTAAAATTGCTTGCACTACAATTTCCAGCAAACAGCATGAGACAGTAAGGATAACATCTAATTGCAGAGGCACAAATCATTACTTTTACAGCTCAAGGCCTGTGTTCTCACAGGCTTTTTTTTCACCCCATCTGAAGTTTACTTCAAGATCAGGATATTCTAATTTTTCATTCTCAGTAACTGTTTTTTCCAGTAGTCTGGAGCTGACTTACATGAGACTGAAGCATCACTGACATATCAAGTTAACATGTTATTATAGCACCTTGTGATTTTATTACCTGCATTCAAAGTTTATATACATACATTGAAGTGTTGTAGTCTATAACCAGCTGGAGAGCCATAATATTGTTAATTATTTTCCATATTAGAACTGTCGGGCACTGATAATTTTTCAAATATATTAAAGAGACTAAAGCAAACTTATGCCTAAGCATTATGAAATGTAGGAAAATAGAATGTATTTTCATTCTAACAAGACTTACATACCTCCCGTTTCTGTGATCCTTTTCTTCACCAAGGACAAAATTATCTTCATGCAAGAAGTAATTGTAAGAGGAACAGCACAGGAATTTTCTCCCATATTTTCTTCTGAAAGTATTCTTTTTTTTTAGACTATTTTGAGATACTTTGAATTCAGAGTTCAGTTTCTTTTACCTATTTATTGACAAAGTACACAAAAGGGTATCCCTACCCACATTAAAAAAAAAACCAAACAAAACCCAAACCAAACCAAAGAAGCCAAAAAATAGGAAAAAGAAAAGAAAAAAAAAGAAGCCAAGACCTCCAGATAGGAGGAAGATTCTACTTTCATGATCAACTGTAGCAAGACCAACACAGTAACATAGCCACACATTTATAACTTCCTAATGTACATTTCAGACAGAGTGCTCTTTGTGCTTTGCTTTCTCACTGTCACTTCTATGACTTTATTTGCACGGCAGTATTGGTTTTAGAGAAAGGGAGGATGCCAACATTTCTGTTTATTAAATGTAAATTTTTCTGAACTATTACTCCTCACCCCTGACCTTGCTACCTTCTTTGCTACTGCCTAAAATTGGGCAAGGATCTGCTGATGTGATGTCAGCCTTTGCTCTGCTAAGCAGTTCTCGGTGTATAAGTATTTGAACAGAGAATTTGAATAAAACGTTTTACTTCTTAATGAGGTAAGTTCTGCTTTCACAGCAGTTAGGTCAAACACTTGCTGATTATTCTGAGAATGACTAATCAAAAATGGTTGTTGTTTTTACAGGCTGATTAACTCTTTTGCTGTGAACTACCAAGGTTAAAGACAGGGCTGAATCCCATGGGTGTCCATAGACTGAAGGTTGCTCCTTGGGAGGGCAGGTCTAGCATGAGCTCCACAGGGTAGCAGTGCCACTTGGGGCTGGGTAACACCATGCAACCAGGCCCCTTGGCAGATGCAACTGTACAGAAGGAGAACAACTTTTTTTCAGCTCCACTTATGTTGTTTGTGTAGCTGATGTAACCAGACCAGCAGGGAAGCTATTTGTATATGCTATTTTTCCACTTGGGGGCTTTGCAGAATTGTTCACAATTCAAAATTTTTGTTATTGCTTCTCCCATCAAAATCTGGGTGAGTGAAATAGTGAATGTCATATTCACAGAGTATTGTTTGTATACATCAAACCATCTGTTCTGATAAGCTTTTTCTGCCTGTATGTCAATTCAGAGAAATTCAAGGTTATGATTATCATTATTTATAACATTACCCCAGTTCTCTCTAGCATGCTGACATCACCTTGTTCTGGCATTGCTTCCCACAATGCAGATCAGTTTCAGCAGTAGAATCTCTGTAGTGCAATCAGGAGATCTGTGCCACTTCCAAGTGATAAGAAGTGTGAAAGACCAGCTCAGCTGCCTCTGGACTGCACATCTGGAGGAGAGCTTTGAGGAGCCAAGGCAGCAGCCCCAAGGTAGCCTGTGGCAATGAGGAACTCTGAGCCACAGGAAGCCACAGAAAGATGAGAATCAGTGATCCAGATCAGGTCACTGCCTTTGTTCTTGGATCTATTATTTCTTAATCTTTGTGAATAAAATTGCATACTGTTTACTGTGTGAATAAATATTTGAGTTTGTTTTATTTTTTAACTTTCCCTGGACTCAGAGAATACAAAAGTATTTTGTGAAGAGAGTAAGGAGACTACGTGTCATGGGCATTTCAAAGCAAAAGGAGGAGCTAAGACACGTCAAGAAACAAGTATAAAATAAAGCTAATATTGTCTGAAAGAGGGGAGTGGTGATAGGACTCAGCTGAGATGGAAAGGATAATCTAAAGTGTATGTGGTCAGTCTTTGCACCGGGCAGCAAGCCAAAGCTTTGGATCATGCCTAAATGATCGTCATGCCCAAATACACACATTCAGTACCAAGTCAGCCTCATCAAAAGCTTTTTACACAAGCATTTTGATTCTCATAGTGAATAAGGCCATCCAGCAATATCTTTTCCATTTCTGCAAGTTTTTTCTTAAGAAATTGCGTGTGTCTTATGGAGAATTCCAAATTTCCATTTTAGTCTTAAGATGCTCGGGAAATTGCAATGGACAACATGAAGAACTGGATCTCAAACCAGTCAAGACATACAGGACTTCGTAAGTGATATGTTTCTAGTTGTATTCTTTCACTGATGAAAAAACCCATGGTGGCATAGCAAAGAATGCAGAGAACATCCAAAGAAAATTTAGGAGCAGGATACAGCCCTGTGGTGTAACCACTGGATGAACACAAGAATATTTAGGCAGCACTCATGTATCTTTAAATATTGTGTATATGTCTCTTGGTGCTTTTTGTTATTGCTGTTCTTATTTCTGAAAAGTGTTTAGTGCTAAACATTGTAAGCATGAATTACTCTAAGAAAATGGATTTCTTGTCAAAGAATCTTAAAATTATTAAATGATAAAATATTTCTTTGAGCACAAAGAAGTTGGATTAACATGGAAATATTCACATGCCATTGGGATTCTTCCATCTCTTAACCTAAGAGATCACTTTTTCATAGAATCATAGAATCTGCTGAGTTGGGAGGTACCCATCAGGATCATCAAGCCCAACTCCTGTCGCTGTGTAGGGCATGCCCAGAATCACACCATGTGCCTGAGAGCATCATCCAAACCTTTCTTGAACTCAGGCAGCCCTGGTGCTGTGACTGCTTCCCTGTGGAGCTTGTAACCTAAACCCCTCCTGATTCAGCTTCCTACCATTTCCCTGAGTCCTGTTTTTGGTCACAGAAGTGAAGAAATCAGCGCCAGACCCATCTCTTCTCCTCATGAGGAAGCCATAGGCTGCAATGAGGTCACCCTTCAGCCTCCTCTTCTCCAGCCTGAACAATCCCAGTGACCTCAGCTGCTCCTCAAAAGCCATCCCATCCCTCCCAGAGCCTTTTCATTGGGGTGAAGACTCCATGCAGTTTTATGAAAACCAGTGTGACAAAATCCTAGTTGCATGTGACAATAAGGTCAATATAAAGTCTTTTTAATCTGGAATGGCTGCATTACAAGAGGTAAATAAAAGCTTTCCTCAGTTTTAAACATACTGAGAATCCCTCTGAAAATACTTGATCTGGAGATCAAATTTTAGGTTCTCCTCATCCATATAATTATTAGACAAGAGAAAGGCTGTTTGGTTCCTCTTCAGTGATAATAAATTTATTATTATATTGAGTCCAACAGCACTTGGAGACAGACATCCCACCATGTCAATTGTGATTCCTGAGCACAGTGAGCGGGGGTCTCTCCACCAAAGAGACAAAGAGGGAAAAAGAGATTACAAATAATTTTTGTTTTCATTTAATGGAAGATAATTTGATCACCAAATGATGTTTCTTTCAGAAAGCCAGCTATCAACAAAATAAATAGCAGCAAATAGATTTTCAATTCATTTGCAGGTTGGACAAATTGCAAAATGCTTTCCAGAAACATAAAAAACTAAAGAGGAAAACAAAATTATTTTGAGTATTCTGCACATTTAGAAAAATAAGTGGAAGGAAATATAAGTAAAAGACCTTTACATCAGAAGGTCAACCCATTTAACTGTCAGAATGTGAATAAAAGTACTAACAGTTACAGGATTAAGAGTTTCTTGAATTATTTAAAATGCTTTGGAATTGGATTTGTTGTGTTTGTTTCCTAATTATTTCTACTCATGGGTTTTTTTGTATATATAAAAAAGCCTTCTGGTGCTTTTCAATGTTGTGGCTCTTATTTCTGAAAGGTGTTTAGAGGTTTATTTGTTTAAGTAACAAATACAAAAATTAGCAAAATAATTACACTTATATGTGCTTATAACATGGATATGTACCCAAATCAATATTTTTAAGAAAAAGAATGTTTATTTGTGAACAGGAGGAAACTTCAGTTTCAGCTGAATGTTGCACTGGTACCATACTTACCCTGGAGTCCAAGGCTGTCTTACAGCCCCAGTCCTTCAGCAAATTCTAAGGCTTAAATATATATTTCTGGTACTTGATAACATTACATTTTTGGGTAGCATTGACTGAGAAGGTATTTAAGCAAAAAGTTTTTGTTGGAAACTTGTTAGTTGGAACTATAGGAAATTAATAAAATATGTCAGTTTTGATGAAACTTCCATGAGAAAATAGGTAATCCTACAGTAGTTTTTCTGTTCAAGACCAGCATAAAAACAGTGATGTATAATCTTCAGGGAGTAAGTATAGACAATATATTAGAATGGAGAACTTCTTGACTCAAAACAGGGCCTTAACTGAGGTTTTCTTGCATTACATCTTAGCACACAGTGATTCCTAGCTGAGGGCTTATCTGAAAATGGATACATTTTGTATAAATACCAAATATTCGGTTGCCAAGTGACTAGAGACAGGAAAGACAGAGGTTTCTCTACCCATTGATATTGGTCTTATATGTCTTGAAATATATAACCATACCATAATAACAATATTACCCATTGCATGATATGGCTCAGGAAGGAAGGAAGGAAGGAAATGGCATACATGATGCAATGAATTTCAGTATGATACTCCTGTACATTGAGTTTCTCATCCAAATATCTCTATTGAACATAAGAAACATCTCTGGAGATGCTTTCTATGAGCAGCTCCTAACACCCACTCAAGGTCAGAGCACTGAACACCCTGCAGCATCCATGTGTCTTTGGCCTTTGTCTCTTGGAAAAGCAGAAGCTGGAGTTATGCTATAGAAACGAAAAATTGCACTAGCACTGCTCATTTTAGCTGTTAATTCTCACCTGTTTATGCAAAAGGCATGTGAATAGATCAAGGTGTGGATGGCTGTGCTCCCCAGGAGAACCAGAGTGGTCCATGTGTAAATAATGCTGCCATGTGCTTGCCTAGAAGTGCAATCACATTTTTGGATGTGCATTCACACCATCACACCTGGCAGAGAAGCTGACTGCTATTTGGTGCTTGGTACTTCCTCTTGAAAAGAACGATGCTGAGTTAAAGGAGAGAGAGGGTAAAAAGAGATAGGAATTGTTTACTGCAAAATCTCTGCTGAATACTGCAGTGAGTGTTTCATCCAAGGCTGATGGAAAGTGAGAGGATCCAAGAGCTGTTTCTCCTCAGCAGGCCCATCCATAGACCCCTCCACTGCTGTTGTGTTTCTGCTCTCTTGGCTGCACTGTCTCCTGTCTCTGCCACAAATGATGGGTAATCTGTGGCTTCTGCCAGGTTTTCTTTCCTGCACCTGCTTTCCTCTTTTATCTATACTATCTCCTAAATCTAGGAGCTTTGTATCAAGTTAGCAACATTTTTTTTTTCCAGAACTTTAACCTCTTGGCAAAATTTCAAATCCTGCACTGTACAGAAAAATTAAAGTAACAGTGTTGATAAATTAAAAGATTTACAATTAGGACAGTAGAAAATATTTTATCAGTTAGTTCCTGTGTTGCACAGGTCATAGCATCCATTCAGTATCCAAGTCCAATAATCAATTTTGACTGGTTCAGAAAGTAATCTGCTTTGCTTTTTTCACCAATTGATTCAGAGCTGTGGAAGAGTGCTGAAGGAGAGGAGAAAGTTTTAAATCAGACAGGACTGGATAACTCAGAGCCTGAGTAAGCATAATCTATAACACTTCCAGCTGCCTGCCTTTTTTCTCCAGATGTCTACCACTATCTAGGTCATTGTGGCACCCTTGAGCTTGAAAATGCTGTGAAATTTAAAGGCTATTATTCTGAATGAAAACTATGCAAATGAGGTAGAGCATACATAAAGTCTGAAACTAGGGCCAGTGCCTGAAAAGAGCAAGCACTAAGCAAGCTACCATCTGCACAGCCTGAAGAATAATAACACTGAAATGCTAAAATCCATGGATTGGTGTTCCTATCCACTGTATTTTCCAACAGGCTTACAGTGAATTTTTCACTGCAGCTGATACCTATTGTCATGTACCCTCTACAATAGACCAGTGATTGAGCAGAATTCAATTTTGGTTTGGTGGATGGCATTACATACCCATCAAACTTGAGAGCATCATGGTCCCACTTCCATTCGAGTACAGTATGGTGCTCAATCTACCAGAGAAATTTTTGCATTTCTTTAGTTTGCCAATCCCAAACTAACCAATTTCAAATAATAAGGTACTCCATCAGCTGGTCTGATTTTTTCTTATGGAAAAGCAATTAAGGAATATGCCACTTCAACAACATTTAATATGAGAACTCCTGGGTGTTTAAGAGAAAACGAACTTTTTCAAACACTGGACATTGTAAATGAAATATTTTTACTCTGCTTTTCTTCTGTTCATTTGCAAGGACAGTTCCAACCAGCTCAGATCTTTAGTCTTGCAGGATCTGGCAAGGCTAAAATTTGTTCTATCTATATACTATGAGAGGTTTTTTTAAGTAATCTGCAACATAGTTTACCCTGTGCATCTTTAAATACTATCTACTGTGGCTTGCTTGGTATTTTGAAAACAGAGAGAAAACATCATGAATCTGAAAGTACATCTTGTCATTACTGACCATCAGGTGATCCTCCAGTAACCTTTTGGTTTTAGCAAGACATTGATTTCAATAGGGTCTGACTAAGGCCAAGTTTGTGCACCTTGTTAAACTTCCTTTGGTGTTGCCTGTGCTGAGTGGCCTTGAGGAGAAAAGGGGAAAGGGAAGGGGTGGCCCAGAAAGAGAAAAGATGGGAAGGGGAAGTCCCTGGCTTGAAGGAGGTGAGGAAGTGCCAGGTCGTGGCAGATGAGTATCCAAGATACTGTGGGTGTCACGCTGTCCTTGTTCACAGGTGACCCATCCATTTTCTGCCCTAGAAAGCTGCGCAGAGCTAGCACAGTCTGTACTGTGAAATCATTTGCACAGCCCTTTCCCAGCACACTTTTTGGTGTGTGCCTATCAGGAGACTCCCCAGCAGTTCCTGGGTCAAGAGCCAGGATGAGCCAGGAGCCACCCTCGAAGGCAATCCAAGGATGCGTTGGAGAGGAAAGGATTTCAGCTGTAGGGATTCAAAGTGTGCTCTGCCACTATGTCTCCTGGCCAGAGATTAGGTCTGATTCACTTCTTTTACCATCCCTTTAGCCACTGATGCTGCAGTGTGGGGGAGCAAATGCTGGGCTAGCAGGTACAGGAGGCTTCAGAAGGTACAGAAGGGACTGTGCCCCTTCCTGCTGGGCAGAAATCCCTCATGTGCTGTGTGCTGCTGCCTGACATTTGGGCCTGGTACCCGTGCTTGTCACGTATGCTGCATGTTGCAGAGAGTCTGACTGCAGCCACCCTGCTCTGAAAACTGCCAACCTGCAGTGAATTTGAAAGGTCAGACTGTTCTGTGTACCCTGAAAGCAAATTCTCTGGAATCAGTCAACCCTGTGCACTTGGGAAGAAGCAAGACCTGACCCACATCGACCCTCAGGCTGGAGAGGCTTGTGATTAAGGAGAGCTCCATAACACTGAGACGTCCTCTCCCCTGAGCTTTGGTGTGACTTTGAAAGCTCAGCTTCCAAAATTCAAGAAGAAATTGTCCTGTAAGGTAACAGAGATGGAAGAAACATGATTAAGAACACCAGAATAGGCAAACTCAGATGGTCCATTCCTCTAGGAAGCATATGAAAGCAGTTTGGGTGCAAAAGCTAACAGCCCTTTTTTCTATAAAAAAGGTTGTTTTGTGATTTGTCATCTTGTGCTCTTTAAATCATGTTTTAAATTACTTCTGGGCCTACATTTGGTATCAGCTTTCAAAGAATACTGATCCTAATAATAAAAAATGGTAGTTCAAATGTCACTATTAATTGTGCTCTTTGATCTGTGACATTTGCATATTAATATTGCAGTCTCTTAAACTGACAACAGAAGGACAAAAGCTGACAGCTGATTTTATTTGCTTAGATACAAATAATATTGTGTTTTATTAATAATTTAATGAGATCTGTGCCTTTTACAGTCCTCCTCTGAAATTAATTGTTTTAGCTAGCAGATTTCTGACTTCTTCCTCTTTGTTTTGTTTTTTGTGGTTTTTTTTTCATATATATCCAAACAGCATAATAGTGGAATTGTTGAATTAAATATTGAATGCTTGAATTGTGGTCCATGTTGCAGCATATACTTAAAGCACAGTTATCTTTAGTAAGTCGAGCATTAAAAAGTAGAAGGGTAATAATATTTTTTCTTTTACTGGATAAGTTTTTGAATTATTTAATCTAAATGACACCCATATTGGAAAGTTAATTTTTCAGACTAAAAAGAGAATGTGAGATGTATTTCTCTCTACTCATTATGCAGTCTGCAGACAGGTCATGTAATATATGCTTCAGTACCTCACCATCAGGCTCACAGGGCCATTTGGAAGTACAATGAACAGTAGCTGAGGGCTCCAGCAGCTCTATGCTAACCTCCAAAAGCAGTAAGATCATCCATCAGTTTTGTAATAGCCTCATGTCCAATCTGGACTGGCCACTTATCTTATTCCCAACAGGTGTTCTAGCTAATACGATGTCAACAGTGTCATTATAAATCCCAATTTTCAAGTGTTTACAGAGAGGTCATAAATATCTCACCATTCCTTATGTCTCATAGATTTAATCTGAATTTTTAAATCCACACAGACTCTCTGATGCAGTAGCAGCAGTGCAATTATCTATATGCCAACCTGGGCTTCTGTGGAACAGTGTCCTGCTGATGCAGATGGTGAGAGATGTCAGATGCCTCCTTTATTCTATGGAAAATGTGGAAAATGGAAATGATGGCATAATAGGAAGATACTTGTCTAGCTACCAGGCTTTGCTTGCAGAGGATAAAGTAAGCTCAAAGCATTCAAACTACAGCTCTCATTGGTCAGAGACAGATGCTGATTAATAGCCAAGCCACTTTAAAATTAAACACTCTTATAGGGAAGTGATGAGAGCACCTCAGTACTGAGGAATATTCCATGTGGAAAATTTTAATTGTGCTGAAAATTCATTAAAATGCACAGGTCTGAGCAGCTGAACTCAGAGATACTCCCTGATGCACATTCAAGTTCTGGATAAATGTAGGAAGTTTTACAATTTAGCATTCTAATGGAGCAGCCAGCAGTGTACTTGGCCTGCAGGCATGGAACATTTTCTGGCTTACTTGTGGTTTAATTTAATTCTTTAAGTTATGACATGTTGTATGAAATAAAAAAGGGGTAAAATATCATGGTGATTTTGCCAAGTTTTTACCAGTTCACAAACTGCTCTAAAGATTCCCTTGATTGCATTCTTTCACCACTCAATATTACAAAATCAGCAAAACAGGAGGCCCCTTTTCCTCTTTGTACATATTTTAATCGCAGACCTTGATCAACCTTCAACAAAAGCAACCCTGTGATCTCTGCTAAGATCACATTTGCTTTTTCTTGCCTCCTGTCACTTGTCCCACACTGACAGAATTCCTGCAGTAGTCTTCCTTTGGTGCTTCCCATACAAAATCTACACCACCTATGCACTTGGAGTAATTTGGAGTACTGGGGAAAAAAGAGGAAAAGAAAAAAGAAGGATAAAAAAAAAAGAAAAAAAAAAAAAAAAAAAAAAAAAAAAGAAGGGAAAAAAAAAAGGCACAGTGTAAATTTCCTTGAAAAACATCTTCCCTTTAGGTGTCACTCCATGTGCAGCTGTTGAAGTGCCTGTTGTGTTCTGGCAGAACCCACTTGCCAGTGTAGCAATCCCACTGGGCTGGCAGTACAAGCAAACCCATCCCTGTAACTGGATTTATGAGCAGAGGAGAGCTCAAACCTGAGGGCTCAATGCTGAAATGAGTATTTGTTGAGTAGTCATTGAATATTCAAAATACTTTTTTGCTGCTAAGAACATTCACCTGCAGGAAGGGTTATTCTTACATTAATCTTCAAATGTTGAAATTCAACCCTTTTTCTGGTTTCTTTTGGCCATTCTGTGCAAGACATTTAGATAGTACATACTCCCTCCCTGCCTCACTGTGACTTACAAGTGACTGAATGGCACAGAACTTTTAATGAACTACTTAATCAGGAGGAAAAGATATTGCCCAGTCAGCTCCAGGTCCCTCTCTCCTTCATTAAATCCGTGTTCTCTCTCCTAGCTGTAGAAGATAACCATTTCATAAATGAGGTGAAGTTAATGGGAATGACCATCTGGCCACTTGCCAAGCCAGCCAGTTGCATTTTCCAGCCAAAACCTGACTGTGATTAGTTACTGTGATTACACTTGGCATTTAGCTTGTGTTAACAGAGGGAAGAACCATCTCTGCCTGTTTCACTGAACAGTGAAACATAGAATGTCAGGTTGGAAGGGACCTCAAGGATCATCCTGTCCAACCTTTTTAAGTAGGAACATGGTTTAGGTGAGACTGCCCAGCACCTTGTCAAGCTGCCTTAAGAGTGTCCAGTGTTGGGGAATCCACAGCTTCCCTGGGGAGATAATTCAAATATCTGACTGTTCTCCTAGTGAAACATTTTCTTCTCATGTCCAATCAGGATCTCCCCAAGAGTAACTTGCAACCCATTACTCCTCATCTTTTTCATGTAACTCCTTGTAAAAAGGGAGTCAGATATCCCTTTATCAGTCATTTATGGTATTCATCTGCTTTTAAGGAAAATAGGATTTTTCAGAGGTGTAACAGTAAAATGGCACTGGAAAGTGGGTAGTGGTAAAAGCAACAGTTGGCTTCAGAACAAACGCAGGAAATAAATACTAATTAATAAATAAACTCAGAGAAAGTTTCTAGAATTATTAAAAACTAATAGCTGAAAAATAGGCTGACCTATGTCTGCAGCCACCCTATTTGTGTGGGAGATAAAATTTTGCAGGGTACAAGATGTTCTAATTCTGTAAAGAGCTATAGGTCTGGCTGGAAGAGATGCCTCCTGATCTGTGGTAATAAGGCAGGAGATGGGCTCAGAGCTTGGATTTTTACAGAGTCCTCACTCTTGCAGAGTCTCTGCAGACCTCAAATTCAAGGGCAAAGCAACACAGTTATTGAGGGACTGCCATCTTGTCTATAGTCTCTATTTGTGTCTATGTGTGTATACAGACATTTTTCTCTTACTGGAGACTTAATCCATTGACAGTGAACTCTGAAGTGCTTTGGAGTGCAGCCAAGATAGTACTTTCTGAAATCTTTTTGAAGTTCTCCTTTTATGAGCTGTGAAAAAAATTCCTCATTTTCACCTCAGACTATATTTCTTTCTTTTTCCTTTCTTTCTTTTCACTTTTTTTAAAGGAAACTACTAGCTTTTGTCATTCTGACATTACATATCACCAAGCATGCTTTGCTTTTTTTTTTTTTTTCCCTTGTACCTTATTTCAAATAGCTTGCTAAAGCTATGAGGAAATGGTCTAGGATAACCACATTTTACAGCTTCGCTGTCTTAACAAACATAGGGTATCTTTTCTCCCATTTTGAACTATAAGAAAAATCCATTTCAAGTTTATTGCTAGTCAGATTGCAGATGGGAAGAGGTTTTGCTTGCCATGGAGAAATTCACTGAATTTTTTGGCATGTGGGAAAAAAACAAGTTTGCAATACCAACTACTTGTCATTGGTGAATGGTTCATTAGGGACTCTTGTGTCATTACTTCTATCTGCATTAGATAATGATCACATCCTCACAAATAATATGGATTATGAGTTACAATATTTGGCCTTTTTGTTGTTCTAATAAATCTGTCTTTTATTTCACATAGAGACACCAGAGACCTGACAGGCCCTCCATGGCTTCTTCTCCCCACCATCCATATCACATGTTACAGTCCCTCCCACCAAAAGTGGTTCATAAAACACCCATTGCCCACTGCAATTGGACAGTTAAACTAAAAGAGAAATGGATCTGCCATCAGGTGGAACAGAGACAGATGTGTGTGGCTGCCAGTGTGTGTAGAAGTAAGGAGCTACTAGAAAGAAGGAGCTTGCTCAGTCTTTGCTGCATATTTTACATCCTTTGTTTTGTGTCTTGTATATTAAGTCTGAGTCCATGAGAGAATTAAAAGCTACTGCAGAAACCTTTTTGACAAACTGATGAAAACTGGCCTTATAATAAGACAGAATATCAAAGTTAAGCCCTGCCTGGAAAAGTAAGTTGCCAGATTTCTTAGATGAACTATAGCATAAGTAAAAAAAATGTGATTGCCTCTCATTTGATTAATTGTAGTGGCAACAAAAGCCCCAAATAGCACCATTTATACTGTCAAGTGATTCCCAAATTAATAACTTCTCTTCCACCTAAATAACAGTCACAATAAATGTCAGAGAATAATGGATGCATCTAGATTTTTAACAAAAAAAAAAAAAAAAAAAAACCCAAAACTGCTTAATAGTGGTTTAGAACTGCAAGAAATATCCTTCTGAACAGGAATAGGAGCAGTAAAGGTGCTTTCCTGTACTTTTGAATTTGGCTGACTGTCTGCTCCAGCATGTGTCATTCTGGGTTGCTACCCTGGCACTGCCTTAATGCTTTACAGCACCTCCTGATGTAAGACTTCACTTGCAGCTGCTTGAAATTTTGTTGGAGTGTTTGGACTTTGATTTCCTAACAGTTCAATGCATCTCAAAGATAAAAGATTTCCTTTTGTCATTAAGAAAAAAAAATAAACAAACCCAACAGTTTCTTCAACAAGCACTGAAATTCAGCCCAAGCTGACTATGGGCATCAGGCCTACAGTGTGTCTCCCAGGAGGGTGAGAAGTACTCAGCACAGAGATCAGGATCCTCTCCCTGGATCAAGGAATATGCAGGAGGTCACTGAGGAAGGGGATGGAAACATCCACCACAGAGATCACTTCATCCAGGATGAGCCAGTGGCCCCAACCTTGCCATAAATTCCCACTACCCTGTAGCACTGGGTTGGGGGGGGAGGCTGAGAATCCTGTACTGCCACTCAGGTTCTTCAAGGATTGTGGGATGACTCAACAGAGCCCAAGCCACGAGCAACCACCATGAGGCCATCACTGCTCTGCTGTCGGCTGTGAGCCCCAGGCTGTTTCAGCTTGAAAAAGATGGTAAATTCTGCCCAGAGGGATAGCATCAACATGCATCACATGCAAAGCTAAACTCTTGAAAAGCATGACCTTGCGTTGTTCCCTTTGTACAGACATGTGAAGACAGCTTTTGAAGATGGAAGCACAACTTTCCCATGGGTTACTTTTCTATTCAGCAACAGGATGAACTTGTTTTAGGAATGAATCAGGTCCATGTGGAAAATGAAAACATGTTACAAGGGAAGATGGGTATTGAGAGAAAGCAGAAGAACTTTCATTGACTTAAAATATTAGGCTTCATTTCCAGCCTTGGGCAGCCATATGTGAAGCCAATGTAATGAAGCTGTGATTTTAAGTAACTTCTCTATAAATATTAAAATGTCATGTACATTGAAGTAGCTGGACCAAACTGAGGACCCACAGGTAATGGTTTGTCCCTTCTCTCTCTCTCTCTCTTTCTCTCTCAGTTTAATACAGAGTTTTGTAGGACTAATTGTGTCCTCAGGTCTCATAATTTGATTAAATTTAGCAATGCTTAGTAAAGAAAGCTTGCTCACCTTCTCATAGTTGAAAAACAACCAAATATTGAGATGCTGCTCACTATCAGCACAGTACATTCCTTGTACTGAAAGAGTGGGAGAGAGCCTGTAAAAGGAGATGGTTCTGTGGTATCATACTTAAATCCTTATCCTAAGTAATGTCTACAAAGAAATCATAACTACAGATGAATAAGCAGTCTTACTTTGGGCCTGCCCTATTTCAGAATGACAGATTTGGTGACAGACAGAACCAGTGATATTAGTGTAGCTTTTAATGTCCAAGGTGAGTATCAATAAATAATCGTAATGTAAAAGAGGAGAATCACTTCTCTTTCTGCTCTGTGCCACAGGTCCTAACTCATGCCACAGGATCCTTCCATCGGAAGAAGATTTTGAAATGTTTCTCCAGAAAGGCACCTAAATCCATTACAAGTTAGATCAACAACACAAATTATATATATATGTTTAATATTGGTAGCAACCACTAAATTCAGGAGGAGAACTGAAACAGGCTTTTTATTTGTTTTCAAATGTCATAATAAGAACTTATTGCTTAGCTTTAGGAAAATATTTGCAAATGTTGGTGTTAGTATACGATGTGTCAGCCTCTTCACCTGCCAAGTGAGGAGGACAGTGCTACATCCCACACAAACATGCTACATTACAGGCAGACTGGATCCATGACTATTTTATGCTCTATAAAGCTCCAGGAGAAGAGCACTTGTAGACCTCCAGAAGACAGCTTTTGATTAGCCCATGTGCCTTGTACCAGGCTGAATAATGTCATAAACATTAAGAGGCAGAAAGGACTTGGCACTGAGCTGTCTAAGTGTGGACATTATTTTGTAAGATGCCATGTCATCAGTTTAAAAAAACAAACAAACTTGGAGGTAGTTGAGAGAGAGAATGCAGATATTTCTAAGGCTTAAATCTGTTTTAAGGAGTTTACATGTTTCATTAGGCATGTGGAGGTTAGTTTAACTCCCTCATATATTTTACACTGAAAGTTGTGCTTACTGAAAATTAAAAGGCAGACTCATATCTCTTAATTAATACCAGTAACTACTTTTCTGGATAGCTTGAGGTGATTTCACTGATGAAGACTGAACCACACAATCATTAGTGACTGGATACTGTCTTATAAATATCAGGCTTTCCATCCAAGTGCAAAATCTCTGTCTTTTCCCCCAGGGAACCAGTTTTACTCTATTTCTTTCTCTAAAGCAAACATGTTTTGGTCTTTTGTTGACAAACATTGAGCAACATATTTCTAGAATCATTGAGCAACATCTAGAATCATAGAATGGTTTTGAAGGGACCTTAAAGATCATTTAGTTCTACCACCTCCTGTATGGACAGGGGCATCTCCCACTGGTCTGATTGCTCAGAGTCCCATCCAACCTCGAACACTTCCAAGGAGGAGAACAATTCCCCTGTGCAACCTGTGCCAGTGTCTCACCACTCTCATAGAGAAGAATTTCTTTCTAATCTAAATCTACTCTCTTCCAGTTTCAAGCCATTACCCAGAAGCAACTAGTTCGTCCATGCAGACTTTCTGGCATAGTTGTCTACCTTCATTTCTTGTTGGGATGCATTTCTCCTGGACATATAGGAGGTGATCCTTGAATACTGACCACCTTCTGGGTCTCCTCTCTCCTCCAGTGCTTTATCCCATGGATCACAATAAAGCAGATCCCTAAAGATGTCCAAGTTTACTCTCCTGATGTCCAGGTTAGCGAGCTTGCCTCACATCCTCCTTGTTGCCCTAAGGATCCTGAATTCCACCATTCTGTGTTCATTCTAGCCAAGACTAGAAAAGATGGAGCTGAAAGTGTAACTTCTATATGGGTTTGTGCAGGGCTTTCCACTCAAAATAAAGGAAATAAATCAAACCCAAACTTCCATTAAAGACTTTTTTAATTTGTTCAACCTTGTCTAAATGTATATTAGGCATTCATGACAGTTATGTCATGCTCATAAGAGAGTTACCTCTTGGAAAATTAACAAAATTGGCCTGACTGGATGACTACCATCATTTGACTATAAGCTCACCCTGAGTCAAGCAACACAGGAAGCCTGCACGTTGCATCTTGAAATGTAGTTGCTTTAGTAGAGAAGGAAACACCACTAAATCTTTAGGAAAAATGCTGATAACTGGAGAATTCTCTCCATTTTCTTCTTTAGGTTAAGCAGTACATAATATGTCCAACAACTTACGTGAGAGCTGTCATACAATCTCTCTATGTACCTAATGGTTTGCAGGAGGCTTATTTTTTGCAATGTGGTAAATTAAATAAATAAAATTAGTATTCCAGTTCTTGAGTAGACTCTTCCTGGTAGGGGGTGATACAAGTTTCATTTGAAGTATTTTACAGATGTAGTGATGCTTTCAAATTTGGGTTAAAGAAGCAAAAGACTTCTTGCCACTATACTCTTTACCTTTCATATTAGAAGCTGGACTCCAATTGCTCCCTCTCTCCTGGTGATTAATATTATTAATCTCCACAAAAGTAGGTGTTTGGCCGCCACTTAAAATTTTTTAAAAAGTTCATGTTCCTCAAAGAGCAGAAGGTGAAGAAGTCTGAGGTACAATGTTACTACAAGATGACAAAGCTTCTCATGCCTTGGTGCCCTGCTGTGCATTACTGTGTGACTTTGGCTGGACTGACACTAAAGAATTGGTAGGAGTATCTTGAAATAACTGATAACATCTAGAAATAACTGATAAACTTAATAACAGCCATTAAGTTTAGAAGCTGATAGATCTCGTTCAACAATTAGCTCCTCTTGCTGAGATAAGCACATCTTGTCCTGATAGGGCTGATTCTCTTTTGATACTGTTGTCTTTCTCACTGTGGCAGAAGGTACAAAATGAAAGCAAACTCTCAGCTGACAGGAATGCCTGAGTTTGGCCCCTCAAGGACAAGACATAAAGGCCTAATGGACAGAGGGTTCCGATCCAGCCCAGTCAGAACTCTGGATTTTCATGATTTAGCCAAAATTTTATGCATGTCAGGGTGGAACAACTCTGTTTCTGTTCATTGGAAGTGAAGAACCCACACTTCTGAGCATTCCATAGAATCATAGAATGGTTTTGTTTGGAAGAGACATTAATCACCTGGTTTCATCTCCCCTGCATGAGCAGGGACACCTCCCACCAGGGTTGCTCAAAGCCCCATCCCACCTGGTCTTGAACAACTCCAGGGAGGGGGCAGCCACAACTTCCCAGGGAAATTTGTTCCAGTGTCTCACCACCATCACAGTCAAGAATTTCTTCCTAACATCTAACCTAAGTTTACCCTCTTTCAGTTTAAAGCCATTCTCCCTTGTCCTATCATGCCCTTATAAAAGGTCTCTCTCTGTATTTCCTGCAGTCTCCCTTCAAGTACTGGATCAGGACAGGGACAGAGGGCCACCATCTGACTCATGGGGACAAGTACCATTCCCAGTTTCAGCTTGTATTTCACTTGGAGGACAGTTGAAAATGTATCAGCAGAGAACCCTGGAGCAAGCAAACAAAGTCACCAGAGCCCCACAAGTTCCTGCAGTTTTCTCCCCCTGGGGAAGGAGAGGAACCATCGGAAAGAGCCAGGGCTGGAACTCAAGAGAGACGGGAGGCAGAGAGCCTGAGGCTGGATGAGGGGTGAGTTGAGGACTCTCCCCAGCAGAGCTACAAAGGCTGTGCTCACATGGACGCTCTGACCTTAGTCTCTTGGAGGACGACTGTGAGGGGAAATTGACCGCTCTTGCTTTTTTCAAAGCTTTGTCCCAGACTGGTCCCACATGAGTCTCCACCTGTGGAATTACCTGTGGTCGTATCTGCCACTGGGGATGCTTCTGAGGGATGTGCCTGGCCTGTGTAAAACAGTGTTCCCAGAGGCACCTGCCTTTAACATTGGGAAGCTTTTGCCAATAGAGGTGTCCTTTTCCATGTGTTCTTTCTTCATTCAGGCTTCCTTCTTTGTGTCACAGGTGAAAAGTTATTTGTGACAGGAGGATGAAGCACATAGGTAATGAAAAAGTCCTAGATTGCCCCTAGATGGGCAATCGAGGCCAAAAGATAAATATTGCTTGCTACCCTCTTCTGTAAACTTCATGTTGTTCATCACACTGTGCTGAGGTTCCTGGCACTCAGAAGAGCTCAAAGAGCAATTAATGCAGAAGCAAAACACATATTACACAAATATCTCAATGCAGTGTGCTGTGCAAGGGAGCTCCTTCACTCCCTGGGTCCTGATCTTGCTCTGGCCCTGCAGTGTCCAGTCTCTCATGGGACAGGATTGCATTGAAGATGATGACACCTATCTAGAAAAATGCCAGTAAGAATAAAAAGCCTCTGAATGGTTTATAAGTGGTGGAAAAAATGGACAAACATCCATTCACAGCAGCCATTGAAGATGATGTTTCCTATCTCAAATAAACAGCAATAAGCAGAAAAGGGCTCTGAGTGTTTCTCAAGTGGTGGTACTGCATCTGACAACAGTGTTATGTTGGACCTCTGGGACACAAAGCCTGGATCTTGCTTGGAAAATTACTTTTCCTTAGATCTGCTGGCATTTCTGTCATCCTGGGGGTTAGCTGTGTTGTGGACTGTGGCCTGATGTAATGATTCATATGGCTACAGCACCTGAGCTAGTCCCAGCTGATGTGTCAGTTGTGCCTCCTCTTTTTGTGTCACAGGCTTTTTTATTCCACAGACCTCCCTAATCTTCCTTTAGCACTGATCATGAGGTAGCTGGAAACAAGAGGAAAAATAAAGTAACCCAGCCAAAACTATCAAATTAGATGGTACCACTTCCACAGTTGTGCCACATACACTGTAGAAAAAGGCTGGAAAAGAACGAACAAGGGTGAACTGGCATAGAGATGGAGCTGGAGGGAGAATAAAAGGGCTATGGAAGTCCTCATACACCTGTCTTTTGTGTCCAGAATTGAAACAGAGGGAAAGAAAGGCTGAATTTCCCAAGGTGTCTAAAGGATTTCCAGACCCAGCTTTTACTTGTGTTAATTGTAAGCTGGCACCCAGCTCCTTTATGCAGCTTTGAAATGCTTCTGTGTAGATCAATGTCTCAAAAGTCTCTACATGAGCCAATGGCTGCGTGGGGATAGAGCTCAGGGCCCAGCTGTGATGCACCAAGTTCAACCTCAACACCATGTCTGCTGCCAGACTTCCCCATACGATTGCCAGGTCCACAGGCCAGTACGGAAAGACAAAAAATGTAGGGGAAACTTTCTTCTGTGTTTTTTAAAGTGAACAACTATATTACCAAAGGGCAAACAGCAGGATGGAAAGGAAGACATGCAGCACAGCCATCTCTCAAAAAAGGGAAATAAAGTTCAGAGGAAAATGAACTGCTAGGGAATTACAACCCAAAAGGAACTTCCACCCTGCAGTTGTGCCAAGGCTAGTAAAGAAACTGGACCAAATGACTAGAGTAATGAGCAGCAAAAGCAGCAAAAGCAGAGATAAACCAAAGATTCTTACAACTGAAAAATGGAGCTTGAGATGGGTAATGAATTTTTAGGAAACTCAAAAGTTAATAGCACAAGTACTGGACCTTCTTCTCAAGGAAAATATTGTTAATTCAGGACTTAGTGCTGATTCATACGTGTTGAGGATGAAAGGACTTAAAGGCTTCAGTTTCTAAATTAGCATTGCACAGATGCAGATGAAAATCCTGGCACAGTTAATAATGTTGCTAGGTATTCCAGGCATTACTTTTAAGCAGAAAAATAAACACAAACACAAGCCATCACCACCACCCCCAAATTGCCAAGGTACCTGCCAAATTAAAATACAGTTGGATTGTTTTGTTTAAATGTTCAAGCAAGATTTATATAATCCATCTCAGGAAAACACATCAGTTAATGACTCCTTCCCCAAACAAAAGAACAACTATTTGTCAGTGCATTTTTAATTCTAAAAGGCAGATTAAAAAACTGTACTCTAAGTTTCTATAAACATTGCTCAGATTCATCTTCCACAAGAGCCATCACTCCAGTGATGGTATTTAAACACTGACAATTTTTCAGTCTGTCTGTCTTTCTGTTAACTAACAAGAGCAGCTAAAGAATAGAGGGCCAGCTCTTCAGATCTGTCCAAATGCACATCACAGGAGCTGACAGGACTTGGTCAGAAGAGAGGCTCTAGCTGAAGTCTTTAAGGATACACTGCTGGCTCTGCAGCACAGTTCTGCCTGCCTTTCTCATAAGAGAGTTAAAATAAAAAAGTTCTTCTCTCTTGTTCTTCGCTTTCCCTGTGTCATTATTAGAAGGTTAGAGTTAGCCCTCTGTGCTGCCCCCCAGCACCAGCATCTCAGGGAGCAGAAAGCATGATGCTTCCAGCATGTGCATGGGGTCTGTAGACACCCCACAGATCACTGGCTGCACCTGCTGCTGGGCACTCAGGAAAGCAATGGTCATCATCACTTGGATTTGGGCAGCAGGACTGACAGGTCTGCTTAGCTGTAGTGGGAAGGACTGCTGTCACCACAGCATTCAGGCAGTCTGCTGGAGAGGAGCTCTTTTTAAAATACTGTCTTCTTTCCAGTCCCTCCACAAAAACTAAATCCCACATCTCTAGCTGATGCCTGCAAGGAGAATATGGTCTCAGCGCTCTGCAAAGACACCTTGTGTAAGGAAAATGGATTCTGAGGGAGCCAACCAGAGACCCATTTACCCTGAGCTGCCCCCAGGCATACCACCTTTCCATGTAGGAGCTCTTGCAGATCCCTGTTCCTGACACAGACTCAGAGTGGTGTAGCGAGGTAGGTGTCCCATACACCATACCGTGGCGTGGGTGGGGGATGGATCTTCTGCCACCTACATGTTGTATGGTGTGCAATAAATAAGTGGGTGGATTGAATGTCATAGATACACATACCACTCCTAAACTCTTATCTGTCTCCACCAGTATCTGTGCCAGCTGCTTCTCCACCTACCCATGAGGCCTTTTGGTTGTGGAAACCCACAACTCAGAATGATATTTTACTTATGTAGAGATATACAGCTTACGCCTACCTTTGAAACTGAGTAAATAACAGATGCTCTTTCTTGGTATCAAACCAACCTACCTGCTCTATCAGGTAGAGAGTAGTCTTCATTTGTGTGATTTAGTGAGCACTGGCAGTTGAATTAGCAAAAGCAAATAATACCTTGCTTTTTTTTCAGTTGTATGGGATTTACCTGTGGTCACTCCTGCTGTCATTTACCATCTCTGTTTGGAAGCTGGCAAAGCTCACCAAGATGGAGACCCAGGTACAGATATGGGGTCTGTGGCAGTACTGTAATAACTACTACAATAACTAATAGTACTATAATAATTATAATTTAATCTGACTTGCTGCATGGCATCTATTATCACTCTTTTTCCTGTTATCCTTGTTGTAAATCTTGTGCTGTTAGAAACAGGGCTTGATTCACTACAGAATCTGTTTCTCCTTCCTAGTGATTAGCAAACAGGTATTTGCCAAGTGTCTAGTGACTCATTTATTTGGGAAAGAAATCCACCACAACAATATAATCTGCAAAACCACACTTTTCCCACTCACATGCAAAAACCATTTACAACAGACGCTCAGACCTTGAGTAGAGCTATTAGCAACCTGCTCCTCTGTTCTTCCCTGGAGGGTGACAAATACAACTCCAAGGGCCAAATTTCCATTGCCTTTTGCTTCTGTTGGCCACTTACTTCATGCAAAGTGGATGTGACACAGTAGTCTGGGTCCAGACACTCAGCTTGCTGAGTAGAACTAGGATGGTGGGGATGCCAACAATCTGTCCTTGGTAGAAAGCTGCAGACAAAGCCCAAGCATGCTAAGCTGCTTTGCTGCACTGTGGTCCTGGACCAGTCATACATTTGCTTGATGTAAAGCTATTTTAGATGGGCATTTTTGTCAGCTTGTGAATATTATGATAATTTAATCTGACCCCCTGCATAGTAGAAGCCTAACAATTCTAACCCGTGAATTCTTCACTGGTCTGAAGCCTTAAAGAAAATTTGCTTAAATCTCCCAGCCATCTGCTGCAGTACTCAATTATCTTGACAATTCTGATTTGCTTACTTCTAATTTAAAGCTTTCATTCTTGTGTCTACTAAGCCTTGGATTTTCTGACACCTTTTCTTAGATTAACAGAAATGCTGGTGAAAGCACGTAACTCTGTTCCCTTTCCACCTGTCATGTTGTCTGTCCTTGAAATGGGCTAAAACAACTCTAAAAAGACTCTGCAGTACCAGAGCAGTCTTTTCATTTGCCAGAATAAAGCACATTAAGAACTTCTCTGGAAACCTAGAGACTAATAAAGCAGCTTTGACAGGCTGGAGCATCTGGCCTTCTACACATTTTCCTTTAGTGCTCCCACCAACTGTTGTTTGCTCATATCTGCTGGAGTCTGTTTATATAGATTTTGCCCAATCTGCTCTTTCTGGTACTGTTCATATTGTTGTATGTTTATGTGGAGAAATTTAAAAAAGAAAAAGAATATGAACTGAAATATTTATGTGGTCTAGAATGACTTAAACTGAAACGATCCTTATCTATAATGGAAGCTCATAGCACAGTAATACAAAACCTGAAACTGCATCAAAAATAAAATAAGACTTGCTGGGCTTGTTATGCTAGTCAGACTGTTTGGAAAGTCATGCATAAAACAATTAGTACTAACCTCCTATGTGAATATGGAAATTTGAAAATTAATTCATTTGCACGGCATATGTGTAGCTGCTTAGAGATGAGATAACAATTGCTATTTCTTAGATGATTCTCAGATGCTACTGTCATACTTATTCCCATCTTTCTTGTACAATTTATCCCCAAATGCCACGTGACTGCTGAGACGTGTAGCAGTGTCAGGATCAGATGCTGTGAGCTGGGTCCCACAAAAAGGAACTGATTGCAGTGGTTGCAAGAATGGTGTTGCACTGGGTGCTCTGAAGGGGAGTAACCATTGTGTTGCCCTGAGGATGTTTTTGTAATTGAGTCTGCCATTTGATCAGCAGAACATTTATTAAGACATAGATTGACTGGACTTGGATTTAAAAAGAAAAAGGAAAAAGGAAAAAAGTCTCTACAAACAAGACCAAACTTTTGGCACTTACCACTGAGTACAATGCTGTACTTGGTACTCCAGCACTGCAGGAGCTGAAGATAGACTGACTCCTCAGACGTCAACTCTTGCAAGGCCAGATCCAAACCAAGGGGCCTCTAGAAACAAGCCTGTTTGCAAGCGTAAAGAGAAAAAGAGCTACATTTTCTGTGCTTAGTGACACTTGGGTCTGAAAATCTCAACAGTGCTCCAGAAAAACCCTTTATGCTCCCACCTTCCTGAGCCCGTTGCTGACGCATAGAGCAGTTCAGCAGTCCCCAGAAAACCACAGTGAGTGTGAACGGCAGAGCAGGAGGAAGTGGAAGGAGAAGCAAACATCTCACAGGGTCAAACACATGGAGACCTCCCAGTGAAGGGCTGGTGTTTCCCCATGTCCTTGGGAAGCCAAATTTCCTGTAATTTACCATTCAGTTCTCTTCTACATGGCAGCATACCTGTGGTATTCCTGTTTTTTCGTTGGGAAGTAAAAAAGCTGGGGTTTGTTTCCTAAACAAAAATCCTCCAACTCTCCATCATCTCACCATCTCATGCCACAGTGTAAGCAATACTTCAATTTGAGCACCATCTCTTCCACACAACACTGAATAGGACTGGAACAATTAACTACTAGGCACACTTATATTCTACCTAGGAAGAAAAAATTAACAATCTTAGCATTCTATGTTTAAATAATAAATAGAAAATATTTATTTTACAGCATTTTCAAGATCATTTTGACAAAAAGGCAGTTTTCATCAAGCATTTGACAGATCAAAAGAAAGAACGTTCACAAGAAGCTCCATAGCTCATACAACTACATACACAAGGTGAGTTCTTGCTCTTTTGATATATTTAAGTATGTGTATGTTTCCACTTTTAACAATCAGAAACTAAAAGCTAGTATACTGAATTTCAAGAAAACTCCTACTCATGATATAATTACATTGCAGTAATAAAATCAGTGCTTAATATGTTTAAAACAGACAGATATGAAAGTAATAGTACCTTGCCACATTGTTGTCTCCCATTTTTCTTACCTCTCTGATTTCTTCAACCACCAGATTCCTAGTAATAGCTCTGTACTTTCGACAAGATATGTTTTGGGAAACAGCTCTATGAACAATTCTTTTACTTAGACTATAAGTAGGTAGAATTCATTGCCAATTTGGTGATCAGCAAAGAAAAGATGGCATTTTTCTCAGTGCTTTAATGAGCAGTCAGCATTAAAGAAATAAAAACCAAACCAAAAAATCCAAAAAAACCCCCTGAAGCTTACAAAAATCAATCAGCTGACCCTTAGGTGTCTTTATTTCCTTACAGAGACATCCATCAACTGGCAAAGACATAACTGTGTCTTTGGGCAAAGTTATTTCAAGCTTTCCACATCGGGGCAATGATAGCAATTGGCCACTAGTCATATTGAAAGGAGCAAACATCATGAAAAAAGGATGAGGAAAAAAGCCTCCCTCTGGTTCTAGGGACCACCCAAACCTTCCAAGACCACTACTGTATTATTAGATTAAAACAACTAGATTTGGATCTTCAGAGAAGAATTGGTGACTGCTACCAGGACTTCTTAAAATTCAAGTGAAAAGAAACCAAAGGAGTAGAAATGTGCTGAATTCAGAAAAACCCTAATAGAATATTCACAAGAAGCATAGTTAAAATCAGGTTTTGCAACTATATTAATGTGAAGAGCTTCCTTAAAAATGTCTTTGGAAATTATGTGTAGAACTGTGGGACAGCTAAATTCAACATTACAATAAAAGTTCATAGCAGCTAAAATCTTGTCCTGTATAATATGCACATTCATAAATAGGGTAATAAAATATAATTGTGTTCAAGCCACAGCAATGAGACCTGGATTTTGAACATGCCAGCCATTAGGGAGCTTTTCGATAGGCCCATATCTAGCAAATATATGAAGAGAAAGAGGACTGAATGACAGAACTACATCTGCCTAGGAGTGATTTTTAATATACAGTATTGTATTTTGAATAGAAGCAAAGGCATGTGGAAAGAACACACAACTAAACATCACAAAGAGATTAAAAGAACTGTTTATAACCAACCCTGGGAATTTATGCACACATTAAGCACTGATGAAATTTCCTGTCTCGACATGATTTTATTTTAAATTAGCTAAAGCAACAAAACAGTTTGATTACTTTTCCTGTCTTGCCTTTATACTGGCTTGTGCAAAATTTCTAAACCAGACTTTTTTTTCTTTTTCTTTTCTTTTATTTTCTTTTTTTGTTTTTTTTTGTTTTTTTTTTTTTTTTTGTTTTGTTGTTTTTTTTTTTTGTTAACCACACTTGCTGCAAACATGTAAAATAAGTTTTCAATGCACAGGTTATTAATACCATATGTCTACATCATAAAATATCTGCAAAATAAAGCACCCTATTATAAGGGTAACAACTGTCTCAGCTTGTATATGAAAAGGAATGTGTTAGCACAGCATACAAATCTCCAAAGATCTATTGAATATTTGTAACAATGTGATATAAAACATGATTTAAACATAAAAATATTCATAGTATATACTACAATCTTTCAGTGGTAATTCTTGGACATTACTCTTCACACATACCATACACACGCACACAGAAACACAAACGTACGCTCACTCTCTTGCTTCAAGACTGATTCTATAGCCCCCAGCATGGAATTGCCTTTCTTTCAGACTAATAGTTGTTGCTCTAAGTATACAGCTATTTTCCAGTGTATTGATTCCAAAGTAACACAAAGGAATGATGTAATCACATGGCAAATATGTCATATTATGAAAAGTTCATCAATAAATATTGTTCTGCTACGGGAAATGTTGTGTAACAGTTTAGCCACATGGTTTGCAACCTTATACAAAAGGGCAGTTTTTTCTAAGTCCTTATCTTATTACAAGTACTGCAGCAAGAGCTTTCTTCAGAAAGCTCAAGTCGTGATCGTATTTCTCTCTCTGTTCACAATCAACACTGAAATAAGATCCCCCCAAAAAGCAGCCCAGTAGGAAGAACAAATTGTTCAGACAATAGTCAGTAAGAGCCATGTGCTTCACTGTGTCTCACCTCCTCTTCCTCAAGCACATTACACAGTTCTACCATCTATAGAACCCCCCAAAAATAAATTATGCATATATGTCTCGTATCCAAGTAGCTCCATTCCTCCTCACAACACTCTGCCTTTCCAGCTCCTGGGTGTGTTCTCCTTCCATAGCAGACACACAGCAGTCACGAGATGTGCTAATGACTTCTCAAGGTCACACTTCCCAGAGACTTTTTCAAGCATTGCCAAGAGAGGTTGTGACTAAGCGTAGTCTTTTTTTTTTCCTGTGTTTTGCTTTTTGTTGGGTTTTTTGTTTGGGTTTTTTGGGGTTTTTTTTTGTTTGTTTGTTTTGTTTTTTGCTATAGAAGTTGTCTCTTGGGTTTGTGCTTCATTATAGTTTTCTATTATTTTCTTAAAGTACAATATTTTTATTTTTAACAGCTAGAGAATTTTGAGCCCTCTGAATGGATTTTTTTTTTCTTTTTCTTTCCCTTTACTTATTGAAGTGCAGGATGAAGTTTTTTTCCCTGTCATGTGCAACTTTGCTCTTTCTCCCCTCAGCCCTAGGAGACTTATCTTCCCAGGACCTCACAGTGGGCAGCTGCCAAAGTCCTTCTTTTCTTGTCCCTTGCTGCAACTACAGAGTTGACGAGCTTTGCTTATAATCTCTCAGGATGACAGAGGCATAGGTCACATCTGGGGGGGGTGCAGAGCACAGACTCTGAGACAGGGGAACTGAGCACAGAGCTACCCGAAGCCACCGAATCCCGGAAAGGGGACGGGGGCGTCAGGGCCGGAGAATCTTCCAGAGTCAGTTTGCTGGTCGCTGGCTCCTCATCCGTCTCCTCCTCTGGGTTCTTCTCATAGACATATCCCTGGATGAGCTTCAACTTCTCGCTCTCCACTTCCTTGGCCAGGGCAGACAGGGGCTCCTCGCTGAAGGAGGAGACCTGGAGAGGCAGCAGGGGCTGCTGCTGTGGCGGGGGGGGCTGGCAGGGAGACTGCGCGTCGTTCCCCGGGCTGGGAGCAGGGAGGATGGCGTTGAAGTCGGGGATGCCGGTGGCAAACTTGTTGACCACTCCTTGCAGCTGGTCCATGAGAGACTGCGGCTGCAGGGGCAGGGTCTTGGGGGACTGCTCGGGCAAGAAGAGTTGGGTCTCCTCCGTCGTGGCCTGCAGCGGGGGGGTTGTCGCCACTCGCCTGTGCACCACCATGGAGGGGCTGCTGGGCTGGTTGAGGTGAGTGGGCTCTCTGCCTTCTTCCTCCTCCACATTGCATGGAGTCTTACTGCTGATGTCGGTAAAAGTCTGGTTCTTGCTTTGGCTGTGGTAGCTTTTAGTGAGGGGTTTGATCACCGCTGTTTGATTGCACCCTGTCTCCTGGTTCTTCACATGCACTGAGAGTCTGTGCCATGTGTGCTCCCCCTTGGGGTCTTGTCTTCCACCTGGTTCAGACCATGACACAGACTTTCCGTTAGAACTATGAATAAAATAAAGATGGGTTTATTTGTATTTATGTTACACAAACATGGGCAGTATAACAAACAAGCCAAAAATACCGATTGCTTTGCCCCAGTAATAAGCCTCCCCCCCCTCCAGTTCCTTATGTCCTCCCAGAAATACTACAGGAGATAAAAACAGTGTCTGTTAACAGCAGCAATTACTGTGATTTCATCCTGATGGTTTACCCACCCTATTGCCAGCCTAGAAAGCTCAGCTCACAGGGAGGGCTGGCAGTGTTTTTGAGGACTCTACCTATGTCATTTCATATCTAGGTTTGCTCACCTGACCTTGCAAGGTAGAAGTCAAAAACAGGGGAAAAACATCACAGGAAGAGATTTGATTATGCTGGATTATAGGAAGTATTTCCAAACTGTTGGAAGAAAAACAACTCCCAGCCTTAGCCTTTGGCACTCACTAACCCTTCCTGTCCTCTTTTATTCCCTGGCCCCTCTTTGCATTTAGGGAGAGATTAGCTAATACAAAAATGAAGGACTCCTGGGTAGGGCCTCAGTCAGGTAGGAGGCAAATGGCTTTCTTCCCAAGTGTCTATTATTTACAAACCAGAATAAAATGCTGGTATTGAAAACAGTTGGTTTGTGTGGGTGGAGGAACAAGCAGCAGCATGATCATAGCAAGTGAAACCCTCCAACTTTGCATGTTGCCTGGATCCCATCAAAACTCTGGGTTGTTTCACTGAGTGAGGACCCGAGGGTCAGGTCTGTCTCTGGGGAAAAATGGACTGGGTTTTCTGCATTTCTCTGTACCTTTGCAGGGAGCAGCACACTAGGCAGAGTGATACCTCATTAGCAGCTGGTGGGACAGGGAACTGAGCTGTGCTTAAGAGGACCAAGCAATTGCTTAATTGCAAGTCAAGCAGTAGAAAGCATTTACAAATTAGATCTATCACCTGGGTGGAAAACAGAGACTGGAGAGAAATTCTGAGATAATTTATGGGAAGAAGCCTTATCTCAGGGTTTCATCCCTCATGGGACAGAAGTAAACAAATGACTACATTTCAGATACTGAGATTGGAGTGCAGGTGGGAGGCAGTCTAGGTGGGAGGTTTGCAGAGCAAGTGCTGCCTCCTGCTACTGAGCACACTAGGCTACCTTATATACAGCTTGCAATATTGTTCTGAGTATTTTGCTTTTCCTTAATCAGACTCCTGTATTTCTCTTTTTCAGGGAATAAAGAATTAGCCGCTGAAAATTGTAAAAAAAAAATATCGTCTGACTTTGTGATAGCTGGAAGAAACTCGTACAACACAGATTATGTAAATCTTGCAAAATGGAAAAGAAATGTACAAAAGAATATGGCAGTTTTTCTGCTGAGCAGTAAATATTCCTGGAGAAAAAAGAATCTGAGATGGATCCAAGCTGGGAAGTTCACCCTCTATTCCAGGCTCCAAATGCTGGACCATCACCTCTGTGGGAAATGGCTCACAAGAACAGGTTGATCTAAAAATTCTTAACTTTTCAAAGCATGTAGTTGATAGGACCAGGAGCTGTTCAAAGTCAGAGCTTTAACCTAGAGGGAAAAAAAAAAGCCAGGTTCCCAGCTGAAGAATGAGAACTCTGTGTTATACTTATGAATGAAATGATACAAATGAAGGTTTAGAACCGCTCCTGTTTTGATCAACATGAGCTGTGGTATGACAGTTTTTAAAGTGCTATAGAGATAAGCAAATGAATGTAATTGTTGGTTGTGAAAGATTTCTAAAGTAATATTTTAACATACCAAGATCCACAAACTCTTCACACAGAAACACATTTTGTCTGTTTTGATTTCAAAACAAGTCTCTTCCTGTAGTAAGGAAAATAAGTCAAGTGGTCTTATATTGTATTTTGCTGATACTATAGCTTACTCTAAGCCCTTACTCTAAAGGGCTTTTATGAAAAAAAACCCTCATGATTATCTGCTCTCTTATGCTAAGTCCATTTCTGCATCACTTCTTCATATCTAGCTCTGGTGCATCATCTCATTTCTAAATCCCTCTTCACACCATCTGTTTGGTCTCTATCTCATCTTGTTACCAAGATTTGTATTTACATCAAAGACAAGCATTGCTATTTTAAGGAACTCACTACCTCTGTCTTCAGATCATCCTGCTATTCAGTTCATTTTCCTCCCCCTGACTCTCAAGTTCTACTCTTCTGTAACACTCTCCATAATATACTTAATCAAGCCTAAGTCAACAGCTGCGCTTAAAGCAAACTGTTCTGGGACTGCACTACTCAAACATGAGCAAACCACTTAATCAGGATTATTTTTCTGTTGCCACCTTGTTCTGCAAGGAGAGCTGGTGCCACCAAAGTGCCTTGCCTCCTCTCGCTGCTTGTGACTCCTATGTCCTCGTGACAACCACCTTTTGAGTCAAAATGGCCTTCCATGGGGTCAGTCTGGTGATTTCCACTGGGAAATCTCTCCTTTCCATTTCTGTTCTCCTCAGTTTCCAATTCCAGCATTTTTCCTCATCTTGCTCTCCTCACTGTGTCCATGCAGCACTGGTGATGGTGGAGTCTCAGGACTGTCACAGAAATACCTGAGCTCTGTCTTGCTGAGCAGCTGGTAGGGAGTCCTGCTGACACGGACATATTCAGGCAGCGTGTACAAGTAACAAGTCAAGAAAAAAACTCCTGTGTCCTGGAATAAAGACCAGCCATCTCAAATGTCATTAATTGACATTTAGACAAAAAGTGAAGATGAAGCTGAGACCCAGACCTGAACTGGATCTCAGTGAGACAGGAGAAGGAATAATTTTTCAAGAAAAAGGCAGAAGAGGGCATCAAGCCAGATCACAGTTGGCATATTGAAAGCATGATCTTCCATTGCACAGTGACGAGGTGTTACTAACTGGTGCTTACTTGCTTTTATCAACAGGAAGGTTACCCATTTCATGCCCATCATGTACTTATTGGCCTTTTCTAACTTTTTCCTTTATAAATTTTCCTTTAGGATTTAGACTTCATACTTACTGCCTAGAAGTGAACTCCTTGGAGCCTCAAAGGATTTTTAGGTTTCTAGCTGTGTATACCCAGTGTAGCACTCCAAATACTATTTCTTCAAATCCTTGCACATAGCCTAAATGTTCAGACAGTTTCTTGGGTATCCTGTCAGCACATAAAATGGGCTTTATAGTTAAGAACATACATTGAATTTAGCTGCTGTTTCTCAGTTTTCATCACAGCTTTGTTCAGGTTTTGTGGTTTTCTTTTTTCATTTTCATTTCATTTTTAATTTTTTCATTTCATCTACAGTGAGTAGATATAAGTGTATTTTATTTGTGAATTAGTTCCATGAGATCTGTCACTATTTTTAGTTGTTACTATTATTTAGTGTTGTTTTTAATACATGCCTCAATTTTTACAATGTACTCTCCACATGACTCTGGGCCAATAATTTTCAGACACTTTCAGGTGATTATTATAGACCCTAAACAAGCTGGAAAACAACTTCAGTCCTTAATTACTTGCCAAAAGTCTTTTAAAGAACTGAAGTATCTACATCTGAGCCTGAAGTATCCACATCTGTGTTCCAAAATACCACTGCCCAGGAGCAGGATGTGCCTACAGATTGCTAGTTGGCTGAAGATTGTTAAATTGTTTGTTGTTAAGGATCTCCAGCTGCCCAAATCCTATTCCTTCTTTTGATTAGGACTGCCTGAACCTGATTCAGTCACGGGCCCAACCCAAGAACCCTGCTCCTGCAGCACCTGTGGAGTCTGACCTTGTTGGCTTCCTTGGAGCAACGTGGAGTCTGAACAACCCACAACTTGTGGTTCCTCCCCACAGAGCAGGGTCCTGACGAAGTCTGACTTTAGGCATTGGATAGCAAAGATTTATTTATATCTTAGAGGCTAAATGCTCGGGAGGTGGAAAATGATTGCCCCATTGGTATAATTTAATCTAGTCTGTGCAGCTCTCTGATCCTCTCACCAGCAAAGGTACAGCCTGAGACCCAGAGCACAAACAATTTTATGAACTGTCAGCCTCTGTGCCTGAACCTTTATTGTCCTTGAACTTTTTATGCATAGTCATCTGTTGTTCTGCTTGCCAATGCCAGAGTGAAACACCTGGAGCTGCTGTCAGAAAAAGTGCTTGAGAGCACTTCCAGTTAAAAAGGAAGGGACATTGCTTGATCTGTTTCATTCTTTTGGAATGCCAGAGTTGTGATCTGTTATTTTCTCCAAGTGGCCATGAGTTGAGGGAGCATCTTAAGATTGCTGAGATGATGGGTACAGTCATTTGGGCCAGGCCTCGTAGAATTAAACAAGATTCAGAGCAGAGATTATGATACATGTTCCCTTTCCTTCAATGTCAGACTGATGCTTTGGCCAGACCTACTGCCTTGTAGTCCCTGTAGTAACACAGCCAGCAGGAAACCTTGAGATAACCTAGTTTTCCCTTCTATAAAGCTAAAATCTAAGGAATGACCATTAAATGCAACCCAAGAAGGTCCCGTCAACTTTGTCAGCAAAAATTAGATAGAAACCAAACCCTGAACATATCAGAAACCAGACAAGGACAGTGCTTTTTATGGCCCAGTCAGCAGATAAAGCTCCCATCTTCAAAAGAGTGGGGACACTCACTGGTCACCTGGCACCTGTGCTCCAGAAAGCACACACAGGGCTGTCCCTCCACATTTAAGCAGAGAGGGCAGGAAAGCAGAATAAAGGAAAGATCCCATCCAAACACTGCATTGGACTTAGACTTTCTCAGCCCTCCCAGGGAAGCCAGAAGAGTGATTTCTGCTCTGCCCACAGGAAAGCCACCTTCAAGCTTTCTCTGAAAATCGTATAATAAGCAGCAACAACCCTTAAAAAAACCCCGTTCTGCTGCAGCCCTAGTCTTCCCAGGACTTAAACTAACAAGCTTAAAATTTAAGGCTAGTATCTGCACTGCAGTACACTGCAGGTGCTTTACTGGTATCCTCAAGGTCTCTTCCATTATACACTTTAGTAAGGCCACTGGGGGCATGAAATTTGGTTAAGGGAATGAAGTGGTTTTAATCCATATCCCTGTGCTAAACAGGATCCCTCTCTTAGAGCTGCAGCTGTCTGCTCTGCCATGCATTAACAGAGCAAGGCCACGTTTGTTGACATATTCCTGCAAACCTGATTTTTGGAGTGTTGCTTCTATGGACTCATCTCTTCTACTAACCCAGCTTTAGCCTCTTTGTAGCCCTGTGAAGGAGCCATCATCAGCTCCTGCCCCAGTGTGGTGTGTTCTCAGGCTTTTTGCTGGATACACATTGGTTACTACCACCTAAAAAAAAAGTCACAAACCAATTTCATCCTCAGTCCACTTATACTGTAATCTCTATCTTGGTGATAAGAGGATCTTACAACAGTTCTCACAGTGTGGCTCTGGTGCTTTCTGTGCTATAATTAGAGTGAAGTTTACCATCCCACTGGCGTTTCTGGAAATTTAAATTACTGAACTTACTTTTCCTTGTCACTCTCTGCCCTGATTGTAGGACAACATTGCCCCGGGCATGGGACACAATGTTCTGTGTTAATTACTGAGCTGCTTTAAAGGTAATATTTAAAAGGTTGCACAAAATACTTGAGAACAATGCTGTCAGGCTGTCTTTCAGGGGAAGAAACTGATGAGACTTGGGATTGTGAGTGAGCACAAGTTAAATACTACTTTGAGCTGAGCTACACACAGTCTTTCTAGTGGGCACCAATCCCATTGATGACTTTCTTCTTTTAAAAAATTAATTCTTAATCTTATGTGTTATGAAGTTCAGCAGGGACATGTGTAGGGTCTTGCACATGGGAAAACATAACCCAGGAGTGGAGTACAAACTGGGACCCCTCTGTCTGGAGAGTGGGTCTGTGGAAATGGACTTTGGAGTTCTGTTGGGCAATAAGCTCAATATGAGTGAACTGTATGTATACTGCTGAGGCAAAAAAAAAGCCAACAGGATGCAGAGTTGCACCAACAATGGCATCACCAGCAGAGTTAAAGAAGTCATCATCCTTCTCTACTTAGCACTTGCCAGGCCACACGTGGAATACTATGGTCAGTCCTGGACCCTGCTATACATCAAAGATATGGACAGGCTGGAGAGAGTCCAGAGAATGGCCATAGAGATCAAAAGGACTGGGAAGCCTGCCATACCAGGAAAGGCTGAGAAAACTGCAATTTTTCAGCCTGGAGAAAAGAAGGCTTAGAGGAGACCTTATTTCCATATTCCAGTATGCTAAGGTTGGCTACCAAGAAGATGAAGACTCCTTTTTTTTTTACAAGGAGTCACATGGAAGACACAAGAGGTAATGCATGCAAGTTAATCCTGGGGAGATCCCAACCGAATACCAGAAGAAAATGTTTCACTAGGAGAAGTGTCAGACACTGGCATTATCTCCGCAGGGAAGTGGTGGATTCCCTAACACTGGACACTTTTAAGACTCATCTTGACAAGGTGCTGGACCAACTCTAAAACATGTTCTTATCTAGACCAGGACCAGATGATCCTTGAAGCCCCACCCAGCCTAACATTCTGTGATTCTATGGTACTATACAGTCAGGAACACAGATGCAGCAGCTATGTCCAGCCTGAGTACCCAGTGATGTGATCCTGGTTTCCATTCACAGGGTCCTCAGGTTGAAGTCAGACACTCAGAGCAGGATCAGAGAGTGCCATCCTCCCCTCCCTCTTTGCCCTGGTCACCCAGATAGGTAAAGCAGGAGCCAGGATGGGGGTCACATACTTTACATTCACACTGCCATGGAACTGAGTAGCTGCTAGGCTCATGGGCCCAGAGATAGGAAAGTACTCCCAAATCCAGCAGTTCATATCTAGCCAAGTATCCCATAAATAAATAAATTTATTCAGTTGGGACTTAACAATTACTTATAAGTTCATGGGCAATTTTATACAACTGTAAATTAAGGGAGCGAGAGAGATGCTCACTGAAATGCTTCAATGTAGTTGAAATCCTACAACTTAAGTGTGTATCACAGATCTCACCTACCTACCTCAACAGAGGTATGAAAATATCACACTGATGTGTATGAAGGGATAACTACTAATTATAATTACTAGCACTAATTTTTAGTCCGATTTGCAATATAGAAGCTATGTCATATTTTAGTCATCCACCTAACTATTAGTGAAGAAACTTTTGTTTCCCCGATGCGCTTTGACATAACAAAGTGACTAAAAATAAGTTAACACTTATTTTGGAGAAATATATTTGTAGAGTTCGCAAACTGCTTGGGTTGTCTTTGGCTTTACGAAAGTGTCCTCAAAAATGCAAAGCAGTGTTGCAGCTTGCAAACTCTTTGCTAAGTATTTTGAAAACAAACAAACAAAAAAATAGTTACTGATTTCTTGCTTGGAAAAACCAACTTATTCTAACAGATAATACAAAGTTCAGGGTAATAAACAGGTTGTCCCAAATAGCAAGCAAATTCTTCCAGTGTTCAAGAAATGAAGGTCAGAAACCTGCAAATCAAAGTGAAATTAACAAGTGTTCTTAGCAGTGGAAAAGTTCTGAATCAGCTTATTTTGCTCTCATTCATAAGTAAATCCCCTCAAATATTCAGAATTAATACATCCTTATGGATCACCTTTATAATTATTTTAAGGATTTTAAAGTTAGTGCACAGAAGAACTGTGATGTAAAACATCCTGGATCCTTCGGTATCAATGGAGAAACATATTTGTGTTATATGAAGATGTGGCTCGTGCTGCACATTCTGTTAATGCAATGCCTGAACTCAAGTATTTGTTCAGACAGACTCAAATAGGAGCACAGCTAATAGGCCCTGCAAACTGAAATTACAACAATGTGCTGCCCAAAGGGACGTGGAAAGCTTAGAAAGATGGGAAGAAAATGTTGGAATGAAATTTGTTTAGGAAAAGTGTAGGTGGGTGCAACTAAGACAAAATAGTGTATGGGGCTGCAAAGCTATGAAGATCAACAACCTTCAAGAAACACTGCATCAAAAGAAATATAATGGAGAGAGGTCTTGAGCTGCTTTTGAATAGAAAATACTAGTGAATGAATTTTGAATACAATGAAAAGCCACAAAAAAATAGCCCATGACTTATGTGTTCCCTAATCAAAAGCACCAAACCATGGAGCAAGAGGTTAGGAAGGCTTTCCTATGGATGAAGTTTAATAATAAATAAGATGGTTGGAGGTTTGCCCTTGCTTTCTGTAATTCTCTTTATATCTGATAGGTTCAAATGAATTGGGGTGCCATGCTTTTTACCAGGAAGATCTTGACAAACTGGAAGCTGTATACAGAACAGAAAAGAAAAAGCAGCAAAATGATCATTGGGGTTGGAGAGCAGAGTGTGAGAAAAAGATAAAATTGTTGAATGTATGCAATTTAATGGAACAACTGTTAAGAAATTTCAAATATTTGAAAAGTATGGAAGGTGCTGCTTAGAGATGCACAACTGAAAGCCCCAGATGTTATTACAAAAGGGAAAAATTGTACTGAAAATCCAGAATATTGCCAGCTGTATTAGAGCAGAAATAAATTCTTAATGAACTGGTAAAAGCCTGTTGCTCTGGTTATATGCTGTCAAAAAAGTGTGCAGCCCTTTCAGGGGGAGCAGTCAATGAGATCTTTCTCAGTATCACTTGTCAGGTTCTCTGGTAGACTTGAGAATCAGATAAACTCCCAACAGTTTAAACAGTGGTTGAAGAGCCATCAGATTTGCCTTAGCATGCCAGCATCTGGAGTACAAAGTTAACCCCGTTGCCACACGAAACTTAGTCATGAGGCCCCTGTTTTGTAATATATATCTCTCCCTAATATACTACAGTAGATAAAACTAGTAAAGGCTGGGGGTTTTCTGGGTGTATCTGAAAGTTTCCATGGTGACAAATGCCTGGATTCAGAAGAAAAGAGTCCTGAAACTCATAGCTAATGTTTCTGTGTTTTTAATATGATAATAAATTTTTATTATTCTATATTTTCATGGTTCTGCATTTTTTTGCCATCTCCAGGGTCATACAGAGACTGAAGATCAACATTAGCACAAATAATGAATGTTAAGTACTGTGTATATCAAAACACAAGAGAGTTTCAAGACCCTACAGCTATTTGCTCATAACTGGAGGGAGGGGGAAACCTGTGGCAATTTCTAGCATCCTGGGGTAGCAAAGCAGGGCTTTCTGAGGAAAATCCAGACTTGCAAACTGCTGCAGTTCTGGTGACTGAGATGCAGGCATGAGGCCAGACAGTGGTGATGGGCATCTGGTAATATGTCAGACACATGCCTAGTGCATCAGACCCGGTGGGAGGAAAGGGGAAGCCTAAGGGTGAAGGGATGAGGGGGAGAAGCCAAAATAGCAAGCTTCATGCTCAGCAGGTCTGAAAAGCTCTGCTCTTCTTAAAGCCTTTCTTATTTGTGTAGCTGCCAGAAGAATTTGAAGTCCCCATTGACTGGTTAGAGTCTCATCAGAGGTGATTTTCAGGAGATCATGTGAATATGGATTTTTTTTTTCCCAAACTGGAAAAAAAAAATCCCAAATATTGTCATGCAAAAAATGAGAGGCTTAGCCTTCCTTCTGCTCAGTAGTTTTACAGCTTGTGCTCATTATTTTTGATTTTATCTGCTGCTGCATTTGCCTTTCTTTGCCTGCTACTGGTACATCTGTGTTCAGCTCCTGTTTCCTCATCAGTCTTTCCAGACAATTGACGATCTGTGCCTTGGGAATCTGCAGCACTTGTTCCTAATCAGAAAAGAAAGGCATATTGTTGTCAGACTGGAAGCTAATAATAAAATACTTGTACTGCTCCTTACACTGTTTTTTTTAAAACTTGTCTTTGAGGGTGGCAAATCTGGTTGCTGCATAGACCCTGTAAAAACATCGCTACTGCTCCAGAGATATGATTTATTGTATGCATGTATTCCAAACTGCAAACCAGAGGGGCAGATTTGATTAAATTAGCATCGTTGCTACCTGCTCACATGTAACAGAAATGGTCAGAGGCATACAGAGAGCCAGAATATGTGACAGATGAAGAGGAGATGAACAGCATCTATGGCTGTACAGAGACATGCTGCTCAAAATGCTGTGTCAGTGGGTTCCAGGCAGCTTTCCACCCAGTCACTGCACAACCTTCCCTGGGGCAGGGAGCAGGACTGCTTCACATCTGCAGTTTATCAGATGGAAACGAACATAAATCTGTCCTGGAAGAAATGAGGCCTTTCTGTTTCTGCAGCAGCAAGCATGTTTTCTCCACCAGGTTTGTTTTTGCTCACAGAGGGCAGTATTTGCACTTCTTGTTTGGGAAGAGCTGTATGTTCCTGTAGTTCATTGAATGCAGAATATGCAGAACCTGAACATCTTTCAGAAATTGTAACAGGAAATTTTTTTCTATAGTTCAAGGATACTTTAGGGCAACTGTCTATTCACAGAGCAGATTCTGCTGGTCTTACTTATGTGTCTGCTCGTGATTTCCCTGTTCTGTGAGTCCCACCAAACCAGTGTTTTTTTTCTGTGTTCCCTCTGCTGGCACTGCAGCAGCAGTTCACTAACAAGGACAGTTAGCTGGACCTGTGCACAGCAAAGGTGTCATGCTGTGAGACACCCACTAGACTGTTGTTTAAAGAACGCAGGATAATGTCATCTTCATGCAAAACTGTAAAAAAGAAAAAAATGTTGGCTACATGGAAAAAGAAGGTACAATTAGTAAAAAATAAAAATAAAAAGAAGGATGTCTCCACAAAGTTGTAGGCATTTACAAATAAATTGGAAGGCTTTTACAAAAAAATGTTAAAGCTGTAAAAAAATTATTCAATGTCCTCTTCATCACATCTGGACAATCAGATTAAGGCATTGTGTGAAACAGAGGACACAAGCAAATTTCCCATCTTAAATGGCATGCACCACGTTTGCCCCATCATTAGACATGATAAACAATGAGAAAGAGAAAGCACGGGGTAAGACCACTCTTTGTCATGCAGCTTCTCTTACACATTCACTGCAGTGTGGGATTTTTCAAAGCTGCACATGTGCCGACGGACACTGGCTGGTGGGCGAGAATTCTGGCTGCCTCTTCCTGAAGATTGAAAAGAAAAAGACACCCAGTGAGTGGTTATACACATGTGCACACATGGTGGCTATACCACTCAATAGGGTGCCTGTCCCTCACCTATGCCTAAGGGTCACTGTGAGCTTTCCCATTTTTATTCCTCTTGCTCACTGGGCCAGTCACCTTGACTTGCCACACAGATTTCTCCTTGGCTCCGGCATGATACTGTTTAAAATAAATTCTCATGGTGTTTGTCTTTGTTTCCTCTGCTGAGCCCTGATGCACTCTACGTACCAGGTGGCAAGGGCTGCTGTGCATTTAGATGTCACTGGGAATTCTCCCTGGTATTCTCAAGTGCAGGGTGAAATGATGAAAAAGGAGCATCTGCCTTTCACAACTTATTTACAAAAGCAACACCTGAAGTTTTTGCGGGTAGAGTCTTTAATATATACTCAACTCCTGCTTTTTCATGCATCTCTTATTCCCATAATTTGCTTTTTAAGTGGTTCCTTTCTTTTACTTTTGAGCTCTAGTTGAAGTCACTAGCTTTCATAATATAGGATTTCATTATATGTGCTTCCTTCTTCTAAAGGAAACTTTGGCCATACTGAAGTAGACACAAAATGAGGAGTCTCCTAGATGCTTTATCTGCAATAGTAATGCCAAAAGGGGTTGAAGATTCCAATTTTGGCCATTAATATAAGACAATTCCCCCTTCATTTTTTTTCCTCTCTCTGATCCTATAAAGCAGATGCAAACTCTCCTTTATCTTCCCCAGCATCAATAAAATTATATACACACACGCGCGTGCTTTGACAAAAATCTCAGGTATTTTTGCACATGGAATGTATCAATGAATTTCTGAAGAAAGGAAAAAAAAAACAAAAGTCATCATTGTATTGCAAATAAAATGCAAATCAAAATTCAGCATTTTGCCCCATCAAACAAACAGTCATAGTGCATGCTTGCCACAGTTCTGTTTACCTCAAAACAACAGATTCATGGATGGTATGTGCATGTACTATATACTCGGTACAGCTGCTCACGAGCCAAACAAGCCATTCTTCTCACCACACACTAAAGCATGGGAGCACAGCATGATGTACACGGAATACATGCATACCCATTTTGGAGAGGTAGATGCCTTGAGATGACTTCTGAACTATTATGAATAAAACACAAATAAGACATACTGCTGAGCAATTTTGTAAACCTACTCACTTTGAAGTCTCTAGAATAATTTAATTCCTTGCCAGGTGTCACAAGATCTCTGAGATTTTACAATTTAAAGGTGATTATAATTAGGAACATGCTCTCTCCTACAGTTTATTAAAGTTACAGAGATTATTAAACTTCTGGTTGAACAGATTAGCCAACATTTCTACAGATCTCCATTTTGCTTCCTCTATTGACAGAACAAGAGCTTTATACTTTCTGTGCTCATTTTGTTAAAAGTCAGAAATAGATTTTTTTTCAGTCACACCAGCTAATTGTACAAAACAAGTAGCAACATGCTGTTGATTATCAGAGAGAATAAATCCAGTTCTAAATATATTTCACACATGCTCAGTGCTGCACGTGCAGTACAGGGCATACAGCCACTGTGAGCTTTACTCAGGGACTCTGGAAAAGGTGGAAAATTCTTGTTTCAGAGCACTGCTTCAGAGCTGGGTCTTTCTGAGTCAACAGGCTTTACCAGCTGTCATCCTTCAGATATTGCAGTTTGCTGTTGCTTCTGCCTTCCTTTTAGCTGCATTCTGTCTTTCCCACTCTGTGTATCTCTGTATATCTCAGTTATAATCCCAGAGCGAGTTCAGAGCATTTTGCTCTCCAAACCCTGGGCATCTGCAGGCCTTGTTATGAAATCCTCTTATTTGAAATGCAGAAAGAAGTTTGATGCCTCAGACAGTCCAAAATGCTTCCTAATATGTTAAAAATACAGTAATCTCTTTCCTTACTGTGGCTGCAGTTGTGCTCCTTAGCCAAAATCAAACACAGGTATACATGTAATAGAGTATGCAACCCCCATAAGCCTTGACAGGTTTGCATTCTTTGGGATGCTGTTGTTAAAATGCTGCCAAGCTCAATCAAAGCCTTCTGGTCAAGGTGGAACCCTATATAGTGATATACACTATAAACACTACAGCAATCAGCTCTAAACATCAAGGTTCATGCTTCAGTAGAATTTTGATCTGGATTTATAGTGACATTTGGATATATAGTTTTATGGGAAATGTAATGCATGTGTTGATTATACTTCAGTGAGTTATTTTGCAGTTATCAAATCACTGTCAACTGCATAAATAATAATAAATTCTTTTCAAGCATTCAATTTGAAGTATCTTTGTAGGCTTGCTTTTTCTTATTAGTAGTGTGTGCTAATACTGCAGAGCCATGATTCAGGTTTAGTGCCCAGATCCCTGTACTTCTCTTTTTCCCTCTCTAGTTTTAATAATGGAAATGCAGCCCCTCTTCTTCCTTCCAGCCTTGCAGGCAATGGTGGAACTTCATATACATTTCCCTGGTTACCAAAAAAGCCTGCCTTTCTTCACAGCATGAGGATTAATGGGGTTTTGGGGGGCAGTCTTCTCAAGGTAATTCCTGATGAGGGGTTATTTGTATCCTGAGCCCAGGGGCAGGATGGATCTGCTATTATTTTGAACAAGGAGTTGGAACACCATCATCAAAGTGCCTGAACTGCTTTCTAATGAATGCCTGGGTCCAGTAACAGGGAGTCTGGCAGAGGAGGAAGGGTGGCAGTGCAGAGGGTTCTTGAAAGAAGTGGATTAATTGCTTTACTTTGTATCCTTTGAAGCAGAAAAGTGCTTCTAGCCAGTTGTAGGGCAGGTAACAGGCCTGTTGAAATCTGCAGTGAGGAATATAAAAGATCTGAAAGAAGAGTCACCCTTGCCAATATTTTTTTTCTGCTAAGTATAAATGAATCATCCCACGAGGCAAACAGCTGTGTCAGGATTGTAGGAAAGTGGGAATTGCTATCTGTAATGTTTTAAATCTGAACAGCTATGAAACTAGAAACATTCACCTTCTGCTCTGGAATTACTCTCTATGCTCATCCAGACTCCCCAAACAGACACAAATTGAATGAATCTGTCTAGCATCCAAGATAACTGAAGCAGAGGACATTGTGTTACATATCATTTGAAGCCACAGTCAGAGATCCTCTACACTAGACATTGTCTGAGCTGTAAGAAAAGCTTTCACAATCCCCACAGAAAAGAACAGCCTCAGATTTTATACAATCTAGTAGGAAACAACTCACCGTCAATAACACAAGGAAGAAAGCAGGCTGGAGGAACTTCAAGAGATGTGATGATACATGACTGTTAGCCTTGAATCATCCCCCAGTTTTTAAGAATGTATATACAATTCCTGGAATTAATACAGGAAAAGAGAAACCTTGTGCCATGTGCCCTGTCACGCACTGTCATACCACCCTAGATTATTTTCTGCTCCAGCATTCAGACTGACAGTCCTCTGCACTCCCAAAGGGCAGCTCAGCAACTCCACAGATTTTCTAGCCTGCTTTTTAGCTCCTCAACCCTCTAGCAGTCTGCAAGGTGGCTGGGGAGGTAAGCACACTTTGTATGTAGAACCAGATCAGTGAAGGTCTCAACTAAACATTGATCCCAGATCCTCTCATGTCTCTAAATCTAGCATCAACCTAGTCAGAAGCATGTTCATATTCTGGTGTTTGCATCCTTGAAAGGTCAGGTTTTGTGCATGGTTGCCACAGCTGGATCAAAAGATGTCTATGTACAAAGAAGCAAGGCCACATCCCCTTTCTGCAGGAGAAGGAGCTGAATTTTCAATATTTTTTGTATGAGTCAGGATCTGATAGGAGATTTCTACAATGTATTTCACTAAGCCAATAGATGAAGCTGGGAAGACAGACAAGTTTTCAGTACAAAACACATGTCCTAAATTCCAAGCTAAGTGATAGCTGGAAAAGATTGCTCTGAATTTTAACTTGATTATACTAATCAGTGAAAGAGCTGAAGTGTTTTGAGAGAAAGAAATCATTAAGAGCCGTGAAAAAAAGAGCATTGCAAGTAGGAGGCAGGTTACAGGTTACACTCTGCCTTGCCCGGCAGAGTGAGACATACAGATAATTACCATCCATGGAGACTGAAGGTCAGGAAGGATCTCATAGCACACACTGTCTATCACGGTGTGAGCATCTGCTGAAGAGGAAAGAAGAGTCACAGTCACCAAGGAGAACATAGTTCCAGTAGGATGCCCAGGAAGACCCATCACTGAGCTGCATGGTGGAGACAGAGCTTTATCAGCATGTGAGGTTGCCCTGGGCCAGCAGGAGCCAACCATGTGCCCAGGGGAGCATTCAGCCCTCCTGGCTGCTCTTTCCTGCTCCTCTATCCACCCCTCTGCCCCAGCACAACCCTTGGTGCAAGCAGGGAATGACAGGGACAATTAATCTGGGTCCCAGCTCAGCCAATAAGTCAATAAATTGATAAATAAATAAAAAAAAAATTAAAAAATAAATTCTGTCCCTTTTCTGCTCCAGCTCACAGTCTGTCCAGGCTGCTGTTACTGCATGAGCAAAGGAACAGTTCAGGGGAAAGAAAAGCTTTGGGTGTAATTTCTGGCTTAGGGCAGCTTAAAGCATTTGTGGATTTACAGGCTATGATAGACCGAAGTAGCCACAGGCAAATCACTTGGGTGTCTGGGATGGTGGTAGGAGAGTTTTTTGAGATAATTTGTATAGCCCTAAGGATTAAAGAACGTGTATAGCCTTATGTTTCAGAGAAAATGAAAAAGGCTGAAGAAGTGCTCACTGTCTGGGATGCACAGAGATGCCTGGGCCCCTACTTTGTACCCCACAGGAGCCTGTACTACTCAAACACTTGAGTTCCCATGACATCCCTGTGGGCCCACACTTGAGCTCCTCAGGACCCTTGCAGAGCTGCCTGGTTTCCTCTGCCCACTCATTGCATTAGCCTGTATCTGGGGACAGCCCATGGCAGCTGGTGGGTTATTGCCCATGGCTTGTCAGGGCTAACACTGCCCATGCACTTAATCTCTTCCCTGGGCACATTCTGTAGGTGTCTGTGCTGCTGTGGATATCCTTTCAAGCCCCTTGTCAGTCCATGTCAGTCTGCCCAAGGTAGATAGGCCTTCCATGGGGCCATACACAGTCTTTTTTGGTTTATTGGTTGGTTTCTGAGTATTTTGCTGTTGGTTTTCTGGTTAGTTGACTGGTTTGGAGGCCTTTTTGATTTAAGAGAATAAGTAGTCTGGAGTAAGTCCCAATTTTCAGACAATCCTTGATCTGGGGATGCAAGGCTCGCATGCCACCCAAAACAGGCTGAACTGAGCCATCTGAAGTGATCTCTTTTGTGCCATGAAAAGAAATGGCCAGAAGAGAACACAAAGAAAACATTTTCTTTGGAAGCAGAGGGGAAGGCTAAAAAGAATTTTAAGTAACAAAGCAACAAGAATAAATGTTCCTAAGGATGAGGAATGTGTAATCACACCAGCTGAAGAGAAGGGGGACATATTAACTTGAAGGTGGCTTGCACATGGGCATTTAAACTCAGCCTGCTATTCTCTGGGGGTACTAGACTGATCAGACTGAAACTGTGAACACCAGCAAACCATTTACTAGTGATGAGCTGCTAGAATCAGATCAGGAACACTTGTTTTGCTGGAGTTTAAGATCAGCTTTGACATCTCCAGCTGTGGTTCTGCAACATAGCTGAGCTAATTTAATGATTTACTGCTGAAAGGGACAACTCTTAATCCTCTTCCCCAGACCAGGAGCAGCAGGATCACCTTTCTGGTGCTGACATCAATGTTTATCTGACCTTGAGACCCAACTCAAAAGCAATCCAGTGGCAATAATTAACTTTTCTTCCTTTTTTTTTTTCTTTCTTTCTTGTTTTCTCTGTGGGGTTAATTTTATGGGGTGAAAGAAAACCACATCCTGTATACCACAAAAGTAGAACCACAGAGCCAAGAAGGGGAAACAGCTCAAAAGGAGATAACTAACTGAAGCAAAAAGCTAAAAGTGGTAAATTGTTCATAATGCAGTAATAAGAAACTTAGAGCTTTTAGTTTTCAAGTGGGCTTTAAAGTGACAAATAGTGTGATTACTCCTAGCGTGCAAAATTTTTTGCTGTTTACAGTGATAATGCCTTTTAACCTATGCTTGTCAGGTGTGGGAGTCTGAATGCCAGAGAACATATATGCTCTGAAGAATTAGCTGACTTGTTATTTCAAAACTAAATAGTCATTACAAATTGCAGTGTGGAGGCAGTTGCTCTATTGATACAATACACTTTCCTTTTCAACCCACACTTAAAGTCAAGCGGGAAGTGAATATGGAGATTCTAAACTTCCTCGCTCTTCCCTTTTCAAACTCTTAAATCACCATTTTAAAAAATAAAGAGAAGAAAAGAAGTGGCTTAATTACAAATATCTGTGGGACAGGCATTTAGCAAAGACCACATCCGGATTTTCAACTGAATAGTGCACAAGAAATTAGCCTCTGCTTTGGTACACATCATACACAGCCCCACTCCCTACATGATCTTCTGTGTTCTACAAAAATATTGTGAAGAATGGAAAAATTAGGATGACTTGAAATGTTGCAGGAGGTACTACAGATGTTTGTAAATTAATGTGTCTGGATGTGGGGGGTATTTCAAGCAAAATGGGCTTCTACAAGTGCCAGACTGGTTTGCTGCGTCCTGTTTCTGCAATAAGTGATGTTAAAGCACAAAGGTTTGCAGGTGCAGTCTCACAAAGGGAAGCTGGGGGGACATGCTGCTGAGGCATATGTCAGCTGAAGCTGCTTGACTTTTGTTTCCAAAGTTTTTAAAAACTTCTATTGTCAAAAATACTCCCAACTCTGGGATCACAAATAGTGAGGGGAAGCTAAACTGAGCTACTGCTGGAGTAAAAAAAAAATTCAAATCCTTCCTTAGGACAGGAAAAAGGTGTGAAAAACATTCCCAGACTTCAATGATGGTATGTCAGGATTGTCACGTCTTTGTGGCTTGGTGACAGCAGGTGTCAAGCTGACAAATTTATTTTGAAACACATTACTGATCCACTAACAGAGCAATGTAAGGGCCTCTTCCCACACCAAACAAAATGTATGTGCCAGTGTCATCCGCCAAGGGCTCTGATGGTATTTCTGTAATGAAGCACAGAGAACTACTGGTCTGAGACTAACACTGTACAATTGGGATTAAACCCTGCTCAGGGAATTAAATTTCAATCAGGCTGGAAAACCACGCACACCTACAGTCCCTGAACAGAGATGGACCACCTTCTTTCTCTGCATGTGTTATTCAGAGAAATCTGAATGTCTGATGAAATTCATGATGAATTTCAGAGTCTTGCTAAAAATCAGGTGCTCTATCAGCATGTTTCCAACAGCTGCAGTTTGCCTTGCAGTGCTTTGTTTTGGGGGGCATCCCTGAGAAAGGGGGTGTGCTCCCCACAGGTAGGAATAGGCTCAGTGGACAAGCCAGGATGAGAGACACCTTTCACATCAGTGAAAAAAAGTGACATCCAAGAGTGCTGTCCTCTTATTTGGCTCTTATGTGCTTGTGTGTCCCCCCAAGCATGATTAGGATTAAATAAATTAGCAGTAGTTCTGCATTTCACATTAGTAAGTTTGCAGTGAATTGCTAGGACAAATAAAGAATATTTTTCAGAATACCTCTTAATTTGAAGAAAATCCAACCCCCTGTTTTAACTGTATATATAGTGCTTGTGTTGTTTTATAGCCTTATCCTTATATATAAATAATGACAGAGATCCACATGATATCCTTCAGTACCCATATTTTTGTTCACCTCTAAAATTAGCTCAAAAATGTATGAGATCACAAGGTGTCTCAGTGATCCCTGCAGAATAAACACTTGCAGAATATCCTCCATGTTATTCTAACAAGTATTTGTACATGAATTGTGTATTTGTGAAATGTCACAGCTCTGTTTTCTTCTGCTGAGGGGAGGTGAATAGCTGAGGTACAGGGATGAAACATCACACCTTTGAGAATGGAAGAAGGTAAAACACATTCTTGACTTTAAAAATCTTAAAATAACTTTCAAGAGACTTGTGTTTTAGTTCTTTACTCCATTTCCATTTTAAGATGCTGAATTGAATAAATGAAAGGCTGTTATGTATTTTAAAATCATATTTTACACCAACACCATCCAAAACATGGCTTAGTGGGGTTTTATTTTCTTTGTGCTTTTGAGAGGTAGAGTCTGACTTCTATATTTAATATAGGAAAATATCAAAATTTTCAGGTGCTTATCTGGGTGCAGACTTCAACATCTATTTATCTGCCTGACACTCTTAAAAAGAGATTTCTTCCTTACTTTTCTCACAGGGATGATTCTGACCAAAACAATGTGAGATTTTGGTGCTAAGCAGCTTAACATAATTTGCTTATACCTACATGTGAATATAATTGTTTGTATTGCTCACTGTTGAGTTGGTGTATTTTTGTAGCATCCTAACAGGCTGGTTATGACTATGTTTCAGAAAAAAAATGCAATCAATAATATATACAGATATAGAAATACAAGGAAATGTAATAAGTGACCCAGTCAAGCAAGAAATTAAATTACAAGTGGTGTCCTTATTCCTGTGTTTTACGCCAAGAAAGATCCTAGCTTTCTCCAGGATTTCTGAAGCCTTTGCTTCCCTTCAGCAAGGAAGCAGATATTGTGGTACATAACTGTAAAGCTCCCCTCTGATGTAGTTGTGTATCTATGCATCATTATATTTAAGTATTGAGATTCATTATACACAGCTGCCTGGTGCTACAGCAGTGCCTGTAAGTAAAAAAAACTTTTTGTGATTCATCATCTTTAGAGCAGCACAACAAGGGAAGTAGCTGTAAAGTGAAGATCTCTGGGTGTCCTTTGGGAAGAACAAAGCTGCACTCAGAGAGACCATTTCTTATATTCACATCCTGTCAAAGTCCCTGTGAGAACTGATTTGTAAAGATCCATCAAAAGAAAGAGGAGAAATTGCCCCAGACTGGGGCAATTCTTTTCTGAGAAAGGGAGGAAATTACATAAAACCTTACACAACAGCCCCTGCATCTAAAGGAACTATAAAATGGAGCTCTGGTGACAAAGAAGCAGAAGTCTGTATGGGAGCCCAGGTGCCCTGTAAACTAAATAAATATGATCTGGGTTTTGTAGGAAGGGGTTTATCCCTGCTGCTCTTACTGTCAGACTGAACCTCATTGCTTTTCTTGTTCATATTTCTTAAATGTGGCCTTGGCCACTCTCCTTTTGGTCACAAAAGGAAAGCCAGAGGATTAAAGCTAAACTGCCAGATCTCTTGGCTTTTACTTAATGACAATTATCCCAATAATATTGTGCATCTGACCCTGCTCCTTCTCCTGAGCTTGCCTTTAGAGTAACTTGTGGTTGGTTATGCCTGTCCTGGGATTCTGTTTAATTGGGATAATTTTAAAGGAGCACTTGCAAGGTTTAGGCAGCCTTGCCCTTTATTTCTCATTAGGTGCAAAAAGTGAATTTTCTATCTCCAGAGTGGTTACATTGCACATGTGTACCCAGATAAAAATTTAGTATATGATTTGATATACGTATTTGTGACATCACTAGAAAGTAAGTGTAAAAGTGACAACACGGAGTTATTTGTCATGTATTATGTGTTTTTTTTCAGATGCATGGGACAGAACTACAGTGTATCTATTAAAGCAAATGCAAATTGAAGGCTAAAAGGAAACTATTAGATATAGTTACATGGCTCAAATTTAATGAACAAGACAGCAGCAGGGCTAGAAGAGATTGCTCTTGGGTTGTTAAGCTTCAGCCTCTTATTCGTGTTTCTTTCCTATTTTTTAACATCAGTTGTAAGAGTCTCTTTGGAAACATGTAACTGCCTTCTGGGAGTTTTAAATATTCACTTAAATCAACATCCTGACAAGGACTGAACAGCTGGACTGAATCTGTTGAATTTTTTTAGTAGAAATTCACACCACATACACAAGAGAACTGAGGAAGAACTGTTATCTGTCACACTGCTAAGTGTCCACAAAATCATTAATGGCTTAAGCCCAGCAAAGCCAGCAAATATACCAGCTGCTGAGAGGGAGATGTTTGTCTCTAAAACCTTCAACTATGCCTGTGAGGGTACAAGATGCTTTCCCAACAACGCACTGCAACTTCAGAAAAAGGTAAAGGATGATGCTCCATACAGAAGCTAAGCAAAAGCCAGAGAGGCCATGAGAGGGAGATGTGTTAGGCCAGATCAATATGCCACCCGTCTTCCCTGGGACTGCTGTGGCACCCAGGGGCCATGTCAGGGCTGCCATGGCTCCATTCACACTGCAATGGAAGCAGATTCCTCATGGATATGTGTTGGGAGGGATGCAAGGGCAAACCAAGTGCCCTGTGGTTGTGGAGCACCATGCCCTGATGGGGAGCCAGGAGCCGTGCAGCCACCCTGCACCCCACGGTTCCACTGCTCTACAGAGTTAGCATAGAAAACAGGTCTTAGACATCAGCATTTTACTGCTAGGTTACTGGAGAGATCAGACATATAATGTCAAATAAATCATTTAAATAAGCAATATACCCTGTCCTGTATAAATTTTCCCTCTGTATTTTTTTTCTTTAGTTTGAATCTTTGTGTTATTTCACACTTGTGGTAGCTTACAATGTTTCAGCTCTGTCAAAATTCTCCTCCATAATATGCCCTCCCCCTGGGGTAAACCTCACTGGGATTGCTGTGCAGGCCCAGCAGCTTTAAAGACCCTCTTGGAAGTGCCTTGGAATTTGGTATTTTATAACGTCTGCAATGGTAAAAATAAAATGCTGTCTTATTGTGTATGCAATACTACTACAGGACATGAAAAATTTACCCGCTGCATCCATTTTCTAAATTGCAAAGCAAGCTAGCCTACCATTTCCTATTAGATTCAGCAATTGTCTCTCTACTGTTTTGGCAATGCTGTAAGAAGATAAAACTACACCAGACAGTAATCACTACAACAAGCATTTCAAAATAATTCTTACATGCTGCAGGTTAGGTGATACAATTTAGGACCAAAGTTAGTACTTAAATTATAGGCTTCTCAGATTAGGCTCATGTCCTGAAGTGCATGGGTGTAACAATATATTCTCTTGTATAGGAGAAGGTACAATGCTGACCAGTTATTATTAATCCTCCTTATGCTTTCTACTAAATCTGATTATTTCATATCTTTTCATGCATTTCAGACAGACAGAGTGAAATATTCCCTATGCAGCTGGGCCAGGTTAAGATTGGTTTTGTTTGATTTCATGGATTTTAGCCTGCAAAGGTCAGGGAAAACCCCACTGTTTTTACTTACATTAGAAGTGTTTTCATGACTCCTGGTTACACTTCCTTCCCCTCCCTGTTTGCCTCTATAATCCCCTACTTAAAGATAGCGTATTAGCATAGTAAAGTCAGAGTGAGAAAAGGGAATACTCCTGAGCATAAATTCCTATGATAAGGCATTCAAGTTGGATCAAGTTAGAGGCTGTAAAAGATCTGCATTTGTGTGACTGCAACTGAACATGCTGAACATTTACTGTTTCTGGAAGCTCCAACTCTTGCCATGCGGCACTATGAATTTCCCTCCTCCCACCACCACCAAAAGCAGTGAAACAAAATGTCCTGCCTTCTGGATGTACTTCTGCTAAGATTCCCCTCACTGGAGGTCTGTGGGAAGCTTTGAAAATGAAGGAGCTGAGAAGCCCAAAAGCCTTTTTGGACAGAGAGTTGCCAAGCGAAATGAGTCCCAGAGCAACATGGCGTATCAGCACAGCTTCCTCAAGATGAAATGGCAACTCAGAAAAGCAGCTGAAAAAGAAAGAGGAATTCAAGAATACCTGAGATCATGGCAAGATAAAAAAGCAGATGGTTCCTTAAGCTTTGTTAAGGGAACAGACATATGTTACTAGAGATAACCGAAAAACCTGATTCCCAGCTGAAAAGTTGTATGTAAGGACCCAGTACACAGGGAGAGAGGATGAAGAGCAGGAGCAGACTCCTGTAAAGTAAGCAGGAAGAACATACTAGGGGATGTTGGGTTGCCCAACCCTTTATATTAGAGTAATGTAAAGCCATTTTGAGAGTTCCTTGGCAAGGGTGGCTTCCTGGACACTGCTTTGAGTGGTTGCCTGTGAGAGCAGCCTAGAGGTAGAGACTGCTAAAACAAGTTAAAAGGTAAACAAAACCTATGTGCTTGGAAACATTTAAAAGCAGTAATTAATTTCTAAGGGCAGACAGCTGGAAGAGAAATAATTGAATGCAAATATATTAAAATGAGAAGGAGGGAAGCAGGTGGTTTACACATTAATGTGTAAACCTGGCCATTCAGTGACTTGCTATTTGGCCTTTCTGTCAACTCAAATTTTGCTGCAGAGTTTATGTTGACAAGTAAATCCTTACTTAGTCTGATTCAAAATGCATGTGTCCAAACCTGGGGTCTCAAATATAAATTTTAAATCATTTGTACGTGAAGACTGAGGCAGCAGCTAATGCATCACTACCAAACATGGAGATAATTATGCAATGATGCACAACAAACATCCCCTGTGGGTCTCCTCTGCATTGCTGTCTTTTCTTGTGCCACTGAAGCCTGCAAGAAGCATGACAGAAGAGCTTAGCCTAGTTGTGTGGTTCAAGCACTATGAAAACCATGTGTGGACTACAGAAAAGCAACAGAAGAGAACTGTAGGCTGCAGACCTGGCTCCAGCCTTCTGCACACTGAGCAGGGTCCATCTGAAGCAGGGTGTGGAGAACATCAAGACCTCAAGATCAGCAGCTTCAATGTTACTGGTTATTTTTTCTGACTGTAGTACAGAATGGAGCATTGCTTCCTTCCTCAGGGAAACAAGCCTACAGGCACTGTATAAGAGTGCTGCTCTTCAAGATGATTGACATTAGAAGACAAATGTAATATTAGTGGTCAAAAACATAGCTAATGATCACAGCAAGATCCATATCCAAAAGTACAATCTCATAGATGGGGAAAAAAGAAAAAATTAAAAAGCCTCTCCTAAAAATACTGCTATGTCATCATTCTGTAACAGCCAAGATCTCATAGCCTCATCAAGCAGCAAACTCTTAACAAGGAATGTCCCCACAAAGCTTGAATAAAAGCAGCAGATATCACTCTCTCTCAATCTCTCCTGAGGTAGCTGTTTAATTTTTATAAATATTTAAATATACATTTGACAAGAGGGAGAAACTGACAGTAGTTCAGTACTGAAGACACATGCCAAGGATATCTCAGACCCAGATTCAGGTTCTCTCACAGAATAATACAAAGCATTTCTCTTGGGTTTTTATCAGGACTTCTTTGTCTCTTCCAAGACACACTACTTCTGGTCAAGAACACAGAGAAGGGAGAAGATTTGCCCTGGAACAGAACATAGTCTAGTTATAGGGTGTTCACATAGGAGGTGAAGAAGATGCTTTTAACCTAAGTGAGTGCCTTAAAGAGGATGTTGGGGTAAGATTCCCTCACAGTTTCCTAATGTCTTCAACCCTCCATGGGAATAAAAGAAAGACCCTGTTGCCCAGGGAGGATCCCTTCTATCAAACACAATTCTATGAAACATTTTGAGAGTCCAGAATTTTCTGATGGAAAATATTCCACTGGGAAGTTTCCAACCAGCTCTCTTTAAAACAGTGCTGGCTATTATCGCTTATGGTTAAATTCAACCAAGCAAGACAGAGCTCAAATCCTCATGATTGCACATTGCATCTTTAGAGTGCAACAGATGAGTTAAAGCACTGCTCTTAGGTGAAGACCAGTGTTATGAAACAACCTCTTTCACTGAAGGTCTGTGGGTAATGCAGCTGGGACAGACGTTTTTCAAAAGGATTTTATGACCTCCTTGTCAGCACCAGATGTAGCTGAAGGTTTTGAACTAACTAATAGATCATGTACTAACAGATTTCCCAGGTTAATCTTTATGCTCTACTTCGGGAAGTGCGAGCTAGCTTGCTCTAGCCTATTAGCTATACTAGTTAAGCTAACTGCATCATAGTGCATATAAGTGCTTTATCAAGGTTGTTATAATTTTGACTTGCCCTTGTAACTGTAAACTAGTTTCCACTTTTTAAACTAACCCAGTTTATATCTGCTCACCAATTTAATTTAAAGGGATGCTACCTTTATAAATCGGAATTCGCTACATTAGCAGTGATACAGACAGAAAGAGAGAGATGAAAATTGGTAAGTAGAAAAAGTAAAGCATGCTAGGAAGAGGGTGAAGAGGTAACAAGAAAATGGATGGAAAATTGTTATGAGACAGCTGGAAAAGAAATTTTTTGAGTGAAGCACTGCTGGCCACTTACAGGTAGAAAAATGTGTCCATAGAAAGGGACAACTACAGAATCAAGAAGCAGAACAATATACTCAGGAATCTGAATTACTGAAAGTCTGGCAAATCCCAGATCTTGATAGGAAATGAAAAGAACTATGAAAACTAATGTGGTGGCCATTCTTGTAGGCACTAAGCATGTTCCAGTAGCTTCAAGTCCTTCTTCAGGGAGGACCTGATTACATGTTTGAGTGATCTAGATGCTTCAAACACTCAGAGCAAATTCTATTTTTTCCTCCAGTTTCCTCAGTGACTCATTTATTTACCTGTGTCGGCTCAATGTCCTCAAAATCATTTCAATAGACTCCGCTAGGAGATAAAATACTCTCCAAAGCTCTAAAATTACTTTTTTATTCTGTCTTGTGACTTTATTTCCAAAGCTGCCTGTTTGTATACTACCCTGCTTTCAGTTCTTCATGTTCATGTGCAGAACGGTGTTCTCTCCTTATCCAGCAGCAAGCCTCACATGCCTCCGCATCTGTGCTGGTTTAGGTGAAGAACATAGCAGTAACTACACAAGAGGTTTAGGTCAGAGGTTGAGATCTTGCTGGGTAAAAGATTGGAAGTTTGAACTGAGACAAAAAAAGCATATCAACCAGGTGTTGAGCTTTTGGTTTAGAAGAGCACCTTAAGACCCTACAGGCTTTTTTGTTTCATGTCGCTCACACAGGCTTCACGGAGAGGTCAAGAAAATCTTACTAAAATTACACAGAAAACAAATTTCAAAAAAACTCAGTTAACACCTGTTGTGTTTTTAAGATGACAGTGCTGAGAGGAATGCTTCATTTTTGAACAGGATTAAATATATTCTCATATGATGCGCTGTGTTCTAAATATATTGCATCTGGGTCTTTTAAAGTGTTTTGGTTAAAGCAGAAGACGAGTAAGCACAACAAAGAATTACATACTAAGATTCTCATGATCTAGAATACTCAATAGTCTTTTTTTGTTTGGTTGGGGTTGTTTTGGTTTTTTTTTCAAACATAATGTTAAAGATACAAGCAGTGTTAGGCATAGCCTACACTGCAGACACCACATCAGATTCTTATGGGCATGTCAGACCCCATCCAACTTCCACAAAGGCAGAGCAAAGCAGCAGGCTCCATACTTCTATTTGCATGGAATTCAAGCTCTTGAGCCACAGAGATTTCTGGCCATTTCTCTGCAGGGGGGTCTACGAGGCTGACTGCTGGTCCCACCTCCCTTTCTGTCTAGTTCAGGAGCTGGCAGCTTTATGGTGGCTTCCCTGGCACATTGAGCTGGTTGTTTGGGTTACTTATGTCTCCATTCCCTTCTCTTCCAACCCCCTGCCTGACAACAAAATAAAAATTATTGAAGTAGAATGAAGGTAAAATTGATCACAGCATGGGTTTTCTAAAGTATTACTTTCATCCTTACCCCTTCCACCTTCAGGACATACAAAAAGTATTCTTATGCAAACAGATTGAAACCAGCTCAAGTGACTCAGAGAAGCCTACAGATCCAAAAGAGAAATTAACTGACTTTTAATCCTATCAGGAAGCTCAGAAATGTATACTTCACTGGTTCTTTATTATTATGATAATTTTTTTTTAAACTGGAACAAAAATAATCTAAACTCATGTCTAGCCCTATGGTGCTTCTTTAAAGTTTAAAATACAATAAGATAATAAAGAATGTAAATGTTCAAGCAGCTGCTCATGGGGAGATGATTTTTGAAGTAACCGTTCTCTCACTTCTGCAGATGGGTTGCTTTTAATTATTAGCAAGGAAAATAACAGGTTCAATAGATGTGCATGCAATTTTCTTTTCATTACCAGTTGACTTCTGCAGCTTTCACACCAACCCAGAGGTTGAGAACACGGACAGGTTTAAACTAACGATGATTAGAAGTATTACTCATAATTCTGAATATAAAATAGAGCATAGAGATAGTATGAAGGGATCACAGTCATGATGACTGTCACAAAACACTATCTTGAAAACTAGTGTTCAGTCCCCAGCTTTCACACACACATCTCAGCAGCCTCAGACAAGTGTATGTGATTTACATCCACTCAGACAAAGATTTCTGGTCCCCTCTCCCAAAAGGCTACAATAGCACCTCAGTTTGAATATAATGCAGAACAACTGCACACAGAGCTGCAAGATCCCCATCCCATTCACAGAGATACGGGAGAAGCTGCAAATGGAGCTTGGTTACTCCACCACTGCCTGACCTGCCCCAGAGCTGGTGGGAGTTGTGTTTAGGGCTGCCTTCAGAGCAGAAGATAAAATAAGCAGCACCATGTCAATAGCCATCTGACACTTAGATCTGAAGGATTATTTCCATCTTTTCTGCTGCACGTGAGACGAAAAAATGTTACATACCTTACTATTCAGTAAACTATGGTCAACTAAGAGACGCAAAGAGAGGAACACATACAGATAGATGTCTACCTGTGACCAGTCACTTACTTCGGATTTCCGGCCCCTGGCTTCTTTCTCCGGAATATGTTGAGGAAAGTGTTGGACTTGCAAGGTGCCTTGCCATCCCCGACATGCATACGCACCACGTCTGAGGTGGTGAAGGCACTGCGGACGTTCCTCTCAGGCTTGGCTATGATGATGTACATCTTGGGAGTGAACATGCACCCCAGCGCCACTGTCACGCTCAGGCTCACTGCAAAACAGGTGGTGATAATCTTGTAGTTGCTCCCGAAATAGATAGGCACAAAGGCCAGCCAGATGATACAAGTGGTGTACATGGTGAATGCAATGTACTTGGCCTCGTTGAAATTGGCGGGCACGTTGCGAGTCTTGAAGGCATAGTACGTGCAGCTCATGATGAGGAGTCCATTGTAGCCCACGGGTGCCACGACACCCAGGTTGCTGGTGTTGCAGATCAGGTAAACTTCCTTAATGCTGGGGTAGGAGAGGATGGGCATCGGGGGTTCCAGGATGATCAGCGTGACCACCAGCGTCAGCTGCACGCTGATCAGGATGGAGGCAATGACCACTTGGGCCCACGCGCTCATGAAGCGCGGCTTGCGGGTGCAGATCTTCTTTTTGCTGCCTGCCAGGATGCGTGCGATGCGGTTGGTTTTGGTCACGAGGGCAGAATAACACATGGCAGAGGAGAGGCCCACCAGAAGGCGCTGGAGGTAGCAGGATGTCGTGGTGGGTTTAGCTATAAGAGTGAAAGGGCAGACATAACCCAGAAAGATGCCAGCAAGGATAATGTAGCAGAGCTCCCGGCTGGAGGATTTAACAACAGGGGTGTCCCTGTAGAGCACAAAGATAAGGGTGACAAACATGGTGACCAGGATCCCCAGGCAGGAAAAGACCACAGCCACAATAGACTCTATATTGCTCCACTGGAGGTACTTTACAGGGATGGGTTCACAGCCTGCAGTGTACAGAAAAGAAAAAGAGTGTTAGAAAGGTATCTGCTTGAAGAAGGAACAGTTTCATGGCTCCAAATAAAATCCAGGCACTAACATATGCCTATGTGCCATGGATGATTAAAACCATTTTACAAAGAAGTGAACTGCAGTATGGAAAAATTTGCAGAAACAGTCCTCAGTTTTGGGTGTCCCAAATATTTGCTCAGGATGCTACAAAGGGAAATGAGATTTGGAAATTTCTTCCTAATTTTTCTTGAGATACCTGCTGACAAACTAAAATGTTCTGAAACCCGTAGTTTTGCTCAATTTATAGGCATCTTCCACAGGGTGACACATAATTACCAATTAATACCTCTACCAAAATGTAAAGTTCTTCCTTCCAAATATAGGAGAAGTAAGGTATGGATCAGTGCTGAGCACTCATTTTGACCTCATTTGGAGAAGCAGAAGAAGAAAAGTTGGTTTTGTTGAAATTAAAAAAAAAAAAAAAATCTGCCTGAGGCAAAGTCCTGACATGGAAAATTTCTGCTTGAACTTTTAAAGTCTGCCAATGTCATATGAACTGAGAGAATGTCTTATAATTCTGCACTTCTTGTCTCTAAGAGTACTGGGCTGACTTAACTACAGGTAATGATGTTATGGGTACCTGTAACAACAACAAAAACAATAGAAATGACAGTATGGACAACTGGAGATCTTTTATAAAGAAAAGGAATTTTGGTTGCTCAAAAGGGTCTGTTCAAGAATCAGATAGGTGAGGAAACTTGTTCTTCCAACCATTATTTTTATGGTGAAATATGAAGGAAGAGGTTTTTATTAGAAATTGCTCTAGCTATCAGCTGCAGCAACCCTGAGTGGAATTTGGCTCCTTTAATTTAATAAAAGTCAGAAACTCCTTCTCATTGATTAATACATTCTTAAACAAGAAACCAGTCTGTGGTTGCTTGAAGGGTTACATTTCAATGTGAGCTTTAAGCTTAGCAGCATCAAGCCATGCTCCTAATTGTCCATCTTAAATGATATTTTCAGAGCCTTAACCCTGATTCAGTATGGTAAAGTCTATAGATTGCTTTAAGCTTATCCTGTGTAAGGTCTTAGAAAACGTTCCATTTATTCAGCATAATTCCTGTGCAGGGGAAAGTCCCCAGAGCCACACTTGCTACAAACATTCCCAAAGGCTGCCTGTACTGCTTATAACAGCAGCAGTTGTTGGTTGTCAGAACCTGTAAAGGTGAATCATACCCCAGCTATGAGAAAGTGAGCGATGGAACCTTGTTGAGAGTGGGGCAGGACACCAAGGAAATGATGTACTTACAGGCATAAAACAAAACAAAACCAAAACCAACAGAAAAATCTTCCCCCAGAACCAAAATAACTAACCCAAACTTCAAACCATCAGAGAATTAGCTGCAAAAGCTTCACACTTAAAAAAGTTTTAGCAAAAAAAACCTTTTGGTAGCTTTCCCGTTGCTTTAACCATGAATTGTTTCCTAGAGCAGAAGGTTAATGTATTTTAAATTATTTTTTTAAAAGAGTTATATTCATACTGAAAGGCCAATAAGACAATGAAGTATCTTTTCTGAGGTCATTAACACATCCCAGGTAACTAATGGCCTCAAACTTTTATGATAATAGCCGTATAAAACTTCCTGTCCTATCGTGTTTTATCGCTTATTTAAGATGATTTATATAAATTGGATTTATTAGCTTGACATTCATTCCTCTTTTATTAGATTCTGATACTAAGAGATTCTCTTCTTGCCACAAGGCCTTGATATACTGGGCTTAGTGACTACTTATCAGGTCAGGTTTTTATCAGTCCTTTGTGCCTGCTGACTCCATTTCACTGAACACATACTTAGGAGAATAAATCTAAACAAAAATTTGTGCATTTAAAAATAAAATTTAAAAGTCAGGAAAGGATTACTTAGTAGCAGAGACTGATTCCAATAAGAGACAATGAGCACCTTGAAAAGCACATCTTAGGGAATAAGTTAGTATGTGCCTCACGTTTCTTAAAGGGACTAAGGATTTTGGAGCCTGCATCTGTGATGGAAAACTGGACTAATCCCACATACATGTTTAGCATTTAAGATTTAAGGCAAAGATGAAAACTATCTGAAGTGTGAGATGTTAAACTCTATGTCTAGATGTTGATGACTGGCAGAGTACAAATACAACAACAACAACAACAACAACAAAAAAAAAAAAAAAAAAAAAAAAAAAGCAAGATATAAAACCACATTTGATGACAGAAACCCTGTAAAGAAAAAATAATTCCAAATCAAATGTCACCAATGGTGACTCCCACAAAGTTCAAGAGCCAGAGTTTATACAGCTAAATCTCCCTTTTCTAAAGATTAGGACGGCACTAGGTGCTCTTCACAATGTTGTTATTTTGTACTGCAATTCAAGCAAATGAATTGTAGGAGTTATAAAAGGAAGTTTTTTTCCTCAATGAGACAGAATAAAGAAGCTGTGCAGGAGCAGACTGCCATTTTGATGTTCTCTAGGAAATCAGTCGATGGCTATGCTGTCATTTGGTGGATGCTACTGTGATTTTAGAACAGCAGCAGCTGAGTCTCCTTGCTGAGAAGAAACACAAATCAGCAGGTCATCTACTGATTTCATTAAAAGTTAATAGATTGCAACATGCCCCTGAGATTTTTTCCAGCAGTGATGCTTTCCTCAACTCCTTTCAGCAGTACCTGTCATTTTGACATGTCCCCTTTTGAGCTATTTTGGGCAGTGGGTAGCACTGAACCATATTCGCTCAAGTGCACATTGATCTCTTGCTATGTTCTTGTTCTGCCTTATTGATTAAAAGAAGTCCAAGTTTTCTTCTCTGATTAGTAGACACAATTTGGCAAACCTCCAAGACTAACATAACCTGGCTGTTTATGGATATCTTCTTTAAAATTAGCAGACCATGGCGTGCTAGGAGGTGAGAACTGAATATTACAACTTTTTCCAATGATCAGGACATCTATGAAGGGAGCTGTGGATTTTCTTGTGTCTAGTAATACAAGATGATTTTCTACAAATGGGGTACGTACAGATGGGATTTTTTAAGAACTCTTTTTCCTACAACCCATTTACATGACAATTGAAGGAACTAAACAATTACTGAGATTTCTGAATCCTGACAAATCTGTTTGAAGTAGGCTCAGTTGCACATCAGAGAGAGTGAGGAGGGTTTGGTGTGAGAGGTATGGGATATAGACAGAGAGACACACATCTAGGACATGACTATAGATTATTTTCCATAGAAAAGCAAAATAGACAATGGGTCAAGTTTCCTAGTTTATTGTGATTAAGAATATATTTTTAGCTGGAGAGAGAGAGGGCCACCTTTCCCTTCCAGAATAAATCCTCTGAAAACACACTATAAGTGCTTAGATTAATGGTATCTTTTGGAGCTATTTAATGAACGTTTGAGTACTTTGTCTATCTGTTAAATGCTGTAGCAACATCCAGGTGCCAGACAGTCACATTGAAGGACAAATATGTGATAGGGCACATATTTGATCTTCCTCTAGGTAGTCAGATTGTTTCTCTGACCAAAAATGATGCCCTGCTGAATACTGGCAGCCAAGAGTTGCAGGTGTGGCATGGGGCAGAGATGTCAGTAGTCATTTATAGCAATCCAAAGCAAAGCCCAAGGTCAAAGTGGTTCTTCTCAGTGTTTTAAATCTAATTTATTGGGGAAATGGTTGCTTCAGAGCTCAAAGCAGGTGTGGAGGTTCATCTTGATAAGTGCAAAATAACAGAACGATGACATAGCACACTACTCATCCGAAGCATAAACACAGAGGAGATCCATTCTAGTTGTTTTCTTTTCTTCTGCCAGCCTTTTTTAGGATTTTGTTGACACTCCACTTGCTGGTGGGTACAGTGAGAATGATTTTTTTGCCAAACAAAAATCTGGTAGTCAGTTACTCAATGGCCTGAAATCCCAGATAAAGTATCACTAATTTCATGATAGAATGATCAGAAAGAGTACTAAGTCAAGGATGCACAGAGTTCTGATGATAATTACTTCTAAAACTGCAACAAATGACAAATTTATCAGTGATTATGCTGACTGAAGGGTAGGAACAGACAGACTGTGTCACTTCTTGGTAAAAATTTTGCTATTGAACTGTGCCAAAAAGTATATCACTTTTCACTCCTCCTAAACTGCTTTGGGATATGTGTTTACACATGTAGCTTTACTACCTCCTCATGTTGCCACATTACTTTCCACCACACAGCATTCTTCTTGTGCCCTGTGAAATGGCAATGTATTTGGAGGGATGCGTCCCTACCTGTCAAGTCAGGATTTGGCCACCAGCCAAGCTCACAGGCTTTACATGTGAATTCATCCTGAACAAATTCATTCTCCTTGCAAGCAGTGCAAATCCAGCAGCAACTCACTTCTCCTTTCCTGATCACCTGTAATGCAAAATACATCCTTAGCTGTGATCCTCTATAAGACAACACGGAAGGTCCCCCAGCAAACAGTTACCATTTTCACCATTTAAGATAAGAGAGGATTCTCGTGTATGGAACATTTTTAACAACTTGAAAATATGAATCCTGATTCTGTATCCACCCCTGCATATTAAAATTTGTGCTTAGGAGTCCAAGGATAATATCTGAGGACATTTCTGTTTTGTTTCAGGGAGTTGGGTTTTCGAGTTTAAAGGGAAAAAAAAAAAGTTTCAAACCATTTTCTCTTTGTTACAGATGCATGGGGAGTGTTACATTTCCAATCAGCCTTGAGAAGAGGCTTAATTGGAGAGGTGGTTCAGGTCAGGACAAGTAACTCAGCCCATGTTTAGTATCTGTTGCATTGCAAAAAGCAGTAAACAAAAGTCAAAGGTTAGAACAGAGTGATTCATGAATATACTTGTGTGTAGATAGATATTTACAAGCATGTGTACAAACACATAAATTACAGTTTATATGTAAATCTCTCTGTAATTCTGTCATTACACTAGTGTAAATAGAAATAAAAATAAGAGCATATTAAAAGATATACTGCTAAAAGGATGCAGTGGGTCCTAGTAGGAGATAAATCAGCATGTGGTCACCAAGTGCATGCTTTGTAACAACTCTTTTTGAGACAAATGTCCCTGAAAGTTTTATCTTTCTCTGCTGTGCTAAGTGTAATGATCTGGTGTTGACAAACCGTTTTCCTCATCTTGACTCTTAGTTACATTATGTTGAGGCTGAAAGAAAGCTTAGGGATATCTCCAGCTGATGGGTCTCAACAAAGACTCTGATTCTGTTTACCCAAAAGAAGGAATACAGCCTTCTTTCCAGGATCTTCCTACCCATCTATATGCAGAGCTAAGCGCAGTAGCGAGACATAAAACTGTTTGTTTTATTGCATGCTGTCTTAGTGGGCTTTTTTGGTTAACATTTTCCCCTGCAGTCTGTGGAGAGAGTCCAATAGACTTCAATGGGAGTTGAAACTGGCATTTTATATGTGTGCTGTTTACATATACACACATAAACAAACTGCACAATCTCAAAACCGGAGAAAAAATATTTTGGAGGTGAGTAAATACCAATATTGCTTCCCCTCCAAGACTGCTGGTGTATGCCACTACACCTTTGCCAAATCATCAATCATTTATTGCTTAAAGTAGCAATATAGAATTAAAAAGCTGCCAATGAGCTTATTAAATGAAATCAGAAAGGAAGGTCTGCTCTAAGGTGATTTTCCTTAATGGGTTTCTTGTAATTTTAAACCTAATGCATGCAAACCATTCTGATAGCCGTGGAACATGTCTTTATGTCATCTAGACATGCCAGGTGGCAAATCATTTGTAGTTTGATACAAGTGTTACCCTTTGTTAAACACAGACTCATTTAATTTGTATTGCAGTGCCTTCTCTGTTGTGGATATGAGATATAAATAGCTTTTTTTTTCTCTTTAATTTTTTTTTCCTGGCAGGTGTTACTGCTGGAACAAAATACTGGATTCCCATGTGTGACATTACTTTCAGGATCAGCCCCTGAGTCAATCACAGCCACTAAATGTTGTAAGCAATGACTAAGTGAAAACCTTTCTCTTACTTGCATAAGATGAAATTCAAATCCCATCATACCAGAAGATTCTGCATCACTACAAAGGGCAGTTTTAGAAAACATAGGTCTGTATGCTGTAAGAATAAAATGTTAATTTAGGAGTCTTTCTATATTTTTTTTTCCTAAAGAAAAGGAAGTCCTGTCCCTTGGCTTGAAAAATACTTTCTTGGGTTTAGGAAAAACACAGGTTATTCAAATTTCTATAGCAGAAAGTAGGTGTCTGAGGCACACCTTAATCTGGCCCTTCAAGCAAGGTTCACTGCACACTGATCGGACCATTCCACTCTTGTTCATCTGAATCCTGTAATCATCAATATTGAGCACACCCTCATGCCAGGTCCCAATGAGGACATAGTCGTAGCGGTTGGGCTCTATGTACTGCAGGTTCATGATGTCGTACCTGAAAGGGAAAAAAGAAAGCAAATCACTGCTGCTGTAACATGAAGGATAAAATTCACCTTGCCCTTCTCCTTCTGCATTCTTAAGCATTCATAGCATCCCTTAAAAACCCTTAGAGATTCATGTAAACACCAAATGCTGTCAGGTTTGCAGCAATACCATGGGAACTGGCAGCCCTGGTTGTCATGTAATTGCAGATTGTTTGCTATGCTTATGTTAAACTGTGGGTAAAAAGTGTGTCCAGAAAGAGCTGAATGTCAAAGGCAGCAAGCTATGTTAAAGGTGCACATGTAGGAACTAGCTGCATGGTGTGTTTTTCTGCCATTTTTCTACATGTCTTTAGCGTTTACTTGTTGTCTGCATAAAGGTTGTTTGCAGTACAGCCCTTGCTTGGAGTTCTAAAATAATCAGTCGAAACACTCAAACTAGCTGAACTGGTATGCCATAAGCTAACTGCAAGCACTAGTTCAATTATTCATATTCCCCAGCCCTGTGAGACTGTCAGGAAAAGTTAGCAGCTTAGGCACAAAATTTACTTCTCTGCCCTAGGCAAGCAGGAGAGAACTTCCCAGGGCTAATGTAAAGGAGATAAAAACTACTGCTACAGTATACAGCTTCCCTGCCTCCATCACTGCGCTCTGTGTGTTCAGTCTGATGTTCACACACCCCTTACTTCTTGTCTTGATAAGGTGCAGTGGGAGGGCCACAGGGGTGGCTGCCGTGAGAAGCTGCTGGAAGCTCCCCCAGTTCCGATTCTGGCCTCACCTCTGGCCAAGGCTGAGCGGATATGGGAAGCTGGATGTGCTTCTGTGAGTAACTTATTCAAGAAAGGGAAAATGGAACTGCAAAAATATAAAAAAGACCTGTAGAGGAGAGGAGAAGGTGTAAGCAACTTATGCAAGAGCAAAGATATCAAAGTCAGTGTCAAAGATGCCTGAGTAGAGATTTCCCCTCAGCTTGTGGTGAGATGGCAGCTGTGACCCAGCAGTCCATGGAGGAGCGCGGTGGAGCAGCCCCGGAAGGACCATAGTGGGACAAATGTAGATTTGTAACCCCTGAAGTGTCATGGGTGGGCAGATGGGAAGCTGCAGCCTGTGCAGGATCATGGAGAGGGGCAGATGTGGATCTGCAGCCATGGAGAACCCCGTGCCAGAGGAGGTGACTGCTCCCGCAGCAGCCGTGACTCTGTGTGCAGCCCGGGCTGGAGCAGTTCCTGAGGGACTGCACCTGTGGAAGGGACTCATGTCCCAGGGGTTCCTGAAGGAGATTCTGCCATGAGAGTGACCCCACACTGGAGCAGGGGAAGAACGTGAGGAGTCCTCCCCCTGAGGAGGAAGGAGCGGCATAAACACCGTGTGGGGAACAGACCCTACACCCCCCCTGCCCCTCCCCTGTGCCCTGAGGGGGAGGCAGCAGGGAAGAGATCTGGGACTGGGAAGAAGGGAAGGTGTGGGGGAAAGGTATTAAGATCTGGTTATGTTTTATCTTTCTCCTTGTAGATTAAATTAGGGTTTTTTTTCATTCCGAATTTGAATTTCTCTGGAGTTTGCCTGTTAGCATAATGGAGAACGCAAACCTCCCTATGCTTGTTTCAATTAATGAGCTTTTGGGTGGATTTTCTCCTTCTTGTCCCGCAGTGGGAGAGGGGGGTGATGAATCAAAGCACCACTTGGTACTGGCTGGGCCTAAACCAAGACACTGCTGATTATTCTGATTGTCCTTTAACCCACAGAATGTGGGCTGAGCAAAGACATGATTAAACGTGGTGACTTTGTTCATAGGAAATGAGCAAGAATGGAGAATGAAAATCGGAGAGTGTACAGAGAGGAAGGAGCAGAAAAGAGGCTGGACCTACAGACACAGCTCTTAAGTTGAGAAGGGGGAGGATATTGTTGAAAAAAGGACAAGAGAAAGAGGGCTGCAATCAGAAATCAACACTGGAGCTTAAAATCACAAAGCATCTTCTATTTTAGAAGCCTGGGAGTTAATACCTTGGGGGTTTTCTACTGGATTTTCTCAGTGTCTGGGGAAAAAAAACCCTCTTTTGTTTATAATGACTGTTTCCAATCTGTATGTGCATTAGGGATGAAAGGTAAACAAAGTATGAACCCTAAATAAAACTGGGGTGCTTGGCTGTGGACAAAGAGAATGACAGAATAACTTCTTTTTCCTTGTTGAGGTTCAAACATGCAAAATTTCAACTCTGCACTTTGTTGAGGAAAGAGATGATAGAGTTCCTCTCTAGAGGTCTGTTTGTTGTAACTGAGTCCTGGGATCTTTGTAGTTAAAGATGATTTAAAGAAATGTACATTTAAAGCTGTATTTAGACCTCTGTTTTGCAAATATGCCTGCCCAGACCATGTCAGTGCCACTGCAGAGCTCCACTGAATCACATGGGAAAAGAGAAACTTTCCACTGAGCTCCCAAACAGATGGCAACTCCATTGGTTGGCAAACGAGTAGCAATTGATGTGCTGCTTAGAAGGCACGTAAATTTCAAATTCAGTAGGAAAAAATACCTTCTCATATCCCAACTCTAGCAAAGGAGGAACATTAAAAAGAATGCTGTTTTCCTCGTTTTGAATAACCAGGATTGCAAGAAGCAATAAGACTCAGAAACTTTTATTATGTAGACTCAACAGACAGGAGTAAAAAGGAGCAGGAATTTATGTGTCTCTTCCTATCAAGAAGAATCTACTCGGATTTTAGTGTGACCTTGTGTTAGGTTGATACAAAACCAGATGCTCTGGGCTGGAAAATGAATTCAAGAAGGAGAATAAAAGATTAATCCTTACAAGTAGTTTTCTTCACATTCCCTTAATGGAATTTTTGGGCCTGCACAGATTGTTTTCATTTTTACAAAAATATATTGCAAGGCACAGAGTGGCATTAATACAATATCAATCAAGAGATGACAATTTCAGTGATACAATTTTAGGCTGAAAGCAATTCCGATAGTTCTTATTATACTGTTCCCTTTTCTTTCAGTTATCTGTCAAAAAATAAAGTATGCAGACTTTATTTGTATATGGCAAGTTATAGTACAATGTTTGCAGCTTTGATATGCAGCTTGAATTTTAAGTGTAGAGATGTGGTCTAACGAATATACTTGGTATAGGGAGACATGCCAAAGTACTTTGTCCTTTTCTTATTTTCCTTGATGAAAAATTTCTGCTTTGAGTAAGGATGAGAGTTCAGTGCTGAAATACCTCCCTGCACTTACACATGTACAGCTTTAACAGTTTTGGGCTACATCCAAGCTAAAAATTATTATCCTAAAAGAAGTGGGTCTGGAGAGCCTTGAGAAGGTCTAGGAGACTGAGGGCCATGGAGGCAGATGAATTTCCAAGACATATGGCAGCATTACAGAAGCCAAGGAAACATTCTGCACCTGAGAAAATTAACCTTTCTTTTAACATAAGGGCAAGCTCTCCAGTACATTGGGAAATTATGTGACCCAATAGGTGGTGTCATATTAACAAGTTACTTGTGAGGTGAGCCAGACAATGAGCCAGCAGGCCACAGGCACACTCTTACTCTGATTAGTCTGCAATAAGTGGTGTTATCTTTCTCCACAGTACCTGAATGGCAGGAAGGTTTTCTATCCTGGAAGACAGAATGGATAAGAGCATTGGTGAACAATGCTGGGATGTAAGTAACCTGAAAAACCACCCATGAAACCAAACTCCAAAACAAGTCTGTATTTGATGCACATTGCTCCATATACGTTACTAGTGACATATATTGAGTATAACGAGTATATTGAGCACATACAGATGGTGATTGTCCAGAGCTATGTCCGTGTTGTTGTTCCCAGAGGCAGTGCAGTCAGTGAAGTGACTGGCACTCATGCCCCTAATAAAGCTCCACTTCACATTTCTGTATACTCTTCATACAAAAGATTCTGCACAGAAGAAATAAACCTTTGAATAAGTGCTTCATACTTTCTAATTTCATTTTGATAAAAGCTTGAAACTATGCATTGAGTCTGTGAGAGAAGAAGTCTTATATCTAAACAAATGGTTATGGTTTGATGAAGCTGTAGGAGGTTAAAATCAGGAAACTATGTGAGTGCCAGGCAAACATAACCATAGGCATCTCTACCTGCTCTGCCCATTATGGTTGTAACTACAAGCCTTTCAGTTACTCAAAGAACCTTACAGATTTTGAAAATAAAGCACAAGGAAGGTTGTAAAAAATACTTTTTTTATATATATTTGTGTGACATTCTTGAACTAGCATAGAAAATTAAAAAAAATACGAAATTTTGTATCTCTCTCTCTTTGCTGCATTTAGATGTTGTATATGTAGTTTATCTTTTCTTTTTGCTGAGGTCCAAAAGCTCTTTTGAGTATTGATACAGTGCTATGGACTATCATCCACAAAGAGCTTTTCCATGTGGAGCTCTGATAATACTAGGGCTAACCTGGAGCTAAATGCAGTTCTGCATGAGCATAAATTACTGCTCATATACAAGGATCTGATTAATTGTACAGATCACATTTCATATACACATCGCTGTTCTCTGATATGATATTGCCCGTATCATAAATACCACAGATTGATACAAGGATTATCATAGAATCATAGAATTGGCTGGGTTGGAAGGGACCTCAGAGATCATCAAGTCCAACCCTTGATCCACTACCGCAGGAGTTACCAGACCATGGCACTGAGTGCCACATCCAGTCTCTTTTTAAATATCTCCAGGGATGGAGAATCCACTACTTCCCTGGGCAGCCCATTCCAGTGTTTGATCACCCTCTCTGTAAAGAAATTCTTTCTAATATCCAACCTAAACCTCCCCCGGCACAACTTAAGACCGTGCCCTCTTGTCTCGCTGAGAGTTGCCTGGGATTACAGCATAATGCAAGAATTCAAAAAGGTTAATTGAACTTTCTTGCCCAAACTTGTTCCCTCCAGCAGAAAATATATAACTGAGGAACAATTAAAAAAACCTACCTAAAATAACCCATAAAATTCTAAATAGGCCAAAGGATCGAGATAAATGAGCCTTGCTATAGATCAAAATGATGGATGGAATAAATTTTATCATCCTGACCTACTCAGAGAAATATCCTGATATAAACTCTCCTCTATTTTGAACTCAGGAACTGTTCACTCTAATTCTAAATTTGGTATTGATGAGAGTTGCAGAAATGCTCTCAGGTGACCAGACAATAAATAAGAGTTGGGCTAAAATGACACCTAAACATCAAAACAAATAACTAACAGGCGGACAATGCAACATACTCAAAGCTGAAGTAATGCTTTTATGAAGACAAATAATGTGTAATAAACTTAAAGCTACACTAAGCAGCAATTATTCTGTATTACCTTAGCAATATATGCAAAGATTTCATTTCTGCATTTGTGTCAGTACATTTTTGTTTGCAAGGGGACGTTTTTGACTGCAAGGGGACTTCTTGTCTCTACTTTCATAGTTTGACCTAGATCATCTCTATCTTTGACTAAGAAAATCTGAAGCATACAATGCTCAACAAGAAATCCAAACTGACCCTGTTTTTATTACTAGTTAAATGTACATGCTGTTTAAATATAACAAGCAATGCAGATAGCAAATGGCGAAAAATTTGGTCAGTTTTCCTAATAAAAGCTAGAAATAGTAATAGAGATAAGAGTTGCCTTAAGGTCCACTGTATGTTACAAATACTCTTTGAAGAACCTTATGCAAACTTGTCTGTTCCAGAGCACCCTGTGCAGTGTTGACACTCAGATGCATTTATGCAAGAAGCCCAAAGATGGAGTGAGAGAGTCTTTTATAACACTTTAATAACTCAGTAGGGAAACTATCTTCAATTAAGTCACCCCTGAGTAGGTTTCAGCGAATAAAGGATTGTGCAGTCCAGGAGCTGAATTACATGTATTTATATTAAAAAAAAAAAACAAAACAAAAAACAAACAAACAACAAAAAACCCAAACAAACAGAAACATACAAAAAAACCTAAAACCCCAACCAAACAACACCCCCTCCCCCCAAAAAAAAATAAAAAATCCACCCAGGAGGTGTCACACTTAAAATAGCTGGAGAGAGACTCCAGAACTAAAGGAAAAGATTTTTATCAGATGAATCCCATGTGAGAAATAAAGATGACATCCATGTTTATAAAGTTGCTGTCTCTCCCATTGCTCTGGTACATACTGTGTCTGCTAGGGAGGGGCAAACAGCCACCTCAGGTGTAATTTATCAGACCCCAAATGAGTGAAATCTTCTGGAAGGAAAATATTTGTCCTGCTCTACTCTGACCTATCTTTAAACCCTGGTATGGATAATCTTATTTGGAATGAAACAAGTTAAGGAAAGCACACAGGAGATCAGTGAGCAGAACTAAATAGTCTCTGGCAAGGATGCAGTGCTCTGCCCCGGGGGAACTTGGAACAGCAGGGCTCTGGTTGGAAAAGGATGTGGTCTACAGCCCTACCTTCAAAACCTTAGCAAGCAAATGCTTCATTAAGTTCCAATTACTCTTATTAGGCTTGTCACATATAAATACCCCAGTGCTGAGCCCCAGTGGTACCACAGACACCAAAAGTCTGTGAGATACAAGTTTTGCCCTCTCCTGAAACACTAGAAATTTTAGAGGCTGTACTGTAGTTCTTGTGCCAGTATGTGATGTAGCTATCAATATATTGTGCTTCCAGTGTTATTCCTGCCTATTGGTAAAACTAATCCAGATAACTCTATTTATGTCTCAGAGTGTGCACACTGTATGCTTCAGCAAACAGCCAAAGAACTCCATCTCCATCATCAAACCTGGCAGCACTCCCACTTCCCAACAGCTGGTTTAATTATCTGAGGTGAATGTCCCTTTACCTTCCAGGGGCATCTCCCTTTTCATCAAACCAAACTTCTTCTCCAGAAACACCGATGAATGAGGATTTGAGGAGGAAATCCAAGAGCTTCCTGCCATCAATTGGCTTCATAGCATCACACAGCCCGACATGTCCAGGGCAAAGGGAATGATGCATATTCTGTAGCCCATGAGCCATAGCATATATAGCATTGATGACAAATCCCATTTTACTGTCCTGCACATAATTTTCTTCTAGGCTCTCGTTACCTATAATAGCAAGAAAAAAGTTTTGTTATAAAGAAAGAGAAAATAACAAGAAAATGTGAAAAAACCCATGAGATATAAAAAGAGGTTTTCTTGTATCTCTTATAAAGCTTCAGAGGCATAAAGCAAAGTGCCAGCCAGGGATTTTAATTAAATTTAATAAAAACAATCAAACAAACCAAAAAAAACCAGATGAACCCTTTTTTCTACCAGAAACCTTTAACTCACTGAAAGTGAAATGCCTCATGAGAGATAATCAGTTTAATCAAATTGTCAGCTTTAATTTGTTATTTTTGGAATTTTTGCTTGTCATCTCCCAATGCAATTTCAAGATTGGTTAAATGGCCCAGGATCAGAGTGATGCATTTCAGCTAGAACAATTTTTAAAAGCAATTTTCTTGCAAATTTGACTTTTTGTCATCTTTGATGATTTGATATTTTATTATTAAATGTCATGTTTATGAGGGCCAAGATAGCAATGTCTCTTTCAGTTTTAATAGGCAAACAAACTAAATGAGCCTAACTCCCCAAGATATCAGAACTAATCATTTTAGCTACAAATAGTAGTAGATATGCCAACTTGGGATTGTTAGGGAAAGATAAGACACTAAGAGGCTTTTTAAGTAATAGCAGCATGAGCAGACGTTGAAACCTCTGTCCATTGATCAGAAACAGTGTGGCAGTGAAGGTTTTCCCCACACCTCAGTTTTAGGTCTGATTGGCTGATGTTCAGAAACTGCCAGAGTGGGAACTTTGTTGGGACTCTTGCTGGGTCCTGGGCTGTTCCCCCACTTCCAATCCTGATCTGGGGCATTCTGCCAGTGCTGACCCAGAGTCACAGTGGACCTGACTGCAGGAGTGTGAGGGAGCTGGAAGAAAGATACATCCCTGTTTTGTTTCCTTTCCCCTGAGTCATTCTATCACAATATGCTGCAAACTGCAAGATGCTTTTATCTGTAGACCTCCCACATTACTCAGTGTTTAACAGGCATTTGCAAACCACTCTGTGTTACTTTGTCTAAGCAACACCTTGTCTGAGCTTGGGAAGTAGGATGTGTGAGAGACTAGGTGTTAACTGACACTTCTCAAATCCAGGTTGGAGAAGATAGTTGTTATTTTAATATGAAAAAAAAATATATATATACATGGTCACTGAAAATTCCGAGTTAAAAAACAGTTCTTTCCACTGATGTAGGTAAGTGGAAATAGAGTCAAATCAACTCATGAAGACCATCCTTACTTTTGTCCTTGGAAAAGGCTCTGGTTTGGTAGTTCCCAGCTCACTTGCTCTACAACTCAGAAATGTCAGCTAGGGATTCATTAGGCTGACAGACATCCCAAATCAGGTATGCCTAGGTTTCTATCTCTGAGTCTGCCATGCACAGGACATTCATTGCAACTGGGCAAGCAAAGTCTTGCTTCAGTAAATGTTTACCGGATGAACAGAACATAGGAAATGGTTGTGATGGTGAATTTAAAAAGCTTTGTGACAATAGCATAATCTGATTAAATTCATTAATGTTCACCTCTCACTGCCATCTATTACCCATCAGCACCACCGACCAAGGAGCAGCTGAAGAAATATTTCCCAGAGGCAATATGGCAACATATCTGTCACTTTCTTTGCAGGAGAATGATCATAGCTCCCATTCAAATTGCATGAAACCAACACTACTCAGAATCATGTTCAGAAGGACAGAAAGAATAAAAGCCTTATATGTAAGCTGAGAAAATGCCTGCCCAGGGAAGAAAAGAGCATGCCAGTTCATGCACCCTCACCTAGGTACTGCATATAGGATGCACAGTGTGGTTTAGACATCTCTTGTCTGATTATGGTAATGTGCTCCATGTGTTATCTCTAGGTGTGTGTTATCTGCTAATAAACCCCTAGGATTAACACACTGATTCTGCCTGCTTGTAGGTACAACAGGAATGTGTTCTCCATCCCTGTGTGAAAGAGCAGTGGAAAGCCACTGAGTTCATCATGGCAGTCTTCTTTCTTCTGAAGCCTCTAGGCAGTCTCAGAAGAGGTCACAAAATGACTGATAGGGCACAGAAGTCATTGTCAAGTGTTTTCTCTCTGAGAGTTTATCTCGGATACATCCTTAAATTTTCAATTAGTAAAAAAATAAACAATAAAAAACCAACCAAACAAAACAAAACCCAACCAACAAACCAAAAACCCATAAACATCAAAGAGTCATAGAATCATCAAGATTGGAAAAGACTTCAGTGACACTTGCAGGAAATAATAATAATAGCATCTGTACATCCATAGATGTTTCCTAAGGCAAGCATTCACATCACAGCTGGAGGTAGAAAACTAAATGTAACAGAATTTGCCAATGTGTTAAAAGGAGGACATTTCCCTCAAGTATGTATTAACTCAAAAAGGCACGCATTTTATTCCTCTTTTTTAAAAAAATATATACTTATATATACACACTTTCAAAGAGAATAAATATTTGATGGTGAGAGGATTCATTTTTGATTAATTAGAAGTGAACATCTAGCTTAAGGTGAGCACACAGTCCCACAGTGTGTAAAGGTGACTGCCTTAATATCACGTGTAGATACAAATGTACTGTAGTGGAAAGCAACATGCAAAGCATCATATGGTAATGAATTTTCTACAGATCAGTAATATAAACATCCCTATGTGTAAATATATTTTAAATCCAGCCAGAGAACTCATGCTTCACTTAAACTTTACTTCCTGCAGTCAAAGTCTATTTTATTTCATTTTCATAATTAGAAGCTATTAATACACCTTTGCATTTGAGCCTGTAAAAACTCAGTTATGATGATCAGTAAGAAATGTGTGGATTTTTTAAAAGAAACAAAAAAATGTGATTATGTTCAACCATAGACAAAACAAAGTCAGTCAATGTTCAGTTAAGTTCTCATAGGACAGCTTTGCAATAAATGCAAGAACTATACCATTATGGGTATAGTTATGGGGCTCCTCCATGAAGTTGTGGTTTTTCTGTCTTTGAAATGTAACAAATGCCAAAGCAAAGCTCTGTAATATGAAACTTTTGTTTCCCTTCTCTTATCCTTTGGCAAAAATACCATTGATCTAAAAAGATTAATTTGAACACTAGCATTTATTAACATTAAAAATAGAAAAGTATTTTGTTAGATTTCTTATTTGTTTATTTTTTATTTTAGGGACCTTAACTTTCAATAAGCAAAGAAAAACTGTAAGCCAATGAGTAATGGATTAATTGAAGTCATTCAAATTAGGCCGTTACTTTTCTGATTGACCTTGAAGAATTCAGGCGTCCTAAATTTCATACTTCCTAATTTTTTTTCATTAGATGCAATGCAAATCTTACTTTAATAATTTCATTTTAGCTGTTCCTCTATACTTTGGGTAATTTTTTCTTACTACAGTTTTGGTTTTAGTCATCATTTCTGTCAGCTAATCTTAAAGCTGAAAAATATATAGTACCGAAACAACAACAAAAAACCCAATAAAACAGTCAAAACACCTCAAACCAAACAAAACCCAAACACCACACGCTGGCTGTATGCAACTGAGAAATTCTCCCAACTCTGATACAAATAAGTGGAGGGGACAAAAGAGAGGACAGACCAAAACATCATAAAAATCACTGAGTTTTCCCTTCTACTATAAAGTGCCTTATATCTAGCTAGGTACTTAGAAGTACATGAGAGCAAATATAAAGAAAGCATGAATTTAGTGTAGTGCCTTTGCTGTGAAGTACTTGTGGTGCCAACAGTGTTCTTACGAGCAGATACTCATTGAAACCCTACTTGACAAACTGAAATTGAGCAAAACTATACTGTCAGAATTATGTCCAGAAATGAGTTAACTTTCATCTATAAAGATAGAAAAAGTCTATGTTAAATATTCAGTAAGAAATTAATCACAAAGGATTACTTATTTGCAGTCCTCAGAAAGGCTAGGGCAAGAAAGAATTTGGGGTGGAAAGACGTTTGAAAACATTTTGGTTGGAAAATCTGATCAAGGCCTAGCCAGTTGGTAAAGTTTGAACAAACACACACATTTGATAAAGAACACAGTCTGCTCACCAATGACTCTTGATTAGAATTAAAAGCCAAAATCTGAATAAGATTTTTATAAAGCCTTATGTTTCATCTTCAAGAGTCAAGTAGCTTTATGGTTTTTTACTGTCATCTACTGAATATTTGACATCACATAAAAAGAGATTTTGTTGTTTTGGTCAGGTTGGCAACTATTATGAGCACTATCATCTTTTCTGTGGGTCTTACAGAAGTCTGGAGGTCTTAGAAACAGTACATACTATGTCCTTTATATTTTATCAGTCCTTCCTGGGATTGATATATTTCATGTGTAGACCATATGAGATTTGGCTTTATTGTGAGTTAAAACATGGTGATAGTTATATTCAATGAGTGCTCATATAAGAAAAAAAAATTCTGAAAACACAATCAGGGCCAGATTTCACTGGGAATATGACATTAAAGAATTCTCCCATACTTGGACTTCATGTGTGATAACTTGGCAAAAAGCTGTGCCAGAGTGTAGAGAACTCACCCCATAAAATGCCAGGGGGGTAGAGCAGCAATTGCACCATGAACATGCAGAACAACAGCCAGGCTTGAGGCAATTCTACATTTCTGTTTTGTCACCAGTTCCTTGAAATATTAGCTATTTACTAATAGCTAATCCTCTGGATAACCCTGCCAAATTAGGATTTTATTAAATCATTTTTGCAATGAGCTTAATTTGTTTAAACCCATTTGTGGTTACTGGTTCATATATTTTATTAATAGTGCCAGTTAACTCCCTCTTAAATTCCATTTATAACATCTCATATCCTCAAACAACAAAGATAACAACATAATTATTTAATAAATTTCATTTTAAGGCACTGCAAAATGAAAAACACAGATTATAATGTCTCTAAACATAATTAGTATAACAAGGGTGTGCTCAAAACCTGTGCACTAATTGGCTTTTTCTCTTCATATAACAATCTTAATAATAAGTGCCTTCTGTTCATTCAAATTTTAAGGCTGAATGAAATCCTTACTTCTTGATTGTATAAAGACAACTTTTGTTCATACCACTGCCCTCATTAAGCCCAAGTGTAAGCCACAGGTAACAAGTCAGATTAGTAAAAGTCACTTATTCTGTATGAAAACATCTAAACACCCTTCTCCCTGCTCATGGCAGGGGGCTTGGACTACAAGGCTTAAAGGTCCCTTCCAACTCAAACTTTTCTGTGATTCTGCTCTATGACTTTTTTCAGCCTGCAATGATACACAGCTACAAGAATTTCTCAAGTCATGTTTTTAGAAGTAACTGCCTGTTTTCCAGGTAGTTCCAGCTGTAGCTGACTGCCTATAAGGGGAAGGCCAGGAAATGTTACCTGGTGACCAGAACAACCATTTGTTGATCAGGGTTGCTGACTTCACTTATGGGCTGTTTCAATGATCTTGCTGTCTCTAGGTGCAAGCTGATGTGACATTAAACAGTTCACAAAAAAAAAAATGCTTTGATTTTTTGTTTCACCAAGCCAAAAGAAGGTTAGGAAAACCAGGGTTTATTTCAATCTCAATTAGAAAATGTATTTTAATTTTCCTGAGACAGAATTATAAGTTGAAAAAATTGTCACAGACCATATTTAATGTTTCATTTGCTGTACAACAAATAACCCTCTCAGGATATTGTTTCTTGCATGGTTTCTACTCACAGGAAACCAATTACACTGTTTTCCAACAAAAGTGGACCATGCTTACAATAGTTACCCCTTAACTTCCTATATTTATGTCTAAAACTTTGCAGCAAGGGTGCCAGTTCCAGAGGCAGCTAAATATTCTGAAAGACATAAGAGATAGGACATACAGGGAAGATGGTGAAAGAGCTCTCAAAAAGACACAAAAACAGGTAACTTGGTTCCCATTATATGTGAACTATTTGTTTGACTGGGGTGAGGAAGGATGTAACATTTAAGAAAAGGGATCTTTCCTTAACTGCTTCCTGAGCATCATGTCACCAGGCTACAGAAAATAGTGCAGCACTCCCTACAAAACAACAAATTGCTCTGCCCTTCAGCAGGAAGAGAGGAAACAGAACTTTCACTGGGGCTCCTAAAAGGAGGGAATATCTTACAATACCTGGGTTCTGTGCCAGATTTCAAACACACCGATAAACACTTGACATCTTACAGTGCTCATGAAGCAATAAATGGAGTTCACAGGGCTGCAGACTTCCTTTTCAGGATTTCATTAAATGAGACAGGTTTCACTTCCATTGTTCAAATGATTTTTATTTCCCCAAGCAGAGAGATTAATTTCACGCAATTATATTTGGTGTATTATTTCCCTGAAAACCTAGGATACAACTACGTTTACCAGTTGAGATACCCTGCTTTCTTTTTTTTTTTTTTTTTTTTTTTCCTGAACAAAGGAAAACATGTAAGTCTCCCAGATACTACTGATTTATTACATTTGGTGAACCTTGCTCTTCAGTTGGAATTAACATACTCTTATTCTTGATTAAAACTACAGACATGAAAGCTATTCAAAAGCTGGGCATTCAGAAGCAGCTCCTTTAAAACGTGCACTAGAATTCTCATTAATGGGATGCTGATTGCTGCAGCATTTGTATGCAATAGGTTATTTGTTTTCATTAGCAAAGTTGGTCATATAACTAACGAACCTTCTTCTAGAATAAATTTGACAGTGAATTTAAAAGGGCTTGGATTTTTGTGGGCTTTTCTGGGTTTTTTTCTATTTACTTTTACCATCATATCTTTGACAGATGTCAACTCAATGGCCTAAAAAAACCCAAACATTAATTCAGCCATCAAATCACAGGTTCTCCTTCATTTCAGTTGTCTAATACCTTAACTTTACAAGATTAGTCCCCTTTTTAGGTATACTATGCACCACCAGTGTCCTCAGGTTCCTTGCCTGGTTTTGGGAGGAAGACGCATTACTCTCCAGCGTCTGAAAATAAATGTCTTCCTTTTGTCTCTCCCTGTGTGGCAGAAGCAATGGGGAAAAATTTTAATTAAATTTACTTTCTTGGTTCTCCATATTATGTTATGTAAGCACATTAGGTCTTTAAGAGCTTAGTGTCAAAGAATGAGGCTGCCATACACAAATATGACAGTACCACTGCGAAGGTGAAATATTATGGGGAGAAATGACTGCACAAGCTGCTGACTCACTCATTAATCAGATGCAGGGAGAGTCTCAGAGTCACCAAGCCCTGGGCAGAAGAAAGAGGACTGAGCAGTGCTGCCAGCCCTATGCCAAGGCTGCACTCAGAGGTCCAGCCCATCCACTGTGTGACTTGGGAGCAAAACAAAACTCAATTGACCTCTGCTCCTATGTTTCCCAGTCTGCGAACTTTGCTTAGCAGACACAAGAATCTGAAGCTCACTTTTTCTCCCCGTCCTTTCTGCCTCTCCCTGTGGGCATTCAGACTCTCACACAAGCATATGACTCCAGGAAAAGCAGATTTCAGACGTAAACACCAAGTGACAATGTACATAATTCATGCTTACAGTACGGGAGATGACGAAGATGTGTTCAAATGCGCCTGTGCTCAAGAGAGCAGAGAGCTTTCCTCTTGCATCTCCTTTCTAGTGACGCAAAGGAGGTCATCAGGGGATGAGAAGACCAACATTTCCCAGGGGCTGGATGCAGCTTCCAGTGAATGTGGAGATTGGACATGCATGATGTTTGTGCATGACAGTGCTGGAGAGAGCAGGCAGAGCACCTCCTGGGGAGTTATTATATAGTCATAAGCACTCCTGGCTCATGTGCAGTGCTGCAGCCTCTCCCTATCTTTGGAAGAGGCTAGTGGGAAGCTGGAAGTCTTTGCAGCAGCAGGAAGCATGGTTTTGTCATCACTGTGTCACTAGAGTGGAAGTGAGGTGAGTGCAAAACAGGCCTGTGTTGGAAAAAAAGCTCCTTTTCCCTATCTCCATAACTCTGTGTTGCCTGCTCTACCTCTTATATTGACTAGCAACAACAAAAAAAGGACTCAAAGTGAAATACAATGTACCACCTAAGAGCCAAGATGACAGCACAGCCATCTGAGTGCCAGCCACCCCAGAAGAGGGGTGTCTCTTCCTTCACTAGGCTGCCCAGAGCAAGGAGGAGCTCTGTGCTATCACAGGTTTGCAGTCTATACAGACTGTCTCCATCATACATTTGTTTTTCCTACCAGTAATTGCTGAAAAAAAATTATCACAGAGGTCAAAAGTTGCAAGAATACACGTCCACAGAAATTCATAGCAACAGGAAAAAGAGGGTGAAACTGGACAGCCAGATGAGAGCTTTCTCTGCAAGTTAATCTATATGGCATGTGCTGTTAAACGGAAGTCTGGAGAGATCCACTTACAGCAGATGGCTTGACAGAAGTTAATCAGCCTAATAAAGCATCTAAGAAGGCTGACATTATGGCCTGAAGACTCTACTTCTTCCCACTAGGGTAAAATTCTTCATAAGGAATTTTACCTAAGAAAAAATCCTGTGGTTTATGGCCTTATGAGGATGATTTGCTGGGATTCTTGCTCCTCAAAAGAAACCTGCAAGCTGGTTTTTGAAACCTCTTCCACACAAATTCACTAGTATAACATCACAAAGGCTTGGCAGGAAATTTTAGCATTGCTTCTCTGTGTTCCTAGCTTTCTTAGTGGAATGATCGTGATGAAATAGCTCTGCAGTGATGACTGTGGTTCAATGAAATAGAAACTGAAGGATATACAGAGTATAGCTCAGTGCAAGATAAAAAATAATCTAGATGCTTTCAAATCAAAAATAAAAATCCACAAGTGATATTTGGATATGTCTTTGTTCAGCTTGAGAAACAGTTCACAGAATGTATGCCAGTAAAGCAACATGACCACAACCTGATGATAACGTTATAAGGTTATTGATAATCTCATTTCGGATATTATCTCAATTCCTGTCCTTTGGAATTAATAGACAAGAAAGCAAGAGAGGAAAATAACTGTCCCTGTTTGAGATAAATCTTGGAATTCCAGACAAAGAGAGTTTAGTATCAATTCACATGGTTTGAAAAGAAACATGACTTGTTATTTATGTGCTATTCTTTTTATAGCTACATTCATGTGCCAAACCGGGACTATGCATACAACTGGCATAATACAGATGAAATTATGAATATTCATTATTATGCACATTCTAGTGAAGACTTTGGAATTAACTCCACCAGGAAGACAGTAAGCTATAAAAGTTTCAAACCTACTTGATAATCATAAAATTTCAATGTTTGGCCTTTCTAACTTACAGCAAATCATCCCCAAATAAAATACCATGATCACCTAATAGAAGACTCATTGGACTGACTAGAAATCTGGCATGGAATGTCAGCACCTTATAAGTATCCACAGTCAAATACTCAAATATACTATTCAGGGCTTAAAACTAGAAATTAATAAAACTGCTTGTAATTCTGAACTTAGGGAATCCATCAAGTTAGAAAGAGTTTGGTTTTTCCTTAAAATCTATTCTAATTCTGATAGTTGGGACATAAAATTAAATTACATATTCATTCTAGAAGCAGACAGTATAGAAGATAATCTGAAGTGATGTCAGTTCCTTTCTTAGGGAGAGAGTAATTATTATGAGAGCTTGACAAAGAATTATCATGATTAATTTGTTTTTCTTAAAACCTGGACTGTATACAAACTGCCAGACCACAACATGCTCTATTATTTATTTGAAAATAGTACTTAACTTCTGCATCAAGACATTATTTCTCAATTTCTATTTTAATTACAAATTAATATTTCATATTATAAACAGAAATAAAATACATCAGCTGATTTTTTTGTTCCCTAATTGAACAGTTTGCACATACAATGAGTACAGACACTGATTTCAAATCCCCATATAGCATTTGAAATCCATCTAACAATTTCATTAGCCAACTAAACTTTAGTGCTGACAAAGGCATTTGAATGGCCAACCTCAGCATTTGCATTTAAAGGACATAGGCAGTAGCACAGTTATTTCACTGGAAGATTCATAACAGGGTGAATAAAGAGAGGAGCTTTTGCCCTGTCTGATCCTGGTTAGAAGCAATATTTTGATCTGGCATCACACTCCCCCAGTCCGTATTTATTCTTTTATTTCCTTTTCAAAGGAATTTCCTTTTAAAAAATATTTTCCCTTCTTTTCTCCTCTTCCTTTTCTTGGGAATAACAGCAACAGGGAATTTTGTACTCTTAATGTGCATCCTATACCTTCTTCTGTCACTCCCAGTTCAACAATAAGCTATCTCTGAGCCTGACTTTCAGACTCTGCAGAGTCCCACAGGTTCCAGTCCTCCCAAAGCCTTAGAGCTTCAGGCACACTATTTTATAATGTCATTGGTTATTGTCACAGAAACCTTGGCTGTGCCTACTTCTCTTGCTTTCTTTACAGCCTTCCTCCAGTACCAGCCTGGATCCTGACCCAGGCTCTCCAAGGACAGCATTCCACAGAACCCACTTCCTACATGATCGAAACACCTATGGAGAAACCATTACAAAGAAAGAAAAGCCAACTCTCAGCCTTCCCTTCCCCCTCAGATAACTGTGTAACCTTAAATATGTCCTTAAGTATGTTAAGGGCATATTTAGCACGACTATTTTTAACGAAGCTGTTATTTGGAACATGTCTAACAGATAATGAGTTGCTGCTGCTCTTACAAGAGACAGGAATGAACAAACTTAGAAATAATTTACAAATTTATAAAAATGTTTGCAGATTGTATGTTATTTGGCTAGCTTTAATCATGCTTTTCGCTCTTACTTGAAGAAATAAATAAATAAAAATTGAGTCAGATTCCCTTACAGATATCCTATTATAACAGATAATGACAGAACAATGAAAAGCATGGAAATAGGACTGATTAAATTCCAAGAGCTTTTCATGTTAAGCCTGAGACTTTATCTGAAAGAAGAAGGCAGAACTCAATAATTGTGCTGCAGCTTTCAGAACATTAACCACCTTAGATACCTAAATTAGGAAACTGAACACATATTCAGGCAGCTAATTAATTGACTTGATTAATACCTGAAATTCTGCAGCTTCTGTTGACTTCCATGGGAATCATGGGAGATCAGTACCCTTAAAAATCAGGCCAATTTATCTAGGTCTCACAGAATGCACTTTTGGAGGCTAATTTTGGGCATCTTCATCAGAAAATGCCCAAATCAGAGATCAGAGATGAGAATATGCAACCTTTGTATTAAACATAATATATAATACCACTGAATGGGTCACAGAAGTGAACACAAACCCAGCGTCAGTATGCATTAAATATTCAACACTTGCACAATACCCAAAACTATTAGTCAGGGTCTTTAGATCAGAGTGGAAAAATACGATGCAAATAATAAAATACACATATTCCTTAATCTACTCTCTCTGGAGATTTGTACTATCTGTCATGGTGATGGAGAAAATGGAACGAATAAGAACAAATCACTTGAACAGTTCTTTGTCCATTGGTCTAGACTTGTAAACATCTAAGTAGCAGCTCATGGTTTTCTGTGTATGGGAATGAGGATGTATGGGTTTCAGAATCCTCGCATGACAGTATAACACCCATTAGCCAGCTCTATTGGTTTGCTTTTTTTCTGTTATTATTATTCTAAAAGAACAAACCACTTCTTCCCCACTTCTGTTTTTCATGTCAAGGTGGCATTAAGAACACTGGCATTAGTTGCCTGAGGATAAATCAATATGAACACTAACATGGCTTGCTTCTGCAGAAGTATAGTTCCTTCCACATTTTTATTTTGCCAAACTTACTGTTGGTTTTGCATTGTGGTGGGGTTTTGGGTTTGATTTTTTCATGGTTTTATTTTTAAATTGACCATATTCTCAAACAAGAAACCTTCTATTTGAAGGACTAACCTCCTAGATCCACATGGTAATGTGCTGATGGGGTGGATTTTACATGTGAAATATAAAGAATTGCTGCATGGCCATGCAATGCAGCAGCTCTGCAGCATCTCTTACTTCCTGGGATCAAAAGCAGCTCCTGCAGCTGTCCTGGAGCTGTGCAGCAAAGTGGCATCAGCCATCCTAACTCATGCCTACCTGCACCATGTTATAATTTAACAGAGCCCACACACTGGTTTGGGTTTTTTTAAGTTAAGTGTACTTTTCAAGTGGTTTTAGGAAGATCCAGATTCTCCCTTGCAACCCTTGCAATATGCAATGCATTAATTGCAAACACACAGATTGCAAAGTTCCACTTTATTTTCCCCTTTACTGGACATAGGCCCAGAGATATGTTCAATTAGAGAATCACAGAAAAGATTCATTTTAAAGCTAAGCTAAGATTAGAAGCTTCTGAATGTCATCTGTATGAGGACAATGCATCACTGATTAGCAGAGAATTAGAGCTAAATGAATCAGAAGATAAAATAAGTGAGCCTAATCTTTATTCACACAAATTCAACAGAAAAACAAGTTGGATTCTTTCAGATGTGAAAGAATTTTAAAGCATTCTCTTTAGCACACCTCCTTTTTCCTGTGTGTAGCCAAATGTGACAATGCAGAAAAAAGGGCTATCCAGCCCAGCCAAACCTACACTACTGAAGTACTTGAGATCTCAAAAGAAAATGGGCCCTTGTGATATGATTGTTTAGACAGAAGAAACGTGGATAAAGAGGTAAACTTGCCTTTGTAGGATATAGACAGTAAACTGCACAGCATGACGTGTAGAGTATAGCTTTGGAGAGAACAGCCCTGATTTTTCATCTTCTCTGTAGAGTTAAACCTGAATCCAGAGTTAACGATTTGAAGTTTAGGTTCCCCCAAGGTTGCTCTCTTTGACACGAATCATTAAAATCTGAGCTGAAGGAAACATTTAGAAATACTGTTTCTCACACCTTGCTGTGCTGCGGTGTCACTCTCTGGTTCAGCCAGCAGCCCAGCCTGGTACCTGCTTTGTTATTTTTCTGAGTTATCTCAACACAAGCAGACTTCTGCACCTCCTCAGACCTCCAAGTACCAGTGGGAAAACAGAAGTTTATTCAGGAAGTGCTACTCTTTGGAGTACACATCTTCCATCAGATTATTCCCCCTATGGCTACCATTATTTTCAGTAGGAAAGTTAGTGGTTTGTATGGTTCAAGCTTTACTACTCAGATTTATAATGTATTGTTCTTTATGACACCCAAGATCTATCAAAAAGAACTCATTTTAAGAAATATATTGGCCATTTTTCAGAAAATATCATTGTGTGCAAAGGTTATCTCTAGGCTGCAGCTAGGAATGTGTGTTTGTGCCTACACGTTAGCCTCTACTTTATCTCCTTTGTACCTGTATTTATGGCATAATGCTGTCAGCAATGACAACCCTTAAAATTGCAAGATGAGTTGAAAAACTTTCCACCTACATGCAAATGAAGAGAGGGAAGATATGATCTAATAAAAGACCCAGAGGGATGAAAGAAGGCAGTTCAACTTGGTTTTAGTTACCTGTGTTATTTCATCTGGTTTACTTACTGATTTGGTTAAATGCTTTTATCTAGGCTGTCCCAGTGTGTGACCAGCATAAGCAATTTATATCTAGGAACAAGCCAAGTAATTTTGATGGTGTACTTTTGTCCTCACCGTGCTCCTGACAGAAGTTCAAAGCACCTGTGACAGCCTTAGCAGCCAGGAGTGTCCCTGACACTCTCCAGGCAAAGGAGATTGGAGCCCCAAGGAGGCACAAGGGGGAATGATTCATGTGCCCTGTTCCTTTGCAGCACCATTGGCTTACCCATGAAAGGGAGAAGGCTGAATATCAGAAGCCTACCCAAGGACTGGTTTAAGTCCAGAAGTAGAAACTTTGACTATTAAAACCCACAGTGAAAAATGTAGGTGCAAATATTAGATTCAGAAAACTTTTGTTATACCCTGCTATAATGTGGATATGTTCTGCAAACATCCTTCTATGCTGTTTTCAAAGGTATATTCATACTGCTTCTTGCCTTTCTTTGATGATGATCTCATTTTTTCATAGATCCCAAAAGAATAAAAATATTTATTGTTATTGTGTTTGATTGACAGCCTGGTTCAGAAAAACTTTTTTTTTTTTTAACTGAAAATATTAGATAAATGTAGCTGCTTTCTTCCTAACACAGGAATAAGGAGATAGAAGAAAATGAACAAAATCTCATCCATAGATAATGTCTTGTCAGAATAATTCATATGATTTGTCACAGATAAGCATATTGTTAATCTTCCATTTCTTTAAGCTTTAAAAGCTGCCTGCCTATAACTTTGTGTGGGAAATAAAATGAGACTACAGCCCTCCCTGCCTTTTCTGCTGTAAAAAGCCTTGCCTAAAAGGTGTAGCAACTGGAGTTCTTTCAGACTAGTTAATCCTAACAGGTTCATTCAAGGTACTCATGAAATGGTGATCAGTTGGGTAGTAATGGTGGCAAACACTTAAGGATTATTTTCAGAGAAATTTTAACTAGAGGCAAACAAGTCAAGATGGCTCCAGAAACACTGCAAAATGATTTGATTTAGTAGGTGGGGTATGACGTCCCCCAAATGTAACTATACTACTCCTGTACTTGAACTGGTGTGTTCATGTAACACTGCACTGCTCTTTGCATGTGTTGCTGTGAGGTCTCTGATATCTAAACATCTTCACCTTGATCTACATCTCTTACAGACTTGGCTATTACAAGCAAAGGGAATGATTCAAGGTCTTTACAATGACAGAATAATCTATATTCCCTGCAGCTTTTGTCTGGGGAAGTGTGACTCTGCATTATTCATACCAAAGCATAAATGCCTTTTCTGGAGTATTTAGCCTTTCTTACAGGATATTTCTTTTGCTATCATTATTATTTTCTGCCCATGATTTGAGATGCTATGAAGATTTATGACGGACATTCAGAACTACTTAGCTGTGATGAAAATTTATGTCATCTTTCTCAGTGAGTCTACTGATGCAGAAAGAAGATGGCAAAAAACCCCAAACTTCTTAGGACCAAATTTGACACAATATGGTGACTGTACAGATTCTTGGCAGGAGCAAAGGCAAGAAGCATCCTGTGCAGTATTGATAGCAGGACCAGTGACTGCAGCATGGGATTACCTCCCCACTTCCACTGCCCTTTACTTTGCACACATCAGAGTGCATCTGCAGTCTGCATACAGTGAACCCCCAGCACAGACAGACACTGTTAACCTGAAGCTCATTCAGCAGAAGACCATCAAGATGATCCCTTTGAGGACAGGCTGAAGGACTCAGGCTTGTTCAGCCTAGATAAAAGAGGAATGTGGACAAACCTTGCAGCACCCCCTTATACCCATGGGAGAGCTTATGGAGAGAAGAGAGACAGGTTCTTCATGGTGGGAGGATAACAGACAATGGGCATGAGTTGAAAAAAGAAAGGTTAAGACTGAGTATAACACAAAACTTCTTATTAAAGCATTGGAACAGGTTGTTGTGCCACCTTCATCCTTGAAGTTTTTCAGGGCCAAAATGAGTAAAGCCCTGAGCAACCTGGTTCGAACTCATACCTTACCTTGCTTTGAGCAGGGGGTTGGACATGAGTCTTGACATGAATTCCTTCCAGACTGAGTGACTCTGTGAATCTGTGACTCTAGCTGCACTCAGATTGATTGTTTGTTTGTAGTTCTCTTGGACCCAGACAGGAATTAGCAGATAAAGGAATACTTACAGCATGACCAATGCATGAGTAAGCATCCTACAGGGAAATCTGGAACAAAACCTCCTTTGGAGCAAAACAATTCTATGTTTCTTGCTCTTGTCTGCCACAAATAGGTTCACTTACAAATAATCCTTTTCCTCAAAGATCAATCGAATTGATGAATGAATCATGAATTGCCCACTTTTTTCCTCTTCGCTCTGTTGAAAAATGTTTTGTGCTGATTGCCTGCCAATGCATTTTGTTGTCCCTGCAGATCAACTGCTGTGAGAATAATCTGATGTTTGCATCAGTTCCATAACCAATTTCATAACTGTCTCTTGTGGTGCAGAGGAGTACTCTCACACCTGGTTTACATAAACAACAGCCCTTGTAATATCTGCCAGGAGTTGAACAAGGCATTCTGTAAAAGAGCAGTTAGATCTCCATACAAATGTTTGCTCTGCACTGAGCTCTACACCATTTCTGCATGAATGTGACACACATTTAATTCTGGTCTCTGTGGGCTCACCAAGTCCAACAGAGAAATATTTGTCACTGTAGTTTTGTGGGGAGAAAAATGCATCTGTTCAGGGTGATTCTATCAGATCAGGGAGCAGAAAACAGCCCACAGAACTGTTGGAAGGGCAGCTGAACTCTGTTGCCTGATATACAGTTTATCACCTAAGTTTGCTGTCAGCATACAATTTCCATATGATGTTTAAAATGCAGGAAAGGCTGAGTCGGCTGATGCACTGAGACAAGTTGTCACTGCTGTCTGGGGCAATGCCTGAAGTTGTGTGGTAGGACAACTTAGTGTCAGGTCAATCCTGAGTTAGGTAGCTTCTTGGCATCTCAAATTCAGAAACAGCTTTTTTTCTGTTAGTGTTCAAATGTTCTTCTCTCTTCTGACTTTTCATCTGAAAGGCATGAAGCTCTGAATCTCATGATAAGCCAGGGGTCCATGCTTTGTTTCCCAAAAAATGTAGCTGGTACACTGAAAAAACTGAAAGTACCTCAGTGACTCAGAGAGTTTAAGAACAACTCTGTATTGGAAGTGGATTTGGCCTTCCTATCAAGGAAAATAAAGGAAAAGGGTCATATACAAATATCTCTTTTCTATTCTGTTGGGTTGACCATGGCTTGCTGGCAGGTGCTCACCAACCTGCTCTCACTTCCCCTCCTCAGCAGGACAGGGGAAAGAAAATAAAATGTAAAACTCATAGGTCAAGATAAATGCAGTTTCACAGAGAGTAGCAAAGCATATGCATGGAAGCAAAGGAGAACAAAAAGATTTATTCTCTGCCTCCACCAGCAGGCAATGTCTGTCCAGCCACTTCCTGGGAAGCAGAGCCTTAGGATGCAGCTGTTGCTTTGGAAAATAAATGCCTCAATAATGAATTCTCCCTCTCCTTTTCCCTTCACTTAGATTTTATTGCTACGCATAACATCATATGGTAGAGGAACTGTGGTCAGCTTGGGCCAGCTGTCCTGGCTGTGTCCTCTCCTAACCTCTTGCCCACTTCCAGACTACTTCCCTGTGGGGTGGGAGTGGGGAGTGTGTGTGTCTGGCTTACCAACACCTTTCTAGCTAACAATACAATGCACAGCACTATGAGAGCTACTATGGGGTAAGTTAACTCCACCCCAGTCAAATCCAATGCATATTTCTAGACTTGAATTCTGTTATGCTGAGGAAAAATATCTCCCATCGCAGAAAGACAAAGAAGGGGAGAGAGAGAAAGGGAAATGAAAACAGAGAAGGAGAGAAGCATTCTTTTATGGAGGCATTTGGCTACAACATCAGCAAAGAATGAGTCAAAAATAGCTGCAACTTGTTTGGCTGACACCCAGATGGAAAAAGTTGTTTAATTTTTTTGCAAGAAGGGATGATCCAAAAAAGCAGTCAGGGTAAAATGCTTGCTGGTTATCTTTTCTTCGCAACAATTCATATTACTACCCTACCACCATATAGTCCTAGTACTTCCAGATAAGATATTCTGAAATTATTGCCAAGTGTTAGGCAACCCACAGACTTCACAGAATAGAACAGACCTGGACTTGCTTCCTTCCATTAGCACTTAGATAAGATTGACATTTTTCCCCCAAAATACTCACGTACCCTCAGAGCTCAGAGTAATATGAGCATTCCTGAAGGACAACAGCAGTCTTCTCAGGGACTGAATGAGGTAATTCAAGCTGTAATTCCTGTCATCAGAGAAGGGGGATTTCTAGGAACAGGCTTTCCCTTGCTTTGTAGAGAGCCTTTAATTCCAAGATAGCGCTGACTCAACAGTAAGAGTGTGAGAAATTGGAAATGCAGCAGCTGTAATTGCTTGAGCAGAAGTCCTTGCCTATCCATGAATGCTAAAAATTGAACTTAAGATTCCAGTGGCAATTTTGAATAAATCAGTCAGTAAAGTGATTAGGCTGTATATGAGCAAATTACACTGGGCAGGCAGTAATTGGAGATTCTCAAATACAAACTTTGTAATTAATCTTCTTTTCAAAATTGATAAGTCTAAGTACTCTGAATCTTAATTTTCATAGGGTAGTTGGAAAATAAAACTGCTTTTTTGGGTTTTTTCTGTTTTGTTTCTGGCTGCTCATAGGCAACCCACTGCTGGGTAAATAAAAATATACTTATGCTCCCCTAAATATCACAAATATATTTGTCCTTAGTTTTCTTTTTCATTAGATAATTTCCTGAAATGTTAACTCTCTACAAATGGAAGATGAACTTAGGCAGACTACTGCCTTTGAATTGATTTCTGCCTATACAAAAGTTCTCACTAAGGACTTCCAGTGCACCTCTGGAATACAAAGCAGATAAGAATCCACAGATAGTCATAATCCATACTAATAATGTACATGGACTCCTGGGACCACAGGGACCTCAGCTTTTTGCATTTTCATGGCCCTATGAACCTTGTTAGAGGAATATTTATGGAATACCATGCAGTAAGAATGAAAGCTTTTAGTTATAATGCAGTTAAGGAGCTTGATACCATTATTGACTATTGACAGTTTTCCTAAGGTGATGCAGTAGTAGAAGTAGTACTTGAACTTGTAGTACCACAAAGAAGTCAGAACATCACCTACTGGCAGTTTTAATGGATTTCAAATATTAGTGCTCATTATTTATTGAGCAGCACGGATACTCTCCTTCAAATTTGTGCATGGATATACTTTGTCAACGAGGGATGAGGCAATTCAAACTCCTTTTCTTACAGAGAGTTTGTGAAAAGGTCTGTCACCAAATCTGTGAGAGGTAAGGGCAGTTTCTTAGCAATGTCATACTAGACCTTGGAGAGAAAGGCTCCACCAGCAAGCTTTGAAGCTGTGAGTATTTGAAATTACTCTCTTAAACCTGTACTAAGGTCAGCAAAAGAAACATGTGCAGAATGTTCTGGTGATGCCAGACAGTTAGCTCAGTACAGCTAAAGAAAAATAAATATGATATTTTGTTTTCCCTGACTCAATGGGGACATGTAAGTCTCATGACTCTTTATGTATGCCATTACTGGGAATAGTTACCTTGTGGTGTTTCCTTTGCTGATTTGAGACATTCAGAAACATAATTAGTTGTGTGTGATAAACCTGAGGGTTATCACTGGTTCATCACCAGATTTAAGAGTCTACTGCTTTTCAGCAAAGCCAAAAAGTATTGAATATTTTGAGGTTTTATGGAAAGCCTTTCAGCTTTTAGGAGGGAAGGACGTTTGATTGCATGAATTGTGACTATCAACTCTCAGAACCTAACAATGTAGACAATTTTTTTGTGTGTTTCACTGGTATTGTCAGAACATGGCTGTTCCTGTCTCTAATACCTGAGACCTTGAGAAGCACAGACCACCAGGGCAGGCATGTAAAAGTACCTCTGCAGCACACTTTTTAGTGTCCAGTGTCTTTATCCCTTGGATGTCCTGGGCCAGTTTGGGGTGTTCAGTTGCTTTTTCATAAAACTTGTCTCCTTTCATGGGTTTGTTTGATTTATTTTTGGCTCAAGTACAATTTTAGAGTCTACAGCAACAACTTTCTGAAACCTCATACACATTCTGGTCAGAAGGAGCCCATCTTGGCAGTTTTAAACTTGTCACCTGGTATTTGCCTTTAATGTAGCAGATGAAGAATGGCTATGCTGGTTCAGACTAAAGTTTTCAGGTTTGTAGCAGACCAAAGTCTGTATACCAAAATACCAGTGTTTACAACAGCTGTTCAGATTTCCTGAGAAACAAGACCTTTTTGCAGAATATCACCATGACATTTATTTATATGAATGGAATGTTCAAAACAATGCAATTCTAAGCTTCTTTTCTTAAGAAAGAAAGCTATGCACTTTTACTGTGCATCCATCATCCAGCATCCCCTTTGTAAATTCTGCTCTCATTGGCCTATGTTAATTACTTTGGCTGAGCTGAAGCAGTCTCAAAGCCAGTTAAATATATATACCATAAATCAACATTTTGGTAGAGTCCAAATCTAAATACTCCTTTGAGGGAAAAATAACACTATAACCTAAATATTTATTTAGCCCATCTTTCTTGCCATTATCTCCTAGGCACCCAGATAGGCCATTCTGTCTGCTAGTACATAAGGGCAGTTTTGAGTCAGTCTCAGCTGATAATAAGAGAACTGGAGAGAAACAAAAATTCATGTGGAAGGTGTCATTAAAACTTGTTACTGATGGAGAAGGAAAGAACTAGAAACACTCTGGCAATTCATCTCAGGGAGCACATGAAGATCAAATGAGATTACTGCTACAGGAGAGAGAATATGGAGACATAAAAAATAGGACACAAATCCATGGGAAGCCAGGCATCAGTGGTTTGGTTACCAATGGAACAACTTCCTAACTATCAAAATATATGTTTCGATATATTTTGACTAGAAATTAAATATTTACAAACAAAATATTTGCAAAAAAGGTATCAAGCAAGTATTGTGCAGAAAAGTTATTATCTCTTACTCAATTTACTAATAAATTTGATCTTAATAAAATTATTCAGTTTATTTTCACATATTCTACAGTGGAAGAGAAAACCTTCCTGTGTTCAGATGCTATTGTCTTGCTATGAGTTGAGAGTTCCTTCTACTTGCAGGACAGCGTGCCTTTTATCTGAGTACTATATAGTGGAAACAGATTAAAAATGTTTCAATAGTGAAGTAAAGAAAGGCTGAAGCAGATGACTGGCCAGTTTTAAAACTCATCAATTTTCCTTAATTTTTTTTCTGCCATAATACTTTCCTCTATGCATTTTCTGAATCATTTGTCAGAAAAGCTGGTTTTGAGAAACAAGTTTGAATTTATTCCTATTTTTCTTAAAGTGTTACTTATTTTGTTGTTGTTACTTATTTTTCACAAGCCATATTACAAATTTGGACACTCTTGTCAGTCTCAGTATAGCCCCAAAACCTGAAAAGGGAGCGAGTTGCTCTATAACAGAGCAGAATTAAATTGAGAGAAAGCTCTGGAACCAGTGCCAGGCATACTCTTGCCTGAGCTGTGATTTATACCTGTACAATTTGAGGCTGACATTTCTCTCTGGTGGATTATACATTCGAATAACAAACAAAAAACCCCCCACAAACCAGAACTGAATAAAAATAATAAAAAAAAGAAAAAAAAAAAGCAAGCAAAACAAACAAACAACCCAGAGATAAATTCTTGACAGAGCAGAGAGTCAAACAGGTAAAGAGTCGACACATTACCAGTGCAGTTTTTCTGGAAGTTGGGATTCTCTAAGGGGTGTCCCGGGATACGGCACTGAAATCTGTGCTGCCAGAACTCAGGAAACCAGGGGTTGCGGGTGTTGGTGTCCAGACGAAGCTTCAGATAGTAGTCATCAAATGCCAAGACCTCTGGAGACTGCAGTTTGATAGTGATGCCTCCGTTGGCTTCAGGCTCATAACCTTCAATGACTTCATCTCTGTCTGCCCAGCCATCACTGAAAAGAGGCAAAAATCCCACTTATTATACGAAGACAGAAAGCTTGGTTTGAAAAAGCAACCAGCCAAAGGCAGGCCAGCACCCTCAGAAGCAAGTGAATAAGGGGGAATCTAAAGGTATTTCTAAAATTCAGGCAGAGAGGCAAAGAGGAAAGCACAGTGATGGAGTCTGGTAATGAGCAGTCCAACTGATTTCATGCTGAGCCCTCAATAGCTCATCTAGAATGATGAGGATTTATCCTTGTCCCTCTGGAAAGGGTTTATGGGCATGGCTTCTGGTGTGATGTCTTTATGACTGAAGAGATTCTGCCTTATTCAGGCTGTCCTGTAAGGAGCAGAAACTGAAAAAAACCAATACTGATGAAAAGGAAGCTGAGCCAGGATGCTGGGTGTTTTGCAGAAGAGATGTCAGCATGCATGGATCTTAGAGCTAGAAAGGTAACTCAAATCATACAGAAATTGAGATCTGCACTGTGTTTGAAGATAACAGAATAAGAATGGTCAGTAAACTTTAGAAAACTAAAAGGAAAACCACATGCTATTCTCACACTGCATGCAATTAGTTGTATCATGATTTTCTTTTAACAAACAATGCTTTTATATTTTATTTCTCTGTTTATTCATGTAAGAGACTTTTTTTAAAATGAGGATAAAACACTTTCTCCACAATGCCATTTCATGGAAAGTCTATTTTATCAAGTTTGAACAAAGTCCATTTGGCTTAGCATCTGAGTTTTAGTTTATTTCTTTTAACAAGAAGTCCATTGATTTAGTGTCATTCTCCAATTCTTATTAAGGTCCGCTGAGAGCAACGATATTACAGTTTAATTTAAGTGCAAATACAAGTTGACTGTTGATTAATTTTAACATGGTAGACATGTCATGAGAGAAATAGATTATTCTGGCACCTCAGTTCTCACTATATTTACTCAGAATCAAATAAGCAACACTACCACTGTGAAAAGCATTCAGATGAAGTGCTTCGAGGATCGAAGAGCCCAAAAGAAAAAATCATAGAATCATAGAATAGTTTGAGTTGGAAGGGATCTTAAGTTCCATCTAGTTCCAACCCCTCCTTCCATGGGAAGGGACATTTCCCACAGGACCAGGTTGCTCAAAGCCCCATCCAGCCTGGTCTTCAACACTTCCAGGGAGGGGATGTCCACAATTTCCCTGGGCAATCTGTTCTAGTATCTCACCACAGAGCAGAAGGAAAGAATCACCTCCCTTGACCTGCTGGCCATACTTCTTTTGATGCAGGATATGGTTGGCTTCCTGGGCTACACATGCACATTGTTGAACTTCCCATTAGCACCTCCACATCCTTTTCCTCAGAGCTGTTCTCAATTCATTCTCAACCCAGCCTGTATTTGTGCTTGGGCTTGCCCCAACCCAGGTACAGAACCTTGCACTTGGTCTTATTAAACTTCATGATGTTGGTATGGGCCAACATCTCAAGCCTCTCAGGGTCCTTCTGGATGGACTCCCTTCCCTCCAGTATGCTGAACACACCACACAATTTGGTGTCACCAGCATATCAGCTGATGGCATTTAGGAGACACTCAGCACAGATGTGCCTGGGACTCCACAATGGAAAATAGTCAGGATTTGAAGTAGCAAGTACTGTCACAGTCCTACTCAGATAGTTGTAAAATGGTTATGCATCAGGCATGTGCTAGTCTTTGGTCCCCAGCCACCATGACTTAACAGTTGCATGGTTTGGCTGATGTTCATATTAACTGCTTCATCTGTGCTGTAGGCACCTAGAAAAGAATTTCAGGTATGTATGAAAACACAGGAGCCCATATACTGGATGCTTCACAAATGGAACACATTAATCAAGCCTCTATTAGAGGAAATTATTTATAACATGAGACACCTGGCAGCCCATTAACTGAGCGATCAACAGATTCCTTGAAAACCTGAAGAGGGGAGACTTACATTAGACATTAGGGAGAAATTCTTTAATTTGAGGGTGGTGAGACACTGGAACAGGCTGCCCCCTCCCTGGAAGTGTTCAAGGCCAGGCTGGATGGGCCCTTGAGCAACCTGGTCTAGCTGAAGGTGTCCTTGCCCATGCAGGAGGGTTGGAACTAGATGATCTTTAAGGTGCCTTCCAATCCTAGCCAGTCTATGGTTCCTTTCAACCTGGTCCTGGGGATCTGGGTAGCTAGCCTTTAGGATGGCACTACAAGGCACCTTCAAGGATTTATCCTTTTTTTTCTCCCTTGACCAAAGCCTTACAGTAGAAGTGCCCAGAATTTCTGAGCTTGCAAACCAATGACCCATACTTTTATATAGCCAGGCAACATGAGCTACATGTGTATGCATGTTGCACCTCATGTGGTATGACAGCAGAGAAGGGGAAGGCTCAGTGAGGAGGTCATAGGCAGGAGACAGTGATGGCTGAAGAATCCCACTGTGGAACAAGGGTGGGCATGAGGTGGTATCCGAAAGTGATTCTCTCTGCCAGGATGAAGAATTGGCCGCTGGGCCAATTCTTACCACAGCCAGTGATGAGGCTTACTCAGGTCCTGCCCTCGTATCAATATAGCCCTAATGACAACCATGTGTCACAGCCTTAGCCTGGCAGCTGCTCTTGAATTACCACAGGAGTGTACAGAGATCAAAAGCCAAAATTTATCTATTCTTGCTCCTCGCCCACCTAGACTGCCTTGAGTTTTGGGGAGCAAAAGAAACCATGGCTCATCCTTGCCACATCCCACTATTCTTCACTTGTCTATCTGCTAAAGAAAGCTAATGAAATGTACCGTGTTCCCTGACTGCCTCCTGGTAGACCACAGTCCAGACAACCCTACAAAGGTTAAACCAGAAGAATGAACTTTCTGGATGTCACATAATTCAAGCCATAAACAAGCACCAGAGGGGAGAAAAAGGCAGAATATTTATTTATTTCTATGTGGGGGAAAAGCAAGAGGTTACTTACAGCATAAGTAATTGAGTCCTAATTACATTATTACTTCACTGTTTGTCATAGTGTTTATGGCTTGCAAAATGTAGACTCAAGCAGAAACATGAGTGAGTGGGAAAGATCAGTAAATCGGGCCAATTTTCACAAGACTTTCTAGAAAGGAGCTGGTTTCTCTACTGCTCAAATTCCTACCAGCCAAACATTAGACATGATTTTTTTTCCCCTCCCCTGTAATTTTTTCTTGGAAAAATGCCACTTTCACTCTGAAGTCAAAGCAGAGCAATTCTGCAAAGGCAAGAGAATTTGAATTCCAAGTTTTCTGAGGGCAGCTGATGGAAAAGTTTCCCTAAATTGAAGCACAGATTGTCACCTAAGGTTTCTTTGTCTGTTTCTGGCTCCAACTGAATTTTGTTCTCTTCAGCTTCCTCAAATTCTTAAATCTGACTGCCAAGTTTTTTGTGCAGTTGAAACAGGAAGAAAAGGACTGGAATCAGAGGAGAAAAGTTCATACATGTTGCAGTTCATCTAGGAGCTCTGATCTACTTTTAACAAAGCAAAGGAAGCAAAAAAGGCTTCCTGTGGTCTCTTGGGGGATCTCTGCCATCCTGGTGGCTTCAGGCTGGCTGCACCGCCTATATGCCTTTTTACTGTGTGTGTATATTTTCAAAAAAAGGAAAAAAGAAAAAAATCTGAGAACTGTGCATCCATAGTACAGTATAATTAAATAGGTCATATTCCAGAAGGCCATGTTAAAAAAAATAGCATTTCTTATGCTGGGCAACAGCACAACACTGAAGTACAGATGACAGTGTACAGTGAAAGAATCACAAGACCAATAGCTGATTCTAAGGAAAAATGAAATTTCATTTTAAAAAGGCAGCACATACAAACATTTTGTTTGTTGTCAGAAATGAGTGCTTTCCATCTGCTTTCTTTCTTGAAAGTTGAGTAGCAACTAGAACTATATGTAGCACTTTTTGCAAAAAACATCTTTCTGTGTGTCTTTACTGCAGATTTCTGGAGATGGACAAAGACCCAGCACCCAAACTGCCTTTCTAGTGAGTGTCCATTGTAGGCTTTGTGTGACTTTCTGGCCTTGAAATATACCAAGTATCTTGTGAAACAGGTGATCTGAAGATCTGTGAGGGAGTTTAAAGCGTGAAGATAGAAACAGTGAGGGAAGGACAAGTGTGTGGGTGTCGAACCAGAAATCACTCTGCTCCTAGGAGAGAAAGAATCAGCTGTTGTCATTACACTTTTGTGGTGTTCATGAAAATCAAAATAGTCACTGGTATTCAGCAAGGTATTCTTGGTCCATGTCCTAGTCTCGTGGCTGACATTCATGATGTCAAATCCAAATTTCAGCATCCAATAACAAACAAAAATCAAACATACAGAGATGAAGCAGAGATACCTCATCTAAATTTAGAAGTCCTATTTCCCACTAATCCAGAATGAGTTTGAAGAAACCAACCTTTATTTTTTTATTTTCCTAACCAGTTTACTATGCTGCTAATGTGTGCCAATGGGCATTTCTGAATCGTGGCTTCAGCATCTTATCCTCTCTGTATCTTCTGAACTGCAGACACATATACTCCTCTGACTGAAATATCAGGAGAAATGTAATGGATTTCCAATTTCCTCTGCTCTTCTACACATGAACACTGTCAGTTGCTTTTCACAAGGGCTGATGAGACAACCAGCAATCAAGCTTTCTATTTTCATCTCCTCAGGACTTAACTCTTAAAGTATGAAGCAGCAGCTTTGCTCTGCTTCCCCATACATCATTCAGAGCTTTTCCAGATGCTTTTTCCAAATAAGCAAACATGAAAAACGAAAACACAAAGTTGTTTATGAAGACCTATGAAGATGCTTGTCTTGTGATTATTGCAGAAGGTAGCATCCTTTCACAGGCAAACAAAATGAAACATGTTTGCCAGTCATGGACACTGGCTGGCAATTTGATCCTTGCAATCCCTTGCAATCCTTTGCCCCTGTACTCAGCACTGGTGAGGCCACACCTCGAGTACTGCGTCCAGTTCTGGGCCCCTCAGTTTAGGAAGGAGATTGAGGTCCTGGAGCAGGTCCAAAGGAGGGCAACTAGGATGGTGAAAGGACTGAAGCACAGATCCTATGAGGAGAGGCTGAGGGAGCTGAGGCTGTTCAGCCTGGAGAAGAGGAGGCTCAGAGGAGACCTCATCACTCTCTACAACTCCCTGAAAGGAGGGTGTAGCCAGAGGGGGGTTGGTCTCTTTTCCCAGGAAACTCTCAGCAAGACAAGAGGGCATGGTCTTAAGTTGTGCCAGGGGAAGTTTAGGTTGGATATTAGAAAGAATTTCTTTACGGAGAGGGTGATCAGGCATTGGAATGGGCTGCCCCGGGAAGTAGTGGATTCTCCATCCCTGGAGATATTTAAAAAGAGACTGGATGTGGCACTCAGTGCCATGGTCTAGATTCTATGTAACTGCTGCAGTAGTGGATCAAGGGTCGGACATGATGATCTCTGAGGTCCCTTCCAACCCAGCCAATTCTATGATTCTATGATCCTACAGGGTTTGAGCTGATGGGCCAAAGCTTTAGAGGGTAACAGATTTAGACTCCTCTGTCTGGAAGACATCATTAGCAGCTTTGTAAACTACCTTTGCATTATTTAAGGTAATGTTTTCTTAAGAATTTCGTACTTACGTTCATGTTTTTGTATGTTCCATTGGCCAAGTCATAAAATATATTTAAAAAAATTAGGAGCAAAAAGCCATTTATAAAAGCTAAATTAATTATTTTTACTATCATCTTTCTGCCAATGGCAGATATTCTCATCATAATAAAAACAAATTAATATTAAAATAATTTGTTTAAGACAAGTTCTGTTCCTGTGGTAGTGGGTATTTTTATTTTATTTGAAAACAAAGCAATGTGTAGTTATACATATCTAAATTGGAACTGTTAGTTTCAAAATTGCAAACTTCACAGAGGTTCCCTGCAGATATTCCTCTCAGGTAAGGTAGCAAGGACCCAGGTGACCATGACTGTGACTCAAAAGGATCAGAGTTTATATTTTTGCCTTTTTCTCCTTTCCACGAAACCAAAATCCATGGCAATGTAATTTGCTAGTCACATTGCTATACATCCCCACTGAGAACGTTTCTGGATGCCTTCTTACCACTGCTGTCAAAGCTGCCAGCTGGCCTGCTGTCATGTTAAACTTCTCAGAGATTTAAATATGAGGACAGCACCACTCAAAGAATTCAACATTCAAAAAAGTGCCATGCCATTTTGTTATATATGTCAATATCTTTATTTTTAAGTATAATTATTGTACACTGGTTTATATAAATAAAAGGTGAGGCATTTTATTCTGAAAGTGCTCTTTGCAAAACCATCTGTCTGTGTGGCAGTCAAATACTGCTTGTTTAGAGGCATTTCAAAATGTTACAACCCCCTAAATAATGATAAGTGGAGTTTAAATATTTTGTAATTTGCTTCTGATAAATGCTAGGTCTCTGGATTTCCAGAGCTGATCAGACCAGAAAGCTTGCAAATCCAATTTTCTCTCTTTCTAAAAGTATCCTCTGACAGTGCCCTACTGAAAAATCAAGCATGAATCCCCCTGCCTGTGTGCAAGAGTTGTATGACTCTGGCAGCCTCCTGCATGCTCTTCTGGGAGATGGGATGGAAACTCAGAGCTCAGCATAAGGCCAACACAGAAACTTCCACTGTGGAAGGTGGAATAAATCATAGGCTGCTTGGGTGGCAGAATGAGACCCAGAGTAGTTTAAAAAGGGTATTGTGGCTGTCTAGCTGCCCGCTTCTGTGAGTAGACTTTTAAAATATTCTTAATTCCACCACCCTGATTTACTGGGAGAAAAAAAAAACCCACCACAATTACCTTATTTTGAGGTAGAGAATCTCTACCAAAGATATTCTGTGTCTGTGTAACACATGCCTCAAATAGAAGATGTCATTTAACGATTAACCATAACTTAACTTTTACATATGTGACAATTTCTGGCAATTTTAGTCACATTTTAGGATGTCGGTCCTATGGCTACAGATAAAACAGTAAGTCACTGCTGGTAAGTCACTGCTGGCAAGACCTGGCTAAAATACTGTATATTGTCATAACAATAACCTGGTTAAGCATAACCTGGTTTGCTTGGCTCTGACCAACCTCCTTGGAACTCTAATGATCAAATTCACTAAATCTTTTCAAATGACAAGAAAAAAAAGGAGAGAGTTTCTAAGCCAGTGGTTTTGCTCCTCTAGGCATATTATGGGAGTAGGCAGGAGTCATCACCTTGCCAAGATTCCTTTTTTGCAAGAGGCATCATGAGGTACTGTGAGATTTTCACCTGTTCACTTTCCCCACAGACTCTACTGGGCTCAAATGAACACTCAGTTCCAGTCTTTAGGTTTCTCCTGATTGCTGTGAATCAGCTGGAAGCATCATGGGAATATCACCTCTGCAAACTGGAAGCAGGATTAGAAAACCACTGAAACTCCTTCTGGGAGAGTAATGAAAAATGAGAGAGATAGAGGGAACATTGCTGCCTAGACAATCTCCCACACATGCAAGAGAAGGTACAAGAGGAGCATTTGGTGCCAGACTCTGCAGTTACCGATTTTAGACTCGTAACTCACACAGTGCTACTATGCTGCTGTGGGTTGTAATCCTGCCCTGGACTGTAGATTGAAGAAGATGTCAAACCTGTCCAGGTCTTGGGTTGAACTTCCCTAGAGACCACCAGTATGACTCAGAAAGAAGGTGGTATGACCTCAAGACAGGAGGTGGTTCAGCCTTCAAGACAGCAACATGTACCCAATCATGGTTATAACTCTGATGTCCTCAAGGAACTGCTGTTTTCTGAGAGAAATTGAAAGATGAAGTTTAAAAACAATTTTCAAGGCCACCTTCTGGAAGCACCTTTTCATATTTCTTAGTAATTTTTCTATTCTTGACAGGTTTTATTTCATAACATTGCATACACAATTTTTCATTTCCCATTTGTGATTACTGAAGGTGCACAGTCATGGTAGCAAATTAATTGTACATTTTATGCAAGCAAAAATTTTTGGTAAGGGCTTCCAATTTTTATTGAGTGAATAGGTCTATTTTTTTGAATGACTGACACTTTGTAAAGAACCAAAGTTGAACCTGACCTGAGACATCATGTTTCAAATTACTGTCATTCACTTTTGTGTGAATTTTTGGAGTTTTTTCACCATTCATTGAAAAAATGTAGATTATAACTTCATGGACCATGATGGATTGTATTTTGCAAATATGTGTTTAGGAAGGTTTTAATTATCGTATGTGGTGCATATATTTGCATGCAATTTACATAATGTAATTTAACTGCCTATCATGAATGCATTATCCCGGGGAGTCTTTACTATGAGGATTCTTGACAGAGTTGGCACGTGCAGATTTTTGTAAATGTAGTTACTGTTTTCATGGTAAAACCAGGAAAGGTTTTATCATACTCAAGGGTATACAGTGGTGTATATTTCTAGCAACTGTATTCAGATAGTCTCTAAGGCAATATTTTCCAAAAGGTGTATGTAGAGAAACAAGATAAACCAGGTGCCTCGAATTGCCAGTGAGTGGGTGTGAGTCCACCTGTGCCTGATTAGGACAGGCCCCTATTGGGCATGAGCAAGACCAGGGGGCCAATAAAGGTGGGACACACGCCCACAGAGGAAACCTCAGCTCACTCTGGTGCGAGGCATGGAGAGGCCAGCAGCTCGTGGAGCCTCTGGAGCAAGAAAGGCTCCTCCTGCTACACTTCTACCCTGGAAGCGCTGTGTGGTGGCTGGAGTCCTGGAAGAGACCAGCAGCTCGTCGAGCTTCAGGAGCAAGAATGGCTCCTCCCGCTACAGGTGTACACATGCTTTCACTCCAGAATATCAAGAGGATTGAATCCTTGCTCTGCGTTTTCGAAATTCTCAAGATGAGGCATCATGAAAGCTCAGTATCTTTTCCAAATGAAAGCATGGTATAGGGAAGAAAACCACATTCAATTTTAAACAAACACACAAAAATAGAAAACCTAAATCTTATCAGTGTGCCTCATGTAAACTGCTCCTGGGCTCCAATATATGTATAGAAATCAAAGACTTTCAACATGTTAGTAATATACCCAAATCTGAAAATAGAGATGGTTGTCTTTTCTTCTCTGTTTCAATTCCTGGGGATTTTTTTTTTTTCTCCCCTTGATGCTTCTGTGCTGCAAAGTACATGCAAGAAGAATCCACTAAATAGTAAATATGGATAGTAAGATGTAGTTCAACTGTAGCCCTTTTTCAGGGAGGAGAGTTAGAAAGAAGTACTTGTTAAGACTTCCATCCTAGCTGAAAGTCTTGGAGACTGAGGTCTTTTCAGTGCAACAATGCAAAGGCATAAAGGGAATTGAGTGTTTCTTATCTCTGCTTCAACCAGCTACAAACTGCTCAAAGTATCAGGGCCAGATCTAGAAGACTGAAAAGAGAGGTACCATAGGAAGGGGAAACAGGCTAGAAATATGTAGAAAGGAACAGCTACAAACACAGGAAAGGGAACAGATAAAGACGTGGACCTCTCTGCTCCATGCCACTACAGCAGAGTCTGATGGATGACTGGATGTGAATTTCTTATTCTTCTTGAAAGATTAATTCAAAGATGTTTTCCTTAACCACAAGCAGAAAGGGTGAAGCCCACTTCCCATCTTTTCAAATTTTTTGTTGAGGTGATGAGAAATAGTGAAATAGAGAACCACCTTAAAATCACTTTTCCATCTTCTTTTTTGACACAAACTGTTCTAAGCTTAAAAATACCTTGAATTTCAGCCTTTAGATTTCTCCAGGATGTTGACTTTCATGCAATAGTCAATAGTTTTCTTTCAGTGGTTTATATTATGATGTGATTATCCTCAAGCCATCCATAACTGTAACCATCTTATATGATAAGGTTTAAGAGGAACAGTTTATAGGCCTTTATGGGACAGAAATCAAATTTCAAATATGCAAATCCAAAGAGGACAACCTACAACTTGCATCAGGTCACTATTACTGGTTCACATATATGCTATTTCCATAACTGTACAAGGTTTCTGGAATACTGTTTCCACACTCATGCTTAAAGACTGAACCTTTATACACAATTTATGCAGGAATTATTCATTGCTTTGATAGCCCTTCAATAATACAATATCTGCTGAGGAACTGGGAGCTGCAGACAAAAGCATGCCGTCCATTCCAAATGATAACATACTAACATAGATTTCAAAACATCAAATTGAATAAAATTGAAAACAAAAGGAGAAATATGATGAAACCCATGATAAAACTCACAAAACTTGTGAAGCTGTTAATCAAAGTTATCATGTATGAGAAGACTATTTCCATAAATAGCTTTTTCTGTTTATACCAAAGCTATTTCAAATTTGGCCATGCTAGCATTTTTTTTCCACTTTCTGTGGATACTTGAACATAGAGATTGCTATGAATGTTTATGAAGAAAATATTTTCCATTCAAATATTCATAAGTTGTTCATTTGAAATTATATATTGATATGGAAATTATCCAATTCATACTATGCTAGTGAGTCGCCTGAGTACATAAACCTTCCCAGTGAAAGAAACAAGTAATAATTTAAGGAAAGTAAAATCATTAGACTCCAGAAACCTATTAACACAGCATTACATTGTGTCTGCAATGAACAACTCATGAAGCATTTGCAAACCAGGAAACCAGTGAATAATTTGCATTAAAATTCACCTGAAAATTAAGTCATCTTTCCATGAAAATTTATTGAATAATAAAATAGATGTAATTCCTTGAATTTTTTTAACAATACCTTTTGTTTAGGCAATACTGTTATACTTGACCCAAAGAAACTGTTATAGAATGCTTAAAAATATATAGAAGCACTAATGATTTACTCCTCTGCACTTACTGCCATCATAAATATTTATACTTGTAGCTGCACAGTTGGAAAATTAAAATCTAAGCACAATCACCTGCCTGTCTAAACTAAACTTAGTTAAATGTGACCCAACTAATCCCTATGCCTTAAAAGCATCCTTCCTATTGAGCAGAGCTCCAGTAGATTAGTAGTATTTAGGTGTCTGGTATCCAATCCATACCGAACCAAAATACCCCCAAAATCTAATTGGAAATGATGAGGTATCTTGCTCATAGGAACCACCAAAATGTGTATTTGTCATGGTCTAGGCCCAGCTGGTATCAGCCAGCCCTCCACTCACTCACCCTCCACCCCCACTGTGGGACAGGTCAGAGAAAATCCACCCAAAGACAATGTAGACTTTAAAAAGTAGCATTAACTTGAGCCATCTTATTTAAAAGCTATTTATTAAAGACTAGATTTTAAGTTTATTATTCAGACCATTCAAGTGTCACTCCTTCTAGGTACCATGCTGGCATCACTGAGAGAGCTAGGATGGCAGATACTGAAAGAAAGAAGAGGTCTACACAGGCTCCTGTTGGCATGCATCACCTGAATGCTATTAGTCTGCATCTCACAGTAATCTTATTTTGTGGCATAGATCACGGAATAGATGTGATGAAATGCATATTTAAATACAGAGTTTGCATACAGCAGTACCAGCCCACCAGCCTGACTATCAAGGAATTGGAAATAGTACCTATCAAACCTTTTTTTTTTTTCTATTCAAAAGTTGATCAATATGAAGTGCTTGAGAGAACAACATAAGCAAGGATTTTCTTAAAGTGATAGGTGTAATTGTAAGTTATGCTCATCAGAAAGCTATTTTGATGACATGAAAAAAAAGCTCAGAAATCAGTTATAAACATTACTAGAAATTGTGAACGTGTGTACATTTACAAAAAAACTTAGAATGACTTGTGAAAGTCTTGCTCAGAGTACACGTACTGTTATATGTACTTGAAACATACTTAAAATCACAGAAGTAAAATAGTTCCATATTCTTTTTATATGGTTAAGCTAACTCATAACTAAGTAAATGGACCACTGAATAAATGACTGACATTTCATTAGGCTTAATAAGAATGCAAAAAATGCAGCAAAGTCACAACTGTGAAAGCCTCCGCTCTTCAAAACGTACAAATTACCAAAACACCAAATTAATCCACAAGACAATCAGATCAGTTTTAAAATAGATAAAACAAAGGATTACTTTTTGTTAATTCTGTACTGGAGATTGAGGGGGTAGCTGTTTTCCTTCTAGATCTCATGTTGTACTTGAACTGGAAGATTTCTTCCAGGCAAGAACTATGGAGGACTGGGACAGGCTGCCCAGAGAGGCTGTGGAGTCTGAACGTGTTCCTGTGTGCCCCAGGTGATCCTGCTTTGGCAGGGGCATTGGACTCTATGATCTCCAGAGAGATCCAACACTTACCATTCTGTTTCTATGATATTTTTCTAAAATCAGACATTTTCCTAATGAAAATTCCTCTTAATTCTCCTGTTTCCTTAGAAAGGATGGAGGCTTTGCTTCTGATGTAGAGGCTATGCTTTTGCCATTTAATTAGGCAGTCATGAAGACTTTAGGTTGGAAGGGACTCCTGGAGATCTTAGAGCAGCAACATTCATGGTTCATGTAATTTCCCTTGAAGCAATTTGGCTCATTTCTGTCCCTGTCTTTAGGTCATTAGATAAACTACCAGTCATGTACTTAGGGAGACAACAAATCTCTGGCTTAAGGTTTACACTTTCATTTATGAAGCCAAAACTTCTTTTATAATCTATTAATCTATTGACCCCAAAACAATCAAATCTTTCCTAGGATCAAATTTATTAATTAGTGATGATGTCACAACTTACCAATGGAAAACTGAATTAACCTTTTTTTATAATGCAACCTGATTTTGACTGGGTTTTACACCAGGACACAATCTAGAACGAGTACAAAAGCAGCTTTCCTCTTACTCTACAAGCTACACTGAGAAAGAAATATTTTTTCCTTTTCCATTCATGAACCCAGTCAGAGAAGAGGAATGGATTTATAGCAAATAAATAATTTTCACTTTGGTGAGATACAGAAGGTGGGAGACATATAAAGAAAAATTGAAAGGTACTGTAGAGAAACTTCACTTGAGAAAAAATGGTGTGTTTATGGTGAAAGAGTAAAAGCCAAATAGCATCAATCAAAGCCCAGTGTCAGGATGCTGCATGGGCGAGCTGCTCCCTGAGGGATGAGGGCTGGGAGCTGGGGAGAAACCCACAGGAAGGTTGGGGAGGATGGACTCTTGCCAGCCAGGGCTCAGTCTGATTGTACCCAAGCCAAGGAGACAGAGGTTGAGGTCAGGTTCAGCCAATAGTTGGGGTCATGGGGGAGAGCATCTGATGACATTAATCGAAGAGGTGACTGATGCCACAGCAGAAGAGTCCTTTCTGTTTTCAGCTTTCTTTTATCGATTTTTATAATCTTGTAAATTGAAAGAGGAATCATTGCTTTCTTAATGGGTTTTTTTTTTCCTCACTAATAAAATCACTATAGTAACCACAGATGTGCAGCATGTGCAGACAGATGAGAGAATGACCCTTCTGACTGCAAAGTGGATCACTTTCAATTTCCTGAGGATCTGAAAGAAAAGGAAATTTAAAGCCATGGACAAGATAACAAGTCCCCAGTGTTACCTCCTTTTACTTTATGGCTAAATGATATGTGAAAGGTTAAGAATCCACCTCAAAGAAATTAAACCTAGTCTACCTGCTTCAACAAAATCTGAAAGCAAATTTTAAAATCCATTTTTACACATGCAAACCAAGAAACACCGTTATTTTTGGGGAGGCATTGAAAATTATGTATTCATCAACTGAAAAACCAACAAAACCTAAAGACCCCAAGATAAATCATATGCATATTAAAAATAAATAAAGTCAGCAAAAACAACAACAAAACAAAAAAATCCCCCACCCACAAATAAAAAAAAAAACCAACAAAAAACACCACAAACTCCAAACAACCTCCCCACCCAAAAAAAAAAAAAAAAAAAACCAACAAAAAAAAAACCAAAACCAGAACAGTGGAATAAATAAAGGGAAATAGCTTTTTCAATAAAGATACTCTTATGGGGCAAATGTTAGAACAGTGGTCTGAATCTGTGAATAGTTTAGATACAGGGACCATTGTTCACTAGAAGATAGAAGAAATAAAGGAATAAAAATTGAAGGAGAGGACAGAGCCAGAAAAAGAACTTTGTAGATTTTGTGTATTATGATCTGTGAGGTGTTAATAATGGAAGACTGCACATTCTGTACTACCTCAGGAAAAATCTGGCATGTGATTAAAAGCTCACCATCACAGACCTTTTAGATGCTTTCTTCTGTCTTAGAAAGAAAAAATGGTTTAAGTTTTCCTGGATACCTTCTACAGGTGGTCACCTGGACAGTTTTCTAGTAGCCTGACTGAGCCTTGAGGGACCAGTTGTTCTACATGGAGCAAATGGCTTATCCTTAATGAACAACATGGATTCACTAAGGATTCTGAACCCTCTAACTGTGGTCTGGTAATGCTCATATATCAAAAGAAATACAACAGAAAATAAATTACATTGCTTATCCTTAGTAAACATTGTTCAGCTAAAGAAAAGAAGGGATATGAAGATAATATCAAGGACACTTTCATCAGAGGTCGTCATCTTTTCAGAAGGTCCGTGGCAGGCAGAGCACACAACTGTTCAGAAACACTGTGGCAGTGAAGGTATATTGAGAATTTTTAAGTGACATTGTATCTAATGGAGAAGAGGGAGAAGAGAAGCAAAGTAGTAAATCACTACAGGACAGTCAATGCTGTTTGAAACGTATAGTTCATAACCTATCCAAGTGGTATTAATCCTATTTCCAGTTGTAAGAAAGAAAAAATAACCCACTGCCCCTCTTGACATCTAGGAAAAAATACTGATAGAAAGAACAGGGAAAGACCCCAACCAAACATGTTTTTAACAGTATCGTTATGAAATGCAGCGTTATGTTTTTACTTAAAATGGAATAAAAATATAGCTCTCCAGTAAATTAACACTTATTTAAAATCAGACTGTGTTTACTAATTAATTAGAAATAGTCATATCATATAATATATTATTTAAACTTGTGCTGTGATGTTTACTCTACAGTTATCAGGGGAAGAGGAAAGAGGTGGGTGAGCCGTGCAGAAGTGAAACCTCTGTATCAGCCGTGCACTAACCCAGTAACCACAGATAAAAGCCAAAGGGGAATTCTCATGAACAGGAATGAGCTCTGTTTGCCACTAAATATTCATCCTGTGGTACTTGCTCACTAAGTCTTCCATGCTGTGCTATGAGTCTGCATCCTGTCTCCTGTACAGTGACTCCTGCTAAGGCCAAGCAATCCCATCTCACTCCATACTTTTCTCTTTCCCATCTGCTCACTGTTATCTCCTCAGTTATCTTCCTTTCTAACCTGCATGACCTCCATCCTTTCACACTGTCTAGCTAATGGGATTTCATTTGATGAAAGCCTCTAGATATTGCCATAATTTAAATGACAGGAAAACATAAAACTCCTTGTCAACTACATGAGGGAAAGAACTTTTTTTACTACCTGCTATGTTTTCTGTGACAGACATATGCACAGCCAGCAATTGCACACTGGACACGACACTTTAATCCCTACTGAAATACAATAAAGTAGGATGCCACATCAATTAAAAATAATTAGCTGTGATAGACTGACAGTGTATTAGTGAGAACTATATAGTTTTGGCAGAGGAACGACACAACTGACCCTGAACAAAGAATGACATGGCTACAACATTATTTACTTCCTTTGCTGCCTTAACATTAACTGTGCTACAGAAACATGAACTCCAGCAAACATATTAATTTTACACTTCCCTAATGTGACTAATAATAAACACTTACAATAAATGTTTCCGTTCCAAATAATTAATTTTTTTAAAAATAAGTACATCTATTTAACAAAATCAGAAGTAGATGCTTGAACTGCCTAATGTTACTGCTAATCATAACACTTTCTCCAGGAACTCAGTTAACTTTGCAACTAGGTTTTCACCCAGAAGATAGAAGGGAAACTGGAAGTATGTAACCATGAGGAACTAAAATATGACTCCCAAGAAACCCAGCTTTCTGTCATATTGTGCTCGTGTCTAGATATTACACAGGTATGCCATGTAATTCTGTCAGCCAAGAAAACAGGAAGTTAAGAAAGGGTTTTGGAAGAAACCAGAAAGTCATGCAATTACTAGACAATTAAAGTAGTCTTCGTTAGCTCAGTTTTTACTAGCTTGGTGAGGAAGTTGCTACCTCAGGACTCAAAATACACAGACATCTATGAATTTCATCATAGGACTGTTTTCTAATATGTAGAGAAAGGAGAGGCATGCCTGTGATACGTGCTTGTCTAATAAATGGCCAGATATAGCAAGAATTATTTTCCAAAGATGGCTCAACAAGGAAATGTCTGATGGGAATTGGTTTAATAAGATAACCTTTAAAAATTATGTATTCAGGAAATCCTTGGAGAAGCACATACCAGTGTTAATTTGACAACCTTCTCTGAAGAAATTTTTTTTTTTCAAATAAAAATATGATTTACAATACTCGATAGGGACATATTCACTTTTATTTTACCTATGAAATCCCAGTATTTAATAAACCAGGCCTGTGGTTTTTTGGTGTATAGACATGTAAGCTCATTTACAGCCAATGAACCCATTCAACAGTAATGGAAAGAGATACTGCTGCCCTTTTCTACTCTTCAACACCACCTTTGCCACCACCTGTCTCACCAATACAAACCAACCAATAGTAGTCCACATTGGTTGTTATCTGCTTTGCAAAGTCTTTACTATTTTAACATTTGTTAACAGTAAAAACAAAACAAGGAAAAATTACACCTTTTTTCACCAAGGTGAGAAAAGGGATCTGTAATACAACAGTAACTTCTTTGTGTTTATGCTAATGCATAGACCTGGAGGACATGAATCTTCATCCTTGGAAGTGCTTGTTGTTAGCTCTTCACATCCTATTCAAGTAGATTGTCCCTGTGATATTTACATTACCCAAATATTTGATGAGAACAGATTATAAAATTGTGAGATTTTTACAATGTATTTAGATGATTTCTAGAGTTCTCAAAGCTTATATATTTCATTCTTTGAAGCTTTATTTTAAATCATAAAAGCTAAACCATTATTTTATGTTAAAAAGAAATTAAGATTCTGATATGGTTGCATGTCTTCAGGAACAAGGAAAGAGTAGAAATAGAATAGGAATAGAAAATAATCCATAAACCACAAAAAAAGGCTACTCTGCTTCCCTTTAAGTACAGAAAAACATATTTATAAGCTAAGTCCAGACACAACACTAGGACTAGGAGAAACCATTCTGTTTTATTCCACAGTTTGGTTGAGTAGAATGGTAACAGTTTTAAATTGAAAGAGAGTAGATGTAGATTAGACATTAGGAAATAATTCTGTAGTGTGAGACAGTGGAACAAGTTTCCCATGGAAGATGTGGATGTCCCATCCCTGGAAGTGTTCAAGGGCAGGTTGGATGGAGCTTTGAGCAACCTGGTCCAGAGGGAGGTGTCACTGCCCATGGCAGGGGCTTGGAACTAGGTGATCTTTAAGGTCCAGTCAACCCAATGATTCCCAGAAAATCTGTACAGCAGAAATACTCATTCCAGAATAACTGCAGCGACAGTATAATGTAATTTGAAGTCCATCTTAGCTATGCATCTTCATAGTCAAAGTGCCTTAAGTTCTTAGGCTGGTCCTACAGACTCATCACAGTATTGCAGACTGGAAAGACTGGATACCTGCTTGTTCTTAGGCTGTTACTAAAGCCCTACTGGAAGCTCCTTTGAGGAATGCATCTGAAACAGCCACTGGTATTTTGACTATATGGAAGACAACTGTTTCCGATATCACAGGAGTGTCTGAGATAAACCTTATTTATTTTCTCCAGTTGAAAAAAAAAAAACAAACCAACCAAAAAACAACCAAAAAAACCTCCAAAACCCCATAATTTTCCATTGTCTTTCTTCATTCAAAACCAAGTCCGAAACTAAGAGTGCAATTGTGATCTGACATCTAAAAATTATTTAGGAAAATTAAAAGAGATAGGAATACTATTAGTGATTTGTTTTACTCTTCAAAACACTGGGACTCACCCACTGCTGCATGGTGGAAAGTTCATGATGAAAAATTCTTGTTAATTTCAAACCTCACATTTACATAGAAATAACAGATTTCTTCTCATCCCCCCTCATCTTCACATGAACTTGTCAGTGTACTATACTCCCTTTAATGATCTCCCCGGTATTATATTGTAATATACATGCAAAACAATAATTTGTATCTTTCTTTTTGCTGCAAAACAGTTTACATACTTAACATTATTTGCCTATTCTTTTTTTACTTTTGATTTCTTTGTCTTAATCAGCAGCTATATTTGCAATGTCCTTCAATACTTTCTGATGCCTGCTTGCCTCATCTTCATTTCTCGAGATAAATTTCAACAGCAGCTAGTTTAGTTATTCTAAACTTAATAATTTCTATCTTTATTCATGAGTTTATTTCCTTCCTGCTATTTATTTTTTTTCTCATTGCAATTTTGTAAACCTCTCCAGTTTCTCTTAGCATACCAGTTATCTCCTTTTATATGTGTTGTAATTTCCTTTCTTCACACACTGTTCTTGTTTGGCTTCCTGTCATATCCTTCCACTTGGCAGAAAACAAGAATGCACAAATAGCCAGGCTGAACGAATCATATTCTTCATTATGCACAGCACCTTACTGATACACATTTTTAAATAATTGCTCTCTTAATTTATACCACAAGTTCCTAGGAGCAAAAAGCCTCCCTTTGGAATTTCAGTATTTAATATGAAACAGCACAAATCAGAAGCAAGTCTTCTAATACATACTTGATTTAGTCTCCAGGCATTAGTATATTACTTAGAGCCTGAGGTGACAGGAATTCTAAATATAAAACAATTGTAGGAGCACTGCATTCTTTAAGTAAATAATTTTGTTAATACTTCCTTGGTTTTTAGAGGACCTTGTTTTTATTGTTATTTCTGTATATGCTTTTTGTATGTGTTTGAATGTTTACCTGTATGCACCTGTACTTAATAAAAAATAATGAAAAAACAGTTACCTACTTATTATAGCAATTTCTTTCAGAACAGCCCCTTCATTCCTCAGCTCCATGGAGGTCTCACTGCTTGTCTCAGCTGTGGTCCTGTTAGCTCACCCAATATCTGCCTTGGACTTGGCAGGAAAAGTTACCAAGCCTCAACAAGTGCCAGCACACGGGCTTCCATGCCTCCTCTGTGTCCAAATGGATTTACTCTTACATGGGAGATGACAAGAAGAACTACGGGACATTACTTCTGGCAGTGTATCTCCCAACAGACAGCATGCCCCAACCAACGAGGCAAACTTTAACCCTGCTGAGTTCTTGTCAAGTCAAAATGTATATTAAAGTCTTATCACGCATGCAGAGAGGTCTGTGAATGACCAAAAACGTAAAGAAGATCTGGCTGTTCTGACCCTTGTTGTCAGACCCAAGTAAGCAGCAGCCGTGTGTGGTAGCTACCTAAATATTATTAGGACATGAAAGCACAAGGCACTGATTACATAGGTATCTTGTGAGTGACCAGTGGCATCTCAGGCACTGATGAAGCTGGCTGCTAGGCAGATGTGTGTATAGCAGGAGGCTAAATAATTGGAATTCTAACATATGATAGGCTTGGTCTCCAGTGTCTTGTCAGTGTGCCTTTTGGCTCATCTGCTGGTTATCTGGTATGGCTTTTGCCTCAGTTTTTCTTATGTGTGTAGTTCCAAGGCTTCCCTGTGACATTCCCAGCCCCACCCCATCTCAGATTTGCACCTGCTGCCAAGGGCTGGGGATGTAACCTTGAAGATGCTTGTAGGGACTTTGTAACAGGACAGTGATTGTGGGCCAATTTGTATAGGCAGGAGAGAGAATGCAAAAAGATGAATTAGAAACCAAAATACACATTGGAAAGACCAGTAGAATTGAGAGCTTAAATTGGGAAGCTAAAGTAAGGGACTGAACGGTCTTGAATTGAAAGTAATAATGAAAATGATTCAATTACTAAAATTGGTGGGAACAAATATTTTGGCCCAAACTCAATTTTTAATTTAAAATGTGCTGCAGACAGGATGAGATGCAGAGGCTGTATGTTTTAAAATAGCCCAGAAAGGGTAATGTATATGAACAGCTGTCCTTAATGGTATGTGTACACTGGCCATAGATCCTGTTCATTTAGAAGTCCCTAAGGAAAAGTTGAGGGAGCTTGGAGAACAGGAAACTGAGAGGTAACCTCATTGATGTTCATAAATATGTAAAGGGCAAGTGTCAGGAGGGTGGAGCCAGGCCCTTCTCAGTGATGTCCAGCGACAGGACAAGGGGCAGCGGGTGTAAGATGGAGCATAGGAGGTTCCATGTAATCATGAGGAAAAGCTTTTCCACTGTGAGGATGACAGAGCACTGGAACAGGCTGCACAGGTAGGTTGTGGAGTCTCCTTCTCTGGAGACATTCAGAACCTACCCGGATGTGTTCCTGTGTGACCTGCTATAGGTGACCCTGCTCTGGCAGGGGAGTTGGACTCAATGATCTTTCAAGGTCCCTTCCAACCCCTAACTTTCTGTGATTCTGTGGTTCTCTGACGTCAGAAACAAAGACAGAAACTCCAAGAGAAACTTGACCTTTTATTTCACAAGTAATGTGAATGATTAGAAAGGCCACAAAATACATATTACTAACATCGAAAGAAAATCTCCATTACTGTTTATGTTTATATCTAAGAGAACTAAAGAGATTGTTTGTTTTTTTTCTTCCATGAAGTGAAACATGTTAAAACTTTAACTAATTCAAGTGTATCTCTCTTGCTTTTAAAAATCTCTGCAGACTGGAGGAGGTCAAGGCAAGCCACTTTCAATGTCCTATGCAGATTGTAGCACTTTTATAACCTTCCTTTAAATACACTCTAAAGAATTTTCATTATAGCACTTGAAGGAACTGAATCTATTGAAATGCATACTGATAATGTTCTGACTTGTAAGAAAACAGAAGCAGAACATCACAAAAGACTAAAATGTGAATTCAACAGCACTCTGAAATACAACTCAAATTATACAACAAATGAGAAGCTTTGGGCTCCAGAAAATGTTTAAAAGAAGAGCTAGAGAAGATGATAGAAAGAAGGCAGGCAGCTCCGAGCTATTCCAAGATCAAGACTTTAAAGATCAAAAGATAAAGGAGAGCACAAAGTGGGAGGGATGGTAAAATCTCTGAAAATTCATGTCAAACTTGACATTCTTTATTGGTAGCTGTCAAGCACTTATAAAGAAGAGCACATAATGGTATTTAATCTTGGACAGAGACTTTCAAAACATACAGGGTTAATAGAGTTCTCATCTTCAAGTATTTTGATACCAGTACACAGATTTAGGCATTTTCAGATGACTTGGAAAATATCTGAAGGATGAGATTCTTACAGCACAGGCTGAATGCCAGGCACCTACCAATGCAGACTGTCCCTCTGCATTAGCAGAGAGGAAGAGGGGAGGTTAAATGAAGTTTTTCATACTCACTCACAGAAAATTGGAAATAGCAGGAACTTGTCACATAACACTTGTGCCCACAGCAAAGGTGGCACTGGTTAAATATAGCTGCAAAATAAGGTCTTGTTTTTCAGTTGCATTTGCAATATTTGAGAATATAACATAAACTAGGATATGTACTGATAGAGGCACTCTCAAGATGAATTGTCAAAAATAATGGAATTCTATGCACATGGGAATAATAATAAAAAAAAAAGCCTTCTCAGAAGCTATGCTGTTGGATTATTATTTGTGTTACCACAAGACTTCATGGAGAAATTTGTATAAGAACGTTTTAATTGGAGGAATTAAATTTGTATTCGCCAGACAAGGCCTAGAAATTGTTACACCTTATCATGGTCTTCCACTCTATAGGCAGAACAGTTGCAGAGGACTGTGGATTTCAACATGTAAGACATCAAGTTCCTAAACTGGTGGAAAATGACATTGAAAAAGATAAAAGGTTATTCACAAGCAAGTCTATAAGAGATATATACTTACTGCTGATGAATGTGTAAGCATGATCTCTAGCTGAAATTTTAGTATAACACATAAATCAAGATCAGACTTCTTTGGTTAGTCAAAAATACAGTGGACTACAAAAATTATTCTGAATGTAAATGGTAGGATCATAGTGTGATCTGGGGGTACTGAAGTTTTTGGGTATTAAAGTTTTGGAAGCCTGGAGGTTTAGACTGTGTGCAAAGGCGTTTGATGAAGGGTGAGGGGTTGGATCAGAGGCAGAAACTTCTTGTCCCTAAAAGTGAGCTAGAAGCAGGATTGTACACAGAGTTGCCAAAGGATTGTAGAGTAGTGGAAAATGGGTCAAAGTCTGCAGTGCTCTTAGAAGACCAACAATACTAAAGTAGTTTCCTGCTTCTCTTATGACCCTTGTAAAGGAAAAATTAGAGACGAGTTTCTGTTTCTAATAAGAAATTAATCACGAGGAATTTATGTACTGGCCCTTTGAGAGTAAAACAAAACCAAACGAAGTGTACCAAACTGAAATAGTGAGTTCTGAGAAGAAAGAATGTTAGAGTTGGAAGAGATCAAATCTAGATCATCTTATTTATGTTGTGGATAGTCAAATTTCACAGGGAAGCCTAACTCTTAGGTGACAGAGAGTTTCATGATGACAGAGGTGACATGAAGAGGTAAAAAAGACAAGTTTCATAATTATCAGCTGCCATTTGGTTGTCAACTGCCATCTGAGCCTGATTTGACCCTTCTTTTTCTTCTCTGGTCCAGCACAGAGAAAGTTTAAACGCTCCCATATGACTTCTCTTTGGAATGAAGTAGATGAGTTGTGTTCATACAACACTGAAAATGGGAGATATGGCTTAAGAACCCGCTTCTTGTTGCTTCCCAGTGATTAGTCACTTCATGCCTGCCAAGCAGTGTATTTGGCTTCTGTCTTCTAAATATGGCACATCCAAACAGCAGCAGTCCAGATAATTGCAAGCATGGACAAGTAAGTACTATAAACTTAAAATTTTGCATACAGCTATAGCTGCAGAGCCACTCCAACCTTGGTTGCAAGTAAATGCTCTGCTTCCCAGCAGCTAGAACTGCAGCCACGTTGGTAATCTCCCCAGCACTTGTGTACAGCAAATCTGTACAAGTTGTCACACTGATGTGACATTATTGGCAGGGATCAGGCAGCAGTGGAAATGAGGAAGTGGTTGGATTCAAACAATTCTGCCATAATTACACAGTTAGTTCTGATTAAAAAATGCTAGGAGATGAAAAATTCCCATGATCTATGCAACCATTTTTACTCAGTATCCAACACGTAAGCTGAATCCTCACCCCAGTGAAACCAGTGTCACTCAGGAGTAACTGAAATCAATGGAGCTACAGAAAAATGTATCAAAAGACATTATATCAGGGCTTATATCTACCTACAAACTATGGCTTATTGAAAATTAAACTTTCCAAAGCTCCTTGAGGTAAAGGTGAAGCAATATACCAGGATGGTTATTAGTCCCTGGCATTCAGCTGCACTTGGCATTAACCTACTGCCCAGTCTGTCTCTCCTCAGGACAGCACAGAGCCAAGGTGTGGTGCAACACAGCAAGCTGGTATTCAAGCACACAAAACACATAGGGCTGGATTAGGATGGCTGCTGCTAGTGTGCTCTTTGGGCCTGATTAGGCATTAAAATCCCTTCCTCTCAGAAGCATGACATTTCCTTTGTGGAGAATATATGTTTATGTTATCTAGAGGATCTTGTTTTAGTGCAAATAGGAAAAGAGCAGAGACACAATCATATTCTTGAGAGAATGTCTGTACTCATCCTTAAGAACTACATCTGTTCTGGAAATAGAAAAGAGAAAACCTTAGATGATAAAATGAGCAAGATCTCACAATATGGAAGTAATCTTAAAAAGCCAAGAGAAGCATCCAAGACAGTGTTACTTGTGGCAGCATGGCAAACGGCAGCCAGGCATTCAAAAAGGGAGAAAGGGAGAAAAAGTTCATTGGGCAGTGTCAGGATGAGTAAATGTCAAAAAACCACCCAGTCTTCATAAAAAAATCAGGTATAAAAATACCGTCTCATGATAATTGAAAATAGCAGAGTAACCTTACAGGAATAAGTGTCCCACTTTTCTGAATGTGACCTGTAGGATGAATTACTAAAATCTTAGCAAAGGAACATGAAGATTAGAAAGACAGCATGTAGCTATAAGTGAGTATGTACTTACTGGACTAAGGATCTTAAAATACATGACTGAGGAAAGTCAAAGAACAAGTCATAATCCATTTAATAAGTTTTAGATGTGAAAGGACAGCAGCAACAGGTAGAATATCTAGAGTGTGTTGCTATATTTGATAAATTAAATATACAGTAAATTAAGAGAAAGTAACTATCTTCCAGCATTTTTATTCCCTTATGAAATAGAATTCAAAGATAGTTTGGCCCACTTAAAAAGATCTAGTAATGGTTATAGCAGTATATGAAATGGAACAAATAATAAAAAAAAGAAGACAAGCCTAGCAGTGGGTTAAACCAAATTAATTTTGTTTTATTAATTCCACAGCTGTAGGTCTAGATCTTTTATAGATGTCCATATTTCTTCTAGTCCTGTATTTTATTTTGTTCTGGACTGAGCCAACCAAGGCAGCTCATTCCCTCCTTCACCTGGATCTTCCAAAGCCCATGGAAGTTGTATCTGAAAGTTTTCCTAATCCACTTCTGATGCTTTTCAAGGGACATTGCTGACTTCACCCTCTCAGAGGTGTCTATGTTCCTATCAGAAACACAGAATGTTTTACTGGAGGCTGTCAGAAGTTTGAAAAGACTATTCATGTGTTAAGGAAGTAGAGCCTTGCACTTTTAACCTGAAGAAGATGACATAATATAACCAATTGATGGCTCAGTCTGGAATTAAGGAGTTTAAGACACAGTTACATTATGTCTTCTCAGCAGGAATTCTAGGGGAAGGAAGATAAACACATCTTCAGAGTGAAAATTACAATGTGCCCTGCCCAATCCTAGGATGCATTACACCAGGTTATGAAGTACTGCATATGTATTTAATCTGGCCAGTGAAATGTGAAATTGAATAGAAAACATGCTTGAGAAGAGCTTCCTGACAGAAATATTAAAACAGTCTGGAGTAAGTAGTGAATGTCTGCATCTTATAGGTTGTGTATGTTTAGCTAAAAACATTAAAAACACATAGAGCACCCACACAGTTTTTTCCAAGATGCTGGGGCACCATATGAGTATTCATTTATTCATCTTTAAGAGGAACTAAATTCCCAGAAAGAGAGAGATTTTTCTACAGACATATTTAGAGTTTCTTCTACTCACTCCCTTTATTTATTCTAGGATACATCCTCAATCACTATGAGTATCAAGACTGCACTAATTTACAGTGAAGGATAAAGCCCTGTCTGACAGACCCTAGGACCAAGAAGAACATAGCTGATATACATAGCATTTCACTAAAATCCCTGTTAAAAAGAAACAAAAAACCCCAAATCAACCAGCTTGATGATTTATTTATATAAGCATTTTCTTGGATTAAAGTGTACTGAGATAATGTAAAGTGTGTAATCCAGGTCTCAAACCCTTAAAAACAGCAACCAAACTTTCCAGGTTTGGTCCAGGTCCTAGTCCTGTAAGTGTGCTTGCAAATATAGCAAAATGAGTGCTCTTTTCTGACATGTTAAAAATATAAACAGAACTGGAGTGATGTGCAAAGAATACAGTGGTATGCTGACTAACCATTTCCAACTTCAGGATACTTAAGATATTTAATTTGAACTAGAATACCAATCCCTTCTCAAAAATCAATAGCAAGTACATTGTCTAAATTGCTGATCTAAGATGATAACAGATTTAAGATGATAACACAGCACAGCTGAGAAATGGTTACTTCTGAAAAAAAACCAAAACAAAACCAAACAACACAGAGCAAGTATCCATAGGTCTAAGGGGATGAAAGCCAGTCAGCTGTTTGAAGCACAACTACTAGAGGCCTGTTTCTAGTATTAGTAAGCTTAAAAGATATATTCCAGTTTTCATACAAAGGCAAGGTAAAGATTATTAAATGGTGCTAATTGTGAGAAGACAGTCAAGTGCCACTAAGGTTTTCAGATACTGTCACTTTGTATAAATGGTTTTGTAAACAGCAAGATCAGAGACCCCATAAAAATAAAACAGCCTGAGTCTGACCTTTAAAAAAAAAAAAGGAGGTGTTAACTGACTCACAGTGTCATTTTTAACCACCAGAGAGCTCGGTTGGCAACTCTTCACATCATAGAAAATAGTGAAACAGAACTGGCAAGTTCAATGTTAGCAAAATACAATTACTCCTGTAACATGTGAACACCAAAATGCCAGAGGAAAAGCTTCACATATATTTAAAGATGAATGACGTTATTTCTGTTACAAAACTACGGGACACCCATAGTTTAAAACAAAAAGCTCACCATCCAGATCCATCATAATAAAACACTGATGTGACAGAGCTAGAGAAATTTTGACATTGTTATTTTTAATGCTGCATGGCTGAATCTCACAACATCATACAGAAGCAGAGGAGGACATACAAAAATACAACCTTCTTGGCAAGAAGCAAAGTAGAGCAGGGATCTCAAAACTTGATACGTATCCATCCCATTTCAAGCTTGGGAAACACAGAGGATGTGAAGAAAACTTAACACCGGACTGTAAAAATAATGATCACATCATAAAAATGTCATCTACAATCAGTGGAGTACAAGTAATTTTTCATCACATTCAGTTCTGAGGGAAAGAAGAATCCAAAGAAAAACCAGTTTTGTTTTATTCTTACCATAGCAAAGGATTTTCCTTTTGCAGAAAAAATTTTAAAAAAATACTTCTTTTATGCTTCAGATCATTTGGTGCTCTTTTTTGTCTTTGATGGTAATTTCAAAAAGGAATGAGTCTAAGCCTTCCCTGCTTAGTGTGCTTGCCTGTTTACATGTTTCTAGTGATTTCCTGCAATGGAGACACACTGTAGCCAGTATCTATGAAGACAGATAACAAGTGGAATATAGAAGTATAACAATTTCAGATTACAATTCAAGCTGTAATTATAGCAAAATTTTTGAGATTTTACACTTCTTAGAATCATATTTTCATAGAATCATAGAACTGCTTAGGTTTGAATATACCTTTAAGGTCTTTGAGTCCAATCTTTAACTTAGCACACTGATAAGTTGAGCACTAAATCATGTCTCTATGCACCACATCTATACATCTTTTAAAGACCTCCAGGGACATCAACTCAACCCCTTCCTAGGACAGCCTATTCCAGTGCCTGACAATCCTTTCAGCAAAGAAATTTCTCCTAATATACAATGCAAACCTGCTCTGGCACAATTCGAGGGAATTTCCTCTCACCTATCAGTTTGTGCCTTTGAGAAGAGACCAACCACTACCTTGCTATAACCTCCTTTCAAGTCCCCTTTTCCAGACTAAACCCCATTCCCTCAGTTTCTCCATGTATGACTTCTGCTCTATACCTTTCAATAGCTTTGTTGTCCATCTTTGGACATGTCCCTCAGTGTCCCCTGGGGGAGGAGGAGGCAAAAATGGACACAATATTTGAGGTATGGCATCACCAGTGCTGAGTACAAAGGGACAGTCATTTCCCTTGTCCTGCTGGCCACACTATTTCTGATACGAGCCATGAGGCTGTTGTCCTTCTTGGCCACCTGGGCATGCTGGCCAGGTGCCAATCAACACTCCCAGGTCCTTTTCTGCCAGGAAGTTTTCCAGCCACTCATCCCTAAGCCTGTAGTGTTGCATTGGGTTGTTGTGACCCAAGTGCAGGACCTGACACTTGGCCTTGTTGAACTTCATACAACTGATCTCAGCCCATTTTTCCAGTCTGTCCTAATCCCTCTGTAGAGCCCTCCTAACCTCAGGCATATCAACACTGTCTCCAAACTTGGTGTGGTCTGCAAAGGGCTTCCTGCATGCACCTCCTACCAGTTTCACCAGATCACATATGCACCAGTAACAGGATTATGAACAAAGCTTTACTTAAGTTTGTGCTTTTTATTCAGGTTCTCATTTCTGACATGTATATGCAAAAGACCAAGTTAGTATTCTCCCTGAATCAGTCATTGGTATTCTTCCCCAGTCAACAAAGCCTCATTTTGAACAGCCTTAAATCAAAAATCTAACAGCCTATCAAGCTAAGAAAATTGAAGAAAACTTACTATATAAACCACCCAACTCAACCATAATTAACATGGGAAAATCCTGCTAGTATGTCAGTATCAAAGAATACAGATGAATTATCTCACACTTTCAAATCTCACTGGTAACAGCATCCAACAAATCCTTTTGCCTGACCAGTACATTTACTAAAAGTTGGGCTGATCTGTCTGCTTATGACTGAAATATCCTGTTACCTCTTAGGGTAAGATTTTTTACAGCAATTTGTAACTTGGAAAAATACCTGCATGGATGGAAATTCTCATTGCCTGCTGTTTACCTCAGGCTCTCTTTTTAATTTCTATATTTTTTAAAATGTCACCCAGGACAATTTTGTTATTTCTACAATGATGGTTGCAGATTTGCAATATGATGGTTGTAATTATTTGCAATAATTCTCTGATGACCTTTATCTGAAAAGCTCTTGCAAACTCCACCTTAAAATTTGTGAGAGTGCAACATTTTTGTTAGACAATTGTCTTAAAATCTGCCTGCAGTTGATGCTCATAAGGTCCCCCAGGTGGGCAGGGGCCAGGGGAGGGTCTTGTCCAAACCCCTGCTCAAATAAGGGTCAGCTCTGAGCTCAGACCAGGCTGAACTGAGACATAAGAGAAAGACAGTAAGTACAGGCTAATTTAGGTCTCCAGTAGGGATACCTAGGATCCAGTCTTTCAGACTACCTGGATATTTTTGTAGTTTTCAGGTATTTTTAAAGCTGTTCTGCATTCAGCACTATTGCAAATCACATTCCAAAGCTTCAAGGCCAAGCCACTAAAAACTTACTCTAAATGACTCAGTCAGCATCACACAGAAATGTGATAGAAGTGTAATGGCATGGCAGAGATAGGGATTTTTTTAATAAAACACTTTATAAATGGTGGCATTGAACTGTCTTAAGCAACAGACTCTCCATCATTGTCCTATCGCCCCCTGGGTTTTTTTGCTACATCTGTGGTATTTCAGTATTCCCCGAGGCTGTTATTCCAAACAGCAGTTGCCTTCTGACACCTCCTTGCCTGTACTCAGAGGAGGTCAGCAGCATGTACTGAATAAGGCAGCATTTTATGGAGAAAGAACTTTGTGGTTAAGAAATTAAATAGTGCTTCGTTGCATTCTTAACTTCCAAGGGATTTACTTCATAACTTTGGGGATAAACTTTTGAATTAGTTCTCTGCACGTGTGCAAATGCACATCATGCCAGTTATTTTTCCTAGAATAGAATAGAAGGGAAGCTGTATGTCTTCTCCTGAGAAACCATATCAGGTAAGAAATAAATCAAGGATTTAAATACAGTTCTGATGTTTTGATGCTTTCTGCATATTCCAGTTCTGTTCCAGGTCCTTCTCATGCTTTCATTATTTTTGCACCAATAAATAAGGATCTTCATAACATGAAATTGGGGCAAGCATATGCAGGCTAGCATAAATAAGTATATGACATTGAGCATGTAGATTTTGTCCCATATTCCATGGGCAATCCATTTGATCTGTAAATATAAACCCTTGGTGAACAATATGAGTATTGATGCTTCAGAAAATTTAAACAGAAAGTCCATGTACTATAAAAATGTCAAGGTATCAATCTATCTAGAGATTTTATATAGCAAGATAAAAAAAATAATCCATTTACTTTGTCCATTTTTTTCCATGAATGAAATGCCTCCAGAGGTGCTGACTGAGGTATTGATATGCTTTGGGAAGGTGTAGAATACAATTAATCCCTACCTTGATGAACAGCATTTGCCCAGTGGCCAGTAAGGAGCAAAGCCAGCAAGGTGTTGGGTTTGGTTTTACTATTCACTGGATTGCTCCATACCAGTATTATTAACTAAGTATTCTTATGTGTAAGTGCATTAATTTGGTTTTATGTAGCATGCTGTCACTTGTTGCCCCCTATGGCTGCTTTCCAGCCTTGAATACACTGCCTGCCTACTACATTTCCTATACGAAGAACATATGTAGGGTCTCTTAAATGTAGGTTCTCTTCATGCCTAGTACTGCCCTCTATGTTTTACAACAGTGAAATTAAACCCCTCATCTGCCATTATGAGGTGAATGGTTATTGCTCGTTGTTATCTAAGGGAATCTACTATTCTCAGCTCTAATAATGTTTTTTATTTCTTTGCTTATACCACAACATGCCTTCAAAACTATCAATACTAAAGTGTGGGAGAACAGTTCAGTGCCACAGATGATGTGAAAGTGTAATCTTGAAAAATGAAGTGAAATTAAATGGGAAAACAGTGCTATGCAAATGAAAAATGCAGGTCTTAATCTCAGGAGATTGGTTTAATGTTCTGAGCTAGATATCAAAGTTCTCAAGGAAGAATAATTTTTTTTTTCCTGAAAATCTCCTCAGTTTAGGAAAATGTTGATTCTAATTATTCATGTGAGAAATACAGAGGAAAAAAATATTGCTCTGGGTATAGCAATTAGGAAAAAGATAGTAGCAGGTTTTATTTGTTTTCTTCTTTTCAGTTCCTTTTTATTGTTGAATTTTGAGTCTCATTAGAAAAATTAAACAGCCACTTTCTTCCAAGTGCAGTAAGGGAGGAAAAAGAAACAATTTTAATTATTTAGTTAACTTTATATAGATTACAATCTTTCTTATCAACTTTGAGTTGAGAATGTGACAGGGGTCAATCTTACTCAGATCAACTGTGATTATCACAGAGGGTAATGTAGAGTTTCCTCTTTATAATTGGAGGTATGTATTAGGGCAGTCTACAAGCTTAGGAAGTTTGTTTCAGATTTTTTTATACAGCATCTTATGATGCCTTGCCACCATCTTCTGCTGTTTTGTTGGTCCTTAATGAGCAACTTATTTATTTTTTATGAATGAGTAAAATGTTTGCTTTAGTACATGACTTCAAAATAGGTACCATGCTTGGCCTGATAAATTTGCATGAAAGTTTTGCAAACTCATATCAAATAATAAATAAGTAGCAATGTCCAGCAATATTTTTTTATTTCTTTGTACTGGCAGCTATCAGATGTTTGCATGACTTTGTTGCTATGTACTTCCACCTCCTCAGCACAAATGTAAAGATGATGGTCTTGATTAATCGTAATATTATGAGAAGAAAATCAAATTCCAGCTGCTTTCATCAATATGATGGGAATATTTAAGGGAGACAGGTAACAGGAAATTACAGCTGATTAATAAACACCTTTGACATACTTCTTATGGCTATGATAAACAAACTGACCTAGATGACCTTCAGATATCCCTTCTGACCCTTCCCATTCTGTGATTCTCATGTGAAACGTGTAAATTGGAATCATTAAAGGCCACAGAATTTACTGGATTTTTCCTGTTTGCTATCAACCAAAGTAAAAAAAAAAACCAAGCATTTTCTGAATGCTAATGGTGACTAAGTCAGCTTCCAGGGATTGTACCAAGCTTCAGAATTACTTTAACTTTTTCCTAAGCAAAAACATTGACACGATGCAACAGTACTTTTACTAGCTAACTGTGACAAAATGGTTTGGTTTTTTTTTTAATTCTAGGGAACACTGAAGTGGATAAACATCAGGGAAAGATACAATTATTAGGCTAAGATGATTACATATCATTCTGAAGAGAGCTTTTGATTTTTCTTATGGTATTGACCACAAATTCACACTGGCTAACAAGAGTAATAAAATCCAGTAATTTGAATAGCCTTTTGTCTAGTAAATGGGGTTCCTCTTATGTTTATCATTCTGTCTGTAGGGATGGGTTTTTGAAATAACACATGGAAAGCAAAGAGAAATAAAGCCATTGTATTTCCATTAAAATCAGCAGGAGTCAAAGAGCCTTAAGCACTTCTTTGAAAATGTTGGGGTGAGAATCACTTGACTAGGCAGTAGTGGTATCTGGCAAAGGATCTGGATTTCAAGGTTATTGAGAGAACACAAGTTCTTGCAAAACTAAATTACAATAGGTAGAATCAGAGATCACCCAGCACAAAAGCCATCCCACAATCCCCAGTACATGAACTCTTCTGTCAGTGAACTGCCCTCACCACTCAGCAATCAAATGACTAAAACCTGTAGCACTGTTACAATCTCTGCAGTGGTCTCCGTGTGCGAGAATCAATTTATCAAATGCAGTAAGTGTACAGAATTCTCTAGCTGATGAAAATTATTTTCTGGATATTACCAGTACAAAGAGATATTTATTGCTACTTATTCCTTTCTTTATCTGGGGAAAGAATAAATTGAAAATGAAATCTCAGGAACCATTACAAAGTGATTTCTAAAGAGGGCTTAGCCTTGCGAACTTTTGTCACATGAAAAACCGGGAATTAGTTTTTATGCATGAGAGAGAGGAGCCTGCAGCACCTGATTCTGGTTGGATTTGGACATGTTGAAAATTGAGATGATCCTACAGTTGTAAGGAGATTGCTTCTCCCTTAAACACTCTGCCTGAATGGTGGCAAACACTACAGTGCATGAGGAATATACGGTAGCGAGCAACAATGAAGTTTTAGAGCACCTACAAAATACACCTTCTACAAGGTTTGAAAGTGATGTATATCAAAAAATAGATAGTGCATCTGGGTTAAGTTCTGAAGTGTAAGGAGAATAATTATGCTTGGTCTGCCTGCTGCAAAGAAATTAATATTTCTATTATCTGTTTTAACATATCAGTAATAAAAATACTGGAATCTAAAAAACATGTGGCTTAAATACCATTTTATAGACTTTCCTCACAGAGAGAAAATTAGATACTTCTTTTGAGCAGGTATTCTTCCCTACTTTATGGAAGCCAGTGATTTTTAAAATTGACTAGCAACAAACTGTATCTGAGGAAATGTAACTGGACAGTAGCATTAAACATGAAGAAAATACTAAAGAGAAGGAAAATATGGAACCACATTCAAAATCCGCTTGAGGTTTCCTATCGATTTTAGAGAGGTCTGGATCAGCCTGAGAAACTGGAAGCAATCTAGGATTAATCTGACATTCAGATTACACACCTGCTGGTAAAGTGCAGGCATGAAGTTAAACAGCAAGGTAAACTGGAGAGAAATCTGAATCATGCTATATCACAGCTGCCACTGGTGTCCCCCTGTACATGAACAAATTTAAGAGTTGGAAAATATTGTCATATGTGTATATTTACAATTAATTATTTTGAAGAATTTGCCCCTAGAACAGTTATTTATTACTACAGGAAATTTTAAACACATTTCAAACTATGAATATGAAGACATCTTTGCATTTAACTAAGGAGTTTCAAAGAGGAATTCATGTCACTTCTGATTTTGGCCTTACCATGCAAAAAATCCCTCACAGACAGAAATATATGGTCCTGCAGACATTCGCTGATTTCAGTGATTTCTCTACAGACCTGCTTGATAGATCACAATTACATTACAAGTTCAGGTCTGTGCTCAGCAGAATATTTAAGAACACACATATATCTGTACTTACTCATCGGAGCACTCAATTTCAGGCACGTACTCAGGACCCTCCAGAATCAATATGCCTTAAATGCTTAGCTGACTATAAGTAGATATGCTGGCCTATATATGCAATGTCACACCTGAAATATCTCATTTCTTTCCTAAAGCTAGGAAAACAGAGTATATATTGTGACATGCACTACTATTCAATTGTTGAATCTGGTTAAAAACTTGTCAGATTTTATTTGACCAAATACATTTATATTTTTTCCTTTCAAAAAGTTTGTTGGAAACGTAAGTCTAATACAACATTTCTCTGACCTTTTACATAGATTTTCTCTATGATGAAGTTTGATATTGCATTGCTATTGTGAGCTATGTCCATCTGCTTCCTCTGGCCTAAAGTGCTGCTAGTCTTAAAATATGCTAAATGGAGGCTGCAAGCCCCTCAGTTTCAATGCTGATCAATGTGGCAAAAAGAATCCAACGAAGAACTAAAATCTATGCAATTCTGTGTGTCTCCTTCTTGTGTAAAAGAGAGCAGGGGGGAACTGACAAAATGAAATTAAGAAAGAATATATTCAACATATTCAACAGAATATATTCAACAGATTACTGCCAACATCAATAAAGAGCACTTGGCAGCCAAAGGAAACAAAACCCTATTAGTCCTCTACAACCTTTATACTTGATTGCTTTCTTTCTGGTAGTCTGAAATTGTTACAGCCTTGAAAATTATCTTAGCTCAGTGCTAAGTCAGTCGAGAATGGCTAAGGACCTCCCAACAACTGTAATAAACTTCTTCTAGGATGCAACAGACAGTTTAATCCTACACAGAAGCACTATACAACAGTTTAAATGAGCAACTAAAGAAGGGACATAACAGTCTCTGACGAAAATCAAAAAACATATGGTATAGTTACACAAAATGGCATGATTTGCATAGAGGGTTCAAAGAAGGGTCTCTATGGGTCTATTCCACTGCATGAGGTCTGTTTGGGTCTATTCCACTCGTCATAGAATAGCAGAGAAATGGTAGATCAGAATATAAATCTGGGACACTTAAAGCTGTGCCTTAAAGGCAAGATCTTGGAGCCCCTTCAGGCTCCAGAGCTCAGGAAGGTGTGTTGCTTGTAACCAGCTCTGCAGTGGGGACAAGGCCTGGGATGGACATTAACAGCCATACTTAGTCCTTCTGCTCTGCCCTTTGGAAAGCAAAACCACACATACTAGTGTTTGTTGCTCGTATTCTGATGTCTCCATGAAGCAAAGAACTGAATCACAACAATTATAAGACCAGATACAGGAATTTTGTGTGTACACACACATACACCTTGACAATTTCTATGTTGAGTACTCGAGTTCTCTTGGCAGTGCCCTAGCCAGACACTTTTGTCACATTATTCACATCTTGTCTTTTCATATTTCCATCTAGAGGTCTGCTTAAAATTTTCACTTTCCAAAAAACATATAAAACAGTGGGAGAAACAGTTCCCTACCACAGGTGGCTCCCAGCCAGCTCCCTTGTAGCATCCTAAGGTGTGCAAGCTGTATAGATTGGCTGTTGGGGGAAAACGTGAGACTCAAAGATAAAAGCTCAAAAACTGAGAGGACCTGCAGTCTACAAGCACCTACACCTCCCAGAAGTCATCATGATTCACAGTATTTCCAGTATTTATCTTCTGTGCATTTGACTGGAAAAATATCAACAGTTTTGCTGCTTACACTCTCAACCTTGTAGTGAACAACTGAATTTAAGATGAAAAAATTATTTTCTTTCATTGACCTGAAAGTTTTGTTCCACAATGTTAATAGGTTGCTCCACTCCAAATATCGCTGTAAAAGAGATACTCTGTGGTACCATAAATCTGTCAAATCCTAGAATGGATGGATTTCTGTGCCTCTGTTATTTCAACTTTATTTTGGGGGCTGGAAGGGTTCGATGCTGTTCTGTGCTTACTGCAAATGCAGCAGCCCACCAAAACTGTAAATGTAGGTTGCTTGGCAACTGCTTTTAAAGAGTGTTATTTGCTCTTGAAGAGAAAAGCTGTTATTTCTTTAAAACAAAAGCATAAAAGAATTAAAAATGGGACTAAGAAAAAAAAAGGAAAAGGTAATTACTTCTCCAGTTAATAGTGTAAATGGCTCCATTATACACACACAGTGGTGATGTGCAAGGTCTTCCTTGTTACCACGATATGACTTCCAGCAGAGAAACTGCAGAAAAGTTGTTTTCCACAAAAAGTGCAGTCAAGTGGAACTGACATCTCATACCAACTCAGAAAAATAAATTATATGGAAGACAGTGTAACTCACAGGGGGAAAAAAAGAGCTGTTAGAGACCAAGGTCACATCAGCTCAACATTTTCTTTTCTAAAAGTGCCTACCAGCAGCTGCTTCAGAAAAACTATAAGTCGCCCCCAGTATACCCAGCTGTTTAATCCCCAGATTAGAAAAGACTGTGGATGAGTGGTGTGCTGAGCACCACTTGGATGACCTGCCCACAGAGTTCACAGTGCAGCCACAGAGCAGAATGAGGCCATCCTGATCCCAAATGCCCCCCAGACCTCCCATGAGGGATATGCAGATCCAGTGCTGGGCTCTCTATTGCAGCATTACAAGAGACAGGATCACTGGACTCCCTGAGGAGGACACCCCCCCCCCCATCTGGGAAGTTTTCACACCTTCCAGTGCATCCTTAGAATCCTTACTCACACATCTGTTTCTACACAGTAAAAATATCACAAGTGGAAGCAGAGTATAAAGCAGGCTTTCTCCTTCCCTCCTCCAAGCATCACTGTGGAGATGGCCCAAAGCTTGCCACAGCAGACAGAAACAATATGAAAGCAATGCATTTAAAGGGGCATCACCTACCAGGTGTACAGCAAATTCCAGCACCCACATATGTTGTTTGCCTCAAGCCAGAGCTTGACAACAGCAGTAGCAGTTTCTGGCTTGATTTAAAGTTTAATAGATGGATAACTCTGTTTTCTGGCTTCTCATTAAAATAACCGAAAGACTACACACAGGGTTTGACATATGCAGTATTCTAGAAATAGAGGAAATATGCTCAATGCAAGCATTCTTCACAACACTTGTATTAATATGATCTTTCATCTCTTAATTTTTAGTCATCTTTGGCCTTTTCTGTAAATATTAATTCCTTGGAGGTAACATAGCTGCTTGCTTCAGTGAGCAGCAACTGACAAGGATATGTCCTAATTGTACTGAACATCAAGAAGAAAAATTTAAAGCAAAAAAGAAATCTTCTCAGACATATGATAAAAGTTGATTTTTTTATATTTTTTTTTAGTGAAACATTATTTGTTTCCAGATCTTCTTATTAAATCAAAAATTAATGTTACAGAGATGATTAGGACATTTACTTGCTGTAGGAATACTTATATTCACAACATCAGCCCTCCCAGTTCAAAGCAGGAATCTAAGATGGTGTTTAGGATGCTGATGTGGAGAAAGACATCTTACTACCTTGCAAGTTTATTTTGCTTTTGTTTAGGTTTTTTTGCTTTTTTTTAAACTTACACTGTTTCTAATGCTCAGTTGACTGAATAAGATTTGCTGTAAAGCCTGGTATTCATGGCTGGATACCAGGCTCCCTTCTGATTACTGCATTTTTAGGTGTCTGTTCAAAGTGAAAGAACCTCAGCAGCAGAGGGTGAGAGGCTGGACTACTCCATTGCCTGTGGAACACAACACTCAGGTTCATCTCCAACAGAAGCAAAATGCCCCAGTACAAGAATAGGGGAGAACTTGAGTTCACATCCTTCCACTGACTATCATGTGGAGAAGCAGTCTGGTTAACCCTAGGCAACTGATCTGGATTATAAACAGTCTTATCAGTTTATCCTAGCTAGCTTTGTGAATATTATCTCACAGCCTGAACACTTTATTAAATCTGAACTTATCAATCAAAATTAGCTCACCAAACCTAAATCAAACCTCAATTAATTTTGGATTGACTAAACCTGGTCTTTCCTATGCATTATTCACTGCACTTAATTTGCTGAACATTAGAAGACAATGATAGTGGCATATATCAATCATCAATGGCTTGCCCCAGGCCTAACACCATTGCTATCTGGGCAACTGAAAAATTAACACAAGTTAATTTTTAACACAAAATGACACAAGCCCCTTGTGTCAGTGCTGCTAGCACTAATGTTGTAACTGCATCTTCTTGACTACTTAATAGGGAAGCAAATGATTGTGTGATTTGTGGAGACTGAACTTCTTTCTTTGTGGCAAAAAACATTGTGGAATACTACTGGGTTTGAAAAGACCCTGGTATGACTTCATACTGCCATCATAGCAGTGCTGCTGATGGAGTATTTGTGAAACCTGAATCTTTGCTCTGTCTCTTGTTCTCAGATCATAGAATCATAGATTCATAGAACCACAAATGGTTTGGGTTGGAAGGGAGCTTGAAGATCATCTCATTCCAACCCCCCCTGCATGGGCAGGGACACCTTTCACTAGATCAGGTTGCTCAAGGCCCCATCCAGCCTGGCTTTGAACACTTCCAGGAAGAGGGCAGCCACAGCTTCCCTGGGCAACCTGTGCCAGTGTCTCATCACCCTCAAATTAAAGAATTTCTTCTTAATGTCTAACCTAAATCTCCTCTCTTCAAGTTTGAAACCATTTCCCCTTGTCCTCTCACTACACACCCATGGGAAAAGCCCTACCCTATCTTGGGGTAGGCCCCCTTCAGATTATGCCCAAGAAAATTTCACCTGCAACTGAAGCCCAGAAAAACAAACTAGCAACGTCTGCTCAATACAAAGGTGTCCGTAGGTTCCACAAGTAAGTGAATGACATTTTAAAACTGCCCTAGCTGAATTTGACATGGCTGAGTTTTACTCAGTGACTATTACATTGCATCATATCAGGTATTACTGTCTTGTGCAAAAAGATGGATAGCTTGCAGAAAACAGGCATGCTATAGGAACCATAAAGTGATTCAGATGAAGTACTTGAAGATGCAACTCCATGCCAGCAACAGCATAAAATTCTTCTAATACTGACAGAAGTCTAGGTGTTAATAGTAATCAGGTTTCTGTCAACAGTCACAGTTGGAAAAGACCTCCAAGATCATTGAGTCCAACTGTAACCTAACTCTCCCAAGTCCAGTGTTTAAATGATGTCCCTCAGTACCACAACCTGCATGCCTTTTAAACACCTGCAGAGGCAGTGTTTCAACTGCCTTCTTAGGCAGCCTATACCAGTGTTTGACTAACCCTTAAGTGAAGAAGTTTCTTCTAATATCTACTGCAAACCTCCTCTAGCACAACTTGAGACCATTTCCTCTTGTCCTGTTGCTTGTTACTGAGGAAAAGAGACCAACACTCAACTTGCTCCAACCTCCTTTCAGGTAGCTGTAGAGAGCAATAAGGTCTCCCTTCAGCCTCCTTTTTTTCCAGACTAAACAAGCCCAGTTCCCTCAGCTGCTCCTAATAAGGCTTGCTCTCCAGAAACTTCACCAGCTTCCTTGCTCTCAATTCACTCCAACACCTTGCTGTCTGTCTACATTGTAGTGCCAACTACAGGCAGAAAATAACTTCCCACGTCCTGCCAGCCACAATATTCCTGTTACAAGCCATGGTGCTGTTAGCCTTCTTTGCCACCTGGGCAAGCTGCTGGCTCACATTCAGCTGAATGTCAAGCAACACCCCCAGGTCCTTTTATGCTAGACAGCTTTCCAGCCACTCTTCCTCAAGCCTGCAGCACTGCATGGGGATTTTGTAGCCCAAGTGCAGGACCTGACACATGGCTTTGGCTCATCTATCCGTTCTGCCCAGATCCTGCTGCAGAGCCTTCCTACATTCTGGCAGATCTGCACTCCCACCCAACATACTGTTGTCTGTAAACTCACTGAGGGTGCACTTGATTCCCTCATCCAAATAATTGATGAAGATACTAAAGAGAACTGGCCCCAACACTGAGCCCTGGGGAACACCACTGGTGACCAGACACCAGCTGGGCTTTACTCTGTTTACCACAACTCTTTGGGCCCAGATATCCTGATGGTTTTTTACCCATCAAAGTACACATTGATCTAGGCCAGTTTCTCCAGGAGAACAGTGTGGTAAACACTGCTAAAAGCTTTACTAGGGAACAGGTAAATGATTTGCACAGCCTTTCCCTCATCCACTAAAGGGGTCACCTTGATGAAGAAGAAGATAAGGTTCATCAAGCAGGACCTGTCTTTCATGAACCCATGGTGACTGGATGATCTCTTGGTTGTCCCACATGTGCTGCATAATGGCACCCAAGATAATCTGCTCCATAACCTTCCCCAGCACTGAGGGCAGACTGACAGGTCTGTAGCTCCCTGGAGCCCTCTTTCGGCCTTTCTTGTAGATGGGGGTCACATTTGCTTATCTCCAGTCTACTGAGACCTCCCCAGTTACCAGGTAAATGATGGAAAGAATACCCTGCAGATGGTGAATGTCACCAAGTCAAAACATAATGACTACCTCAGCTAGTTTTATTGATTGTTTGGAAGATTTCATCACTTGAAACTACTGTATGACCCGAGTTAGGAGATTTCAACTAATTTACCTGGAAAGCTTTATGCATGGTGAATTTTAATATCTGATAACTAGGAGGAAAAAAAAGCAACTAATAATAGAGACATAGGTATAAGTCAAGACAGAGGCCAGCTCATCATTTAGGCCTGTCTGAATATTTTATATCATCAAGTGTACCAATTCTGCTACACCAGAGAAAATAAGAAAATATCTATTTATCTATTGAAGTGGCAGATCTATGTCTTTCAAGCCCAAATCTGAACTACTGCAGCACAAGTCACTTTGACTGCATATGGATTTACCTTTTTAAAAAAATTAAGTTTTCCTCTGCAATTCTAATATTTTGCAGTTTCTTTGATGGTCAGCAAAACAAAGCCTCATTCCTATACTTTATATTCTCAAAACACACTTTGAGGTTTCATTTTAGAATAAAATCTGCTTCTGCAGAAAGGAACTAATATGTATTCACCTTAGAAAACAGATTACGTGAAATGCCTTTCTTGATAGAGTTCCAAAAGCAAAAGAAAAAACATGTTTCTGATATACATTAAAAACAGTTCTCAAAGGAATGGCTCTAGAAACTTGTCTTCACGTTTTGTATGAAAAATACCCAATGGTACTCACATAAAATGTGTAATTTTATTCCAGAAAGGCAGGGGAGGGTTATTTTTTCTTTTCTTTTCTTTTTTTTTTTTTTGGCTTGTCATTCAGAAACTATTTTCTATAAGTCCCTCTACAGAATGTTTCATGTGACTAGAAATGATAAAAGTAAGGTAGATGCATGGAGTTATATGGCCATTTTGGTATCACCCTGACAGTGAGAGTCATCAGTAGTATCACTAGAAAACCTTTTTATAGCCACTGTAGCCACTGTTAATAGTGCAGAATCGATAACGATAGCAGCCAACTTTTAATTTGTTGGGGTATTTTGTAAGAACTTAATGACTGTAGTAGACATTAGGAAAATGTAATGGTGCATATGTATCACATGGGCAATGGATCAGCTGGATGGCTGCCGTGGCTCTAAACGCAGCAGTGGTAAAGTTTTGAGGACATTTTGATTCATTTGGTCTTAATCTAAAGCAATACAAAAAGGAGGTGCACGAGGGACTGTGGAGAGAGGTAATGAACTGCTTTTCCTCTTGTGCAAGTCATAACTGTCTCCACTAAAGACAGTAATGTTCCATCAGTGTGGCCCTAGAGTCAGTTAAACAGGTATCAGGCACGTAAGACACCAGACAGGGTTCAGGTTTTTTTCCCCCTTGTAAAACTGCCAATAACATTAGGAAAGTGTGTTTTGTGCAGTGGTTACTTTTTCAGAAAACAGTTGGTATTTCTGACTGCAATGACTGCCATAATCATCTTGAACAAGTTAGAGCTCTTTCCCAGAGCTGTAACTAGAGTAAATAGGCATCTCTTTAGACTGCTCAGCTCTTTATAGCATGCATGCTTTACACGAATGGACAGATTCAGGGCATGGGTGTTGGTCACTCAAATTCTATAATGCAAAGGAAAAGCAAAAAGGAAAGAAAACGGCATCAAAGTTTTAAAGTTAGTCTTTGTATATAGTAAGGAGAGGTGTAAACATCTCTGTTGGGTAGCTGAAGGCTCCTTAGTGCATCCTGAGCCAATAGACCCAGAATGGACAACCTGGTCTTCTCAGAGGGTGACTGCTTCTAGCCTCTCCAGGCAGTCAGGGGACATTTGGGTGACAGAATCTGATGAAGCAGTAGCATCATCCACCTTTGCATACTTAACTACTGGTAAAGCTGTTCATGCAGGCAGAGACAGAAGTGTGGGTTCATGTTCTTTCCTGGTCTAAGCTATTTGAAAGAGCCATATTCCTTCTCAGGTGTTTCTCAAGCCATGTGTGAAGCCAATGGGTACTCAGTTTCAGTAGTCTCAGCTACAGTGAAGTGTGGAAAATAAGCTAAAAAGGAGCTCATGCAGTGAAATCTATTTCTCTAGCCTGGAATTAGGCTGCTAAGGTGGCAGGAAAGCCACCTTCTAGATTTCACTTACCTGGATTACTTATACATTTTAAATTACTTTTTTTCTTTTTCTTCAATTTAATAACAAAAGAAGCCAGGAAATTCTTAATTAAAATTATTCAGCATTGAACTTGCATATCTTTTCTACTTTTCCACTAAAGCAGTGTAAGAAAATCAGAAACAGTATGGAACTCTTTATACCATGAGATTTCATGCACATTTTTAGAGTTGGAAAACGTGTCTGGATGTAATATTGTTTTAGTCTCAGAACTGATTCAAGGAAAAAACCCTACAAAATGGTAGTCATTTGAGCTTCCATAATATAAATGGTTTGAAGGTTTTTTTCATTTTCATTAGGCAGCTTTTTATGTCTGCCTAAAAACTACAGTCACCTCTCAGGTAACATTAGCAATTGGTATTGGGGGCTTCCATACTTTTAAAGGACTGCAGCTAAACTTTAGTAGCAAAATTACCAAATACTAACTTTGACATTAAAACATGAACATTTATATAAAATTCTTAATTACCTGCATCTAAATTAGCCCTGTTACAATTAGGCACATATATTACCACACACATTCTCCAGTACTTTAGCAATTCCATCTGAGGTTTTAATAAAAAAACAAGTGTTTTGATAATAATTTGACTTTTGGGTAGCATTCAGATTGTAATTAAGAGATTTTTTTATGGTGAAGTACCATCCCTGACTGTAAGCTGGCAGTTGAATTTGTTATCTTTCCAGTAACAATCTATGCTAAGCATAGATTTGTATTTCATATTGAGTAAAAAGTAGTAACTAGCATTATCTGTTGATAATGAAAAAATGCATGTACTGAAAAAAAAGATGCTTGAGTCCACACTATGCATGAATTATGATCTGAAGTAGGCATGGTTTCAGAATACTGACTGAACCTATTTCTATTTATAGCAAAATCCTTTGATTTGAGAGATAAAGCAGGGGATGGGAGGGGAGAATGCGACTGAAGCCTGAGCAGATCAGACTCTTTGAACTGCATCATGACTTGCTGTGTTTTTCTTGAAAATATAAGATGAATCAAGCTGGTTTTAGCCTCCCAGGCTAGTGTTTTGACAGACCCTGGAAGAATGCTGGCATGGCAGTGCTAACTCCACAACAGAGAGATCTTCCAACCACTGGACCAGGCTGGGTAACATCCCTGCGAGGAAGTCGCCCTCAATGCTGTCTCTGATGTGGATGTCTGTTCTTTTCTGCAGTCTCTCTGTCCAGCTAAAAAACTTTCACCATCTTTCAAGAACTACACAGACTGACTCCAGCCTTCCCATTGTAAAGTGGACAACAGCATGACTGAGTGAAAGCACTAGAGTAGGAAAGTGTCTTTAAAGGAATTTAAATCAAAATTACATGCTTGCAAAGCACAGGCCTTTGATCAGCCTGAAGTGTCTTTCACAGAAAGAAGTTACTGCCCATTTTTTTTGCTCCCTGGATTAAAGTGCTCAGAGGAACAAAATTTTTTGTCTTTCAGAGCCCCGTTGTAAAGTTAATTGCTGGAAATGCTGTTAGGGGATACAGCAAAAGGACTGTACAAGCTCTTCTTAACCGCCTGTCACCTTTTCAGAATGTGCCATTCAAGAGCATCCAATTTCTGCTTCTCTTTTCAAGGATTTCTCATGTTGAAAGGAGCATTTACACAAGAATACAGAACAGGCACTGATTGACACTGTGTTGAGGCTCATATAACTATCAAATTATGTTAGATTAGAATAAATGTCATTGACATACAGGAACATAACACGCTCACTAAAGCTTCTGCACTGCCAAGTTTGAATATTTAATGAAAACTATTTAAAGATAGTGTAACAGCCTGTTCAAAATAAGGGATTTTTTGTTTTGTTTTGTTTGTATATTGTAGAGAAAGGAAAACTATAATTTATTTAAACTCCTATGACATCTGATCAGTTTTGTCCCATCTCACATATCTAACGGAGACAGGTTTGAGAATATACAGAAGAATGTACTCCAGAGATAAGGCAGATCTTTCTGTGTGTTATTATACACTATAAGCAAATACACCTATGCCTATGGACACTGTGATGTGAAAGAAGCTGAAAAATAATGGAACAGCTAATAAACTAATAAATATCTAGATTATTTTATTTCTTTTACTCTTTAAATTCAAGATTTTGTATGGCTGAATCCCCAAACTCTAAGATACACAGAAACAATCTGTAAATCTCACAGCAACTGAGAGTTCCTATTTCTATCCAGTCTGAGAATGGTGTGCAAAATTCAGAAAGCAGTGAGAGGAATACTTGTCCAACAATTACAGTGGATATGAAAGGAACTGGAACAGTACACACATGGCCTACAGAGTAGGAACTATTTGACCTAAAAGCGGTGAGCGAGACACTTATGGAAGGTGAAGGCATAGATACTGATAGCATCCTCTGCTTGAGGAGGTGTTTAAGTCTCCCAGCAAAGGATGTTTTAAGATTGTTTCCAGCTGATGATGAAGAATTGAGATTACAGAGGTATGAATTTGGCCTATTTTGAAAAGGGTGAGAAAGGAGAATTTAGGAAATTACATTAATTAGGGATTGGCAAACTGAATTGCAACCCCCAAAAAACCTTGAAAAAAATATCTAATGGCCCACTTATAAGCACAAAGAGCTAACAAAGCGATTGGAGCAAAGTACATATTTGTTAACAGAAGTTCTTCAACTGATTTAATTCCCTAATTTGTCAGGTTAGGTATGTTAGGGGACTAGAATGAAACACCACTTGAGATATCTCCACTTCAGCTAGGGTTCTGGCAGTCTGCTATGTGAGACTCACATATGCAAAGTACAACCTATGGTCCCATTAAGTTAATCATACAGACTTTATAAAATTAATTGAAACAGTGGTGTACCCTGAGATAAATTGAAAATCGAAGCAATAAACTGGGTGAAATATGTATTGTAAATGGGCTTGGTGAATATTAAATTAATCAGAAACTGAAAATGAGTCATCCAGGTAAGAAGTGTCAAAAATTCTGGCATTCCAGGGTAGAGCAAGAGGAAAAATATAAATATGACCTATGAGCAAAGTTAAAGCTAGTGGTTTACTTAATCTCTAGTAAACAAAGGGTTAGGGAGACACATTAAAAATGTCTGGTGTGTAAAAGCTGCCACAAAAAGCACAGCACTAACTTTTCTTCCACATCCAGAGGATTAATGAGAAGTACTAAGCCTGATTTCTGGGATATATATTAGGCAGTAGGAAATATTTTTAAATACTAAGTGTTGCCCCAAAAAATAGAGCAAATTAACTTGGGAAGTCATTAAATGTCTTTCACTGGAGATTTCTAAGCACCATCAGATAAAAATATTGCAAAGATCACTTACTTTTGTAAGTGCAAAAGGAAGGACTGGAAGGTCCCTTATTCATTACTGCATGGTATTTCAGCTGACTCAAAAACAAGACTGCCTTTGATATTTTGCTTTTTCTACGTCTTGCTAAGGTTAGTGATAGGAAATCTTTTAGTAAGTATGGTTAACAAATCCTATAATTTTTATTTTCACCTTTTTGCAGACAAAGATTAATTCCGGGTTCATTTATGATGACTCTTACATCCATGAAACCAAGGAGCGTCCAACATTTTCTTTGTGAAATGGCTAAAAAAACCCAACACAGTTTTGACAACAACATTTATCTTCTTATTTCAGAAACTTGTAATTCAGAAGCTCTTAAAAGTAGAAAATAAAAAAATTGTTGTGGTCCTTTGATCTCTTCCCTTATGATTAATGAGACTGTTAAGTAAAAGTACAAATGAATGCAACAAATTCAGCTGGTAGTAGCAAAAGAGAAAAATAATCTAAATTTGGGTTTATTTAATTTTGAAAAAATATGGAGGCTCACTGCCTAGATTATTCAATATTTCCTTAAACTGCTCTGCCAAAGGTTTGCTAATTGTGTTTAAATTCTTAAATATGAAGCAGCCTTATGGGAAATTAGGATTATTTTGATGATGATTCAATAAATGCACTTTAATAAGTCTATAAATACATATATATTATATATAAATATATTCAGAGGTCATTGCACTTTAATATTTTGACACATTTTTAGAGCAACATATGGCTGTGGTTATCTTTGATTTTGCAATCAGAATATATTCAGGATATCTGATGAAACAGAAATCAGTCCTACTGTATAGTAGACAAATATTCAGGAAACGTTTATAGAATCAAAACCTTTTTTCTTAAGGTAAAGAAAGCTTCAGTGATAGGAATATTGTTATGAGTTAAAATCCAGTGAAATTAATTTAGAGGTTAGAATCCTTAGAGGAACAGAACTTAAACAAGCATTGTAGTTTTAGATTTAATAGACTCCAGAGCACAGATTTACAGAGCAATTTTGTCACTTTGATCCTCTCACTTAAAGTCAGTAAGGTTTTTTTCATTCTATTTTCTGTTTGCTTTCTGGTTGTTTTGTTTGTTTTTAAATCAGTGTCCTCCATGGCTCATTATTTGCTGTTTCATTGACTAAAAAAGAAGAAATTATTCTTGCCCTAAGAATAATGGTAAACACTTTACTGAGCACAATGTAAGAACAGAGTTCTGCATAAGTCAAAAAATAGTATTAATCATCATATTCACTAAGAACCCTAGAGAGAAGGTCAATGAAAATTCAAAATGGTAATAAACTGAGAAGTCATGGATACTAGTGAAAATGGAAACAACTGAACTGGAGTCATTAAAATAGGCATAGAAAAAATCAGTTATTCAACTGATTTAATTTCCTTTCAGTGCAAAATGAAGTCGATAATCGATCTATAGAACCAAGAAAGAGGGTTTTACAAGGATAAATCTTCCCAAAATTCAACAGCAATTTCAAAACTAGAGAAGTCAGGAAAGATGAAATAGAGATGAATCTGAAAATGCAGTACAAGTAATGTCCACCAGTGGGAATTTCACCAATGGCTATAACAAGCTTGTGACAACAACCAAATCAGTGAACTTTATATGGAAGGATGCTACAGTTTTAGAGGAGACAGATAATGAAGAGCCTCCTATATCAGTTTTAAATAGATTCATCCCCAAATCTCTGCCTATTAACCTTGTCACTAGAAAGGCTGGAGAACTGGAGAGCAATGTCGAGAACAGGAAATAAACCAACAAAACTGTAGTGGATTAATGACAATAAGAGAACATGTAATTGCACATGAACAGCTAGACCAAGAGATAGCAATAGTTGTGTGGAAACGCTCGAGAACAAACCAAATATATAAACATAAAATACACTAAATATAAGTAATAGTTTTAAAATGTGGTGACACCAAGCAGTGGAAAGGAACTGGCAAAAAGAAAGCTTGAGATGTGTACCCTGAGCATCTTGACAGTTCAGTTCATTTGGCTGTGGAACAGCTCAAAGAAATGGCAGAAAGCAGCAATCCCGTTGCTTGCAATATTTCAAGGTTTGGCAAATGCAGAAAATGTGCTGTAAGGAAATTTTCCCTGCCCTATCAGGAAGAGAGATTCCTTGATATATGGTGATTTTTCAGCTCAAATTTTTATAAAACATACAGCCCCTGGAAGTGCAACAAAAATACTCTAACCTTTGAAAAGGTAACTGCTTTTTAAGCTTACAGGAGAATTTATAAGCTTTTTTCTCTCAGAGGACATTTAGCCATACTCCCTATGAGGCACAAAAGAATTGAATTAATGAAAAAGAATGTCATACAAATAAACATTAAGGAAGTACTTTATGACCACCATTTCTTTGACACCAGAAGGAGGGCAGGTTCTCATAACTAACGGTAATATTCAATTCATAGCTATTAATGTATCATATAGCTGTTATATCTTTAGATATAAAGATAATCTTTAGAATATCTTTAGATTCTTTAGATAACTTTTTGCATTATCAGTTTTTTGAAAAAATTTTGAAATTAAAATCATTTATTTGAAACACACAGGATGCTTAACTCTCTCATCTTGTTTTAAATATGATAGAAACATATTGCTGCTTCACACCTTTCTCTGTAGTTTTTGATTAAAATGGCATTCATACTCATTTTTACTATAAACTGTACTGCATGTTGTGAGCTGTGAGCTTTCACTTTATATGACTAATCATTCTAAGTCAAGAGAATTTCTGGAATAAGGAGGAATTAAAGGACCCTCCTGGCAGTTATGAGTTACAAGAGGTATAATTATTAGTTGTTGGGGTTTTGGGGGATTTTTTTTTTTTTTGAACATATGGAAAATGTCACATACTATGGAAATTTCATGTGCATGACTTTTCTTTACTTCACATTTTTACCAGAGAGCTGAATAAGAAATTGCACCAGAAAAAAACAATCTTCAGGCAATACAGTCCACAAGAATACAATAGCATAGCAATATTTCAAGTGTTGTAACTCAAAATATTGAACTACTCATAGGTAAAATAATTTAGCAGATAAATGTGCCCTTTATATCAAAAATCACACCCTTATATTTGCACTTTACCAGTCATGCTTGAATACTCTTCCTCAGATTCATGCAATAATGGGAACGCTGAAAAGAAAGAAAAAGCTTGCCACAAAGAAGTTTTGTACCATAATGTTAGGGAGTAGAGGGCTGTGGTTGTTGCATTCAATATTAAGAGAAAGAAACAAGGGCAATACTAGATAGATCAAGCAGCTAGGGAGCCAAGGAAGAGATAGAGAAAGACTCTGAAAAGCCAAGCCGGATAAAACTGCCAACTTACACCTAGGACTAGCATAGAAGCAAAGAGATGTGGAGATGAGTCATGTGCAAATCAGATATTGAAGGCAGAAATAAAGGAAAAGCAAGATCAGGAAGTTAAGGTCAAAAATGGGAGCAAGGAAGAACAAGACTGGGCAGACACCTTGCCGTGGTCAGGGAAAAGCCTTGAAATCACATCTTATCCAAAGCTCTTTCTCTGAAGTCGGCAGAAATACAAAAAGAGAAGTGAGGACCTCCTCGCTTTCTCCTCCACTATAAAAGAAAGCAAAGTTTTTTGAATGACATAGTCTGTCCAAATAGGAGTCACATATCTCCTCAAATACATTCAACAAGCAAGTTAAGAGTACCTAATTAATCAGTAAATTTATTTTCTGGAAATGAATACACAAAAGGAGGGTAGACCTGAAAGACTCAAGTAGACTTTGATCATAATCACCAAGATTTTTTTTTAGTAGACTTATGGAAAGAGATAAGAAGATGGTAATTTTTTCAGATATAGGAGGAAAGTTGACATACAGCTGTGAACAACTCATACCAGAAGGACTGAAAGTTTTTCTTAGTCTCTGTTAAAAAATGCAGGCCTGCAGATATCGAGCCCAATGGAAATCCTATCAGACGGCAAGATACAGATAATGATGAAACCCATAATTTAGGGGGAAAGGGGTATTCCTATCAGAAGTGCAGTACAGCTCTTCTACACAAACTCAGCAGTAAAACATTTAATCTTGACTACAAATTAACTAAGAGTGATAAGCATTGTTCTACATTTTGACTGACTGCACTTGCCCATTGATTTATGGAGAAAAATGAACAGAAAATATTGTTCCACACCCATAAGAAAGCAACTCCATCCTTTCAAGGACAGCCAGCGGAGAAGAATATTGAGAAGCAACTGTTAGATTGTGTATTGGGACTGTACATCATTCAGAGAGCTCCAATCCACAGAGCCAGCCAGGTGCTGGTGTACTAATAACACAATATGAGTAATTTTTTTCAGCAAATAAAGTAGAAATATCTCCTTGAATTTATATCTAGCACCATGGAAAGATTTTTACCAATACTACAAACATTAAACATATTTTCAGTAATTATCTACATTGTACGTGCTTGAAAAGAAATGAGTTTGGCAACAAAGATATTTCTCACTCTTTCAAATTATTGCATGTGGTTACTATTTTGACCAGTCAGGTATGAGGCCTTTTCTTCTCTGTGGTAAATTGTTAAAAAAGGTGGGAACATTATTCATACTAGCAATTAGATGATTCAATGTTTATTTGTATCCAGTATATGCAATAAGGTTATAGGCATTTTAGTTGGTTGCCGAGTGATGACATCATTAGTAGTCCATTGCAGTTGCTATAGAAACACTACTGGATTTTTCACAGGCCAGGTAACTGAAAAGCTTTAGAGATCTTCTTTCTCCTTTTGATAAACAGTTTCCCAAAGTACAAACTTCTAATAACTTTTACCTTCTGGAGAATAGGAGTATCAAGGAGTCTGTTACCTATATCCTGAGTGGATTTGATAAGATCACTACTAAATTATTATTTTTTCCTGCAGTTCAACCCATATAAACAGATTACGACACCAACTAGGGAGGTACTCACTTTTGTATTTGAAGAGAACCAAGTACTCCTACGAGTGGAAATCCTCACACTGGATTAAATGAGAAAGTGTGCCCAGGTAGCCAAGAAGGCCAATGGCATCCTGGCCTGGATCAGGAACAGCGTCGCCAGCAGGTCCAAGGAAGTGATTCTGCCCCTGTACTCAGCGCTGGTGAGGCCACACCTCAAGTACTGTGCCCAGTTCTGGGCCCCTCAGTTTAGGAAGGATATTGAGGTTCTGGAGCAGGTCCAAAGGAGCGCAACTAGGCTGGTGAAGGGACTCGAGCACAGATCCTATGAAGAGAGGCTGAGAGAGCTGGACCTGTGCAGCCTGGAGAAGAGGAGGCTCAGAGGAGACCTCATCACTCTCTACAACTCCCTGAAAGGAGGGTGTAGCCAGGTGGGGGTTGGTCTCTTCTCCCAGACGACTTTCAACAAGACAAGAGGGCACAGTCTCAGGTTGTGCCAGAGGAGGTTTAGGTTGGACATTAGAAAGAATTTCTTTACTGAGAGGGTGATCAGGCATTGGAATGGGCTGCCCAGGGAAGTAGTGGATTCTCCATCCCTGGAGATATTTAAAAAGAGACTGGATGTGGCACTTAGTGCCATGGTCTGGTAACTGCAGTGGTAGTGGATCAAGGGTTGGACTTGATGATCTCTGAGGTCCCTTCCAACCCAGCCAATTCTATGATTGGAAATCATAGATTCTATGATTCTATGCCTCTCAGCTGTATTTACTTCTGGATGCTATCAGCTGCATGCATACTTTCCCATTGGTCTCAAAACCAACTCCCAAGCCAGCAAGAAATCACTCAGACATACTCCTGTCTGAATCTCACATGAAAGCGAGCCACATACTTCAAATATAATATTTAATCATTCCGTAATAAAATAACATAATTAAGAAGGCAGTTGTAAAGGCAGCAGGAGAAAACACAGGTGTTATGCTTGTGTATTATTCTTCCCTTAAATAGTGATGCATTACATTTTCATTTTTAAAAGCAAAACTTGGTTTGAGTAGATGAAACTCCAGGTAAGTGCTCATACCCAGAAGACTGTAAAAGAAGTGTCTTGGTGTGGCTTCCTACAAAGGAATGGCTTTACTAGTCAAAGTGCCTAACTCAACTGCACTCTTCAATAAAATTTTTGTCATGCAATGAATGAGCAAGTGCAGAGCCCTCCTGTCCTTATGCCTCCCCCTAGCAACACTGACCAGTTTAGTTCAACATCAAGTATATTCATTTACCTCCACAGTTTGCTTCAGTTTAAAAAGGAAAAAATCAACCACTGCCCTTTCAAACTGCTACTCCATACCCAAACTCACTGTTTTCCTAGAGCAAATGTTAAACAGAATTGACAAGTATTTCTTTTCTGAGGAAGGAACACAGTTACAACACAGATGCTGCTTTTTGTGTGTTCCAGAAATGGATCCTAAAACCACAGGAAAGATTGAGTAGTTAGAGGAATCAACAAACCTAACAGATTTGCACTAGCTTTCTTTAGTTGTCTTGAAAGAAAAGGCTACATTTCCTTTTGTAGTACTGGGTTGAAACACTCAGGTTTGAGACTGAACAAGGAGCATTACTTCTCTTTAATCACACAGCTTAAATCTGAGCTACTAGAAAGCAGCTTGTAAGCATCTACAAACGAAAAAAATGTGTTAGAGTATCATTTGCATGCATGTGTAGTAGACATTAATGGTTTATTAAGGACTACCAAACTTGAAAGGATTCTGCTAAATTAATCTGATAATTATTTCCGTTGCTGAAGGAGATTATATATTAATTTTTATTCAAATAAATGCAAATAAAATTAGCTTATATTCTATTGGTTCTAATATGTTATTCTTAGACTGGTGTTATTCTTAGACTTCTTTCTCCTGAAGTCATCATGCCAACTTTGGTTGTTAATTATTCAGCTAGATGAGTAAGACTGGACAATTTAATTTTCTTTTTTCTTTTTTTTTTTTTTTTTTTTACATTAATACAAGCGAAATGTATCAGTTAATTTTCTATTAGACTTTCTAATAAAAAAAAAACCAACAATGTAAGCAGCTTTTGTAGACACTAACATTGGGAAAATCTGTCAAATGGAAAACATTTTAACATTGTAAATTCCTACCAAGGAATGATTTAGACAAAATGCAAACTCAGCTGTGATTACAGTGATGTCAGCGCTCTATATCCTTGCCTTTCCTATACCATTAGCAATCCAACATCCCAAAATTAATAGCACAGAATGGCTTAGGAGAACATAGAGAAATATAATTTGCATTTCAAAACCTTTTTGCAAAACAAAAATATTTTTCCACGTTTAGTTTCATTAAAATCATCCAAATCCTGGTATTTCCTCTCTTTTTTCATTTTTTTGCATGATATATTTAACTCTGAAATGCTTTATTTATACAGTGTTGTCAAGGTGATTTAGTTATAAGAGAGGTTATTTAACTGCACCAGCAGTGAACTGTTCATGAGATCACCTGTGCCCATACAGAGCTCAAAAGAAGGCACCCAGATCTCACCTAAATGCAATGCATCTTTGAGCTGTGACCTTAATTGTGGCATTTACCTTTTCAGTTAAAAAAAAAGGTTGAAAGAGTGTTCAAATTCAGAGGATGCCACCACTTATAAGATGTTCACTGTAGATGTGTGCTGCTGCTTTGTTGCTTCCAAGTTACACATTACTTAAGTCCCATCACTTAGACTGAAGATTTACTGTGGGCAAAAGGAACACACCTTGTATGCAAACTCAAGCATTTCTTGTCAGTTTCATTAGACTTAGCAGCCTGATCCATTATTTTTAATCTAGACACCATTCTGCTAAAATTTTAATTCATAAATACTATAACGTAAAGGTAATATGAGGTATTGCTTATAGATAATTATGTACACTTGACATTATATATATCCAAACCTTCATGCCTGCATTTGATGTTTTGCTCATGTTTCTAAGGTCAAAAGTTTTGGGGAGGATGAGGAGGCTACAGGAAAGGGGTGAGAAAAAAAAGAGTCTTCAATACCTAGAGAACATTTCCAGGACAAGAGTGATGCTGACGGTTCTTCTCACCGAGTATTTTTTACATTTCCTAATATGATTTCCACCTTGGTTTTTCTTGGTCAAAAGGTTCATATTGCAAGTAAATTCAGTGTATATTACCTATTTTTTTTACTGTTCTTTGTTGACATCATGCCTGAAATAGGTTTTACCAAGTTCCCAAGGCTGCATTCCTTTGCTGGCCATTGATGAGTTGTTGATAGACTTGGAGCCTCCAGTGTCACTTTATGCCCATCACTTCATGCCTTTGGTACTCTGTGTTCCAGTTTATTCTAGACTTACAGGTGGCCCACTTGATGCACAGTAAGCACTTTCTATTCTCCATTGCTTGCAGAATAATAAACATCCAAACTACACAGACATGTGTAGCTAAATGACGTAGGAAATAGTCACCTGGTCAGAGAACTGGTGCTGCAACCTCAAAGAAATCTCCAGGAAAGCCAAAACAAAGCCTAGCAGAACCCTGTGGCCTGTTACAAGCAATCACACCAAATTTTTACTGGGTTACAGGGTTACATATGTCATATGAAAGAATTAATATAAAATCAGCTAGTAGTTTCTAGGGTAGAAAATATTCAATGACAGATTTCTATAGCAAAAGTAGATCTGGAATCTACCTCAGAACACCATATGTGAGATAGAGTTGGCAGAATAACATACTTGAAATTAAGGCTGATAAGACTGAGTAATGCATCTGTGTTAGATCAGGGAACTGAGCTAAGAGTCAGACCTGCTTACTGGTATACACACAAGGACATATTTGTGCCTAATTTTCTATATTTAAAAGGAGTCACAAGCTGCATGTTACAATATTTACCAAAACCCACTAGTCTTTCCCTTACCCTTCTTGGCCCATCTGTTCATCTGAGCAATCCATCAGACCAAATCCCAAAGGAAATGTTTTAAAAAAAGATGTTGAACCCTCGCTTCAGAAATCTCACAGGGGATTTGGTCTTCTAATTTGGTCTTTTTGTATTTGGTCCTGTATAATTACCACAAACCCCAAACAATTTTACTGCAAGATGACACCTGAATGATGTAAAATTTTTCATTCTACGGTGTGAAAGGTGAGGTGTACAATACAATTTTTTGTGCAAGATACTTATCTTCATTGCTGTACATTGTTGACATCATCTGACTTCTTCCATAAACGAGTACTTCCTCCCTGCTGCTTGCATCACCTTCCAGATTATGTAGATCTTTATTTTGGTTGTTTACCCATAAAATTTTAAAACAAGCCCATAATAGTCTAGGTTTGTAATTAAAATATTTATGAATGTTGCATAGATACCATGGGAACCAAAAAGAGAAGCTTTGATTTGTATATCCACCAGGTTGCTAAGCAAAGAAGCATCTTCCCTGTAACAATCTGCATGACTGCAGGAAAGCTTTACTGAAGATGCAGTTCCTACTGAAAGCAAATTCATAGGTTGTCAAATACACATCACTTAAGTGAAAGCTTTTTGTTTAAATGCAGAGGAAGCCTGGCTGAAAAGACAGAGAGGGAGCGTGTCCACTACCAAAGGCTCCAGTTTCTTACATCAGATTGTTCTTTATTCATACTATATGAAATAATCAGTTTCTTTTCACATTGCACATTGTCCTTTATAACACAGGACTTCACAGAGGGTGATCTTATTCACCTTCCTCTTCACTTTTTAGTGAACAGAAAACTGAAAATATTGAAAGGAGAAGTCCCTCACATCCAAGACAGTAGTGTTTAGCATATCTGAACTTTCAAACAGACTGTTGGTCAGGCAGCAAAAAACATTCATAATGCAGAGGTAGAATTGACAGTGTGGGATATACTGTGTTTTTACACAGTGCAGTTATTCTCATTCAAAAATACAATTTGAAACCTCTGGTATTTGTTTAGTTTAAAGGCAGATGCTCCTTGATATATATATATATTCCAATATATTTTATTGCTTAGAGCTTTACCAAGAGGGTAAAGCATACTGTCACGTACTGACAGATGCTTAGGAAGCTGTGCATGTTTCCAGCATACAAAATTAAAAGGCAGACATCTCTCCACATGGTAGTCTTAGCCAACAACACTCATCAGTCCTGGGCAGAGGGCCTCCAGCACACTTCTTGGCTGAAATCATACTGTGCCATTTTTAAGGATGGCCCAAAAGGCTGGTCCCATCTGGCTCACCACCTTTTCTTTTTGATTCATGAGAGCAGCAGTAAACATAAAAGATCTAGCATCTGAGATTTATGAAGTATGGCCAGGTAAAGTTGTGAGCTGCATCTATTGTGTCCTTGTATGCTGGCAAAATGAATCCCAAAATTGTAACCTACCCTTTTTATAGAAGGAACTAAAGATCCTTGCATTGCTCCTAATGTATGCTAATGAAGCTGGTCTTAATGAAAGCATTAGCAGTGCCATGAAGGGTAACCTCCTTTTCATCAGCATTCTCTAGCTAACTCATTTTCATTTAATGTAAAGATGTCTCACTTCACTGATACATAACTAAAGAACACTAAATCAAGCAGTCAGTATGAATTTGCTTCCTGGCCTACTCTAGTAATGGAAACACTCCAAGAAAACTGGCAAAAGATGTAGTTTGTGGTGCTTGGCAAGATAACACAGTATGTGAAGGCAAAGCATCTTCAGAGAAAACAAACAAATCAACAGACATTTAATCACTTTCAGAATTCATTAGCTCAAAGGAATTTAATTCCAATTCCTATATAGCCTCAGTATAGCAGGATGTGTGTTTATGGGTCCCATCAAGTTTTCTCATATATTCTGCATTAAGCATCAGCTAACACTACATACTATAATTTAGTGAAATCCTTCACTAGAATTCTCTGACACAAGACTTCTTGCCTGATTAAATCTTGTTTTAAATTTATCATGCCATCGTGGGTAGATACCATTTCTGATCAGTCAGCAAATATCATTTATTGTGGCCAAGGTCATATTTTCTCTTTTGAAAAATCATCCATGGCCTCACATTGTTACTGTAGTGTATTTGACTTCACTTTGTTTCAGTCTATATGTACAGCAATGAGTCTCTTAGATTTAGCAGGCTTTGTCTTTTAAGGTCTTTAAATACTAATTGTAAAAAGAAAGCAATCTCCAAATTTTTCTGAAAGTTTTTCCAGCCAAGATCAGTATCCACTTTTTTTGAGTGCAAATACCATGCTCTTTTATATTTGCATCTCTCTCATCATTATCCAGAATTCTAGCCTCTTACAGAATTAGTTTATGTATTATTTCTTATTACCCACTGATTGTACCTTCCTTGGTTCAGTTCAGAATGAAGTTGAATATCTGTATTGTGTTCTCACTCATCTGTTGTTTTTTTCTTTGATCACAAAGAGGTTTTTGTTAATTGAAAACCAAACATATAAAACTGGCAAACTTTTAACACTGATGTAAGAGACAGTTGTATTACAGCTTCAAATATTAAAAAAAATAATAAAAACCTATAAGAACTGAAGAGTTGATAGAACAGGGGATGGGATGTGAAGACTTCTATCAGTACTACCATACCAATAAGGGTCTGTTATTCAATGTTTATTGCTATGAATCCATTTTCTTGTGGGGGGAAAAAAAAAATAATTAGTCCCACTAGAACACAAATGCAGTTGATATATCATTTGGTATCAATCAGGAGCCAAAGACAGATGTCCTCTTTTATTATATTGTTGAGTGTCACATTGTATCTGTTCAGTCCGTAAAGAACATAGATTTCAAAACTGCTGTTTTCCCTCTAGTATGCCATGTGAAAACTAACTTCACTTATTTCCAAAAATAATGTAAAATCCAATTAATATATTCCAGTTAGCATGCATTTATCCCCTGTGATCTTCCTTACATAACCAAAGTACCATTTAACTTTCAGCATGTTTTCACTTCAAGGCATCTGAGTGAAATATACAGATACAATCAGGAATCCTAAATAACACCTGTATAAATACAGATCATCTAATCTATAAAACAACAAAGCATTAACATATTAATTCTCTCCTGCAGAGTGAAGACAAAAAAGCATTACTATGTCCTTTTCACAGACTGCAAAAAGACCAGGCATTTGCAGGAGAGGTTTACTCGGTGTTACAAAGTAAAAGTAATAATGATAAATCAGTATTTGCTTCCTATCAAGCTTTACCTAAAGATGACTGCGTTCTCTAAGCTGAAAAGGTCATATAGTTCCCAGCCTGATCTCAGAAAATTAGTCAAAGGGAAGTAGAGATGCAATCTTAAAACCTCTGAGGAAAAATGGGCCTGATACAGCTTGAATTGTTGAAGGTTATTTCTTCAAAAGGTGCTGGAAAAAAACAAAGAACAGGTGTGTATGCTGACTGGGAATAAGGATCAAATCCAACACTTGTTTCTGTTTTCTTACTAACCCTTATTCCATGATTCTTGATGTTCAATATTAATTAGCCTAGATCTTCTTAAAGTCAGCTATGCTAGCAATGTCAAGCAGTGATTCAAAAAATGTTCACTACTAAGGCAGCAGAAGCTGACCAGAAACACAAAATTCTGGGTTCTGATAATTTTTCTCAGAACTTGGTATTATCTGAAATAAGAGAAACCATGTTTGCCACAGTCTTTTAACATTTTAGGAAAGTAGAAGCCATGGAATATGAACATACCCTTAAAAAAAGTCTCCAGGGTAATCCATATTCTGATGTATTAAAAGCTTTTTAAAAAGTAATTTGATTTTCTTTGTTCCCCATTACAGATATAAGCACTCTGTGCAGTCATAAATCAAACATTTGCCAGACTGTAAGGCACAAATATTCTTCATCATGAAACAAACACACATTCAGCCAGGCCTGATCATCCCTAGCAGCTGTTCCCTGAACTGTGGTCAGCAAGTTTACTCCCAGTAATAGTCCTTACTGTTACCATATAAATAGTCCTTACCTTACCATAACCTACCTTGCTAACTCTGAGTCTGTACCCCCAGTACAGCACTGCAATCCCTCCCTCCCCACATACACTGACACACCAAATATATTCTCTGGGCTCAATGAACCTTACAGGTCCTGCTTTTACACGCTGGTCTGGCAAACAGGAAAATTTGAGCAACAACTGATGTGGATTAAACACAACTGCAGAGGAAACCAATAGTTATCTAAACCTCTCCATGCTTGAGACTCTGACAGGCTCACTCCATTATTAGAACATGTTAATTAGTATATAAACTCTGGTTTTCTATCTGCTACTCTTCTTAGCAAGTAGTGAAAAAAAAGAAAAAGAAAAAAAAAAGGTAGGTGTTAATTCACCTTATAAATTAACACACACACAATGAGGAAGCATAATTTGATTATTTTCAGTTTGTCTAACTTCATAACACTTAAACACAAATCCCAGCCTCATAGCTACATTAAATTATTAACCAGTAAGAATCTTGTAGCAAATATGACAGTCATAATGAGTTTATGAATGGATTTTTTTAATTTAATGCAACTTTGGAGAGTGGGAGCTGGTAATCAAGGAAGTGCTTAGCAAGATTTTCTTACTTGCACTGAATTTCAACAGAGACAGGAGGTGTCTGGTAAGGGACAAAACAAGAATGAAGAAAATGGGAGAAAGGAAATTCTTGCTGATCAATAGACAAGAAGCCCTGAGCTAAGCACATAGAGAAAAAACAATCCCTAGTGATGCCAAGAAGTTATAAAATCTCTCCTGCACAGCTAAATTCATGGCCAGTGTGGTACTGGTTAAATGTAAAGAGAAAGAAGAGGTGACGGCTTTCCTTCTCTGTGTAGCAAAGAATTATTCAGAAGTATTTGTTAGCCAGCCATATGGGCCTACTAGATGATCCTGTAGAGAATCCCAACCCAGGATTCCAAGGAAAGCAAGGAGACTTTACCTGGGTAAAGGGTCATGGAGTTTAGGCAAACTCTATTTGGCCAACACCACTTGAGCCACTGAGATTTGAGGCCATGCCTGGAAAACTGTGTTCAGTTCTGGGCTCACCAGTTGAAGAAAGACAGGGAACTACTGGACAAAATCCAGCAGAGGGCAACAAAGGTGACTGGGGAACTGGGGAACCTTTTACGAGGAAAGGCTGAGAGAGCTGGCACTGCTTAACCTGAAGAGGAGAAGACTATAAATATCTAAAGGGTCTGTGTAAGGAAGATGGGGTCAGACTCCTTCCAGTAGTGCCCAATGGCAGGACAAGGGGCAACAGGCAAAAGCTGGAACACAGTTTCATCCCAACATGAGGAAAAACTTCTTTGCTGTGAGGGTGACAAAGCACTGGAATAGGATGCCCAGAGAGGTTGGGGAGTCTTTGTCTCAGCAGACATTCCAACCCTGCCTGGATGCAGTCTTCTGTAGCATGCTCTAGGCAATCCTGCTTTAGCAGTCTAGATGATCTCTAAAGGTCCCTTCCTACTCCAACAACTCTGTGATTTAAAGTGGCACGAGCAAATTTTATGAAAATGGAAAAAAAAAAGTTTTCTAGATTTGGATTGCTGAAATTTTAACACTTGAAGACCCCAGGGAAACAGTTTCTGCTAACTACAGAGACATGATGATACTGATAATACACTGTCTTTGCTGTAAATACCATCCTTTTTTCCTAAAAATACAGGGCTGTTATTTACATGTTTCCCACAGCCAAGGTTCAGTATCTTCTGTAGGTCAGAGTGGAAAACTGCTTAATTACACACTTTCAAGACAGAAAATCAGTGATTCACATTGGCCTTTGTATCAAAATACACCCACTTCTTATCTAGCTATATTGATTTCATCAAGTATGCAAAGCCTGTATGCTGGTGTAAACGAAATGTACATCATCTAATTTTCTAATACAAACAATAGGTTCAGGAAATTACACATATTTTAAATGGACAAGTTAGGACACTCTTTTGCTGAGCAATTTACAATGTGAATTCATACCACAGCTGACTGTCAATGTGAAGACGAATTAGTTTTCTATTACCACAAATATGAAAACAGTCCTTAAATTCAGTATAGATAAAAACCTAAATATAAATCTTGGTCACTCTAAAATAGCCTTCAGAATATTTGACATTCCTTCCCTTTGAGAAACTTTAAATACTAAAATTTAGAAGCCAGTTTAAAATGCCCAACACTATACAAGTAAAAAAAATAGTGGATTGGAGGGAAGATTAATACATCACACCAGCAACAGTTTCTACTTCTGTAGGCTTGTTAGCCTCGAGAGCACTCTAGCTTTTAACTTAAGTCAGTTCTGTACCTCTTAAGAGAAACCAGAAACAAAAAAAGGAGTCTGGAGGTAGCAGAGAAGTTGCCCAAGGCCACAAAGATGCACCAAGGTCTCAAGAGATACCTTCTTGAGCTTCTGGGAAGGCAGAAAATCTTCTGACTTTGACCCTACCTGCTGGCCCTAGCTAGGAACTACAGATTCCTAAATCACCATGCTTGGGTCAGTAGTCCCCTCTCCAACAGTGCTGAGAAAAAAAACTCACTGCAGACAACTTCAGGCCTTGCTTTCCCTAAGATTTCCATCTTTGTCATTTTTTTCTGGGATTTTCAGGTACAACTTCATCTCCTAGAGACTCTTGTATCTTTGGAAAAAAAAACCTGTATTCCCACCTCACAAATAAGTTTAAAGTTGTCCAGAAAAAAAATGTCTCAACATCACAAATCTACCTTCTGTTTATGTACCCGTGCTGCTAATAACAAAGAAGGTGTGTAAATTACACACATGTATCTTTTCCAATATTAAATTTATTTTGAGAAGGGGCAAGAAAATGTAGATAGTATGAGGTATATTACTGGAGAAATTACAAGGAAGCACATGCTAAGTGGCCACCTGCTCATTTCTGAAGATTTGGCTGGGTATTCTACTAACACAAATATATTTACTTGGCTAACAAATATTTTGGTGTACTAGCATATCCACTTCCTCTCAAAGTATCATCAGGTTTTTAGACCACAGGATATGCCATGATGAGAGAAAAGGAAATGATGAGTGAAACTGTGAAAGCTCTATGAATTTACTCTTCAGAAATACTATTTTTGAAAGCATGAAACAAAAAAATGAAGCCTGAACCATAGCACAGAGTGCATAAAGAAAAATGAGATAAAAGATCTTATGACAAGGAGATCACATCTGTCAGTAGTATGAATTATGTCCTTATACAGACAACATAAGAGAAAAAAGAAAAAAAAGATTAAACCAAAATCAATATCTTGAAAATCTCCAATAGATGGTCTACTTATTGCAAAGATGGTCTACATTATTACAAAGAAATGTTATTTGCCAGAATTCAGAAACACAATTACAAATAGAATCTTTTGCCTTCATAGGGCAACTCAGCCCTCTGCCTTCCTTGCTCAGGTATGGTGGGAGGATCCTAACCTCTAACAGGAGAACTGTGAGCTTTATCAACCTCCTCTCTGGTTCTGTCCTCCTCTTGCACATAGAGCATTGAATATGTCATGAAACTTGTATGTTTGCAGCTGCTTATTAGGGAGTTATTTAGGGACAGTTCATTCTATGTACTCCTCATGCATATGTTTTTACAATTAGTGATGAGAGAAGCCAGTACTCAAATTGTTTACTTTATAGTCTGCATCCTAATCTCAGACAAAAGCTTTTTATTTTGCATGAGACTGCTTCACACTGTACACTACAGTATTTTGTCATTTTGGCCAGGGCATTGGTCAGTTTTGACTCTAAAGACCAGAGATGACTTGTAGGTAGCTTTGTCAAAGATCAGCAGGTTCCTTAAGGAAAGCTGACCTTAAGTAAGAATTCTGAAGCCAAGTCACTATTCTATGGGGACCCAGTGCAAGCGTACAATGGATCTGATGTGCTTAGGGTATCCCATATTGCTGAAGAAAGTGTGCTGCAGTGTCCTCTGCTCCTAAAGACTTGAGTGTATATAATTATTACATTATGTTGGTGTAGTCCACACAGAAAAAAAATATGGAGGCTTCTATTAATATTATCCATAATTGGATGGAGTCTCAGATTCCTGAAAATGGTGGGAGATTTTGATTGGTGGAGTCATTATCAGCAGGGATTTCAAAAGCATTGTGAAAACTACAAAGAAATGGATGAATAATACATCTGCTGGAAAATACACTTGTGGGAGATCAAAAATGTTTACCAATTTTGAAAGCATAGATGGTTAAATATTATGACAATTTATTTTGGCATTCTCTAGTTTCAATATTTTTCAATAGCTTCAATATTTTCAAAAGAGGAACACTATGACTTTTTATTTTGAAATAGCTTATTTGTTTTGAAATTGACACAACATTGTTCTGGATTTAAGAAAAAAATTTTAGGTTGCCAAAGAATAAATTTTTTCTTGCTCCTGAGGGAAAAAAAAAAACATATCATAAAATTATTAAAATCTGGTTTGGCTTGTTATATAAATGTTTAGTTCAGCCTTTAACCTCTCAATAAAGCTGACAGAAACTATCACTCCTACAGGTCTTTGAAAACAAGAGGGAAATAAGCAATTGGATATATATATACCTTTCAGAGACCGAGTTCTGAGATTTGTTTTTCTTTGGCTACTATGCACTGCAGCAAAAATTGAGTTCCTCTGTTTTAAACCCAAGGAAAGCAGAATCATATCACCAAGAACACTGTACAGCTGTTTCTCCCTCTGTACATTTGCCCCTATCATTTAGCTCAACCCTATATTCCATGATGTTCAATAGACCACAACTCCTTCAAGAGGGGTGTAAATCACTGCCCATCTCATGGGGGGATTTCAGTTACATAGCAGGGCTCCTGCATCTCTGTCTGAAAATTTGTGGCAGTTTAATGTATATGAATCATGGAGTTTTATATTACATGCAACATGGAATAATGTAGTCAATACAACAGTTGAAGTCTTATTTTTATGTTGAATTTAATTTACTCTTGCAGTGTCTCCACTATTCCAGCTTTCACTATGCTACAGACTTAGGTATTAAGAATGCATGAAGCTTATTTTAGAGGTTGCCCAGAGCAGAGAGCTGGAGAATCTGGACAGGTAAGGGACAGATACATTAAGCTCTGTCTGCCTGGGGACACAAAAAGTGATTTGAGGCTAACAGGAAAAGTTTGAACCCAGTAAAATACCTGGCAATGAAACCTCAAGCCTTGGACTGTAAAGCCTAGTTCTGAAGTGGGAGCTGCAATCTCAAACTCCTAGATTACATAAGGCCCTGAATATTACCACTGGCTCAAACAAAACGTTTACTCTAATCCAAGGACTCTGGCATAAGGAAAACTTAGGTTTTTAAAAGATGAAGGGCTAGATTCTGCACCACAACTTTCATTGGCTCAAGCCAGGAAAAGGAGAATGAGTAGAAGTAGGTCTTAATCACTTTGCAGTATCTTTTTTTGGAGCTCTATCAGAAAAACTGAAGCTTTATTCAGTGTGCCCATATGGTCTGAGAGAATCATGCACTTTGATACACTTTCCCCTCCAGACTTCTAGCCAACCACTTTCCACAGTCACCAGGACAAGTAGCAAAGCTGCTCACGCTGATCCTGAATACTTCCCCTTAAGCACTGAGGGCATGGCTCCCATGCAATGACAAGTTGGGGCTCTGGCAAGTACAAATAGTTTATCCTAATCTCAAAACAAGTCTCTTTTTTTAAAACTGGAAAAAAAAATCTCCCTTTGTGTTTGGTATTACCTTATTATTAAGTTATTTTTAAGTTCAAGTAAGTTATTTTTATTTAAATGAGTTGAAGTAGTGACCAGAAAACCTAGTTATGATCCATGGTGTTCTCCCCCTGTGTATGGCACTGCACAGATCTCAAAGAATGGCCCTTCCACAGAGCACTTGTAGTCTGCAGAACCTTAAAACCAGTGTATTTAGTTAAAAAGAGACATGAGGACAAACATGATGTTATGTCTAACATAAATGATGAAAATTAATCCAGGTAGAATTCTGCTCCCTTTCCCCATAGAAAGAACTGACTCAGTTAAAAAACAGAAAATGTAAAGTACAGACATCATCCTTTCATATTCAGAGTATTGTGTGGAACTCTGAGACACAGCTGAGGGGTTTTTTTGAAGTAAATAGCTTTGGAAGCTCTAAACAAGAATCAGGCATTAATAAACAAGCACAAAATCTATAATTTCCATACCAAGGATGAAAATTACAAGGAATGTCAATCATCTGACTTGAAACAAATCAGCCAGTCAGAAAATAAACACAGGAGATATATTTCTTCACAGAGGAGAAAATACATGGAAGATCTTAATTTGAACTGCAAGAACTGAGTGTCCACCACTGACAAACCCACCATACTAGAGCACATGGCCATTTTTCTGTTTTAACAGGTAAGCACTTTGCATCAGAAAGATATTCTCATTTCACATTCATTTTAACATCACTCTTGTCTGGAGGGTTATTTAGGATTCACTGCACAACAAAAACAAAATTCATCTCTTGATGTTTTACTGGAGGGCTTCAGTATCAGCAGAAGCATTCTTGTATTGAAGTGTGATGGACAGTCCACCACTTTATCTAGTTTGGGGTCATGATACTGCTTCCATTCTATTTGTGCAATTTATAGAGACTCAGCTTGTTTCATCTTAACACACCTCAGTCTGTATTAGAATAAATAACCATTGCCTGAAACCAAATCGCTATCACTATCTCCATTTTATGAAGACCCTTATAACTCATCCCCTCCAACTTGCTCATGCTATTTACTTTCATTCCTGCAAGGCATATTTTCTTTCTCAAAGTTCACTACCATCTCTTCTCCTCTCGTAGCCTTTTAGCTTTCCTGCTTCTTGATTCTGCCTGCAACTATTATGTACTACTGAGTATCAGGTTGTGCAATTACTTAAGTCTTCTAATCAAATAATTTTTTCCAAAACATAATGGGAAAGGTAAAAAATTAAGCAGTCAAATTTGGACGACAGAGATCTAAACAGATATTATTGTGCTCTATCACCCTTTATTTCTATTTTGTTAGCAGAATATATGCTTTCTAAACACTTACCAGATAGTTGGTGGCAAGTTTCTTGCCAAGACTAAATTCTCCATTCTCATTCCTGGTTCATTTAACATACATTGTAATCACACTGCTGAGACAAATTAATTTGAAATGCATGCAGATTAACACATCTAATTTTGTACTCTAGGTGTTCCACTGTAAATTAGTCTGGGCACTGACTGTATTGTTCTTTCAATAAGCTTCAGCATCTGGTTCATTTGCTCACATGAAGTTAACTTTTAGCAAGTCCCCACATCTACTCAGTTTGCAACTCTGAAAATGATCAACTGCAAGTCTGCAAACTTGGCATACCTGCCTAGTTTTTTTTCCTTTATACTACTGCCTATTCTCAGAATTTAGTTTCAAATTTTCACGATAACACAGGACACCAGATTCAAGCTGGTTACCATTACAGTTTTTCAGGTCTGTAAAGGCAATAGAGGCTAATATGGATAACAAATATATTTTTAATGGCAATAGTGATGCAAGGTCCTATCAAGAACAATTGAAAATAATAAGGGGCCAATCTCACTAAGCTCCTTGTGAGATATGGAGGTCCTCTTTTTCTTTTTTTTTTTTTTTTTTTTGACTGCTATCACACATTCACAAACAAAACCAGGATGCATCATTCCTAAGCTTTTAGGTTTGTTTCATTAACTGAGTTTTATTTTGAAAAGCAGAAAATGAACACTTTCCATGTCTACTCAACTAAACAACACTAGTGTCTAGTTTCTTGCTAACTCTGACTTGCATCACAGCCTCCAATCTTGGAAGAAAAGAAGAAGGAAAGATCTTAAACTTACTCCCCACAGAAAGAATAAATACAGCTGAATTACCAGCCTGGAAAATAATTGTATGAGCCCTAGGTACCAAAGCTTACCCACAAATAGCTCATAGTGAATAATGCATACAGTTTAAAGTCAGCTAAAATAAGTGCCAGGTCAGTTACCAGGCAGCAGTGAATTTGCAAGGCTTTGAAACAAAATTCTTTTTATTCTCCCTCTTTAAGGCCCAAATAACTGAACTAAGGTGCAAATAGTGATGACTGAAGTGAAGTGTGGAAAGAGCTGGCCAGTTCTGCAGACTTTCAGTCCTACATCAAAACAGACTGGTGGTTCTATAGAGGAAATATTAACATAAAACAGCCAGCTTCAACGTTGTGAAACAAGTTCTTGACATCATGTCAGGTCCTAAAGTACTAATAAGCATCAGAAAATGAAATTATTTGTCTTGGCTGAAAAATTCAGCAGAAAAGCAACAGACTAAGATTTTTAGCATCATGGCCCAGTTGCCTTGATTAAACTTTAATTTCAGCTTTAGAAACATTATATTTTTGGCTGCCAGATTACAAACTTTGCATGACCTAAAATTTCCACATTTTATATTCATACAGATGCTTCAGGGCTAGCCTCCCTTCAGACTAATTCATCTTCTCTGATTACTGGGCACATTTTCCAGCACTGGAAAGATACCAGAGGCTCTCCAGCAAGGCCATTAGGTTGAGGGCATTGGGGAAAGGGGAAAATGAATGAAAATCAGGAAGTAAATGGAAATATACAGTTTTTCTCCACAACATTGTACCCTGCTTTTTATGCTGCTTTTGCTGGTTAATGAGCCAAAGGCTTTAAGAAACAGTAAAATTGCTGCACTGAAAATGCAGCCAGATTATTATTCAAGCTTTTCGGTCACTGCTTTCTAATGTTCAGTAGAAAGGTGTTTAAATTGCAAGCTAAATTATATTTTCTTTGATGTTCTTTTTCCTGTCAAAGCATGCTGTTTGTATGAACAGAGCTCAGGCAATACTTATTACCTTCAGTCAATACCTCACCCATAATGGCAACATTTTCCAGACACCCAAGGACTGGAACAGTTATTAACAGTGATATTACATATTTACACACAGGAGCAAGAAAAACTATTTTTATACCAAGGCTTGACAGGAAACATGAAAACAAATATACTTAAATAATAATGAGTAAAGTATTCTAGGAAAGGTTAATCTTTACTTTCTCACTTCTTTGAAAAAAAAAACCAGGTAATTAATTTGATGGTTAGAATTAAAAACTTAAACCTGAGAAAAAACATGGACTTTTAGATTCTGAGGGAGGGTTTTCCTCATCTTTTTTACTAGAACTTCATTAAGTTGCATTTCTACTTGAGAACTGAAAAGCACCTGGAGTGAAATGCAGAAATTTTAAAATTTATAGTGTTAGGGTCTTATTTTAACTATTTTAAGTAGAAATATAAACTGCCTAGTTTCCTGAGGATGTATGAAGAACTCCAGCCTTACACAGATGTGCCAGAAGAAGTCTGGCCCTATGTAAATTATGCAAAGACCCTTGATGTAGCATCATTCAATATGACTGATTCACAGAAAAGTACAGCATAATCTCTCAGTTGAGCAACAGCTGTCCAGCTGCTGGTTTCTACAGAGGTATTATAAAACACATGCTACCTGATAAATAATAGATTAACAACATGTAGCACTATGTAATAACTCAACAGTTCTAATGCCTATACAAATTCCTAGACAACAGACACTGAACTGCTGCACTTTTTCAGTTTTAGAAGGCTTTGCAGAAAATTTAAAGGTAAATTATTTTTTCCAAGGTTGCTCCTTCCTTGCATTCTGGACATTACTAGCTTAGAATACTCTCCCTGCAAAATCCGCATCAAGACTATTTGAAAATACTGAATCAAGTCATAATTTTACTTTGCTAAGACACAAACTTCCTTAGAATCACAGAAGTTTTTACCAGGAATCCAGAAACAAGAGAGGTTTGTGCCCACAAGTTTTACCATCATGAGGTTTAAGTGCTGCAATTTGTACAACTCTGTCTTGAAGAACAATACATTTTTGACTCCTCTCCTATTCCAGTGACTTAGGCAAATTAAAAGAGAGCATTACTTTGCCTTGATAATCAGCTGCACCACACATCCAGAAACAGGAAAATCTCAGTCCCTTTTAACCTCCCAATACAATCAACATATATGACAAAGGTTCATTGATGATGATTCTCAATAAAAAGTGTGCATTACCTTCACAAAAGCCTAGTTTAGCTCATGCCACAAAGAAAGGAGAAGTGAAAAGACTTGTGAAAGAAGTGAAAAACAAACAAAAGCACACAAAAAAAACCCAAAAGCAAACAAACCAAAGAAACCCTGTAATACTTCAATATCATTTTGCCATCAAAACCAAGAGGTATATTTCTTATATATTCTCCACTCTATCTCTGAAAAAGTGAACATTGTTTATATTGTTAGTATTACCATGGAAGTGCCCCCTAAGATCCCAGCTAAGTAAACTTTAATCTTACATCCAATTTATCATAGTATCAACAAGCAACAGCCATGGAATGGCTTTTGGTGGGCTCTACAAGCAAACTACAGAGAAAATCAAATTCAGTTCCACTCTGATATACATCTCTAATTTGAACTTGACATATAATCCAACTTAAGATGCATTGATGTTATTTTGGATTAGAGAGTAAACAAAACATGTTTGCTCATAGTGATTATCATGTAATGCTGTTTTCATCCACATTGGTTACAAATTCTCATCACAGTTACCAGGTACTAGACTGCAACTACAGATTGAACCATGAATGAATAAGGAATAAAAAATTGTAGTGACTGACAATGTACTGGGGTTTCAGACTTTAAAATTAGCAATGGATCCCATTACCAACCTTGATAATGTTCAGGAAATGGGATGATGTTGCCAGGGGGGAATATCTTCATTGACCATATTTTGCTTAAATGTCAATCAGAGATAGACTTTGAAAATATTTGAACATTGATCATGAATGATTTTAGCATTTCACTGATTCAATCCGATTTATATTCCAGCAATTTGAAACCAAACCCAGCAAAACCTGATTACCTCTGAACATCTATTTAAATGCAGAGTCTTCCACTCTGTCAGCATCAATAGCCTCATTAGTAACAGTCACTCTGAGCATCTCTGGCCCTGGAGGCACTAGACAGATAAAACAGTCCTCTTACTGATGTAAGCAGCATAAAAAAATAAACCTTCTGCTGCTTAAGTGACTGTCTTCCTATCTGTCAGCATGCTACTTCATTTGTTACCTTGACTTTAGGCTTTTAAATCACTGAGTTTTATCACTCAGACTACCACCCCAAAAAAACAGTACATGGTACACTATTTTTGCTAGATTTACAAGACCCAAACCTATCTGAGATAATCTAGGCTAGCACAACACCAGTGTTTGGGTTTTTTTCCCCTCACTGACAACATACTGTTGGCTTTTACTGATTTCTTTGTTATCTCCTCTTTACTTAAAAATAAGTAAATGTTAGTAATTTTTTTCTTTTTAAATTGAGTTAAACACATTGGCCTCACAAAGCATTTCAGCTCCTCTGTGAGAATGTGGACATTTCTCATTGATTTTCCCTAAATGTGAGGCAGCATCCATGGTAAATGAAGACACTATGCAGAGAGGACACAGAATACAGAATACTCCTTTCAGCTAGCCTAACTTAAAAGAACAGTAACATCCTTTGATGGTCATCTTCTTTATTCAAAGCATCTCAATCTAGCAGCAGAATGTTATCAGTGAGTTTGTAGGTAATGCATGAGCCACTGTCATCAGGGACTCATCTGGGTGGAAGAGCCAGGCAAATGTGAAAGGTAGCTTTTCAGCCAAATATGGAAGGTAGTATTTGTGATAATCTATATTATTTATATTTATGATGTCAGAACTGAACATAAGAGAAAGATAAATACCTGCCATTGTGCTGTTGGCACCTCAACCTATGTCATATGTGGTGGGTTAGCCTTGGTCACCAGCCAAATGCCCACCCAACAGAACAGGGTAGAAATTTTGTGGGTCAAAATAAAGACAAGGAGATTGCTTGATGGTTATCATCACAGGCAAGAGACCCAACATAGGGCAAATTAATTCAGTTTATTGCTAATTAAAATAGATTTCACATGGTGAGAAACAAAGACACAGAACACCACCTTTCTCTGTGACTGTGTTTTCCCTGTAAATTTACAAGATTATCCCTGAGGAGATACATTACCTTCCCCCTCAACAGGAGCCACCTCCAGAGGTTGTGGATGCCAGTTTCTATGTCTATTCCCTGGTCCCTAGTGAGGTATCTCAACTCCTGGACCTCATTACCTTCTAATTCCTGACTGTCAGACCCAATATCACAGCATCTGAGCAACTAAGCTAGGATCCACTTGCCCAGCTGACAGATACCATCTTTCTGCATATTTCAAAGTTCACTCAGGGACCAGGTGATTTCTGCCTATAAAGTGATTTCTGTCACCTCCTTCTCCTGTTTCCTTGCAAAAGGACTAGCTTCCTAACCAGACTCTTCCTCGCTTGCTAAGCAATACTCTGGATCTGTCAATTTCTGCTTCCAGTTTTTTCTTTTTGACTATGGGGCTGATTACTGTAGGTAGGGTTTGGGTCCTTGTTTTAATTATGGTGGTCTCAGATGTAAGGGCCCTCCTTCCTCTGCTCCAATGGAGCTGAACAGAGGCTCACTTATCACACTCACTGTGCTTAGAACTGGTGGGGGTGGGTCTCATTCAGGTGGGCAAGGCACTCTTCTGTCAAGTGGTGCACAAATTTAATGGGACTACATGCCTGCTCAGGCATAAAATCCTAGGTTTTGGGAGGTGATACTTGCCATAAGCACCTGACTGATTTCTCCCACACACCCTGCCACTCAGGGACTGACCCTGATAGGACAATTTCTCTGTAAACTCACCAAAAAAAAGCTGCTTACTCTTACACCTGGATGAAATCAGATTCCACATATCCATCAATGTCAGATAATATAACCAAACCAATAACTCTGACAATGCTTTGTCAATATTTTAGAAAGTGTGAAGTTAAATACCCAAGCCACCATTATTAATATTGTCTTGTGAGAGGAAAGCAGTCAGGAAAAATATCATCATGTTATGCATCCTGAAAGCTCTGTCATCCTATGCTAAAAGGGCTTTATTAGGTACAAACTAATTCCCTTGCCCTCAGTCATGCACCAGGTTCACAGAAGAGAATCCAACCATATCCCCTCTGCCAAGTGTCTGAACTTTCAGGACAAGTCACACTACCAACACTGAAGATTGATAAATCTACCACAGCCTATAGAGCAATAATATTGAAGACCATAAAATATTGGAAAACCTATGGAAGTAAAGCAGTACATTGCCACTTACCAACTGTTTTACTGAGACATCACGTGCACTAATATAACCTTTCCTTCCTGAAGTTCCTCACACATTTACACACACCACTGTGTGTAGGAGTTTGAGAGGTTATCAAATTGAAAAAAAGCATTTTAATTTCAAACAATTTTTCTCATCTATTTCTTCTTCAACTATCTCAGAGTAACTCTTAAAACTGCAGATTTTGTTGGCATCTTGAATTTCCTTTCCATTACCCATATGGATGCTGGAAAGCAAGTTACATGCATTGTCTCGATGCATCATCCCAGGGAATAAACAACAGATTCATCCCAGGATTCTCCCATAACCTCATGGATGTTTTATTGAGTAACACAAAAAACAGTGGTCTGCATAAACATCAACCCATATATCTGCTTACATAGTCTCTTCACATCAAAATTAATCTCTTCTAAAAGAGAGATCACCTGAATTCGTTTAAGAATGAAGTTTATTTTCTTAACATTATTTTTGTTTTTGGTTATTCCAGTATTATTCTAATTGGTTTTATACAAAGCCCTAATCAGTTTTTGCCTTCTTGTTTCCCCTTGATTACTGACCACTTTTGAAATCTTTATCATCCTTCATTTCATAGCTTAATAAATTTTCTCACTGAAATTTCCACTGCATTTGGGTACAGTATCAGTTTCACAAAAGCCTCAATTCTCCCTCAGGCAGGGTTGAAACCTCTTCTCCTGTCCTATCTTAATCCCACATCCCCTCCAGATTCAGAAATAGTAAATTCCTTTCTTCTCACAAGTACAACAGATTCCCACTTCCAGTAGCAAAGGAAATTGAACTTCTAGTTAGCTCTCCAGTCTGAATTTGGGAACACTTGCATAGGTACAGCACAAATAGGGTTCATCCCTGAGGATGGAGTCAGAGTAACTCTATCCCTGAGAATTCAGCCCATCTCAGAAAATTCCCAAGTATCTAACGACCCAGTCCTGGCTCAGTGTAACCCCCTATACTTCCCACTGCATCATTCCCAGATGAAAATAAAGTCAAATTTAGCTCCAAGCTCTCTTTCTGATACCTTGAATTTAGTCAAGCTAAGCTGCCCCTGTCTACTTTGATCAATAGTAATACTGAAGATCTAGCAGGAACAGAGCTATTTAGCCAGGTGTCCCTTTGTAAAGGCTTCCTTTTTTTCAGTGAGTCAGAGTATGAGGTTGATACAGTGTGGCTGATAATAAACCTGTGGGTAAATTAAAGGTTTTGTTTAGCTCATTATTGCAAAAACTCTTGATTTCACATTCACTCCCACTTCCCTCAATTAAAAGAATGTTCTTAAAAGGCTTTTCAGTTTTTGCTTAGCTGGGTACTTGAATAAAAAAGACTAAACAGCACATCAGGGTAATGTTAGTGCATGCCTTGGTTCCTGTGTGTATATAGGTGACCAAATTCATAGCACTGCAGTTTTGCTATAACTTATTTGTGGATAAGTTTGCTAGATTTGCCATTTAAAAAAATCATTTCATTAGGACAATTCAAAGAAAACATCTTTTCTTTTAGTTCTGCAAGCACATATAAAACATGAGCAAGCTATTTAATACTTTTTATTTCAGCCAGCTGTTAGGCATAATCCAGACTATCCAAAACAATAGCCAGCCTCTTTTCTGTTCTACAATTGCAATGGTTGATCCATCATAAGAAGGATTCTCCCACATTCCATTGCCAGCATACAAGAAGGGTATGATGAAACCTACCTGAAAAACACATTGTGATTTCCAAAGACATCACATTGTTAGCAATTAATAGATGAGAAGTTCTGACAAATAGTTCAGAGTACTGCTGTTAGTCAGATTCTGAGACAAACAATTGAACTACATAGGGTAGCAGAATGCTTGTTAAAGCAATTTTTTTTAGTCAAATTTTAGTCAATATTTCAAATTAAAATGGTCCATGGAGTAGGGAATCAAGTAGAAGGTCTAACAGGAAAACAGATTTGTACCACTAAAGTACCTAGCTTTGGTGCTTAATGTAGGAGACACTTCTTTGGTTGTCTCTATGGACAGCATCAAGAGAAAGCACCAAAATCAGGGGAGCAACAAGACACCACCACAGAGGGACAACGATGCATGAAGAAAGCAGAGCATTGCTTAAAGCTGCAGGGCATTAACAAAATAACCAGGGATGCTGTCACCCAGACTAAATTTAACATAGTTCTTCAGTTCACTGAAAAAACATACTTAAGACATATCAGTCCCAAAGCATTCCATTATTCATTTCAGACTATGCATATTTAATGATGTAGATGAAAACCACATGGACAAATCTAAAACAATATCATTTTAAAAACTGCTTTACTATTTGTTTAATTTTAATGATGATAGCATTACAAATGTGCTATATCTTATCTCTACACTCATCTAAAGAAAAGTCTGTGATCCAAATAGATTGCAGTCAAATACTAGAACAAAATTAAATGATGGAATGATGATTCCTTTCAGATTGTTACTTGGGCCTGACTATCTCTGTGACTGAAAAAAAATCACAACTGTGTATTTTGAGGAGAGCAATACATTCAGGGAAAGACCAACATTATAGCACAAGGCTAACAAAGAGCATCCCAGACACAGCAGTGACAGACAGAAAGACTTTGGGGACAGAAAGGCACAAAAATAAATCCGATAGATCTAAATGGCAATAGAATAAAAAGGCAAGAGAACCTAGGTAAGTAAGGAGACAGCCGTAAAAAGGCTTGAAGGAATGGTGTTTAAACAACAGATAAGAAAGAAAGAAAGAATAAACACAAGGATTTGAAAATACATTAGCAATATAACAGACAAGACAGAAAAATAAGCCTTCATGACTTGAACAGGATTCACTGAAACAGGAAAACAGACACAAAGACACCAAACAAATCAAGGTGAAAGTTGAAGGAGCCTCAAAATGAAAAATATCACAAAAATGGAAATGTGGATAGATCATATGTGATAGAACTATGCTTGGCCATATTTTAGTGAGTATCTGCAAAGAACTGATAAACTCCAAAAGAAAAAAGCAACATTCTTCATTCTGATAAAGATGGTCTCTGCCTGTCCCATATATGTCTGAATTATTACTCTGGAAATATAAAACCACGCATATATATTGACTTGGGCACCAGAAAGTTTGATGCTTTAAAATCCAAACAAGTCTGTGTAATATCAGTCCCATAGCTTTCAGTGTACATCTGAGAATGCCAGTTTGCAATCTTGAGACTGAAAGACGTTTAAGTAATCAAAACCATTTAATTTGGCGTTTCAAAATATCAGGAGATATCCTTAGTGAAACACAAGATATTTTATCACATCCACTCTTCCTGATCACATTCTGAAACCAAGATTCTTTGTTCTCTAGTTTGGTTATAAAATCTGCATGAAACAGTCCTCTAAGTGCACAAACGAACAAAACCACCAACCTCATATATCCATATAAAACAGGAAGAAATTAACATTCAGATCAGCTAAAGTTACCACCACCAATTGCACTGGCACACATCTTCATATCCCCTTCCTGACACCTGCTTTGCCATTTTGCCACTTCTCCTCATCCATAGACAATTAAACATGAAAATTACGTGTAACCTGAGTTTCACGGTCCTGAAACGAAAGGACTGCCTGCAGTACAAGAAGAGGGTGGGCAGAGAAATCACACTCAAAGCCTTACCTTCCAATCAGCAGGAACTCTCCAAGCACTCCCAGGCGCCTCATGGCAATGAGGATCCCCCTCACTGTCATTCCCTCACAGAAGCAAACCACCACCCTGGCCTTGGGCAACCTCTCTCGCAGCTTGCGAAGCAGGCGATCAAAGCTCTTTTCTCCAGCATTGCTGTAGATCTTGTCAGAGTGAGCAATACAGAGACCTTCTTGGGCAGCCAACTCTTTGAAGGCTTCCATTCCACTTTCCCCATAATTTCCTGTTTAAAAAAATAAATAACAATAATAATTAATTTTACCTTCTACCATGCAATTAACCAGTTAATGTGGGCTGTGATGGGAAAGCGATAGTTTTCCTCAAAAAAAAAATCAACTAGCAGAAGGAAGAGCAAAGGAGATGCACCAAAGAGAACATAGAATCATAGAATCATAGAATTAGCCGGGTTGGAAGGGACCTCAGAGATCATCTAGTCCAACCCTTGACCCACCGGAGCAGTTGCTAGACCATGGCACTGAGTGCCACATCCAGTCTTTTTTTAAATGTCTCCAGGGACGGAGAATCTACCACCTCACCGGGCAGTCCATTCCATAGCATAATCACCCTCTCCGTGAAGAAATTCTTTCTAATATCTAACCTAAACCTCCCCTGGCACAACTTAAGACTGTGTCCTCTTGTCTTGTTGAAGGTCATCTGTGAAAAGAGTCCAGTTCCCGCCTCGCTACATCCTCCTTTCAGGTAGTTGTAGGCAGCAATGAGGTCTCCCCTGAGCCTCCTCTTCTTCAGGCTGAACAGCCCCAGCTCTCTCAGCCTCTCCTCATAGGGCCTGTGCTCGAGTCCCTTCACCAGCCTGGTTGCCCTCCTTTGGACCTGTTCCAGGACCTCTACATCCTTCTTAAACTGAGGGGCCCAGAACTGGACACAGGACTCAAGGTGTGGCCTAACCAGCGCTGAGTACAGGGGCAGAATCACCTCCCTGGACCTGCTGGTGACGCTGTTTCTGATACAGGCCAGGATGCCATTGGCCTTCTTGGCTACCTGGGCACACTGCTGGCTCATGTTCAGTTTCTTGTCAATGCATACTCATAATTCACGGAGCAATAAGATAACCCTGTATCAGTAGGTTTTAATTGATCTGGAGATTGTAGGTTTATCTTCTTACATGGATTTACCAGAGGCAAAAAAAAGGGATAGGTAGGAAAGGGGACAAAGACATCTCAGACAGCAAGGATAGTTTTATTAACATTTCTGTGGCAAAAATCTCAGTTGTGTCAGTCCAGAAAAACAGTCACAGTAAAAAGAAAGGATTTTGTTCAAAGCCTTTCTGTACTGCATGCAGTCCAAGCTCATAAAATGAATACAAAATGGATACAAGCTTAAAACATACTGATCTTGTAGATTTTGAAAGCCAAATCTGACTGACCATTTTACCACTTTTGAAAACTTGATCTTAAATGAAAATTGAAGTTTAGATTCTATGTTTCCTGTAATAGAAGACTTGCTATATGTAAGAACTTCAGAAATAATTCTTCCTTGTATTAGAAATACTTGAGCTTTGTGGACCAGAGAGTAAGTATCAAAGCTGATTTTCAAGTTCCCTTCATTTTATTTCTTACACATTTTTGAAGCCAAATGAACAGCTTTACAACACTCACAGTGCTTTCTGCTACAGAGACAGGTGAAATCTCAAGTTGTTTTTCAATATTTTATGCTATCATAAGTACAGGATTAATGATTAACATCAGTCAAGATGGATCAATCAGATTTGATGGATTACAAAACAATGTCTATTAGCAGTAACGAGTAATGGTACAAAAAGAGAAGCCTGAATTTTATGCCATCCACGCTTGTAATGTTTGTTTAACATACTGAGAAAGTAAAATCAGATATGGTGATCCCTTCTAGACCTAGACCTTTTCAAGACTGAAGAGGTCTATCTTCCCCCTTTGCAGGATAGTTTGAAATAGCAAATTGCAATGACGACTTCTGAATTAGCTTAAAAAAATAAAAAGAATAGAAGTCACAACTCAAAAGGCTACCAGAAAGAAGAAAGTTCTGCAAGAGGCAGTTTACACATTCCCTAAATGCATCAAAAATAAGCCTGTTTATCCAGAAACATGGATTGTTTGGAACAGATCAGAAACACTATGCAAACACACTGTGACAGTCACAATCATATTAGAATGCAAACACACTTGTCAGGTCTGGTGTCAACACACAACTCAAGTCCCACAGCCTTTTGCACTGAACTGCCCTAATTTCACATGAATTTGCAGCTCAGCAGAATGGCCTCTTTTCCAGCCCATGACTCAATACCAGATACAGCAACCAGGTCAGTCTCGTTTTTTGTCTGTGATCCAGACACACTCCAGAGTGGGAGCAAAGCCATGGCCTGTAAGGCAGCAGGAAGGGGCCCATCCCCTCTCCTCTGGTCTTGAGTAAATGCAGGGGACTGTCATATGCTGAGGACACAGGTAGAGATATTTTCATATCTTTATAGGCCATAACCTGCAGTCACGCAGAGATTTACCCCAGGACCTGAGGCTGGGCAGCTTGAGCCACGCTGTTTCTATAACTTGCCTCAGGTGTCAGACAGGAGCATTTCAGCCTCAGTACTGATTTTTTGCCTTTAGCATGCACTTAATGCTTTAGAAAAAAATTGGAATATATTTCCCAATTTCATACAGAACTCTGTGCAGTGCAGACTCATTTGAAACTAGTAAGATTATTCTTAAAGTGAGCCAGGTGACTAAACTGAATTTTCCTAGATGTTTAAACAATGAATATTAGAAAATAAATGTAGTGGGTTTCCTACTTAAATACAGGATGGAATTTCCTCATGCAAAAGTACAGCACTAACTCTGCTGTGTAATCCATGTTAATGATTTCAACAAATGAAAAATTAAATGCAGCTGTGTAATCCATGTTAATGATTTCAACAAATGAAAAATTAAATGCAGCTGGAATGTTGGGGTTTTTTCCAGCTTTAATTCTAATAGAATAACATTAACCTCAAATACAGTCACACCTGCTCTTAACAGCACAATAGCTTATTAAAAGCTAGGCTAAATGCAAGTAATATTGTTGCCTATAAATTCAGTAAGTGTGATAAAGAGCCTAGAAGGAAAAAAAGCTAATTAAGACCAAGAATAAAAGTGACACAAAATTAAATGAGAGAAAAATAAAAAATAAAGAGGAGACAATCTGAAGCTGAAAATGAAAGCTTTCTAATCCTTATCACCTGATGTTAGGCTGGTGATTGTTGGGCTCACAAGAGCATTACACAAGGTAGATGTATGCAACAGCCAGACACGAGACTTGGTGACCCAAGAGTTCCTCCAGTGTCTGCTTGCCATGCTTCCAAAACCAGACATCATGCAGCATTCCTTTCCCCTCCAGGGGAAGGGATCTGGGAGAAAATGAACACGAGACAGATGGTAGATATATTGCTCAATGCACTCAGCTGGGGTAGGCACAATCTAAGGGCATACATAGAATAGAAAACATTAATTAATTCTGCACAGAATCCAAGAACATATTCACCTGTGTCAGCTTTCAATCCAGAGGCATGCAACAGCTGAGAGAGGAGAGGGCTCATGAAAGAAATCTAGCCAAGATACTAGTCAGTGAAAAGAAATAAATGGGCCACGGGCAGTGGACTATTTTTCCTCTGAAAGAGACATTAAAAAAAAAGATCCAATCTTATCTGCAACTGCCTTTTGTTACCAGAATCAGATGTGAAAAGCTGATTATTTGTTACTGTGAAAACACAAACAACTGACCTTTTCTTCTGACCTGCACCCAGCATTAGGTGAGCCAGTAAAAATACTTTGAGCCCCAGAATACCGTGATAATCTTTAACAATTTTCTTTAATTTTCTTAGCTGTATTCACCTTGCAGCCTATTCAGAGAATCTGTTATTTTGCTACCATGCTTTAAGCAGACTCTGTACAGCTGTGCAAATGTAAATTCCAATCCTATCGTGGCTGCAATTTTACTAAGAGCTTTTTCATGACACTTCTCTTAGTGCCAAAGACAAACGTGCTGCTGCACTGTTAAATTCTAGTAAGGCCATTTCTGATAGGGCACCATGCATTTGAAGATGCTGGTGAGAGCTGTATGTAGCAGGAATTATTCTCTCATTGCATTTCATGCATTAAATATCTTAACAAAAACATTAAGATGCTATAGTAAAAATGAAAGATGTTATCTTCATCAACAGAAGACAAATAAAAGAAGAAAATAACAAAAATGTAGTCTCATGAATTGCTGCTATGGGACAGTATTACATTCATGTCACAGCCACACTGGAAGTAACCCTATTTTCTGGTACTACTCTTGAGCAGAATCCATGAGCTCCACCTATGAGGTCTATACTCTTCTTTTTATTATAGCTGTTTGGCAAGTTTATCACCATTCTCTCTTTCAAAATAACCACTTATTTTTCATTTAGGAAATGCAGCAGAAATGTAGCCTCAGCAATCAGATGCTTATGAGAATCTCAGAGATTGTCTTCTTGAGGTACAAAAAATACTGTGTTTTAAGGGGAATTATACCCAGAACAGAGTGTCCCACATTAATCAATGTCTGATTTCGTTGAAGGATAGGAAGCATGAATTGTTTGTATTTGTGCTACAGAGTACATCTCCTTGAAATATAGGCTAGCACCTGCTTTAAAAAAATCTTAATGAGAAAGAAAACTGTAATGCTCAAGAGGAAGACTGTAAGAGTTCACTCTCACCCTACTTTCAGTGTCAATAGGAAATATCAACCACTATTTAGAGATTTCTTTAGAGACACATCTACAAAAACAACTACAAAAACCCACAGATGAGCACTATGCCTGGAAGAATGCAGCAATGCACTTAATAAATGGGAGGGAGCAAATAATACTCCACCTACATTGGCCATGAGCAATACCTTCAGGTGAGGTCACTTAGTCCTTGCCATCAGGAGCTTATTTACTGCATTTGTTACTCTAAAGAGCAGCAGTAAACACAACTGATGTGAAAGGTGAAAACAAAAAACATATAGCCTGCAAACACACAGTGAAGGAAGCACACAAATAAGACAGTCACAACATCTAGCTTCACTGCAGGGCAGCAGAGAGGCAAGTCATATCTCCCTTTTCAGAAATAACAAGTGAGAAACTATTCCCTGTCCTCTTCTTTCCTTTCTCAACATGATTGGTTTGTTCACTTCTCCCAGGCTTCTAGATACATTGCTAGAGGTGTGAAGTCTGTTTCAGTGTTCAGTATTGATTCACTATAAAATATCACTTTTCTTCAGCTAATTTACTCCTTTCTGGCAGAGTGAAAATGAGAGGAGAACAAGAGGACTGTGTGACATGACAGCAAGGAATAGCTACTCAAAAGCCTCTCTACTGCAAAGGCAGAATATTTGGGAAGAGTAAAGCATGAACGTGATCTGATTATTACAAGACTTCCTGATATATCACAAATAACTAATTTGGAAAAACTAGTGGCAATATAAAATATGACAGTAACTGTACTGGTTCAAATACAAGTCTTGAAAGACTTGAAGGTTTTAGACAGAAAAAAAAAAAGAAACACAGAAAAAAAGAGTGCCAGTTTTATCTCTAACAACATCCTGTGTTTCCCTGTTCCACAAGAGCATGTATGAACAGAGTCAATAATAAATTATTGATTTACCTTGTTTAAATGTATTTCTTATGAGTTAAACCATACTAAATAATCTTGTGCATACTCTTAATCCATTGCAAATTAAAATTAAAAGTTTAGCCATCAGATTCAAACTATCATCTTGGTAGCAGGTTAGGAACACATTCATTAAGGTTCTTAGATGACAAGCAATCACTTTCTAAACTGTAATAAACACTTACATCCATTCGTCCACACCTTTGACTGGGAGAGCTAAAAATAAAACCCAATGTCTAAATTTGTTTTCTAAATACACCTGAATGACAAGAGACGAAAAATTGTAGAAACTGGTCTGCCTGTGTGTTAATTTGGTATATCCCAAACATAAATACTAAACTCAGGGCAAAGATTAAATACTTCCACGTTCCTCTACAATAACTTTTCCTCCGCTAAAATCATAGTGATGTCAGGATGTTGCAAGACAAACCTCTCTTAGGGCACGGCACTCTGAGGTCCAACTGATGTTCCATCAGAAGTGCACAAATAGTGCTCTGAGTCTGTTGCCTCAGGACTGGTTAGCCTGGCTTGGTGCTACTGCTCCAGATTCAACTGACCTCTCTGCTGGCTTGCTCAGGACTGAGCTGAGCCTGTGCTTCAAGCCTCACCTTTTATTGGCCCCCTAATCCTGCTCATGTGCAGTTGGGGCCCGCCCTAATCAGGCACAGGTGGGCTTAACACAAGCTCATGCCCACTACCTGGTAATTAGTGGCACCTGGTTGCCTCATTTCACTACATTAGGAGGTTCTGCTTATCAGTTATTTTGAAAAGTACTTGTGTTTACTTTTTCAGTGAACCCTCTTCCCTTAGTATTCACTTTGTCACACTAAGCTCTACCACAGTTTCTTTTCAGAGTTCAAGTAGCTTTCTCAAAATAATTTTTTTTCCTCCTCACAAAAGTGAGCTGATGAGACCCAGCTAGTCTTCTGATTTTCTATAGTCAAGCAAAAGTGGGTAGAAATGTATTTGGTTTATATGGCAAGGTTTTGGTAGGAGGTTGCTACAAGGATGGCTACTGTGAGAAGCTGCTAGAAGCTTGTCCCATGTCCAATAGAGCCACTGTCAGCTGGGTTCAAGATGGCCCCACTGCTGGGCAAGGACAAGCCCATCATCAACAGCAGTACCATCTCTGGGATAACACAATTGAGAAAAAGGGAAAAAACCTGCACAACAGCAGTTACAGAGAGAAGAGTGAGAATATGTGAGAGAAACAGCTCTGAAGAATCCAAGGTCAGGGAAGAAGGGCCCAAATGAACATAAAACTCTGCTGCTGGATACAGGAGTTATATTTAAGCCTTCATTCTAAACAATGCAGGTGCATCATCTTGAAAAAATAACTAATATTCTTGTCAGAAATACAAACACAGGTGAAGTCAGTCCTGAAATAATGAGGATATTAGTGCTAAATTGCAGTAGAGAAATGCCAAAATGTGATCTTAGACTAATGTTTTTCGTGTATTCAAAGACTACACCCAGTGCTTATTTATTATGTGTCTAACAAAGAGCTTTACATATTTATTTATATTCTAGTGGAATTATTTCATCTCCAACCCTGGCTGATACCAAATTTACCTGCTCAACTTAGTCTTTCTGTTCATGACTTATTATTAAGCAGCTTCCAGTTTTCTTCAAAATATATTAAAAATAATCTAGTGATACCTAACATTAAATGTTGGTTAGTTCTGCTGATCAGCATTGGTTGAACAATGGGCCACAGATGTTCCTGTCTTTTAATGATACCAGACAAAGAATAATGTTTCAACACTCTCCTATGAATAATTTCTATTGGGTTTTTTTAAGCTTGACATATTATATTTACTAAAATAATTTTATATATTATATAGTTATAGAAAAAATACTGAAAAAGGAAAATAGAAGTAGGAGAACAATGTTATGCATTTTGTTTAGCTAACATTTCAAGCACAAGATTTAAAACACTGATGCCAACTTTGATCAAGCAAAAATCACACACATGTACCCTACTATGGATGAAAGTTTGAACACGATGGAATTAATGGAAATGTAAAACCTTTTTTTTGTTGTTGGTTATCTGGTTTCTGAATCTGAGGACACAACGTGGTCATAGTTTCTGACCTTTCCCACAATTTTGAGAGTTAAATATAGTTATTTTTATTTTTGTGAACTTATCCTGATACTCACAAATCATATGTTCTCATGGGCTGGCACTTGGCCAAGCATCATGCTATACTCCAAAAAAAGTCAGCAAGGCTACGGATTCTAATAACTTACATTAACAATGGCTGTACGAAGTACCCAGAAAGTATGTCAGAAATGAGATTACTTTTTGAAGAGTATTTTCAACTACTTTTATTTTCTCATTAAAAAGAAGCTAGTGCTTGAAACTATTCCCACTGAAGTCCTTGATTTCAGTGGTTACAATATCAGATACTTATTAATATTTAAGAGGGCCAAATGAATAATTTAATTTTATTCCTTACTGTCTGTTAACATGACTCATTGAGACAAATATTCAAAAAAGTTACTGATCTGAACTATAACCACAGAGTTAAATGTTAATGGCCTCTAGGGCAATTTTGGTTTATATGTGATTTTTTTGACACAGGTATTTTCTGTTTATGTGAGCCACACCTCTAGATGTGAATTATATCAGGTTTGGAATAATTTTTAAGTAATAAATATTAGTCTTCTTTCAAATATTATATCTAGTCATAACTTTATCCATCAACACAGAAAGTGTCGATCTAAATGGAGTAAATTTCTGGGGTTTGTTGCAAATGAGAAGATAAATAGACTTTCTGATGTATGCTTTATCAAATCTCTGAATATTCTAATCTTATTATTCAGAAGAAAATTATATAATTTCAGAATTAATTGTGGTTTAATATAAACATTAGTAAGAAAGACAGTGGCCACTTTGCCTTCCATGTCTATTCAGGAATAAATATAATTTCCTAATATTATCTGAACTGTCTACCCTCTCTCACTGCCTACTTTTGAGTTTTATGATTATGAAAAATCATCTGTAAAAAATTATATTGACACAGCTAGAAGAAACACAAAATAGTATAATGAACAATTCTGCCTCTTGGATTGATACAAGACAAAGAAGGAAGGCAAAAATGTTTAGATGCTGAGCCTGAAAGAGAGGGATAAGAAACAAAACAGCATTTTTAACAGTTCAAGAACAAAGCCTAGGAAAAGAGAACTGAAGTGCAAAAATAAAATGTATCTAAACAAAAGTGTTTTATTTTTACAAAACAAACATTTTCAAAAAGGTTTAACTTTATAAATATTTTTTTCAGTAACATCACCCTCCAAAAAGCATTTAGTCAAAATATTTCCAATCACCCCTAAACAGTCCTAGTTCTACAAACACTGTCACAGATGGTGACTTGAATACTCACTGTGATGCTTTAAAAGACAGCAGAGAAGTTAAATACATAGCACAAATGTCTGTTGCATCTGAGACTGACAGAAATATTTAAAAAGAAAAAAAAAATCCTAATTTTGAACGTTTCTCTCAACAATAAAGTTGAGGTGAGATATTCATGCTGGCATTTCCAATTAAGTTCATAACCTCAAGGATTAAGACAATATAGTGATTTAATTACACAATATTAAAACACATATCTGATGCTGATTAATGAAACACTTGAAATACCTTTCCCCACAGGCTACTGTATTATCTGCAGATGAAAAGGTGACCTAATGCTGAGAATCCAGGCAGAGATAGTACAGGAAATAAATGTAGAAGGTGGATTATCACAAGAAAAGAAAAAGATTATTAGTTTATTTTGCATAGCTCCCACAGAGGTAATAGAAAAGGGGGAACTTTGGAAGAGCAGATTTGTGAGACAGAAAAAACCTGTTTAAATGCAAGTAGGACAAAATGATGTGCCTGAAAACCTGAGATATAGAGTGCTTAAGAACACTGCTTGTGAATTAAGACCCAATTAAGTTCATATTCTTTCTCCTGAATTGCCATTAAGCTACAGTAGCACAAACCGGGACTGAGCGTAGATACCCAGTTAGTCAAACCCAAAAAGCAGAAAACTGTTACAGCTACCACAAAACTATTTCACAGAACAGATAACAGCTGTTATCTGACCTTGGCAGCTGAGGACAAACTACTTCCACCAGCCAGAGCATTGCACACCAACCAAGCAAAGTGGTTCTGTGTCCATACAGCTTTGCCAGGCTGTGCCCCAGACCTCCTCAGTCCTCCCACACCTACACCCAACAAGATTCTCAGATCACCTCCCACACCACCTCTCTGGACCAAATGGGGAAGGTCTTCAGCATGAGAGGCCCTTGCACTACTCCTGATGCTGCTCTTCACAATTTATCATCATCCTTGGGGAGATCATAGAATCATAGAATTGGCTGGGTTGGAAGGGACCTCAGAGATCATCAAGTCCAACCCTTGAACCACTACCACTGCAGTTACCAGACCATGGCACTGAGTGCCACATCCAGTCTCTTTTTAAATATCTCCAGGGATGGAGAATCCACTACTTCCCTGGGCAGCCCATTCCAATGCCTGATCACCCTCTCCATAAAGAAATTCTTTCTAATGTCCAACCTAAACCTCCCCCGGCACAACTTGAGACCGTGCCCTCTTGTCTTGCTGAGAGTTGCTTGGGAAAAGAGACCAACCCCCACCTGGCTACACCCTCCTTTCAGGGAGTTGTAGAGAGTGATGAGGTCTCCTCTGAGCTTCCTCTTCTCCAGCCTGAACAGCCCCAGCTCCCTCAGCCTCTCCTCATAGGGTCTGTGCTTGAGTCCCTTCACCAGCCTGGTTGCCCTCCTTTGGACCCGCTCCAGGACCTTGATATCCTTCCTGAACCGAGGGGCCCAGAACTGGACACAGTACTCAACACTTCCCCCAGCTTAGCATCATCTGCAAATTTGCTGATGATGGACTCAATTGTATTGAAATGAGGCAACCAGGTGCCACTAATTGCCAGGGAGTGGCATGAGCTTGTGTTAAGCCCACCTGTGCCTGATTAGGGCAGGCCCCCACTGTGCATGAGCAGGACCAGGGGGGTCAGGGTGAGGCTTCTGAGTCTCAAATCTGCAGCCTCGACATTGCTCAGATTTGTCTGTTACTGCGTGCTAGCCGGCTGCGCCACTCAAGCCTCATCCTGACGGCGATGAGCTCTAGTGGCACAACGAAGGTAGTGCAGTGCTGAAAGAAGCAGTTAAAGCCAAGCATGCCAAGATTGTGAGTTCCAGCGTGAGCTGAGCTTGTGAATTTGAGCCTTACCTTTATATTGGCCCCCCTGGTCCTGCTCATGCGCAGTGGGGGCCCGCCCTAATCAGGCACAGGTGGGCTTCACACAAGCTCATGCCACTCCCTGGCAATTAGTGGCACCTGGTTGCCTCATTTCACTACACTCGATCCCCTCATCTAAATCATCAATGAAGATATTGAACAGAACTGGGCATAACACTGATCCCTGGGGGACACCACTAGTGAATGGCTGCCAACTGGATGCAGCACCGTTCAGCACCACTCTCTGCGCCCAGCCCTCCAGCCAGTTCCTAACCCAATCTATACAGTGCTCCAATGCAGATCTATATAGGGGCTCTTTGGAGGGAGAAAAGAAGGACCCTGATGGGTTAGGAAACATAAGAAAAGGCAATTGAAGGAGAAAGGCTAAAAGACTGTTTTGTTTCCCAGACATTACAATTTTTCTTTCTCCCCATCCACAGTTCTGTGGCTTACAGGCAGCTCCTGAGGAATGATATCTGGGTACTCACAAGCTGTACTGTCATCCAGAAGACCCCAGAAGCCTCTTGTCCCTGGCCCAAAACAATCTAAACCCAGGTACATCATCCCAGCATGGTCTCATCTGCTTGGCACCCAAATAAACACTTCTGAAAATATGTGCTGAAGGAAGGGAACAGTCCTCTGCTGAAGGCCCACAGACTATCCACAGCCACCTGCCAGCACCAGGGAAGACAGGGACAGCCCTACTTGTGTCCCCGTCCTCACACACCTGTTCCCAAATTGCACCCATGAGGGCCAAAGCACTCGGTGAGCCCAGGGACCAGTGAGGTGAGAGTGCCATGACTGCCCTTGGAGGCAGGACAGAAGGATGGGTCCCCAGAAGCCAGGCTGCCCCACTTCCCAAAAGGGCTGGATGGCGGGGCAGGCACCTCTGCCAGGCTGTGTGTGGTTTATTGACACGGGAACACTGGCTGAGAGGGAAAGGTGGGGAACGGGAGGGTGTGGGGAGGTGGGTGAGCTGGGATGGCGGGGTCACAGCCAGGAAATGGGATGAGAGTTAGGCCTAGGCCAGGTATAAATGCAAAACACCCAAGCTTATGAGGGAAGGACAGCTGTGATTATACCTCTTGACGTGTACAAACTCCTCAGAAACACTGTAATTAGTCACTGTCAAGGCAGGCTGTGAGATGGCAGTCTGTGAAGCAGATTTGGGTGCCTTACCAGCCTTGGTTTTGGTGCTTTGCTGGCAGCAGAGAAGCGAGGCTTTCAGCCTCGGCAGCCAGCAAAGGGCAGCACTAACGTGGCCAACTCTGATCTCACAGCTATAGAAGTGAGGGAAAAATCTGTCTGCCGCTGAGCAGATGTGATTTTCTTGGCAAAAAAATGTTATAGGGGACTCCTCAGCCAGGCTGTGCTGTTGCTCCAGCTCTGTGTGGCCAGGCAGCTCCACAAATGCCAGGGGTTTTGGTGACAGTGTCAGTCAGTGGTGTAGGGGAGTGGGTGGGTCTTTTCAGGGTGTTCTCTGTTTCTGCTTTGAACGAATCACTCAGTGACTACATGGGTGCCTCTTGATCTTGTGACAGACTGTGGTAGATCTGATCTGTGTAGTACAATGCTGTGATGCTTTCTCTTCAGCAAGAACAAGATCTACTTTTGACAACAGAGTATAGCACTTCAACGGATGTACTTCTACATCTGCAAGTATTATTTAAAAAACCAGTCTCTGAAGTCCTGGCCAGGCACCACAGGACAATGATCCAAAGGCACAAGACACTACAAATTGCATTTTGGTTTTATATAACCTAGCATCACTAACGTGCCTCTGGTATGAAGTAACATAATGTTCTGTGACAAGATGTAAGCAACGAACAATAAAAAGACACTGAATCCTTCAGACATCTAGAATGTTTTCAGGCCAGATATCATCTGCTTCATGTATCTAATCTAAATATCAACTGATACCAAAACACTGCAAGACCCAAAACATAAACAATTTTTCAGTCTGTAATTACACCAGATAATCAACTTTTTTTTTTTTTTTAGTGTGGCTGAAAAGTTTGTTTTCTCTTTTCTGCATCACCATTGAACTGGTATTAAGCATCTATGTCTAAGTGTTAAAAGAACAAAACAGCGAGGCTATTCATGTCTAAAAGGTTCATGGAAGTGTTAAATATCTGGCAAAGAGGAATATGTCTTCTTAAAGAAAAGAAGACAGCAATGAATCAGCAATAGAGAGGTCACTGCAAATTCTGTATACCACAGAGATCTCACATGAACTCTTTCTCTCTCCAGCAAAGAATTTCCAGCACTTAAGTGAAGACCTGATAGTCCTTTTTATAATCTACTCCTCTCCATAGTATGCAAGATACCAAAGTTAGATTTGATGATTGTTATATCCAACATTTAACCAAGAGAACAGAGAAAGCCTTGACACTTCCCATACTTTTGTAGAAAGAAGCTTGCTTAAGACATAACTAAGAGATACAACAGTCACATACAGCATTGGGTGGCACTGATATATCCCTTTCATTAATTTTAAATACTTTCTTTCTTAGCACATTTTTCTTGCAACTGAATAGGGGTTTTTTAATGTTTTACATGCATTTGCCTATTTGAGAGCTTGATAATTAGCAGTGATCCTACAGGACACATTTAAGTGCATGAGAGTTACCTTAGAAAGGCTATTTTTAAGACCCCTTTCCTATTAGATGATATTATTAGTTTGGATTAAACAAGTTGTGCTTCTAGAAGTATATAATTGTTTATAGCACCAAACCCACTATTGCTTGGAATAGAGAAGTTCAGGGCATCTGTGAGTCTGCACTGAGTGAGAGCAGAGATGCTCCAGGACTGGGAAAACACCACTTATGTGCTAGGGGAATTAGGTGGCACAGAAAGTTTTTAGCTGTCTCATTATCAGCAGGATATCTCTGTGTCTAAAGTGTTGCTGTATTTTTCACTATTGATGTGTTCAATAAGTAGTGAACAGCGTTCTTATTTAAAATATGGCCTGAATGCAATTTCTTCTCCTATCTGCTTTGAAACTGTTCGGAGCCACAGAAGGTAGTACTGAAATTAGACATTGCTCATTTCCTTTGATGCCATCAGGATCCAGCTCAGACTTCCTGGTTGCACAGAAAAAATATGAACATAGGGATAAAAGACTGCTACCGATAAATAAAACCATACACAAACTTTTGCCACAGATCTCAGTGTATTTCTTTTGTGGATTCAGATCAAACCCCCCTAAGATGCTTACCCAGAGGAACAAGGAGATAAGAAGCCCGCTCATGTATGCAATATGCACAACTTCCATAAGCAATGCAAAGCAACTCGTTCCAAGCTGTTTCTCTCCCATGAGGACAGAGAGTGAAAGGTGCCTGCCAAGGACTCTCTGGCCCTGATTCAGTTCCATTAAGGCCATGGCCTCTCTTCTGCTTTCTTTGCAGTCCCACGCCAGACTGCAAGGAGTGGTGGTGGTTGTGTTTTTTAAGCATCTGGAAAGGTTGAGTACAAGTGCAGAAGGCTGCTCTTGAAATGTCAGCGTGATGACTGGAATTACTGGCACGACTGTGAGCAAGCCCATTCTTGCAAAATCTTTGGCAACAAAGAACCTCAAAATCATAGACAGAATTTCTATGAGCATATATATTTTGGGGCATTTGTAAGACTTTTCTATTATACTCTCACCTTCATAGCAACATTTAGGTTTTGTATGTGTATAAGATCAGTTTATCCTTAAAAACATCTCCCGCACTGCTGTGGTATTTTCAAAGGAACTAAAATCTTATCTTACACATCTCTCTGGGTTTAAATATAATCAGAAAAGCATATGGTTATGCATATTAACATATTATGAGAAGAAGACACTTCAGGCAGACATCAGTTTCCAGCTTTAGTAACTGGACTGTTTATATGCTGTTGGGCAGCATGCTAAATGACACAGTGAGGGCCAATATCTATTCTGTTCCACTGACTGGATCAGGAACTACATCCACACACAAGTGCAAAAACAGGCACTTAGGGCCTATATTTGTGACATATTTTAAAATGCTGTTGCATCTTAGTGCAGAGGGGTCAAACTTGCTAAAGTTTTGAGATTTCAATAAATATACTTTTGCCTTACTTGGTTCCAGTGTTCCTCTATATATTCTGTGGGTGTGCACTTTCTATATAGAGGCAAGGAGATTAAGTTATAAGGACATATACAGCCTCATAGAGGGGCCATGTATAAAGGTGAAAGTAAATAACTGACAAGGTGGGAGCTCATAGGTTTTCAGGATCCTAGGAGATAAATGGGAGGACCATCAAGTACACCTCATGGAACAGCCTCAGCAAGATTACCAAGGAATCAGAAAAGACAAATGGTCCTGAAAAAAGCTTTCGAAGTCTGCTAAGGGTCAGCTGAAGTGAAAGGTGTATTGCTATATTCTGTATTGCTGTACTCTTTTTTCAGACCCTTGGAAAGGCTTTATTTTGCCTGATGACTATTGGTTGACTATTTTTCCATAAGGATTTCTCTTTTTAGTGAAGTATCTTTCCTGCCCTCATCTGAGGTTAATGCTTTCTGAGAAATCCTACGCTCTTGTTAATTTATGATCAAGTTTTTAAAGGGTGCCCCTTTAAGAGAAGTATGAAATTATCTGGAATTGATTTCTATTGATTCTATTTTGTTTTTAAGAAGAGGCTCAGGCATATGGTTGCTGAAAAAAATATGAGGTTTGCAGGCTTATACAATGCCTCTGAGAATTCTTACAATATATAATGGCAGTCTGTCTCATTGTATCCTCCTTAGCTTACAAAGAGGGCATATCAAACAAAGAAGACATGCTAAATACAAAATTAAGAGATTAGCAAGCAAACAAAACAGAATATGATAAAAATGTAAATTACTAGACTCTGCTAGAGGTAAATTTAGCTTCCTATTTAAAGATAGCATTTTAAGACATTATCTGACATCTTATTTCTTTAAAAAGAAGAAAACCAGGCAAACTGTTTATTTGCTGAATTAATATACTGGAATATTCCAAAATAATTTATTGTAAAGTTTTCTGTAGCCCAATGATCTTTATCTGATTATATTTTTTGTTCTCTCTTTTCTCTGCTCCCTAAGATTATTCAATCATTCAGTGGTGGGTGAAGAAACACACTCAGGAAGACAACTGAGTAGCCAAGTTCTCATTGGCACTGGGATCATGTTTGGTGGCACACAGCTAATAGACCTCCCCAGGGACAATCACCTCCCTTCACAGAGGCATTTGTGGGCCTCTTAGCTACAGTAGTGGCTTGGAAACTTGTTGCCCTGTAGTGCTTGCTAAAAACACTCAGGGCTGATGCTTTCTGTGGAATCAATTTCACTCAGTAATGACAGAGAAGCTTGATCATAATGTCTAAAGAAAGGCTCAGGAACAGTAGGACTTTTATGGAGACTTAAATCCTGTTGTCATTATGAGTTTCACTTGGCACTTCCAGTCGCACGGTAGAGTCTATCTCAATAACCAGCAAACAAACATGATGAATAATAATTATACCTGAAATACATTTCTGATATACCTCTGAAATAACCTGTTAGAACATGACTGCCAGTCTTGCTTTCAACCCTACCTCCCAAATATATCTGTAACCAAAGTTTTACAGAAGAGTAACTTGCAAGATTTCCCTCTGTAGCAATTCTCATCAACAGTTATAATAAAATAATGTTTGTATTTCAAACAGAAAGAAATTTAACCTGAGACAGAATAAACTGTTGACAAAGTCCTTGGCAATGCTAATCATATTAATTGCTTCATTTTGCTTAGAGTCTAAGAAGCTAATGGTTTTCTGTGTAGATATCTGCCTTTAACAAAAAGTATTGATGGCTGAAAATAAATGGGTTTAATAAAAAAAAAAAATCCAAATCTGAGTTATCTATTTCAATAACACCACAATGCCAGTTAAAAAAAAAAAATTTAAAAATCACTTCCTGAATTGCATCTCCTTTAGTCACATTTTGCTATAGATGTCAACTCTGTCAGAATATCATCTGTCAAAATGAATTAGTGAAAAATTTAGTACTTCACTTTTAATGAAGAATAGATTTGGCATTTCAATTTTTGTTCATCCTCTTGTGAGTGCTTGATAAATGCTCTCACAAGCACTGCTGCTCTTTTGACATGATGCCTGCACTCTAATCTAGCAAAACTAAAGGAAGTCAAGGGCAAAAAGCTTTCTGTTTTTCTTAACATTTCTTGAGATCTCAGCAAGCTATTTCCATCTTGGTGATTTGAGTGGATTAGTTGGATTTTTTCCCTCCTAAATAACAGGGTTTTTTTGAGTGGATATCCATATTAGTAGAGGCTAATAACACAAACCAATATGGCAATGGAAAAACATCTGAAGCACTTACGTATGTATATATATACAGTGAGAGGAGGATGGATTATTTTTTCTCTAAAACATATGGGGCGCTCCAGAAAAAGAATATTTACTCACAAATGATTGCTTTTCTTTCTTGTCTCATGGAGCTGAGATCCATCATAACACTAAACTGGGAAGAGGCAATTCCTGTGAGATACCTGCTGCATTTGCTATCATGGAGAAATAAAATATGCCTTTCTTCAATGAAAGAGAAGGAAAGGAAGGAAAGGAAGGAAGGAAAAGAAGAAAAAGAAGGAAAAGAAGGAAAAGAGGGAAACAAGGAAACAAGGAAGGAAACAAGAAAGGAAACAAGGAAGGAAGTAAACAAGGAAACAAGGAAACAAGGAAGGAAGGAAAAAGATAATGAAGATGGGTCTGCAGGACAGGAAGAAAAATTCAAAATTTGGTTTAGTTCTGTATTTTTGGAAAGAGACAGAAAATGTATACATACCAGAAGATGATGGTGGTGTTGATGGTGATGATGAATGGTAATTTCCCTTCCCAACTCAGAAAGAAATCAAGTGCCAACTCCAAAAGGCAGGCATTTTAAATTGGATGTGTTCAGATAATGTCTGACAGAAGTTGCTGATGGGCTTTCCAAACTACTAGATGGGATTTTCAGTAGCTGTCAGAAACTGTGAAGGGCCAGTGGACTGCAATAAAGGCAGTGTTGTGCAATACCTTAAAGGGATAAGGAAGTTAACCTGAGTAATTACAGGTCTGTCAGCCTGACATCCATTCTGGACAAAATAACTCAGGAGCTGACATAGAACTTGGGCAGTGAAAAAAATAAGGGAGTGCAGCAATACAACAGGTGTTAATCATTATGTGTATCTGGAAACTAGATCTTTCAAATTACCAAAAATATCTTTTAATCAATTATTTTACAAGCTTGGTTATTAAAAGTAATAATGTCAATGCAATGGAGATAGATTTCCACAAGACATCTACCTTCATTTTGCATGACATTAGGGCTATGAACCTGGAGTGATAAGGCTCAGTATTGCATGCATAAAATATATTAAAATCTATCTGCTAGGTGTCAATGTGTACTTGCAGTGAAGGAACACTCATTGAATGGGTGTCTTTTTATTGTGTCCCATAAGTATCTATTCTTAGATTTTGCTCTTTAACATTAACCAGTGACCTGGAAAAACAAAAATACAAAAGTATTACCAATAGCATTTGCAAATGACAGCAAGACTGGTAGACAAGTTAATAATGCAGCATAATCTAGGTAATTCAGTAAACTGGGTATAGACCAAGAAATATACAGTTAAATAAACATATACATTTAAACTCTCAGGAACTAAAAATGCTATGCATGCAAGACCTTGGACCCCATCATGGGATGCAATTAGTGGCTTAGGCATTATGACAGATAAGCACTGAAGGTAACACTATGGCTAAAAAAAAAATTATAGAATTGGTTTTAGTTATGTAAATAAGCATGATATTGTTGTATCAGAGAGATCAAACTACATTAATTCTATTTCACAGTTGGGAGTGCTTCTGCAGTAATAATCCACAATCAAGAAAGACAGGAATATGTTACTTAAAGTGAGCTATTCAAGGAGTCATTCTCCTTCCTAGATCAAGTAAAACACTCCATTGCAAGAACCAAAAGCAAAGCATTAAGCATCTTTTAACTGTGGAAAAAGTTAAATTCTAGAACAACATTCCAAGGGAAATATTGATATTAAGGGACTTACCAGGCTGGATTTTTAAACGGGTTAAGCAATTATATGCAATTACATAATGTGAGTAGTCCATGAAGATGATGCTTGAAGGACTGTGTCATTTTGGGTTGGACTGTATCTTGGGAAACTTCTGCTCAAGCATCACCAAAGCTGGACCTCTGCCTCTACTCTGTGTTCCTAAACTGTGCTGCTTTTTTCAAAAAATTTGAAGTTCTCATAAAATCACAGCTTCTAGAACACTTGGGGATATCTTAAAAAGGAAAAAACTTTCAAAATTAAGTATAGGAAATGTAATTTATATTCAACCTATAACTTATCTGCACAGTTGTTCAGACAGATATCCAGGTTATTAAAGCACAAAGGACCCAACCTGGGAACTGTCTCTAGGTTGTAAATCTAGATTAAATAACATTACACTTTTAAGTACTTAACTAGCTATAGTTTGAAATGCTAGTGCCATGACTCTCTAATGCTTTAGTTTTTAATGTTTCAGCATGCTAACACTGCAAACTCAACAAGGCCTCTGCAGGCATAAAAGTCGACATCAAGCAGTTCAGCATTTAGAGCACTCATCAGAGAAGTGGGCAATGCAGCTTCAATTTCAACACAAGAAGAAAATACATCTTGCACTCAGGAGAGTGACTTAGTCACTGAAACACAGTGTTTCTTATAGAACCATAGAATTGGCTGGGTTGGTAGGGACCTCTGAGATCATCAAGTCCAACCCTTGATCCACTACCACTGCAGTTACCAGACCATGGCACTGAGTGCCACATCCAGTCTTATTTTAAATATCTCCAGGGATGGAGAATCCACTACTTCCCTGGGCAGCCCATTCCAATGCCTGATCACCCTCTCTGTAAAAAATTCTTTCTGATATCTAACCTAAACTTCCCCTGGCACAACTTAAGACCATGTCCTCTTGTCTTGCTGAGAGTTTCCTGGGAAAAGAGACCAACCTCCACCTGGCTACACCCTCCTTTCAGGGAGTTGTAGAGAGTGATGAGGTCTCCCCTGAGCCTCCTCTTCTCCAGGCTGAACAGCCCCAGCTCCCTCAGCCTCTCCTCATAGGATCTGTGCTTGAGCTGTCTTGAGCTGGACTCTACTGAATCTGCTTGCAACGGAGTTAACTTTCTTCATGGCAGCTTGTATGAGGCTATGCTTTGGTTTTCTGGCTAAAACAGTTTAGATAACAAACCTATTTGTGTCTATTGCTGAACAGTGCTTGCAGAGCTCAAAGGCTTTGCCTTTTCCCTTTTGCCTACTCTGCCCCCTCCTTTCCCCACAGTGAGTAGGCTGAGGATAAGCAAGAAACTGGATGGGGATATAACCAGGACACCTGACCTAAAGTGGCCAGGAGGCTACTCCACAGGACATGACAATGTGCTTAGCAATAAAAGCTGAGGGAGAAGGGGGGTTTGGGCTTCCAAGGACTATTTTTTGGAGACTGACTGTCTGACTGTCAGATGTGGTGAACAATTTCCTTTGTTTTCACTTGGGTGGGTTTTTTTCCCATTTCTGTATTTATCTCAACACCCCAGTTTTCCCATTCTTCCTATTTTCTGTCCTCATCCCACTGGTGCAGGGTGTGGAGGACTCATCAAGTATCTGTGTGGGTGGTTGGCTGCTAGCCAGGGTCAGCCCCCAACTTGAAACAATGAACACACAAAAAGTTCTTGCAAAATACAGCAGCATAACCTTTGACAGTAATGCTTCACAAAATGGTATTCCCATCTCCTCAGAGGAAACATTGATCCAAAATGTCTTCCAGTTAGTGTAATCAGTGAGACAACATGTAAAACCAGAGCCACCATCCTATATCCCTCCTTAGCTCTTACTAAACGTGCCCTGGGATAAAATGGTTTTGATTTTAGTGGGGTTTTTTAATGTTGAAATACTTTCTTTTCAGTTGTCCAGTTGTTTTATTTTTCATAATAAATAAATGAAGGAATCACCTATCCCTACAGCTGAGCTGTAGCCAATCGTCATTTCAAGGTGAGTTAGGATTAAAGTAAAACAGCTCCTTTTTGTTGCTGTTTTCTTCATTCTGGGAAGCAAAACTCCTTGATGCATGAAGAACTTAAATGCCTTGAATAAAATCATAGTTGCAGAAATTAAAGATAAAACATCTGTGCTTGCAGGTGTTCCCTCCACCCTTTTCTTTAAAATGTCTGCCTTTGCCTACTGGTGCTCCTGAGTGCAGTATGGAATATATATTTTCCCCTCATTCTAAGTATCAGTGGCCTTTGTCACCACAAAGGTAATTAGTAGCAGCATAAAGCCAAGTTTCCCTGAGACTGAAATTGAAATGTATATCACCATGAAGAAATTCTTTGTAAAGATTTACATTTTTAGAATGTATCTCTGAAAAGTTTCTACATGAAAATAAGCCTAACTGATGAAATATTGTTTCTATTCATAAGATGTAGAGGCTTTCTCTCAGCTCCTCTTTTATAAACCTCTTTCATCATACAAGTTTTCCTTACATGCATGCACATTGTCATTGAAATTTTATAATAATTATATCCCAAACCTCTTCCTACAGAAATCAGTGGCAAATCTTCCATTGACATCAGTAGAATCAGGTTGAAAGTCAATTCCATTTTTAGATTACAATAACTTAAAGTCATAACAGGCTAATTATGATCTAATTGTAAAGACTATTAAGGCTTTCTCGAATTCTTTGCTTGTGTGAAAATGAAGCTTGCAGGTCAGCTCAGGCAGATTAATTTTTTAGTCTAAAAATGGACTTCACAGTGACTGAGGACATGATCATCAGTTCTGTATGGTCCAGAGATGCTTACATCTGGTTGTTCAAATTACTGAAATATGGTGGCTTATGCTAAAAATATGTAAAGTACTGAAAATGATCTTGCAAAACCAGAAAACGATACCTCCTGAAAACAATACTCAACTGAGCTTTTTATAAAATGTTCTAGGTATTAATATACTTCCTGGAATAGAGGTTTGTGAGAGGAAGATGTAGGAAAGACCAGGAGAATTATCAGACCCAGAATTAGGGGCCAAAATTGCTTGGAAGATTCCTATGGGATGTTTTCCCCTCTGGAAGGTGCTGATTCAGTGAAAGCAAATGAGTCCACAAGAATCTCTTCATTTCAACAAATCTCTTCCCAAAACAAGGCAGCCCAGTGCTGTTTAATTGCAGCTCCTATTCTGTCACCTTCTGTGTTCTGCTGGTTACACAACAAAACCTGCCTACAGAGCAATAAAGCACACATAGTCCTTATTCTGAATATGAGCTGTAATTTGCAATTAAAAAAGAACATTCTGATTTTAAAAATAATGGGTATTCTGTAGTTTAAGTTAATATTTATTCGAGGATAGGCAATTTAAGATAGCTCCCTTGGAAGTTAAGGAATTTTGTAGTTTATAACTAGGTTGGAACATCAAAAAAACAGTAGCCTTTTAGACAAGACTTTGTGTGATGGAGACACACTGTTATTTTCCTGTATTATGATAAAAGTACTGCTTGGCCTTGTGAATTTAAGCACATACAAAACAGCACTCTAAAAGTATTCATTAAAAAATGTGAGGTGCAAAAATTCAGGTGGTATTCATCCTAGTGTAATCCAGTTTCTAGCAAATGGATAATAAAAGAAAAACAAATGAAATATTTGAACATAAACTCAAATTCTTACATTGACAAATGCAATGAAGATTCACCATCCAATAAGCTACTTACCTGGATCTTAAATCTACAAAATTAGAAAAGATAGCCAAGCTAATAAGTACTAAACTTTAAGCTAAAGTACTAAACTTTAAATTAAGAAAGAAAACAAAAATTAACTTTCTATCTGTCTCTTCAAAGTAGCAGATTGAAAATCCTGTCTTTTTTTCTCCAGAGGGATGCAGCCTTTTAGTCAGCCCACTCATCAGTTTTCATAATCCTCTGATATGCACACAGTTATAAGGCTGTTTGGTTTCCCCCAGCCTAACTCACTACACAGACCTTTAAAGGGCTTCTGAATGTGAGATTTACTGATAGAAAACCTGACTTGAATGTGTGACATTTTGCCTGATCTTGCAAGGCTGTGATGAGAGCAACCCCCAAAAACTGTGTCCTGTAAGTTTAAGGTGAATTTTTGCCCCCTATAGTCCAAGTGCTTAAAAGTTAAGCTAGTGCCCATGTGTCTTTTGGGATCAAACAAGAGTATTCTGCACCTTAAAGGCTCTTTCCATAGATTCAGATGTATGGCTGAATTTCAGTCAGTAGCTAATATCCCATTGCCTTCATTAAAATCAAATCATCATTCTCAATGTAAATACAGATGTATTGCCAGAATTTTAAAGAGCATTTTATTATTCATATGTCCTCAGGATATGAACTATAAAAAGCAGAGACGTGAATTTGGGTATTTGTGGTACCAGCACATTTCTGCATCACACTTCACAGAGAACACCAGAGCTATGACAAAAGTGAAATACATTATTTCACATAGATTTGGACTCCATACAAAAGGAATCACACACAAATGTGTGACAAGGACAATGAGTCTCAAACATGACTACATTCTACGTTGCCTTGTTAGGGGACATCAAGATGTTTGTTGTGTGAAGGGATAGCATCAATAACCACCATAAAACATCCATATTTCCTGTTAAATTTAAAATAAACGTTAGCAAAATTAACCATTGAATCCCTTTCTAGAAAAGCTGCTGTGTAAAAATGTTAGTTACCCTAATTACCACTACCATTCACAGTGTTAGGGTTTTTTCAATTTTATTTTGCATGGGCTGTCAGATGAATTATATCATTTTAGATACAAAGCAGTATTCAAATTAGTAAGATCATAGAAAAATGTTGCTGCATCCTTTCAGAAAACTTGATGGTTTCTTCAGTCACGGGCACCAATATGTATGTCACAAGTAAGAGAATAAGTGTAGTGCAAAAGCCCATGAAACTGAAAGCCTTCCCCAAGCAAACAACACCAGTAAGAACTAAAGGGATGTATAATTCAGTGGTGAAATGCATAACAAGTACCAAGTGCTGGTAAGGGAACAAATATTGACTTAAAACAATGCATATAAACTGCAGTAGCAGGCTGAATTTGACTAAGGGGATTATTTCTTCCTGAGTTTCTCTTCCCCTGCCATCAGTATCAACAACATAGGATACTTTTAATTTTCCAAGGCATCCAAGCAGATAAATGAACATATTAATGTTAAGCTACTCTTTAAATGAAATGTGTTAGTTTCGGGGTTTTTTTCCTACCTGCTTGCACAATCAAAAATATCCACAAATTAATAGGATTTAATTCTGGAAAGAACTCTGAACTCTTCATATGTGACCACCTGTATGATTGACAGGAAGCTGAACATGAGCCAACAGTGTGCCAAAGTAGCCAAGAAGACCAATGGCATCCTGGCCTGTATCAGGAACAGAGTGGCCAGCAGGTCCAAGGAAGTGATTCTGTCCCTGTACTCGGCCCTGGTGAGGCCACACCTTGAGTACTGTGTCCAGTTCTGGGCCCCTCAGTTTAGGAAGGATATCGAGGTCTTGGAGCAGGTCCAAAGGAGGGCAAGTAGGCTGGTGAAGGGACTCGAGCACAGATCCTATGAGGAGAGGCTGAGAGAGCTGGGGCTGTTCACCCTGGAGAAGAGGAGGCTCAGAGGAGACCTCATCGCTCTCTACAACTCCCTGAAAGGAGGTTGGAGCCGGGGGGAGGGGGTTGGTCTCTTTTCCCAGGTAACTCTCAGCAAGACAAGAGGGCATGGTCTTAAGTTGTGCCAGGGGAGGTTTAGGTTGGACATTAGAAAGTATTTCCTTAGGGAGAGGGTGATCAAGCATTGGAATGGGCTGCCCTGGGAAGTAGTGGATTCTCCGTCCCTGGAGATATTTAAAATAAGACTGGATGTGGCACTCAGTGCCATGGTCTGGTAACTGCAGCAGTAGTGGATCAAGGGTTGGACTTGATGATCTCTGAGGTCCCTTCCAACCCAGCCAATTCTATGATTCTATGATTCCAGATTCCCCTGTGCTTTGTCCACTGAGTTGCATTTTGAGTAAAACTGTTCTGAAACATCTGCAGCAAATTTTGATTAGACAACATCAGAACTCTGAAAATGTATCACTTCCTCAGTCATTTGTGTCACTGGTTAAGCACCATCACAAGAGAAAATGTTTCTCTTTTTCCTAATTGGCTTGATTGGCATACCAGCAGTTGGTGCTTGTTATGCATTTAACAACTGGGATTCAGAGTCCTGTAGTTCATATTGGGTTTGACTGGTTGAAAGAAATGAAACATTTTTTTATAAAGCTGATTTCTCTTTGACAAACCAGATAAACTAAGCTGGTTTATATTCCTGATATTTATATTATTTTATATTATATTATATATTTGTATTATTTGTTTTTTAATATTCCTGATATATTTTTGTCAGCTCATAATTTCAACATTTCCCCTCTCTTCAATATTTGAACTTTCTTTTTAAAATGTTGATCACAGAAGTGAACAAAGAACAGCATAGTTAATGCTGGTAAAGCTCCCACTCTCTCAAAGATGACATCAGCTTTTTGTATTTTGCCTTGGTTTGGGGTTTTTCTTTCTGTAATGAAACCCCTCTGTAACAAAGTTGTATATTTAGGACTTGTTTCAGGGTCACAATTCTTCTTCTACATAAGTCGCACATGTGCCTCATTCTTATACTTATGGTTGATATTTGACTGTTTTAGCATGCATTTTCTTGGAGTAGGCCTAGCTCACCAAGAGATCAGAACCTTCACTCTTCTCTTCTTAACTCCCATTTCACGAAACTACATCTTGCCAGCAGCTATGCTTTGTGTACCACTGATGAAGACAAGGAAGCATTAGATCCTTCACTGAGCTCTGTGCTATGCAACAAACATAATCTCATTTGATCGTCACTCTTTACTTGCTGAGGTCAGTGTGCTGAATTTTAATTTATACAACATCTGTTTTCCTGGAAATGCATAGTGGTTTTTTATTCAAAATATCCTATAATATTGATTCAGTACCTTGCAAAAATTCAAGATATTCCATCCACACCATTACCTGTAGTTACCAACTTTGCACTTTCATTAGGGAATAAAAATGGGTTTGTTTGAGAAGACCTATTTTCTGTAGTCACGCAGTCATAGAATTTTCAGGGTTGGAAGGGCCCTTTAAGATCATCCAGTTCCAACTCCCCTGCCACGGGCAGGGACACCTCCCAACTAGATCAGGCTGCTCAAAGCCCCATCCAACCTGGCCTTGAACACTTCCAGGGATGGGGTTTCCACCACCTCTCTGGGTAACCTGTTCCAGTGTCTCACCAACCTGTTCCAGTGTCTCACCAGTTCCAGTGTCACATCAATTGATTTTAATTTAAGTATAATTTTTTGTCATCTGAATCCTGAATCATCATATTATTTTTCTTGGGATTTTTCAAGAATAACTCATTTGTTTTTTGTGTTTGGATTTTTGGCACAATTCAACACTGTCCATTTTTGGCTGTTCCATAGTATGCTGAAATCAATATTCACTGCCTCACTCCATAACATCAGTTTTACATATTACTGTCCTCATGCTACAGACTCAGACTTTTACTGCATCCTTATCCAAAACTTTTGCAGGATGCCAACATTAGAAATCATTACAGGACAGCTTAGGGGCATGTGTTTAACAGAATATTGCCCATCTCTTTCTGAGGTCAGTGACAAATCCACAAGGAGCTCCTGGAAAGCCTTCCTGCCATTCCTGTAATTTCACCTGCAGGTTGGCACTGCATGGGAAGGAGGAGGAAAGCTGACTCTGGGTGACTGTCACTGGCACCGTGTCACTTAGTATGCACAGACGGACGCTGGAGTCCTAGATAAATTTGGACAGTGGACAAAGAATGTTTTTCATCAGGCAAGTATCCAGGTGAAAGGGGAAAGCTAAGCCTTTTTACAAGGGAATGCAGTAACCTTGCATGAGGACCTCAGCTGCTGTGCCTTGAGGAGCAAGGGGACAAGAAAGGACTAATAATGAAAAGGCAGGTGGCTTAGCTGAAGAAGTTACTGAATGGTGTGCTGTGGCTAAGTGACAGCCAGGCTGCCAGAACTGCCTTTTAGTGAAAGCCCTAAACACTTTCATTCCACCAGACCGACTGTCCTAACTCAGCAGTGTGCTTCATATAGCTGTGTAGTTTTCAATCTCATCCTGAATATGAATTTATCCTTCAAGGGAATTGTGGCCTGGCAAATAAGAGTGTCCTCCAAAAGAGTGCTGTTGGCCCACTGTTGTAACCCATTCAAACCACTTTAGTAAGCGTGGATTTTAACTTTGATTCTCTCAAATCATCCTACCAGTTTTAGCAAGACTGATAATATAGCACTCTTTTACAGTGTCATCAATATTCAGTTTCATAAATTTGCTGCTCAGGCAAGAGATAGAGATTTACCAAACTGAAGCTTGCAGTCAGAGAAATACATTTTCTCTAGGAGGATCACCATCTTTCAGTCCCCAGTATGGTAATTTACGTGCCAAATTTGCATTTGCTTCAGCCTCTCCACAGCACCATGTGGGTAAGAAAGACTTATTATATAAATAAGCATGAAAGGTTTTCTCGCATCCTGACAATTAATTACAAATTTATCTTTTATATTCTACTCCACAAAGGAGGAGAAATTCAATGTTCAATGGAGCCTGGCCAGACATTTTAAGAAAGTATTTAGAAACACTTATTCAGATTTCAAATAGCTGTCACTTCAGCAATATTCATGCCTGGTTCTTACTGAGTTTTGCCAGGATGAGTTTGGTTTGAATAAATGTATGGAGAACTACTAGCCTGTACAAATCCATCTCTATCCACAGATGAATACGAATGAAAGCTGCTGGTCAAACAACCGCAAATTGTGACTACACTTAGGAAAACAAAAGTTTGCTCCTCAAACAATTTGCAAAGACAAAGGAGAATTGAATTCACGGGGGAATTTGTGTGGCAAGAAGTGAACTAGATTTAGCCTTCTAGCTGGAAGGAAAAAAAAAAATGTATATAAATATCCTCTAATCTATGCAAATCCAACAAACAGTTTGCCTTCATGCAGTTTCACAGTCCTTTAGGTTAACTATGAGATCCTTCAAGCTATGGGATACACAAGCCCTGTGGATTTTTAGTGCTGAGAAGCATCAGCACCTGGAAAGAGCATCCACTGGCCATGCTGAGCCCCATTCAGGATCCACTGGACTCAGAGGACCACCAACTAACTTCAGTGAGCACTGGATCAAGAGCCTGACAACTACACTTGCTCTCAGCACCAGAGCAGGACATGACCTCCTTTGCTTTGCCTACCAGAACTGCCAAATACCTATCCTTATCACATATCTACTAAATTGCAAAGGGACTTTTAAATCATTGCTGGCTGTTAATATGAGTCCAACATAATTGTATAAATTCGTTTAAAAACATTGGAGAATATAAATGGAAACTGTCCAAACAGAGAAGCATGGCATTTTATAACAAACAGTATCACTTTTCAGTAAGAAGAAATATTTGTCACACTGTTTTTTGATAGACAAAAGTGATCTAGGTAGTGGCATGCCACAAAAAGAAAGGACATCTTGTGATGCACAGTACTTTTCATTAAAAAGGACCCCATGTGTGTCATGCATCTGCTCACAGAACTCACAGAAAGAAGCAATTTTTAATGTAGTCTTGAGCAGAATACAAGGCCTTATTAAGACCTAACTATCAAAAAATAGTCTGTCATTGTGACTGTACTTCAGTCAGACTTGGACAGAAAAAGCTGCATGTGAGATAAAAAAAATCAGTAACAGCAACATTTAAGATAAATTATTTAAAAAAGAGCAATCTAACTTCAAGGAAATTAAAAGAAGCAGCTAAAAGAGTGAAATATTAACAAATTACACAGAGACTACTCAGAAATATAGGGAAGACTGAAAGATGAAGCTCCAAAAGGATCAAAAAAGCCAACATGATAAAGCAGAAAAGTAGATTTCCTAAAGCTGATAAAATAAAACAAAATCAAATAAACAAAACAAAAACATTAAAAAGTCAAAGTGGTTCCCTAACAAGGGAAAGAGAACACTGTATACTTTGGCAAATGAAATAAAAAACTGTAATAAAACAAGATGAAACAATTTTGAGATATGAAGCTGTAGACTCTAAGAACAGACCATCCTTCAAATATTCCAGAAAGTGGAAAACTGCCTGATATCCAGTGATAACCAATCACATTAAAAGAGCACTGAAGGAAGTTAAAACCATAACAGAAGTTTGTTAGGAAAAGTCTCAGAGAAACACTGAAATGTTAACTTCAAGAGTTTAACTACGGCATACCTCCACCTTGCACACTGAACATTGCTCTGCTTACCCACATTATATATTAGAACTAGAAGTACAGAACAATGATCAAGATTAAAAAATTATAAGATGTTTTGTATGAAAGTTTAAATGCAATTTTGTCATCAGTGAAAAGTTGTAAGTAAATAACAAGAAACACTTTCAAGACAGCAACTCTAAATTATAGAATTAATGTTATGGAGACTGAAGTATAAATAGATAGAAAAAGGGATTAGACAAATTCACAAAGGAAGGGTTCATTGGTGTCTGGTAGCCCTGGTCTTTGGAAGTCACTGCATACTGGAGCTATGGGGATACATCCTGCACATGCCCTGCTCTTGCTTCTCTTAATATTGAGCCTGTTGTTGAAGGACTAGTATGGCAGTTGTAATATTTATTTAATTTTTATTTCCTTTCCTCAGCCAAAGACAGTTTATTTTTCACATAACACAATTACTATGAAGAATACACACCGTTCCTAGACACACTTCTTCAGCACCATTTGTTTATGCTGTGAGGTATTCTAATTCCAAAAGGGTTTTGTTTTTTTTTTAAATGGCTTTTACCCTGCAAAGTGTTTCTTCACTGGTAAAGAACTAAGACTGTTGCAAGCTCAGTCGACTTCAGTGACTTTAGGCTGATCCAATGTCCACAAACAGCTGCATATGGGCACTACTTTGGAATAGACAGAAAGAGAGGCTGCAGCCCAACAGGCAGCCATGGCTACAATGTCTGAAGATCACAGGACTCCAACCACTTCTACCAACAGCCAACTTTGTGCTGGGCTGGTAGGCAAACCAGGTCTAGAAATTATTTTTTAAGCTGTCCATTAATAGTAATAATAATAGCAATATTCATGTTTGGGGAAAAATCCAGTCTGAAAGATTAACCAGCAAAAGCTAGCTGGTTACCCAGTGGATGGCAAATCATTTGTTCCACACCTCTTCCCACCCATCTCTGGTGAAATCCCTTACCATCTCTTAGGTATCCATAGATGAAGGATAGTTGGTTTCTCTAGGTAAAATGCTACTGCAGTTCATGTGCAGTCAGCTTCTGTCCCTCCCACTCAGCACGCCAGCACAGGTGTTAATTAGTGCCATCTGTGACCATGGCTTATGCTGCAAACACCTGCCACCCAGAAAATATACTGAAATCCCTGCTTTGTTTCTCATGGGTCAGTGACCACCAGTTAGCAATGACTTTGATTGGTATTTTTCTGAGCTGTGTGTGGCAGGTGCTGTGCTTCTGGTCTCCCACTACAGTTACCAGCTCACTGATCCATCAGGCCCCAGATTTTTCACAAAGGGTGACAATAGCAGTTATATGATTTCACTTCACATCACTTTTGATTTTCTGTCTGAGAAATCTAAGCACAAGCACCTCCATATTATGAACCATATGTTCAAAAGAATATTTTAGAGGCAACTTCACACAGTTTTTGAGAAAGCCAAGATCATCTAAATTTTTTAAAACAATCTCCAGTCAGACAAGAATCCTGCAGAAGTACACAAGGACTCTGGGACATAGAAATCTGAAAGGAAGGGCATAATGAAGAAAAGAAATAGAAGTAAAGCACAAATGAAGCCATGATGCTGACTGATAAATTTGAGCACTAGCAATATTGCTGAGAAGGCAGGCACAGAAGTTAGATGAGTCCTTTGAGTTGATTTAACTCATGCACCTGCCATTTCTGCAGCTGAAAAACTACATCATTTGCAAATTTAAGAGCACTGCAGAGTAATATATTTTCAAGAAGGAATTTCTCTTCATCTCTATGGTGTTTCTCACCCACAATAATTTTGTCAGCTTTAATCAATGTACAAAATTCTCTCAGCACCATCTAATAAACATAATGAATGCATCCAGTGCAGGTAACGTTCTAGTACCTACTTGTTTTCAAATTAATTTCCATTCTCCTTGGGACATACGTCTCTTTTTTATTCCCTATCACAAAGATTCTGAAGATGGTTAGTGAAGGTAGTTAAATGAAGGAAAAAAAAAACAGATTATAATATGCATTTGTGAACATATATCTCAGGCACAACTAACATCACCTCATAAGTTTAACCTCTCAAATAATTTTTATAACTATTGGTACCTACAGAAATATTTGTAAACTCTGAACTTTCAAACAGTTTAGTTGGAGTTGTTTTTCTCTATTACCTGGTCATGATTTCATGCAAAAGTATCAATCAGTGAGTGACACCAGGGAGTTAGTAATATAACATTGTTTGAAACAGCTGTAGGAACAGCTTGCGAGAAATTAAACACAATCGTATCTAAATTATCCCTTTGAGCTATGTGATGGATATAGCCCCAATTATCTTCAAAAAGAAGTATTATTTTCTAGCACCTCTAGAGCTACTTTGGTGAGTTGTACTGAAATAACCTATTTCCTGTTAAATTTGCATGAAAATACAATTCGTTCTCTTCCATCTATTTCCCAACGTAGATAGACATGCTTACGACTTTCCTGTACATTACAACAATGAAAAGTGTGTGGCAATCAGGTTATCAAAAGCCATCATGAAGATAATTTACCTACCATCTTTGGACTTTGATCTGAAAATCTTTACAGGTGTGTCATCTGTTTCATCATAGTTCATCCTAAGCCTTGTACTCCAGAAAAAAAAAATATCACCTGGCAATACAAATCTGACAAAACTGATCAAGACCAGAAGTATCACAGTGCTCTCAGTAAAATTAACTTACAAACACAAAAAAATTGATGCAATTAACTTAATAATTCAGTTTCCAAAGTCTGCATCTTGAACTGTTTGTTCACAAAGGGGTATTTGTATGCTAAAATGTAAGAAAGGGCCCAAAATCACAAAGAGCACTCAAATTAATCTAGTCTGAATGTTTACATCTTGTTTTCATAGAATAAAAATCTCACATACATTGTATAAGGCTAACATATATATGATTTAAATGAAAAATCAGGCACAGACATTAAGTATTTCTATTTGATTATTCCAAAGTGACATATTTGGAAGATGAAGTGATAGAAGGGCTTCTTAAAGAGCCATCTCTCCTGCTTCATGTATAAGAGGAACAGCTGAAAGTGAGGGGTTGGTGGAGACTCTGTGCTGACCACTAGCCAGGATACAGACATATCATGGGGCTTGGAAGCTGGAGTAACCTACAATTGTGAGCAATCTCACAACCACTCTGCATTTTCTGGAATCAACCTTGTTAATTTCTGTGCCTTCAGTACCAAAACAGTGACAGTGCAGTGGTGGTGCCCATCACCTCCACTTAGCATTTCTTGTCTGTTCCTAGGAGTAGCCCAGGGGCTGTCCCCTGGGTAAGGAAGAAAATGTTTCCTGTAATTTTTCACAGTTTTACAAAATAACCAGTGGCTGCTGTGTAAGATTAGAAAAATATCTGACCCTGAGGTTATCTCACCGAAGACTAGAGTATCTCACTTGGAAAGTAACCCTCAGCAAGTGTAGTTCCTTGTGCCCTTATCACACTCATAATTGTGCCCAGTTTGACACATGTGCTTTTGATGCCTTTGATTTCCATAGGAAGTCTTGGCTCAGAGTTAGACATCCCCTTATGTGCATTTCTAGATAAGGATGGCTTCCAAGCCTAAAAGCTGAGATGTACACCTGCCAAGAACTCCAACACAGAATTACCTTTGAAGAATCCTTAAAAAAATAATAGCCTTAAAAATGCTTTGCAGCTCCCAGGCAGTCAAACAGCCTTCTGCCAGCAGATGCACAGACTTCTCACATCGTTTAATGACTGCTGCCCACTCTGGAAAAAAATGCACTCTCATGATGTGCAGCTACGCTCAACTGAGACACATAACAAAATAACCAAACTTAGTATCTTGCCTTTATTTGTGCTTGAATGTGGAGCTTTATGTGTCGATTTTAATCTAAACGGAGCAATGTGCTCTGTGGGCCTTTGGAAACAGATTTTACCCACTGAGAAGTGTCTTCCCTAGTTCAATGTTTATACCTCATAATAAACAATCATTAAAAAACATATTAAAATTTAAAAAAAAAAACACACCACAAAACAAGTATGGCATAGCTCCACACAACTTCATGTACTAGAGTGCAGAGATTGTATATAGTTAATTGTCATCACTCCTAATTAAGACTAATAATTGTACTAACATGTGAAGAATAAACTTTCTTGCCAAATGCAAAGTAGGATATTAGGGACTACTTAAAGACATCATGCTATTCACTGGGTGACTTTATTGTCTTCGTTTTCATGGCATGTGTAGGCTTCATATTAAGAAAAGTGGGAACTTAAGCATGTGATTTGTATTTCTGATTTTCATTAAAGGTATAACTGTGTAGACTAGTATTGTTCTACTATTACTGAATACCTAGACCATGGAGGGAGAGGGAGGGTAAACAGAGCAGGTGGATGGTTCAGGAGAAAGGGTACACCACCTCTGGCCTGTTGCAGGGACCCTGGGCATCTGCAGACCAAGGAGCCGGGCTCCTGACAGAGGTGTCAGCCCGCTCAGTGGTCTCACTGCAGCCCCTTGTGGTTGGATGGCCACAGGAGCTGAGGATTCTCTGCCCTCATGGGAATGAGGTGTTAGGTTAGGATCTAAGCAGCTTTTCTGCTCTCAGTAAGTGCCCAGATTGGATCTGGAGGACCTGGAAACTGAAACTATTAACTTCTGAACAGCGTCAACCTGGGAATTTCCTAGAAAGAAGCCCATTTCTCACGGTCTCTGCTGCAGTGATTCTCCAACCCATGATACCCAGGAAATCTTCCCAGCATGTTTTGCAACCCACCATAAAGACAGAGTGGCGGCCTATGAGTAAGTGTGGAGGAGGATTGTTTCTAACTACACTTTATCCCTGTATTTCCAAACATAGCATGGATGGAGCAGCTCCTATTCATGCAGAGTATTATTCAGAGTGGCTTTGTGTTGTCTGTGAAGAATGATCCCACTTTTAACACACCATCAAGCAGAACCCTCACAGTGAATGCACGGGATTGGAAACAACAGCAATATAAAAATCTACATAATCTTCATAAGTAGTAATTTTACTTTAAATAGGAAAAAAATGGGCTTTGGAATACACTTAACAGCAATTCAGATGGGGTTAGTAACTTGACTTTCTGGAAAGCAACACAAAAGTTGAAGAAGCTTGCTACATATTTCCATGAAATTCTTAGTTTGAATCTAACAATAGGGGCATGGCAGCCACAGATCAATAGTAGCTTAAAAAAAACTAAAAAAAACCAAACAAAAAACCTCAACAAACCAACAAAAAAAAAATCCCACATATATGAATCTCAAGCTTCATAATCTGTGAAATCCAGGTGATGTTTCCTAAGATGAGACTGTTGCTTTGTGAGTTAGAACTGATCTACTATTTTCAAAAATATCACATCAAGGTCTATAAAAATATCTTGCAACACTCATGTTTCATCAATCAGAAATACCTTAAAACAATACATATTTAAATAAAATTCCTCTCAAACAACAAATTATATTACTATTTGTACTGATCTTTTAAAAGTGAATGCTCAAATAACCTTCACCATCTGTTGTCTTTTCCAGATGAGATAAATTGCACTAATGTTAAGGAGAGTTGTATCTACAGAGTAAGAGAGCAAGGGAGTAGGTCCCCTAAGGCAGCTCCTCGGGTACTGTGAGTTAGCATAACCCCCTAGAACTGCATTGAAGGGAAAGATGGCTATTTACATCAACAAAGAACTTATCCCTTTCTTGTTTATTTTTCACCCTGCCCTGCCACAAGTTCTAACCATTTCTGTCAGCAAGAAAATATTAACAGCTCATGTCCAACTCTTGCTAGCAGCTCTTCTTCTCATCTGAACTCGGCATAAGTGAACTGCAAATGTCAGGTCATTGCCTCCTGCTCTTACTTCTTTTCCCTCCCTCCTCTAAAGTTCAGCACTTTCATGTTTTAGGTGTGCAGTTTAATACAATCCACCTTTGATTGCTGTATATGCACCTCTTCCTGGAGATTATTTTATTTACTCATCATAATATATGTTCTTCACTCTTTTTACTTAGTCACCTATGTGAGAATAAAAGGTGTGGAGCCAGCTCAGTAACCAGAGGGAATCATAAATCAAATCCATACAAGTAACACAGTCAGATAAACAGAATAGCTGCGAAATTTTAGCAATAATATGGCAAAGTTTGCAATTTTTTTACTTTGAAATCCCATTCTGAGGACCATAACTAAACTATAGGAATGCCACAATAATAGATCACAAGTTTGCTTTCTATCAACTGCAATTACTCCTGTAATTTATATTGGGCCACCTAGCCTGGCTATAAACCAGTGTCTCCTTTTTAACAAACCCTTAGATATTATTGTTTTGGCATTCCAAATTAACAAAACCTGTTGTGTATGGACAGAATGTGTGGAGCAAGATTTATTTTTTTTATTTGTTTACTACTCCTGAAGCTGCATGAAAACACGTTTGCCCGGACCCCCTGGCAAACTAACCCGCTGCCCTTTCCTCCCTAGAGGACGTGGATGTGCGGGGGCTACCTGGGCCGCAGGGGGATTTTCAGGCATCTTTGCCCCTGTGTTCGCAGCCCCTGAAAACGAGTTCATAGGCAGCAAAGCCAGCAGCTAATCCACGATCCCCAGCCGAGCTGGGGAAAACTCGGTTTTCGCTGGAGCAGAAACGCCAAACTTGCAGAGCCCGGAGGCGGCAGCTGCTCCTCACCGGCCCCACAGAACACCCCCCAGGCTCCGACGCGGCGCAGACAGAGCCGCCGTCGGTTCCACGTCTAGACTCTCCCATCTGTTAAATTTTTATGTAGAAACACACAGTGTGTGAATGAGGACGGGGGACGGGACCGACCGGGAGACACACGATTTCTTTTTCAGCTTTTCTCCAGCGCTGCTGAAACCCTTCCTGCTTCCCGCTGCCGGAGGGGGCTCGCAAACCGCATCCCCGCCCCTTCAGCACTTTTCCCCGTTTACCTTACCCCGGGCGGCAGCGGTCGGTCTGTCCGGGGAGGAGCCGATTCCCCGGGGTCCAGGCAGGTCATCCAACACCGGGGCGTCCTTTCGGAGCCCCCGTGGAGGACGTAGCGCCCCGGGACCGGCGGGGGATGGGTGGGCTGCCGGGTGAGGAGGGGGGGCTGCCCCATACCTACCTTCCGTGTGGACGGCGGAGACGTAGGTCCAGTTGTAGCGCTTGACGATGTCAAGCATAGCCCTGGCTTGCAGAGTGTCGGAGGGGACCACCCTGAGGAAGTATCTGTACAGCGTTTTATCGCTCAGGTCGATGCTGGTGGCAGAGTAAGCAATCTGAGGGATGTCGAAGAGCTGGAGCAGATTTTGGACTTGGATAGCAACCGAGCTGGAACCGGGGCCGATGACCCCGGCGATGGGTTTTTTCAGTCGGGTCTGGGGCTGGGTCTGCGAGTCGGAAACGCAGCGAGTGCCTCCGTCCCTGTCGTCCCTGATGGAGATGAGGGAGTCCCGTATGAACTCGATGCTCTGCTCCAGAGCCACCGAGGAGTGCCAGCAGGAGTCTCGTATCTCACTGCCCAGAGTGATGTTAGGAAGCAGGACCGGGTCGGCGTTAATTTTATCCAAAGTGTGAAACATGGCTTCGACTCTCTGGATGCCGTATTGCTCACGGATTTCCCCGCACTTCCTCTCGGGCACTTTCTCAGCTGGCGGCTGGTGATGGACAGAGAAAAGGGCCCCGATGATGACATCCCCATCCATCCGAGCCACCGACCGCTGCGAAGAGGCTGCAGAGAGAAGGACCTTCCGCCCGGTGCTCCTGGGCAGCACGTCCACCTCCAGGAGAAGAGCAGGGAAAAAGACCAGCAGCACGCCTATCATTTTGTTGCACGATGTCATCCAGACCCAGGTTACAAATTTCATGGGCTCCTCTTGCCTGCACATGGCTTAAGAATACGTAGGAAATGGCATCTGCTTCCCCCCGCCAGAGCCCAAGTTGCTCCAAATAGCATCACAGCAAAGTCCTACAGCAGCACTCTCGAAGGTGTCCAGGCAGCCGTCATCCTAGTGACTTTTAACCTGGTGGCATAAAATAGGGGATAAAACACTCTAATTGTGAAATCGATGTCAAATCAGAGCTCGATAAAGCAACACAGATAAAGAACAGTTCGAGGAGGTAATTGCTTTCGCAAATGCCCAGGTCAATTTACTTCGGCAAGGGCTCTTATAAGGAAGTTTCAAGAGGGATTAAAATATGTATTTATTTGCATTTATATACCATCATTCATACTCAAGTTTCTTAAATTGACATGATCTTTTTAGATCCTAGGCTGCTGTTTCCCGCACCTTCAGCCGGCACACACCCTCCCCTCCGCCCCCGTCAAGTTTTGAAAGTTTCACAAGGTAGTTAGCTCATCGGAGAACCGTCCTAGACTGGCCTCACTAGCCCCAGACCTGAAAGCTGGGTGACAAGTGCTTGTCTCTACGCCTTCTGACTACCTGAAGGCATATTTCCCAGCTCGGGAATTTCATTTCCCAATACAGAAAACGCTGAGAAGACAGAGGGTGCAATCTGCCCTGCCAGCGACGGGAAATGTCATTTAAAGGTCAGCGAAGGGAGGAAGAAAGGAACCGCTTTGCAATTTCGATTAACTTTTCCGGTGTAGGGGGCAAAACTGTAATTCATCCAAGGACAGACACATGCAAGGGAGGGGTGAAATGCATATTAGTTACTAAGGCAACCGCGGCCAAAGCCCCGGGGTGCCTTACCCGCACGCCTGCCTTGCATGCAGGCTTCGGCCGGGCAGCTGCGGCGAGACCGGCAGCCGGGCTTGGAGGCTTGAAACGTCGTGGTGGAACGGGTGAGAGGGAGGAGGGTGGGGGGACGGCAATCGGCTCTTTCAGCTGCCACCGCCACCCTCAGAGCCCGGAACCTCAGCCGGGCCGGGTCGGGCCGGGCTGGTCCCTGTTGCGCGGAGATTCCGTCAGCACCCGGGACAGCGCCCAGCAGCCGTGCCTGGCAGCGGCCCCTGCCCGCCGTCCCGCTCTCCTCTGCCCTCCTGTCCCGCTGTCTCCCGGTCCCCCTGTCCCGGACCTCCCTTATCCCGCCGTCCTGCTACCCCGTGGTCCTGTTGCCCCAGTGTCCCGCTGCCCCGGCCCCGCCACCTCAGACTCAGTCGCCAGCGAGCAGCGCTGGGCGCTTGCCCCAAACTTCTGCCCCTCTCCTGGCTCTGCCGCCGCCGTCTCCCCGCATGCACACGGACACACGGACCCACGGACACACGCACAACCCGAGGCGCGGAGACCGGTCGCGGCACGCACCGCCGCAGACTGGCCGCTGCTCCCCTGTCCCTCCCCGGTGCTGGTGCCAGTGCTGGTGCCGGTGCCGGTGCCGCCGCGGGGCTGCCTTGCCGAGAGGGCTGGAGACGGTCACGGGGAAGGCGGTGCTCTTGGAAGAGCCGCCGTCCTGTCAGTGTGTCCACACATGCTGGCATGCACTGGCGCCTGAAGTCGGCTCCCACGGCCAGCCCGTCTCCCGAGTTCCCGCACCGCCTGCCCCGCAGGCAGCCCCGCGGCTAAACCCCTGCCGCCTGTTCGGAGGGTTCCCCCCGGGACGTACCTGTCCGGGCGCGGCAGTGGCTCGCTGACTGCTCGGAGCAGGCATTGGCGGCTCTCCGGCCGCCCCGAGCTGGCGCGCTGGCGGCTGTGGGGCTGGGCGCTGGTGCCCTCTGTCTTCAGCACCGCTCCACCGCAAGGAGAAAAACAGGTCATCCCGGGCTCATCCATTATCTCACACAGAAGGATCAGTCATTTTCTCCCCCTCCTTAATTTTTTTCCGGCTAACGTCTTGTAAGCGATCAAGGAAGCATCACCCGGAGCACGCTGCGGCTGCAGGGGAGGTGTTTGCTCTCACCTCTCGAGGCTCTTAATTCATTATCTTCTTGCCACAATTAGCAAGAGTGAGAGCACAAGCAAGAGACTGCTGCTCAAGGAGGACACAGACCACGCTCGGGAGGCCCGAGAAAATGAGATGTGCTGGATTGCCTCACAGGCAGGGTTTCACTATTATAATAAATATTTATGTTTAAAAAAAAAAATAAAAAGAAGAAAGGATACTGCAACAAGATATATCACCTGTAAGGAAAAAGGCATTGAGATTACAGTTTTCAGGTCAAGATGAATCTAAAGGAAGCACGTGAGAGGCATGTCAGATTAAAATAATACCAGATTGAATAATCATAATTCAGACGACCTGCTTGCATCCCTAACACAGGTCTCGGGTGTTTTACTTGGCTGTATGAAAGTTAAAGTTAGATTACTGCCCCGCTGGGAACTCTATAGATATTTGCCCTACTTTTGAAAGAAAGAGGCAAGGACAAACATTTAACTATTGCTCATTCGGAGAAGGGTTTGCAGTGAATGGTGCCTCAGGGCTGTCTTCTACCCGTGTCAATATTTATGGAGATTTTTTACTGTGATGCAGCTAGATATTTGCCTGCATCGTGTGTTTATGCATGAGGCATGTTTGTTATGGAAGATCCAACATAGGGCTTTGCCAGTGCCCACTTTCCCTGCAGGGCTGCCTGTCCTCTGCCTCTGGATATGAAGCTCCCCTTAGGGTGTCACAGATCCAGCCTGCGGCATCTCTGCCAGGACCAGGCCTGGAGGGGACTCCAGGTGTACATGCTAAGGGGGAACAAATTCCCCTTCATCTGTGCTTCAGTAGTTAAACTTAAGACTCTGCCCTTGACACAAGAAACTGACAACATGCCAGCAAATTATTCCAATGGTTAAGTGAAAGGTTTGTTCAGCTGGCTCTGTCAGGAGAAGCGTTTGCAAATGCTCCCATTAGTTTATCCCAATATTTTACACCCTGTGGCCTTCATTCCCTACAACCTATCACTTGCAAAGACAGAAGATCTTTCTGCTGGGGCTCTCAGATAGCTGTGCAACAAAGAGCTCTTCTCCTTCCTGTGGTGGTCTGAGTTTTGCTGAGACTGAAGAGCAAGTCGTCAGGTCCTGATGCTCAGCCATGGCTTCCACTGCTGCCTCTCCAGTACCCACAGGTGGGTGGGAGCAGGTGGGAACTGGCAGAGGTTGAGGGCTTCTGAGACAACACCTGGAATGTCAGGAGGCGTTTGGGAAAGGCTAGGGAAAGAGGGCACTGGGACTGCAGACTTTGACCTTTCCCAGTGGTCACAGGGGAAACAAAAGCTTCCCAAATGGAGAAGCAGCACCATGTGGCTCTGCTGTCTTTGTCCACCCAAAGAGACCAGAGTCATCTTACTTCAGAGTCCTTGTCTCCTAAGCATCCAGATCCTGCCCCGACCCACAGATTTAACATTTCTTCCCTTAGAAACAGCCCATGCTCCCAGCACCTTCCCAAATTCCTTAACATATGGTAACTTTAGGACCTCGTAATCACCCCTGGGGCAGCAGCACAAGACTGCATTTTCTGCAGAGATATGAGCTGCTATCAGACAAGCAGAGGATCAGGGCAAGAAGAGAGAAGGGGCTGGAGCTTGCTTGTAAGCAATGTTTGCTTTCCATAGGAAAATACCTGCTGTTGGAGATTTTTCTTTTCTGAAACAGAGGAAAAGTGAACAATTTTCAGTCTTCTGTGAAATATTACTTGAAAAGAACTTGGAGATTGATTGAAATATTCTATTTGGATGGCATCAAGTGTTGGGTTTGGGGTTTTTTCAGTTTTTTTTTAAACATTTTAGACAGTGTAGCACATTGTATCATTATTTTTACATCAGATTAAATCAACCATCAGCTCAAAATGGAAGCTCTGTTCCAGTATTTCTTCAAAAGATTTTTGGTTTGGTTTGGTTTGGTTTTTTGTTTTGGTTTGGTTTGGTTTCTGTTACAATGGGCATGCTCATGATAAATGTTTCTATTTCATAAAAATTACTTCTTTCAAGCAAAAATCTTGAAGGAAAAGTTCTGGTTAGCTGTCAGAAGAGAAGCCAGTGTATTGTAGAAAATGGTTTGAAAGGGGGTGTTTTGGATTAGCAAACACTGAAGCTTGGCAATCTGGTTCACTGAGACTCCACTTTTCCCAAACACGGCTCCTCCCTCCCTCCTCTACCTCCTCCTAAGACAGAAAAGTAAAATTGACTGTCCAGTTGTGCATTCTCCAGATAAATTACTGGGGAGATTTAAAGTTATCCTGCAAGGATCAATGCCACTAAAATGATACAATTTCATTCTGTCTTGGAAACAAGTAGAAAGCTCATGTGTTCCTGCCTGAAGTCAGATAAAAGATATACCAACTATCTGATAAATTGCCTATAGTTCTTTCCATACTGCTCACTCAGATGTCTTCCTTCCATGAATACAGAAATCACCCACCATATATAAACAGCATGCTCACAAAATATGCATAGCAAGCCCTCTGTAGTAGATAGTAAATTGTTTGCTCATGATTTAATGTCATCTCATAATTTAGCAGGCTTGTTCCATTGAATTTTTAATCTTCCTGATATACTCAATATATTTTCTCCTTTTCTCTTAGCAAAGACAACATATCTTACAGGTTTTCATTTAAAACTCATGCTAGCTGCAACATAATTTTCACCCTCTCTCTTATACTTAAGGTCTTAAGTCACCCTGTCTGTTAAGAAACAAAGCAACAGCATTTTTAACAGTTTTGATTACTTATGCTTGCTTGCTGCAGCTGCTAGGAAATGAACATTACTGGATCGATGTCAGTATGTATGGACATTCGTAAAGGTCTGATTGCTCAGCTGTTCCTTGGACTAGTACATCCATTAAAATTAAAGAGGATTAACCCATGAAATTTAGGCCTTATTTCTGTGATGCTTAAAAACCAGTGATAGTTTCTACTTGTGATAATCTGGGGCTATGATGCTCTTTTTTTGTTTGTTTGTTTTGTTTGGGGTTTTGTTTTGTTTGGTTGGTTTGTTTTGGTTTGCTTTGGGTTTTGTTTTGTTTTGTTAACAGTCATAGACACGCTTTGACCACAAGGATCTTCAGTAATTTGAAAGCTTCCATTGCTAATCATCACACACTCTCTCATCCCCTGTCTCAAGTCACAGCATTTTAAGCATATTTTACAGGCTTAGGAGATTTCACATCCTTTCAAAATAACCAAAATTCCTCTACAGAGACTTAGTCAGGAGAGAAGTGCCTGCCTGGTTATGATTTCAAATGTCTTTCAAACAAGTGTGAGATCCAAATCAATGCAAAATTCAGTATTTAGGGATGTCTTGTACATTTTTGACAGTCTCTAAGGATTATAGACTCCATAAAGTGATGTATAGACTACATTTTTCAGACAATCAGCAGTTCCTATCTCTGGCTAGCAGAGCTATTAATAAACTAAGATTAATACTTTCTACATAGTAAAATAACTAAATTATTGCTCTTATAACTTCATATTAAACTCTCAGCAGAAGTGCTTTGTGCCAACTGTTAAGGAGAGAATCTGGAAGAGCATGCTCCAGAAGAGAAAGGACTCTCCTTAAGAGAAGCTCACTTCACAAATGGTTTCTTTGCCACAAACCATGCCATCCAAATAATGGCATGGCAGCCAAAGGCACCTGTTTTCTCTTCATTACAGAAAGGGCACGTCACAAAGCGTGGAGATTTCCCAGGCACCTGCCCTTGTGAAACCCGAGGGTGAATTTTGGTGCTCTAATGGCTGCAGAGATGCTCCAAAAGAGGGAATGAGAAGTCAGATGAATGTCTCCTCTGCTAACCAACACAAATATTCAGTCTTGGATAATCTTTCAAATCTGGTATTTGTTAACTCCTCAACTGCAAAAATGTACTTAGGGTGCCCTCTAGGCCAAAATGTTACACAATATTTACAACATTCTCTTACATACACAAATTCTATCCAGCTCAGTTAATTTTGATACAACTCTCTTGCCCTGAAATCATCCCATAAGAAACAACCTAGATAAACAGATAAAGCTGAGACTTGACTGCCAACAAGCTTACACTAGCCAAAGAGAAAAAAGTGGGTTTCAGAGTCAAAGGTCCACAATTGCTGAGCCTCAGACTCTCCATTTAAAATCCACAAATTTCTAATTTAACTTGGAAATGTTAATCTGAATCACTCTGGCTGAATTTGACAGACAGGGACTCAAGTAAGTGTGAAGAGAGAGACAGTATCTTGGATATATGAGATTTAATACAGATTAACTAGATAGGTCTACTTAATTAGATTGTAACGAACAAACAAGACAAGGAATTTAACTAGAAGTAACTGTAGCCAATGGAGAAAAATTTTATAATCTGTTTGTGCTTGATAATCTGCTAATCTGGCCACATAAAGCATCACTATCTGGAATTTTCTAGTGTGTTTCAAGGACAGCTCTGTATAAAGCTGTAGTGAAATGAGGCAACCAGGTGCCACTAATTGCCAGGTAATTGTGGCCGTGAGCTTGTGTCAAGCCCACCTGTGCCTGATTAGTGGCACCTGGTTGCCTCATTTCACTACATAAAGCCATGTTCTGCAGTAATCCAGTCAGGTACCATAACAAACCAGTAACAACCTACATATGGAAAGGAAGTCCTTGATGTATGGGAAGTTCCTTGATGAAGGAAAGGTACTCCTGCTCCTTCCTCTTATCTCAGCTTTCAGGCTGGAGCCCTGGGTCAGTAAACTCTAATGCTGTATATTTCAGCTACCAAAAGAAAAAATAACTCTGGAAAATCAGAAGATCACTATCAGACTGTACTATGAAACAACACATCTCTGCACTGCTCAGAGGGAAACCTGCTAGTAATTTCTGAAATTTCCCCAAGGACTGCAGTTAGTTCTGAGGAAAACAGCTTTGTACTTACTGGTCATTATTTGTATTTTTCATTTAAAGACATATTCCCCTTCTAGGTATTTTGTAAAACAGAATTGCCAGAATGGCAATATCTTGCACACGACTAAAGAATCAGTGAGGGTTTTACAAATATCAGTTTAGCAATCAAACCATGTGTAACAATTATCAGACACAGTTTAAAGAACATTCCCAAAGCTCAAAAAAAAAATCCCAAATTAATTGATCAAAACTGTAATTTATGCTGAATACCCCATCATGTTATTTTCCATTTACAGTCTATTACTCTTACAGCATCCAATATACTTCATCAGCTTCTATAAGCCTGCAATAGCAAATAAAGAATGGGAGAATGAAATACTTCAAAGATTAGTGGTGACCTTTAACTGAAATGAAATTTTCTACTTTGCACCTTCTTTAGGCATTTACATTTGTTCAGCATGGATGGAAAGGATGCTTTGTAATCCCTGCCAACAGACTGGTTGGCTTTTATTCACTTTTCTTTCACTATACATGGGTGTAAATGAAGTCAGAGGTGTCAGCTAGGGGAACCTCAAGCCCATTGTTCTAGTTTTACAATTGTTATTTAGATTATTTTTCTAAATTTGGGTAATAGTATGGACTAGCACATCATTGCCTAGTTACTCATTGGAATAATGAAAGTTGCATCTTTGAAAGGTGTTCAAGAGATACATCTCAAAATGGATCTGTGGTTTGAGATACATTGGGATGTAAAGATGTGCATGAGTGAATTCAAAGGGACTGAGGTGCCATGGTTTTGCCCTCTCACAGATTTTATTGGTCTTGCCTGGATTATATGGTGGTTAAGCACCATGTAGTAAGGAAAGTGAGTGAACAGGTACATAGATGGAAGGAAACCATGTCGAGATCCATATTATGCTGAATGAAAACTTAAGAGGTAACAGCAATGTCCTGTTTCACGTCAACAGCCACAGAAAAATACTCCATGATGAAAAAGGAAAAGGGAACAGATATGTATTTTCATAACACTGATTACATATGTGCAGTTCACACTCTTTTCATGCTTTGGTCTGAATGGTTCGGTTAAAGAAACAACATAAAACAGTAAATAATACTGTACTTATTTTTAATACTTATTATTTAAAGCAAGACATATGGAACAAGAATGCACTACTCAGAAATGGTATGAGGATATGGAGTACAAACTACACTCTTCCAACTATTTGAAAATGGCTTGAATTATTTGTTCACAATCTTGATACACAAAAGCACCATTCCTACAAAAAGAAAGGCTAGTTCAGAGCACTAAAAAAATAGCTCTCACTAAATATTTACATATGTTCTGACATCTTTCTAATAAAAAAGCCCAACAATATCAGACTACATATGTTTCTTTTAAGTACCACTTTTGCTTACAGTCCTCATGAGGAATTGCCTTGATAACAGGATTTGCACACAGTCTTCATCATTTTGACTTTCTATCCAGGCAAAGCATTTCTGGAAGCATTTCATTACTTCAGGATCTATTGAATCATTGTTATGACTTTCTTTCCTCTCTCTTCCCTGACAGTATGCTACTGTGGTTTCGGTGGCAGATTAATTGCTTTTTCTCTGTGATTCTTCTTCTGGTGAAGTGGCTGCACTGTCTCATTGGCACACTGCCATTTCAGGGATGCCAAGACCTTGATCCTCACCTCAGGTGCCTGGCTCATTATACAGGAGCTATAACGGGTTGGTCCTTAGGTTGTCTCAAATCCCACTTCCTCTGGAGTCACTTTCTTACATTTTTCCAGCTATGTAACTCTACTTGACTTAATGCTGGCTTTATTTAAAAAAAAACAAAACAAAGCAAAACAAACATATCCTTTATTAGGGCAGAAAACCAAACAGCAAGCATGGCACCACTGGTGATGAAATGGCTGATGTCCAGCTGATCCAGCAGCTTAAATTCACTGACTGTGAATGCTGGACCTCAGTAAGTATATTCAAATGCTTCCCATCTCACATTTACATCATCTATTTTCCTTTTGCCACCCATTCTCTAACTAGGCAATACTTTATTTTTATTTCCAGTCCACTTATGATTAAGTGGACTTTGGTCCACGTTTGGTTCATGCACTAGATCACAGACCTTCAAACATCATAATTGGATGTTTTCTCTCCTGCATATCTTCATCTGCTGTTCATATGCTGGAGTAACAATGTTCTGAAATACCAGATTCTCTCATGTACTTCGAATTGGACATTAGGAAAAAGGATGCACTTAAAACAATTGGTTTCCTAAAAAACAAAAAAAACCCCAACAAAAAAGCTCTCCAACCCTATCTGTAGCCATGGGGTTGAACTGAAAATGATCAAAAAGGAGGGCCAAAAAAAGCAAACAAAAGCTGAAGAGAAGAATCTCACATGGTCTTAATTAAAAACCACTTATCTTAGCTGTCTAAGGAGACACAGAGAGTGTGTTAATTGTGCCTACTGCTTCCACAGCCCTCCCTGACAAAGTACCAGAACCTATTCAGTCTGCAGCTGTGGAAAAAAAAAAAAAAATCACTGAAATTTGAAAAAGCTCCAAAGATAAAGTTTTTGCAGGTCAGCAGCTGACTAGAAGAAGGAGACCTACATAAATACCCACACTGGGAGAGAGGCAGGTGAAATAACCAGCAGTGGCAGCCAGGTGCCCAGTTGGCACAGCTCTGGGCCAAATGCAGAATGGATTGGGTTGTCCCTGCCCTAGGGAGGTACAACTGTGTACTCAAGAGAGGTGATTTTCAGAGGTGAAGGATGGTCAGTCATTCGGCAGACTGATTATACGTGCCTGGTTAGGTAAGAAGTGTGGTCCTCCTGGAACCCTTATGTGTAAACCATGTGATAAGATGATTAATTGTAATTCACAAGGTCATTCTTGAAATTTATCAGCAATGAATGGGTGATGGGACAGGAAGAACACATGGCTGGAGGTGTTGTGTTGTCATCTTGGAAATAAAATGCATAGGCAATCAATAGTTTCTTCACCAAATTTAAGAACTCACATAAGGGAAATTTTCTAAACAGCAATTAGTTGTGCTGTTTAGAGAATATCTACAAATTCATGATGATGAGTTTAAAACAAAGTGCCATCATAGTTTTTCAAAATATCTGTACAAGCCTGTTGTGTAAGCACATATTAATTTAGTGGCACAGCCTTTTATTTTAATTATAGAGGACGTTTTCTTGATAACTCTAGCATGTGCTTGTTTTCGTACCATTTGCTTGGGGATTTTTTTTCCTTTTTCTTGGCAATAGCATATAAAAAGGACTCTTTTTTGTCATCATTGCACTCTTTCTTAGTTGCAAACCGTAAGTTCTCAATAAATTACCCCAAGCCAGCTCAACTGATTTGACAGCTGCTGTCACTACAGTAATAGACAGCCTATTGCAATGTCTTTATTTAAATTCAACAGACACTGACTAGTGCTGCATATAAACATCTTAATTGCTATTGTGTTCCCGATTTCTAAATGGTACCTCCACTTAGTTTGTCTTTTTTGCCTTGTGTCCAGATCTCAGGGAACAGGCTTTTTCAAATCTATTTTTAGATCTCTCAGCCTAATTGAACACCTTCTGTCCTATCTGGCTTTTATTTTTTCTCCAAATTCCAACCACTGTCAACACAGGAAGCAAACCTGTACATTATTCTTTCTTCTTACTCTCCTTCATGTAGTATGTGCCACTCAAATCACTTCTACAACATTTACAACCCATGTCTATATTCATCCTAAAATTTGATTGTTCAGCCTAAATCTGTGTGAAAAGACTTCCCTGTTTGCTGTCATCTTGTGGCTGCATGTAAATAGACTGATGACACACGTATACAATCCAGTCCCAAAGAGTACGTGGACAGATGCTCAACTCCATTCCCATTTAACACCCAGCTACAGTGATGGCAGAGGTCCTGGCTGCCAGACCCTGCCCCAACAGACCTCCATAGGAATATTCTGCTGCCATCACCCCCCAGGGAGGCCTACAATGTCTTTTCCACCAGGAAAACAATAAGAATGTTTCCATCACAAGCCAAGGGTGTTTTTTCCTTTTTCCTGTACTTGGAAACAGCATTTGTCAGGACGTCCTCCAGAACAGATTAATTTGGTGGAAAATACCCACGATATAATTTGGGTTTTAACCCAAATTATTAGAACTGTGGCTGCTGGTGGGGTCCTAAGAAGAGAGAATGGTCGGGTCATCTTCCTGCACTCATTTCAGCCCTGGGATGGATCCAACTCTGGGAGGAGGTCAGTGTGTTGGGAATGAGCATGATGCCAGGAGACCTGAAGAACGAGATCATTGACAACACAAGAAAGGCCAGGTCATTTTCATAAAAAGGGGCAATTACAGTTATTTATAAGTTACCTGCTGAAAGTGATTTAACCCTGGATGCCAAGTTGTATTTTGCTTTGCTATGATGGTAACTCCAGAGAACTCTGGATTCTGTTATTTTGGTAATTCTGGTAACTTCCAGCTGTTGGTGTTGTTTTAAATTCTGCTCCATATTCCTAAGGCAAATAAACACCATTCTTTGAGAAAGGAAAAGGAGAGATCATATCTATATCAAGCAAACACTCCAAGATTTTTTGTGTTCCAGCTCCTTGTGACTTGAAAGATTTCCTAGGAGGATCCTGCCCAGAGAGTCATATTTTTCCAGCTCTGCCTGATTGTCCCCAGTCAAAATTATTCAGGTTTTCTTTTGGTTTGCCCAGCGACAGTCTGGTGTGGTTTAACTTTTTGGTGCCATCTTTCCCAGGCAATAGGGTCCTTCCACATCTGCTTCTGTACAAATTCCTGAGGAGCCAAGCTGATTCTTTCCTATTCGTGCCTTTCATTTCCAAGAGATTCTGGTGAAGCTAGTGTTGTCTGGAGCAAGATAACTTCAATTTGAGCCATCATTTAGATAAGTGTCATGCAAAGTAACATAAAAGACAATATGCTCTGAAGTGGTCTTTATTCTTCAAATGCAGACACTTCCTTATCTCATAGCCTTAAAGTACAATATGCCAAACAAATAGCTTTCTCCTGAATAGCCAGCTTCCAATTCCATAATTATTGTAGGCATTATATGCTTCTGTCTACCAACAAAGAACTGCATCTAATCAAAATTACCACTTTAGCTATATAAAGATGTTATACTCCTTAACAGCATTGAGAGCAGATTGCCTCAAAAGAAAATGTTTCTGAATAAATTAGCTACAATATAAATGAAAAATTACATAAATCTTAATACGAGTTTTCTCTCACATTTCATATGTTCAACCAAGATGGCTAAAATGGGCAGGGGCAAGGCAGTTTAGTCTGAGCATCCTAAAAAGTTCAATTTTCAACAGTGAAATGTTAAGACTCTTTTCTAACACATCTTAGAGCTCTTCCACACTCTCCTATGTACTGGCCACCTCAAGAAGTTTATGTGAACTCTGGTCTTAGAGCATCAGGTGTAGTGAAATGAGGCAACCAGGTGCCACTAATTGCCAGGTAGTGGGCATGAGCTTGTGTTAAGCCCACCTGTGCCTGATTAAGGCAGGCCTTAACTGTGCATGAGCAGGATTAGGGGGCCAATAAAACAGTTAGGGCCTGCCTTAATCAGGCACAGGTGGGCTTAACACAAGCTCATGCCACTTCCTGGCAATTAGTGGCACCTGATTGCCTCATTTCACTACAATCAGGTCTTCATTGCAGTAAAAATTAGGCTGGACATCTCTCTCTTCAGCTGTGGTTATCTTGAAATAGTATATATATGGATGAAAACATAGCTGTGGAGGTTGGAAAACCTTTGGGATGCTTCCTTCATGGAATAGTAGTTCCTTGAATGTTACCCGGGTAGACTATTTATTTACTTATTTGGCTTTTACTGCATTAGAAGTGAATAAACAAATTCAAAATGAACTGGACAACTGAAGCTGAAGACAATTTTCTCACCACATATCCCTGAATTCCATTCCTTACCCTCCTCCTCAATTTCTAGGAAGCAAGCTGAAGCACATAATTAAAAGAGCCTGAGGGGTCTCCAGGCAGGGACAGTCAGTATCCCTGGGGCCCCTGCCAGACCATACACTGATTTATGCTTTGGGTAGGAGCCAGAACTGTTGCAGTTTGTGATAATCCATAATAAGATGCTTATCAAGAGAGAAGATAAGCACCTTCCTTCTTTTGCTGATATCTCTACACACAACACTGTAGTATTGTTATTTATATCCTATAACATCTTAATCATTTTATCACTTTCCATCTGCGCTGGCAGATCCAGGGCTTCATCCATTAGGAACATCTTCAGCCCCATAAGCATCCTAGGAGAATATTTTTGCAGTGTTTTTGTGTTCTGTTGCTATTGCCTAGAGAAAAAACCTGAAGTAAATAAAAAACAATACCTCTTTGCAAAAAATATTTTTTCTCTGATGCCTTTACTTTCTCTCGCAAACATTTTCCAAATAAAAGTCTGTTCTCCTATCTCTGTTCACCTCCCAATTATCTCCTTAATTAAAAAGGTTTATTTTTGCTCAATGGTTGTAAGATGTAATATCTCATTGTTTTATTGTGTGACAAGGTGAGGTTTTTTTCCCTGAGACTGAGCTCAGTGATACACAGACTTTTCTGCTGATTTCATTTCCCCAGCCAGGGAAGGTGGATGCTAGCAAGCCCAGATAAAAAACATGAACAGTCCACGACAAACAGATGGGACACCATGTAGGGAAATGACTTGGGACAAAACAAAGGCAAAAGGAAAACAGCTCAGGGCACTGAAAGCAGGATGGAGACAGTGTTGGAAGAATGGTTTATTACTGAAATTTGTGTAGAAACTTTGTAAATATGGTGCTCCATAACAGAGTATGCATCGGAGAGTACAGTACATGGAATTATTTTTGTTGTTTTACAGCTAGAACACAATCCATGCAGCTGGTCAGTTAAGATGGGGAAAAGCAAAGCAGGGAGTTATGGAAAGTGAATATCTAGATATTGCACACTAAAGAAAAATCTTAAAATTCATTACATATTTCTGTAAAGGGTGATTGTGTTTAGAAGTACCAAAATAAAGTACTTAAATTGGTTTGCATAACTTGTGTTGGTTACAACCATGAGCTAGAGCTGTTCGTTTACTCAGGTCTTTTCCTTGGTCCCAGCTATATTGAGTTCCTGTTGGTACCATGCAGAAATACAAAACCAAGCACACATTTGGGGCCACTAAGAAACTCTTCATTGCTCATGGGATTTTCAAGTTTTAGGAGAAAGACATGCAAAAACCAGTTTGATTAAGAAGTGTAGGTTGTAAGTATTATTGGAAGTACAGTGACATTATATCCAGAGAAAATATTCTTTCTCATTAGTTAATGATGTTGCTGTTAATGCCCCGGGGCAAAGAAAAAAGGGCAGGACAGGGATTGGTTCAAGCTCCTCTCTAGGAAAGACTTGCTCCAGGGATCCACGTGCCCCACAAGGCAGGATGTCTGGAGGCTTCTGGTCTCAACATTTCTTCCTGAACAGAAGCATCAGCCTTTTATTACCACAGTTACAGTGTGGTCCAGATTTACTGTGTCTTTCAGAGAAAAACTATCAGGGACCACTGTATTAGCAGCACAAAGCAGCCAATTCTGCTGCCCAGCCAAGAGCTGCCTTGCTGTAATCCCCTGTGGTGCATTGCTGCAGGGTAACCCAACCTGCCTCATAAACTGCAGATGGAAATATCCCTGTCTGCTACCAGAAGTGCTGTCTGGCGCTAACAACATCCAGAGAAGGTGTAGCTGTCCTGAAGCACTGGGTAGCCCATTGATAGCTTTGTGATGCCACCTCAGCTGTGTCACCCCCTGTGCAGTCCGTGGTCCAGCACTGCCTGCTCCCTCCGCTCAGAACCAGAATGGATGCTGGGTGGTCTGGAGCACACAGCCCATGTAAAACCAGGGACTTTTTCTGAGTAGGTGTAATAATCTAGGTGAGCTTGGAGGTGCATTTTGGGCAGATAATTAAATATAGCACTCTTTTAAAGAGATGATTATTAATCTGCCATGAAGCAACATCAGTCTTTATGAACAAATTTAATGTCAGTATGTTTAAACTTGAGAATACATTTTTGGAGGCAGATTTTCCTCTGTTAATTAAATATATTGGTTTATGGCTTGACTACTGCAGATCTTTCCTTACTTCTAAGTTTATAAGAAGGAAATAACATCCCCTTATGAAGTTAGTATTTTCTTTGATAGAAAGTATAAAGAAAGCTTCTCACTTTTTAATGAGGAAAGTGGCCACAAGAAATTGTCCCAGAAGACTGCACATTTTTGCTTCAATTTCACTTGAATTGCTTGTTTTCCATAGTGCAGAGTACAGATAAGAATTTTGCACTAAGAAGTTTTGGTTGGCTTAGTTGTTATATTACAGAGTCAGCGTATGGAATTCAAATCTTCTCTTGCCAGAGCATGAAAATAAAGTTTTTTCACTGCCAAGAAAGGCATTTATAACAGATAACATCTGAAGTATCTCTCTGCTGTGACTGTCCTTCAGCTCTCCCTCCAAAACACTAAACTACTGTGCCATTATGTTATGAACATCTGTATTTTGAGCCTTAATTTCCCAAATGCTTTCACTGATTTTCAATATAAAAAAAATACTAATCTGGTTTTATTAGATGGTTTGATTTTCCTTAGGAACTGCAACTTTCGTCTTTATATACTTTTAGAAGGTAAAAAAAAAAAAAAAAAAAGCTCAAAAAAGCAATATTAAAGCCATGAAAACACCTTATTTAGATATATATTTAAATAACTCCAAGAACTGGATTCCAAATCCTACATAGTAACTCTAGGTGATGTCCTAGATGCAATGACATGGTTATTTTTTTTTCCTGCTCTATATTTAGATAGTCTTTTTAACTGTCCTTTTCCCTTGGAAAAAGGGAGATGGGCTTAACTCCCACCAGTGACTGATCAGCTGCTACCATCAGTCCCGAGGTCAGGTGTATCACCTGGTTTTCACAAAACCAGCACGGAGCTCAGCTGAGCAGCAGATGGACAAGGGGGTATCAGAATTGTGCCTACACGTGAGCTGAGACAGATGGCCTGAAGAGTGTTATTCCATGGGGTGCAGAGAGATTTCCTCCAGGAGACGCCGCGTTAAGAGGCAGAAGGGCACGAGCGATATACTGAGCTTCACTATTCTGAAGAGACAGAACTGAAGCCCTGAAGAAGAAGTGAAAAGAGAGGCTTGTCATCCTGTGGCTCCATGGTACTGTACCCTGCGTGCCCGGGAGTTAGCCTATAGGCTTACCTGATGGCTTCTGGCACACAAAAACACTTGGCTTTTTGTAGAGCTCTGAGAAATATTTAAATCTCCCACTCTTTTGCCTGAAGCAGCATTATCCACTCTGCCTGGTAGCAATTATATGATAGCACTTGAAAAGTCCTGCTATGATAGCTGTATTATTTTAAAATACCAAACAGTAAGAAAGTTGGATACAGCTGAAGCTATGAACATGATTTCCTGCCAGGGCACAAAATACTGACCATGAGTTTATTATTCTCATCTGTAGCCATATTATGCCTCCACTGGGGTCCCTATTTACTTCCTGGCATACAGTGATTTTTATCTATAGAACTCGAAATTTTTTTCCTGCTGGTTAACTAAGCCATTAGCACAGTGAGTGGTTTGCTACTTGGGCTGCTGAAGCACACAGATGCTCAGTTAGCTGGCTCTTCAGCATAACATACAATCATTGTAGCACAGGGAATATAGTCTGTCTGCCCTTGTTTTTATTCTTTTGCTGCAACCATTCAGGGGGTTCCTCCCACCAGAACCAATCTGGAGACAAACACAATTTTTATTTTCTTTAGAAAGCTGCTGCTTGCCTTTGCAACTAAAATATTGGTGGAAAGGACTCTAAAATATCATGTCAACTGACACATTGTTTTCTCTTCTCCATCCTCCCTCTAGAAAAGAAACCCTTTGCAAATTAGCATGTCTCCTGCTTTTATTTGCTGGCTTTTGGGATTTAAGAGTTGTAAAGGGGAATTTGTATCCAAAGGCAAGGGAGCCTATATTCTCCAGTGCGGTCAAAAAACCCTCACATCATATGCTCTTCTCTTTATACTGTTCCTTTCTATTCCTTTAAATTAAATGGCAATTATCTTCTTCCCTGCATTCAAGTTCTTTAGAACAGGAGGAAATTACTAGGTACTAATCAGTAGGATCCTTAGTCATTAGCTGCTGAAAAGAAATGGGTATTTTTCCACCTCCTCTTGACCCTTGTTTCAAAATATATCTCTTTCACCCTGAGAACTAAGGAATATATTTCTTAAATATAATTCTTAATATATTCTTAAATAATGCGGGTCAAATTAAAATAGAAGGTCAGACAGAAATCATTACGCAGAACAGTCACCCTCTCAATGCCATTGTATCTTCTCTTCTGAAAACAGAAAGGTTCCTTTCTTGCTTATTAATTTTCATGAGAGATGAGGAAATAAAGTTCACTTTCACAAGTGCTTTCCATTAAAAGTCTTAAAAACCCTCCATCTCTACCAAGGAAAGCACAAACCCCAACCCTGGAGAGGAAAACATTTAATAGAAGACATGCACAATATAGAAATACAGAGGTTAACTAAAAAGAAAAGGATTTATTAAGAGACTCACAGCCCTCACCTGTGAACAGAGCTTGCTGAAGCATAGATCATTGTCTGCTATTTCTATATGAAGTCTTGAAGTGTATGCTATTGGAGCACTTTTTCCTCTGTTCTGCAGTAATTTACTGTTGTAACATAGGACTGAGAGAATATTCTGAAGTGAATTTTCATATAGGAATACCAAGTGCTCATGTAGCAAGCTAAACATAGTGAATTAAAACACCTGAGCAACCACGACATAAAGGCCAGCACTAGAGGCTGCCTTTGCTATTGTACAACACCATTTTGAGCAGCTCCACTGAGCCAACATGGGCCTTAGACTTCCAAAGGGCTGAAAAAGGTGGAAAATCAGAAACACCTATTGTAAAAACTAATACTAACAAATGGTTGAAAGGATTGCTACATGAAAAAACAAGAAAACAAGCAAAGAAAGAAACAAAAAAACCCACAAGGAACCCCAAACCAAACAGAAAAATAAAACCACTTTTTATTGTAAGCGGCTTTCCAATTTGTGTATTTGCAGCTGTTTTAAGTATCCAACTGGAGATCTGTGTATTTCACAAGATTTCATAGCTTTTATTGAAGTGTTATATGTTAAAAATTCATTGAACTAATTGTGCCTCTTTGCGGTGCTAATTGCTCAGAAATCCACCTCTAAATCCTTCTTGTCACATGACATAATCAATCTTTGTGTGTTTCTTGTCTCTTATCAGTGTTTGACCTCGTGGATTTCCACCATGATCATTATTTGGAGAAATCATTTCTCCATATGCCCTCTTCTCATGTGTGACTGGCTATGTAAACAAGTCAAAATCTCCTCTGCTCTGTGACAGTTTCTGAACCCGACAGACATTTTAGAGCAATAACATAAACACTGTTGGTGTAAGTACTCATGCTTAAAGCAAAACATTTCAATAGTTTTCCCCCAAGGAGACTTTCTTCCACTACTTGTGGATTAGATTACACTTTAGATTACATTTTGTAGAGGCCTGAAACATTTCAGACATCCCACATAAAGCTTTAACCTATACAGTTCTAACCTGCCTTCTTGCCTATCAACACTGGTAATGAAGCTGGTGAAGGGTCTAGAGCACAAACTCATGAGAAGAGGCTTAGTGAACTGGGGCTGTTTGGTCCAGGGAAAAGGAGGCTGAGGGGAGACATTATTGCTCTCTGGAACTACCTGAAAGGAGGTTGTACAGGAGGATTGGTCTCTCCCATTTAGAAATGCCCTACATGGAAGATATTGTTTCACAAAAAGGCTGTCAGGCAGTGGAACAGGCCTGCCCAAGGTAGTTAGTTGCTGTCCTGGAGGTATTTAAAAAATGTGCAGATGTGGTGCTTAGAGACATGGTTCAGTGGTGGACTTGGCAGTGCTTGTTACCATCTGGACTTGATGATCTCAGAGGTCTTTTCCAACCACAATGATTCAATGATTCCCTCCTGCTTCAGTCTTCATGGGCATTATGTTGGCCATTCCCACCTGCCTGCCTCACTGTTTTATAGAATCACAGAATCATCCAGGTGGAAAGGACCTCTGAGATCATCAAATCCAACCTTAATCCACTACCACTGTGGTTACCAGGCCATGGCACTGAGTGCCACATCAGTCTCTTCTAAAAACCTCCAGGACACAGAATCCACCACCTCCCTGGGCAGCCATCCAATGTCTGATCACCCTTTTGTAAAGAATGTTTTACTAAAACCAACCTAAACCTCCCTGGCAGAGCTTAACTCCATGCTCTCTTGTCTTATTGGTAGCTACCTGGAGAAGAGACTGACCCTCCCCCCTGGCTACACCCTCCTTTCAGGGAGTATGGAGATGATGAGTCTCCCTGAGCCCTCTTCTCCAGACTGAACACCCCAGCTCCCTCAGCCCTCCTCACAGGACTTGTGCTGGATCCCTTTACAACCTCCTTGCTCTCTTCTGGACCTCTCCAGACCTGATATCCTTCCTGAACGAGGGCCCAGAACTGGACACAGTACTCGAGGTTGGCTCACCACTGAGTACAGGGGCAGAATCCCTCCCTGGACCAGCTGCCACACTGTTCTGTACAGGCCAGGAGCCATTGGCCTTCTTGCCACCTGGCACACTGCGGCTCATTCACTTCCTTCAATCCAGACTCCCAGTCCCTTCTACCTGGCTGCTCTTACCACTCTGTGCCAGCCTGGAGCTCTCCATGGGTTTTGTGGCCAAAGAGGACCCGCACTTGGCCGTGTTGAACCTCATCCCATTGAGTCAGCCCAATCTCCCAGTCGTCCAGGTCCCTCTGCAGAGCCCTCCTGCCTTCCAGCTGATCCACACTTCCCCCAGTTGTTTCAGATAACACAGCCTTCGGAAGGCGACCGAACCCATTTTCCCGAGGCGGGACGCACCAACACCTCCACCCACTGCCCTGCACCCTTCCGAGTGCCGCCCCAGCCGGCACTTTCTCCTCCCTGGCCCGCCGCCGCTGAGGAGCGGCCCGTAGCCCATTCCCGCCCCTCGCCCAGGGGCAGCCCTTGCGCATGCGCCGCACCCTACTACACCACCCCCCCTCTCCCGTGTTTTTTCCGCCGTCCGGGGGGCGGGCACAGCTGTCACTTCCTCCATCCCATTGTCCATGGCCGGACGGGGCGGTGCGCGCGCATCCGGCTGCCGCCTCCCCTCACCTGTCCGGAGCTCCTTCACCGCCGGTGCTGAAGGGACGCCAGACCCACCGCCCCCCGCTGCCGCCGAGCAGGTGGGGGGCCCGGCCCTGCACTGAGCGAGTGAGGACGGCGGCGGCTTCGCGGGCGGGTGCGTGCGTGCAGCGGTATTACCCTCTCGGTAACGTTGGTGGCGTTGGCTCTGCTCCCGCTTCCCCTTACCCTTCGGGCGCTCCGGGGCTGCAGCTGACCGGCCGACACCCCTGCCTCGGAGGGCGGTCCGGCCCGGTCGTCCCGCCTCCGCTCGCCCTGCGCTCCCGGCACCTGCTGGGGGCGGCCTGCGGCGGCCGGGCGAGGTGGTACGGCGCGTGGGGCTGGGCGCCTGAAGGCCTGCGGATCGGTGGGTGCCCCGAGCCGCTGCTCCTTTCTCCCCGGCCTCACGGCCTCGCGTGACCGGGGTGGGCGGGCGAACCGCAGCCTCCCTGAGTCCTCCGTAGCGGGTGTCGCGGGGGTGAAAACACCGAGCCGAGGATGCCTCGCCGCTCCGCCCCTGGCGCCTTCTCCCGATTTCAAGTAACTTCCTTAGGACAACGAGACCCGGCCGCGTCCGGCGTTGGGGGCAGTGACCCCGGGTTGGGGCGGGCGGGCTGCTCGCCCCGGTGTTTGTGCACAGCTGCGGCGCGGCGGCTCCGCAGCCCCGGGCATCGCTGGCCGGGCGGTGCGTGAGGCCGCTCCGTACACGCTGCTGCACCAGCTCGTCTCTGGCCGTAGGATCGTGAAACAGATCTGCCGAACAGGGCGGTTCTCTCCCTTTGTACCTCGGAGCGTGATCCTGAAGTAGGTGTGCGCACGCAAAGCCGGGTGCGGGAATCGAGTGCTTGTTTAAGTGCCACTGTACGTGTGCTCGCCTTTGGGTTCGCTTCCTTTGCTGCAGCAACGCTGGGCATGAGTGGTATTTTGGAAATGGAACTCGTTTCCCTCATCAGTTGAGTCTGAAGTTCAAAAGATTTGTATGCCCCCTGAATATTTCTTTTGACTTTCATGAACTAAAAAAATTGAAGTTTTGTGAGGGTTTTTTTGCTCCTTTTTGTTTGTTTATTTTTGTTGTTTTGCTGGGGTTTTTTGTTTTTTTTTGTTTGTTTTTCACACCTTGAACTATTCAGAGTTATGAATTCTACCTTTCAGCATAAAACCTTTACTATTAGGTTTTGTCGGGTTTAGTAGCTTAGAAATTGCCTGTTGAATTACATACAACTAAATTCTAAAAATTCTCTTTGACAATGACAGTGCTGTAATATGAAGTCATAAATCTGTTCGTGTTCAGGCTCCTTACAAAAACAGTATTTTGGTGGCTTTTTATACCTATAATATTTAAGTATGTTAGTATTATATATTTAGTTTATCCATAATCGTTCTCACGTGTATTGTTTAGTATGTGTACTTATTTTCAATATTTTATCCATGAAATCTATTCACTTCCAGATTCAATTAAATTGGTGTGTATCTTGACTTAGTTTGCAGTTAGTCAAAATCAGCAGGACTGTACATCATTTGTGATTGGTCCCTGAAGTTTGTAATAGAATAAGTGAGGCTCCTCTGCAAGCAGTTTTGTTTTCCAGTCCCAGGAGGGAGATTTTCCTGGGAAAATAATATTAAACAGTAGTAGGAAAGTCATTAGGACTTCTGAGGACAGACTGTGATAGCTTAGGTTCTAAACCATGTTTATGTATGACAGCTTCAGGCTAGTCTAGTCAAATTTCCCTAATCTCAGTGTAGGCTTGGAAAGGAACAATTTTGTGTGTGTATTTTCCCCACACTGCTCCCAATTCTGTCCGCCTCCTCTGTTTCTGAAGTTTCCTGAGCTGTCTTCCTCCACCTTGAAAGATTCCACTCTTATGTTTGTATCGTCCCACAAGATTCCCAGTAACAGCTGTGAATATAGAGTTCTTGATCTCTGTAGCTGGCTGGAAAAATGGTAAGATCTACAAGGCAAATGCCTCATTGTCCAGCTTCGTGGTGGCACAGGGAAGGAGAGGCTCTGTAAAACTAAAATTGCTTTTCAAACAGCTATTCTTAGTGCATATATCTGTTGAACTTCTCAAATTTAGTAGCTACTGCACAGTGAAATTCAGTGGGGGCATTTGATTTTGAATACTTACTATTGACAATCTACTTCATCTTGCAGAGACTGAGAATACTGTGGAAAGCAGCAAAATGAGCAGTCGTCGGAAACGTGCACCTCATCAAAAATAGATATAGGATAGCAGAAAAAGCTCTGCTGAATATCATGAAGACCGGAGAAATGAGGTAATACGTTAGATGAAATTAGTAACGAGGACCAGTTCCAGGTCCAAGCTCTTCTGCATCCCTCATTGTTATAAATGAGAGCGCACTGATGAAGATTCCTTCACAAAGAAGCAATGACTCAAAATCTGTAAAGCTATCCAGTTAATGATGAAGATGATGTTATTCCTCTTGGCTCCAGTGTCAGTACAGCTGAATATTATAGTTTTGCCATACCGTGCAGATGGGCCCTGGAAAGCTTTGTTGGGAGAATTTCTCTTCATCTTCCTTCTGAGCAAATTCTGACAGATGGGTTCAATGAGAGGAGCTTTACTTTGAGAGGAGACCCTGATGATCAGCTGCAGGTCTGTGTTCATGAAAGAAGTGAAGAAGAGTACAGTAATGAAACAAAAGAATACTTGGGTGCTTATGAACAACACATCTCGGTGCAACCAACTTTAGGTGGTGAAATATTGGAAGGCTTGAGATGGTTGCAAAAGAAACGGATAATTGGACTTTATCAAAGACCGAGAGAGGCTCAAGCTTTAAAGGTATGGTTCATGTATTTGTTTGCATTTAAAAAAAAAATCTTTTTTAGTTTGAAATATAAAATAGAAGCCTCTGAACAGTTAAGTCTGGCAGCTATGATGAACGTAGATAGTTTCTACATGCTTATGTGAATGGTATCAGTGTGTTTTTTCCTAGAAAAATCATTTTTATTGATGCATTCTTAATAATGCAATACCTGAAGGAATCAAAGAAGCTTCTGGCTGCAATGTACTTTATCCCCTACATGTTATTATTAGTAGATGCATTATATCTGCTATATTTGCTAACTGTCAAGGAACTATTACTGTTTTCATGCTCTTCTGATGATAATATTCTTGTCCTTCTAACAGTTAGTGAAATTATTTCCTGTATAACCATTTCACAGGTTGGAATTTACCTTCTGGAAGCTGGTCTGAGTAAACCAGAGTTTCTCAGTGATGGAGGTGGAAGACCCAAAAAAGCTAATCAGCTTATTCAAAAACTCATGGAAAAGTTCTATAGTTTTTTGATTCCAGGTAATGCAGTTCAGTTGAATGTTGATGAATAATTTTTGTTATTAAAGTTTGTGTTTTTAAATAGCTTTAAATATAGGAAGTTATTCCTGCCATTAAAAGAGTGTTTATTTTCAAGGTAATATTATTAGGTAGTCCTCTCCATATTATTATCTGATCATTAATCAAATGCTTATATTAATTTATTGACAAATAACAGGTGATAATACTCATTGTCTACAGATAAGTCACTGAGGCACATAGAAGTTTGAGTCCTTACCGTTTTCAGAGTAAATACAATTTTTTGAACACCGTTCTGCAATTAAACCATTTATTTGAATGAAAGAAAGCTTTTATTTTCTGTGAAAGACAGTCCTAATAGCAGCCCCCAAACTTTAGTTTAAGCTTAAGCTCTCTGGTATTTGTGCCAGGTGCATCTCTTCTTTGCTAGCACAGTGCATCATAATAATAATTAAATATTTTATCATGAATAATTGTAATTGCTTATATCCTTATGCTGAAAGTGCTGGCCTTGATTGCCTTCAAAATTTAAATTTTTTGTTTGTTTGTTTGATAAAAAGTTTCCAAGGTGGCTTTATCTCCCAACACTAGCTAGGGTTAGTAGCTAAACTAAACTTTAGAGTTGTACAGCTGTTGCTAGCTAAGTACAGATGATTTTATTGAGCCAATGTTTTTAATTTTGACATGTGAAAAATTGTTAGAAATTGTCCTCTAAATCTTTTGTTCCCTCATCTTATGGCAGTTTCCTAAAGAGGCTGACCATTGAATTTTTTGGGTGCTCAAGTTCTGTGTGTGCCCCTTATATCCAAATTATGTGAAAAAATATACACGCACAAGGCTTTCATTACTAAAGGATATAAAAAGAAGGGTAGGCTTCTGTCCTAGAGGAACAAACTTCTCTTGAGGTGGGATTTTAATTTCTAAGGTATGCCTTGTCTGAATTTTTGCAGTAATGCACATGATGAGAATGAGTCCTACTGCTAATTTTCTTATCCAGATGGATAAATTTAAGATTAACATGAAAGCTCACTAAGAAAATCTCCGTTTTTTGGTTTTTTTCTCATATTTCTTTTAATCAAGAAAGGCTTTATTAATGAAAAATGTACTAATTCTTGACAATACAGTGTTTTTCTCCATTCTATTATATATGTTAACATTTAAATCTAAAATGTGAGTTATTTGTGGCTCTATAGCAGTTGAAAATGTGTAGTGGAAGGTCTTTATTGAATAAATAAGGTCTCATCATTCTTTCCCAAAATTCTAAAGGAAGAGCTTCACTGATTATCTATCCCTCTGTGATTGCCATAGCATTTTAATTTTAACTTTCAGGAAAGTAGTGCTCATTGTTTTCTACTGCTGCTAGCTGAGTCAGGCTCAGCCATTACATGTTTATATGTAGTTTTGTTTTGCTTGCAGCCTTTGTGGTAACTAAATGCATTGCTGCGAAATTTACGGATACGTTGACCAAAGTTGGTTGATAATGCCTTTCTTTAATGACTTGGTGTATGCAGATGAGCTGGAGGAAGATGAGGAAGAATCTGATGTAGAACTAGAGCGACAAAATATTGAAGAGCTTTATGACTTTGTAAGGCACACCCATCAGCAGGATATCCAGTTACTGAGAGACGATGTGCAACATCCTGCATTAATTCCTATTCTGAGACCGTACCAAAGTGAGGCTGTAAACTGGATGCTTCACCAAGAGAACCTTGCAAGCACTCCAAGCAGTGGCAAGTATATGGGTCTGGAAAGCTTGTCTAATGGAATAAAATGGCATTTAATTGCCAGCAGTAATGTTTTCTTGCTGCTTGATTTAGAAGCTTTGTTAGTTATTTCATTAACTCTTTTTATAAAAGCTGTTATTTGGGTAGTATACTAAATGATAAACAACTTTGCTGAACATCAGTTGATGTATCTTGCTGGTCACCATGAAGCACCGAGGCAGATGTCTGCTTCTTGTCTCTAAAGTCACAATAAGGCTGAGGAATTCTAAGCAGTGTATTGTTTCTAGAGAAACCTCATAATAGTAATATGAACTCTTTCTCCATAGAAAATGGACTGCACTTCTTATGGCGAGAGATCATCACTCTGGATGGTGTAAAAATCTACTATAATCCATTTACTGGCTGGTATGTTTTTAATTACCTCTGTTAAAAATGACCGAGACTCAATATTCAGTTAATGGTTTGATTTAATTAATAATTGAAATTGCAGTAAGCAAGCAGCGCTGGGTGCATGGGAATCTCCGCTCCACTCACACGCACCCTTCTAAACTCTAGAATTACCTTATATTGATGTACAATTCTATGAATATTAAAAAGGGTGGGTTTACATATATATTCATGGGGATTACATCATGTTAACAATATTCATGGTAGGCGGAGTCTGGGCGGAGTCCTCTCCTTGGGAGATATCAGGGGGCTGTTAGGGGTCTTTGGATGAAGTAAGAAGTCTTCCTCAAACTTGAACCCTTTACCTTTCTTGTTTTGCTGACTTCATTATCTTGTTACAGATCAAAATTAGACCCTGGCCATAATTTTCCCTTATCTGCTGGTTGTGGCAATTTCTATGTTGTCTCTGTGCACATGTTCTCATTCTTTTGGTGCCCAGTTAGCCTTGGCAGTGCCTTGTTTAAGAACAAGGCTCACGCTTCAATTATCACCAAGACAGAAGTCAGTCCTCATTAAGGCCTTGTGTTGCTTACACTGTTTTTGTGGAAAATTATAGGTCTCAATTGCTTTGTCTAGCCCCATATTTACTTTCTTCTTAGTTTAATTCTGAATTTAGTGGTTAGGAATACAAATTCACTAACATCATATATCACACCTCTTTCTGAGAACACTGCAAGGTTGGTTTTTTTTTTGTGGGAGCCTTATGACAGCTTTACCTGGAGACCATAACACTCTGTAACTGTGGTTTTTCAGTTAATGTTCTTTTTTTGACTGTCTTTCAACTAAAGAATTAGAAAACTGATATCTGTAATTTGAAAAAGATAAAAAGCAAACTGGTACCTCTAGTGCTCAGGTAAATGTGTAAACCTCTAGTTGAAGACATAATTTTAAAGGTGGGTTGTGTTTTTTGTTTCAGTATAAATTTATTGGCTTAACTTTTTTTTTTTTCAAACGAGCATTGGAGGCTTTGACCTTGTCTAATGTTGTAAAGTCTAAAGGAAGGAGGCATTATTATTACTGAGTTACTGTATTATTAGTTCTGCTTCTTATTAATTTGATTGGAATAGAGCCATTTGATTGCTAGTTGGTTTTTCATTTTTTTTTCTCCTTATAACTTTTGGATATTTAACACAAGAATATAAATATATATCAACTTCCTGATATATATATTTATAATATAAATGATATAAAAATGTTTATGATGTTCTAAGTTAGCAAGGCAAGGCTATTGGGAAAGAAAAAATTTAAAAGCTGATGATGTATGTATTCATCTTGGTCAGGTTTGTATACCCAAAAAGCATGCTACTTTTTGTCAATCTTAGCTTATCTAATAAAAGATGCTGCCTAACCTTATAAACTTTGCCTTGCTGAAGCTATGCTGTGTGTCTCTCTGAACGTGTTCTTCTTTGTCATGCCATTCTATAGTTACTGACTTTCATGTGGGAATGTACTTGAATTTTAGTATTATCCGTGAATATCCGATTGCTGGACCCCAGTGGCCTGGAGGTATTTTGGCAGATGAGATGGGTCTTGGAAAAACAGTAGAAGTGTTGGCACTTATTCTGACTCACACCCGGCCAGATATTAAACAAGATGATCTGATATTACCTGAGGTAAGTAAACCAGGATAAGATTTAATACAAAGAAAATATTTTTCAGAATTAATGGAAATGTACTTTTCTTGAGTTTATTGCTTTCTGGTTTATGGATGGTCCCAACTTAAAGCTGGGTTAAAGTCCAGTGGCAGTTTTTGCTGCTTTGGGTGTTAAACTGGGGGGCATAAGTAGTGGAATAATTTGAATGAGAAGCAATTGATAGTTTGCTATCACTGAAGGGTATTAGCAGGCAACTGCAGTGTTAGTAGCCTGTTGGTAGTTTACATGCAGTCCAGGGGGCTATAAATACCTAATTTAGTTTTCTGTGTTGGAAATCATTCTCCCTTTCACATGACTGTATTGATGGAGAATCAAAGATCCTAAGACAAATGTGATAACAAAGCTGTGATTTAAACTCAGCAAATAAAAATTTCTGTTCTTGCCTCTATTTTGTATAAATGGGCTTAGTTAGCAATAGTTTTCCATCTTTTCACTTTTCTCATCATGCATCCAGTTATAACTTGGTACATTCACTGAAACCAGGTATTGTCTCTGAAGGTAAAGAACCTTTATCTTTGAGTAAACTCTTAACCACTTCTGTGGGTTCCATTCTGTTGAATTCATGGCAGCCATTTGCGTTTTGTGTATTCGTAATGATCTTCTGCCTGCTTGTGATTTTTTTTTCAGTTAAACAGACACAATCCTCGCAGAGACAATAGTGTGATTCTTAAATGTATCACAGGGTTGTCACTGAGGAGTGTGGAGAGTATTAGCACTGAAGCATCTGGACATCAGGTAGCAGCAATAGCTAGAGGCAATAGCTTTTGAACAGTTGGAGTTATGAAATTATTTCATGATAGGAGTAGTTGGGACAGGTAGCTTAGCTAATATTTGGGGATCTTTATGAACAGAAATACATGACATTGCCTGTACTTCATAGGCACTATTTCATTTATCCAGAAGGTCCCTCATCCTCTCTATTTTTCTTGTCTTCAAATGTAAAATGCCTTTGTATGATGTCCTAAAAAAAAAAAAAATTATTCCAGGGAGATCTTGTATGACTTCTGGCTTGCATAAGACAGTATCACAGTTACTCTTAAGTATTTCAATTCACTGGAGGGTTGAAACAGTGTGGAGTTTCGTTGCAGTTACTGTTAAGGAACTCTGCAGAGGAACCAGTTAGGATAGAGCAAAGTGTTAATAAATACAGTTATAAAACAATCACAGAAATATGGGCACTGCATTTGTTCAAGCTTCACAATTCTTTTGAAAATCGTGGTTCTTTAACATAACATCTCCCCAAATTCAGTCACTGTTCCTGAATCACTAGTAATAAAATTTTGAGAGGCAGTCCCAAAAAGAAAAAAAACTTACATTTTATGTGACTAAGTAGGTAACTTTATTCTATATTGCTTACCTGTTTTTGTGGTTTAGCTGTTTGTTAAATATATTTTTTTTTCCTTCCTTCATCAGTGACCTAGATCACTTAAAGCTATAAATTCTGACAGCTTAGTTCTGAAGTAGTGGGGAACTCAAGCATCTTGCATTGCTGTTCTTTCTGTTTGCAGGGTAAGGTGCTGAGCACCTTTTGCTGAGAAACTGAACTGAATTTGGTATCATGCTGAAATGAGATATTTGAGCAAATTAGTGAAATCAGAGCATGCATCTATAGCAGCTCACGCTTTTTTTCAAATCTAAAAAGATAAATGATGTTCAGAATTACTGTAAAGAGCTAATATGAGCTATTAACTATTTAATATCATCTCCTTTAGGGTAAGCTGGTGAATTTCTTTGTTCCACCTCAACCTTTAGAAGGAAACAAAAAGAAAAAAACAAAGGAAATAGAGCTTAAATTGAAGGAAAAGATACAATATCCCAGTAAGTGTTTCTGATTCCTTCTAAAAATACGTTTTGCTTTTGTCATGGGTCTTACTGGCCACTGGCTTGAGTTCAAGGCTACCCTTCACTTCTGCAGAATGAATTGTTCTTTTGCTGAGCACTGTGATGTAGGATTGCATGCTATCAACAAGTGATCCAAACTTAAAAGTGATGTCAGCAGCTGAGATCTCTGTCCTACAGAGATCCATGTAACTAAAGGTCAATGTAAGAGTTTATGTACTGAACTGCAAGTAAGAAGACAGACTGACATTATTCTATTGCTGTTTGATATTGATTTAAAATCACTGAAAAATTGTGATTTGCAGGACTACATTGATTAAACCAATGTCAAAATTGCTGGTGGGCTACTTTTGGCAAGGGTTTCTTGGAGGGGGGTTGTGCTTGGGGGGAGGTATTTGGAGGGGGGCTGTTTGGGTTTTGGGATTTTGTTTTGTTTTTGTTTTGGGGGGCTTTCTGGGAAAGGGGGTTGGGCTTGGGTTTTTTTTTGGTTTTGGGGGGGTTGAGTTTTGGGAGGGTTTCTGGGGAGGTTTTGAGGGGTATTTCTTTTGGGGGATAGGTTTTTTTGGGGGCTTTGGGATTTTTAGTTTTTTTTGGGGGGGGGTTTAGGGATTTTGGTTTTTGGAGTTTTGAGGGATTTTTTGGGGGTGTTTTGGGGGCTCTGGGAAGGTTTGGGGTTTTTTGGGGGGGGTTTTTGGCTTTTGAATTTGGTTCTTTTTTGTTTTGGGAGGGTTCTTTTGGGGGCTTGGGGTTTTTTGGGGGGGAATTTGGGTTTTTGGGGGGTGGGTTTGTTTTGTTTTCTGTTTTGTTTTTTATTTAAGATGAACATAGTGTTTAGAGATTGCTTAGTATGTATTCTTCACAGTTTATATTCTTCCATTTTATATGAGCTGTAATTTGATTCTACATCTAGGCTTACGGGTGATGATATTAGCAGCTGTAAAGGAAATGAATGTGAAGAAAGGAGCATCCATCATTGCAATATTTAAGTACATCAGTGCTACGTTTAAGTATGACATTCAGAGAAATAGACGGCTTCTCAAAAGAACTCTAGAAAAACTAATTGCAGAACAAGTGGTAGAGCAAGTCAAAGGACATGGTCTGGCTGGATCTTTCAAGCTGGGAAAGAAATATAAGGAACAGAAGAAGCGAGAAAGAACCAAAGAGCAGGTAAAGCATGCTGCTGTATTTACTTCAAATATTGTTGCAAAGGTAGATCTTATTTCTGCCATCTGCATGCTCTTCAGCTCTTTTGCCTGTGTGCACTAGTTCAGCAGCACTGGCTTATTGATAAAAATGAAGAAAATGGCAGCATTTGCCTTGAGATTCGTGAACAAAAAAGCAGAAATCATAAGTATGTCCAATTTGGGCTGAAACACTGTCAAAAATCTTTAAAAATAGTGCTGTGGGATGCTGTCGGATGTATTGTTCTTATTGTGAAGTTGTCATTTAAATACTGGGAAGCATTAACCAAAACCTCAAACAGGAAGTTGATATAAAATCTCAATATCTATGTATTGGTGTGTTTATATGTTAAAAAAAATGGTGAGAAGAAAGTCTGATATTCCTGCTTAATTTTACTTTGCAGATAGCAAGGACTTCAGGTGGTGTTCAGAAGAAGCAGCTGATTATTGCTAAAACTCAAGCCAAAGAATCAAGAAGTACTGATGTAACTTCTGAAAATGTCATTAAAGCCCCCTTACAGGTGGATATTGCCATGGAAGAACATGATTACTGTACAACTAGCAAAAATAGCAGAAAATCTGAAGCAGATACTGAGGACTGTGTAAAAGAGGAGAAAGTTAAGCAGGAAGCTGTGGTCCCAAAGTCTTCTGGTTTGCATGACAGCCTTCTTGTCTCCAGTGGTGTGAGCAGTAATTCCAATACTGATATTTCTAAAGCTGCATCTGATGTTCATCAGGAAATCCCAAAGGACCAGGCCTCCCATTCCCAAGAACGTGCCAGCAGTAGTGTACAACATACCAGTTCTGTATTTCCATTTAATACCTCTGAATATCGTTTTGAATGCATCTGTGGGGAGCTTGGATTGGCTGACTATAAAGCTCGTGTGCAGTGCCTAAAATGTCACTTATGGCAGCATGCAGAATGTGTCAACTACAAAGAGGAAAACCTGAAGATCAAGCCCTTCTACTGTCCCCATTGCCTTGTGGCAATGAAACCAGTTTCTACAGGAGCAACTCTGATAATTTCTCCTAGTTCTATTTGTCATCAGTGGGTTGATGAGATCAACAGGCATGTAAGATCATCTTCTCTTCGAGTTCTGGTAAGATTATACGCCTTCATTGTCTGCTGAGGTACTTTATCAAGGCTAGGGGCTTCCTGTCTGACACTCTGTATCACATAAAGTTTGTATTTTTTTGTCATCTGTGCCAGAATTCTGTGTTTCTTGGTACTACATTTATGGTTTTGCACCGCGTGGTGCGTTTGTTTCCCAGAAAATCTGTCCGGATTCTGCAGTTTTTCCTTATTAGTTGGTTACCAGGAGGGTGATACCGTGGACTGGTTAAGTTTTATCCAAAAAAAAAAAAAAAAGTGTTTTATCAAAAAACAACCAGTTGCAGTGGCAACAACAGGTGGTTTTTGAGAGAGAAGACTGTTGGTTTTTATTGAAAGCTCACCAAGGGAGCTTACTTAGGGAGGCCTAACGATAAGCTGTGTTCACAGTGTCAAGCCTCACTCTACATTTGTACTCAAGCTTCTCTTTTGAAGTTGCTTCTCATCTAAGTATAGATACAACCCATTGTTTCAGCAAGTAGAGAGTGTACTTTTGAATTCTTGTTTTCAGGCTTCACAAATGAAGTCTTGGGCTTTGGTGTTTACTGAGAGAAACACTGCTAGAATTTGTACATTGTGTCTGTCATCTGCCATATTTATTAGGATGTTGCTTATCTGGTGACCTTGTGTTGTCTTTTTTCTTGATTTCTAATAGTTGTATCATAAAAAATAAGCCTGAGTATACATGTAGTAATTATGGATATACAGGATTTTTATGAATATAGTTATCACAATAGCCATTTTCTTTTATTAATTGTGTAATCAAGCTTTGTCTTTCATATTTTTAGTACGCAGGAATTTTTGTAATGATAAAGTACTTGGAGAACTGTTGATCCCTTATTTTGAATAAAATAACTGTAGTAGTAGACTGATAATGAGAGGAAGCTTTTGTATTCAGAGATATCCGATCTTCAGCTGTCCTGCATAGATATACAGTATATAAATGAATTCTGGGCCTTGAGTAAGCCATTTGCTTGGGCAGTCTGCTTAGCTTTAGTTGAGCAACTAGCAAATGTGAAAACTTGCACAGTTCAAGTCTCCTACCTGCTTTGATGAAAAGTGTCAGAAATACATTTTCATGGTAGGAGGAAAACAGCTTAAATACTGAATGTTAATGCTTTCCATTCTAAGACACTGTTTTCATTTTCTTTAACTGGCAACTCTAAGTCATCTAGACTTGCTTGCAGTGTTGCTGAATGAATAAGAAATTAAATGAATTTTCATTTAAGTTAAAGCTAAAATAATTCAGATCTTTCAAAGAAGCAGTTTCCCGTGTTAACATGTTTCATGTTGCATGTGAAGGGTCTTCCAACTGCTTCTATCCCATGGGAAGTTCTAATGTCTTTATGTAATAGAGCAAAGAATAACAAGGAATAAAGATTTATTGGTAGGTCTTGCTTTATGGCAGGTTGTCTTTTCTTGTTGATGTGAAAACAACCAGAACTTGGCCAAGTTATAAACCTACGGAAAATCTGTTCGTAAATACTTGGAGTAGATCATTAGACTTAAAAATTGTTAAGAAAAAAATTGTCTTCATTGAACATACTCATCTTTTTTCTCCCTCCTCCACCCCCTCTCTTGTCCCCCTTTTCATTTGTTACCTGCGTTGACCTGGTTGCATGTGCTCTCTTGTAGCACTGTGGGGCAGAACAAAAATTGTATGCCTTTATTTCAGATGACAGAAACATGGTTGCCATATATACAAAAGTAGAGGAGATTATTATTGGAACACCAAGTAAAGTTAACAGTGAAATTAACAATAAAATCCTGCAGATCATCAAGGGATAAAGAGGGGGAAAAATCAACTGAGGGTATCTAGGGTAATCTTAATTCTGTTATTTTTTACCTATTAGTTGCATGAATTACGAGAACATTAAAGTTTGTGACACTCTGAGGGACTGAGATCGATTTTCTTTGATGGCAGAAGTGTTTGTAGGTAGTTGCAGCTAAACACTAAACAAGGTGATCCATTCTTTCATAATCATGAATTTGCAGAATGACAGATGCTAGCTATTTGAAGATGAGACTGGAATATAGATTCTCTCTTTAAAAAAAAAACAATACAAAACCTGTCAGAAGTAAGCTTTAACTATTTTAATATTATGATTAATACACAGATCTAAATGAGTGGTAAGAACTAGAGGATGATAAAATTCCTGAAGTGTTCAATGGATGTCTAATTTTGAAATAGGTTCCTGAAGTAAGTTGGGAGCAATAGAAGATATTTGTGTGAGGAGACAAAAGTGATCGATATGTAGCTCTGGTAATAATTGTTCTTAGTAGCTAAAAATCATGGAGATAATGAAACACTCCTATTCTAAAAATATATTTTGATTGTGTATTGTACCACACATTATTTCAACATTTAACATATTTTGATATTGTGAGTATATTTGGACTCACAATATGTATTTGTGGTTTTTTTTTAGATATAAAAAGCTACAATTGGGAAGCATCTAGCAAAATGTTTTGTTTAGGTCATTGTCTTAATTTAAACTGCTATATGTTTTGGAAAGGGTCTTGCTTAAAATTCTGAAGGAGACAAGATGGATATTTTTCATCTTAGAACAAATGTCAATACAAAAGGTTAATAATAATGTTCTCCTCATGCACAGGGATTGCTTTTAACTAGGGTATGCTTTGTATTTCACAGGTCTCTGTAGAGATCCTTTTTGTAGATACAAAATTACCCAGAGTATCATTTCTGGCTCTGAAATATTTTGCTCTGTACTTCTGTCATTGCCTAATCATCCCAGTAATTTTTAGGGCAGTGGGGAGAAAGGTAATAGATCTGTGGTAAGAGGGCTGCAAATGTTAACACTGACACATCATGTTGCTCTGTAGAACATCATAAAATACTTAATCTTGCAAATGCCTGTTGCAACAAATAACTTGCAGAGAACAATGCAGTCTTTTTTTATTCAAAAGAGAAAAAAAAATGTTTTGTGAAGGTAGAAGTAATCACACCTAAAACATTTGTGATGATATCTGTGTTGTACTTATTATCTCTATTACTTGTACAGATTTCCCACCACGCTATTATATGAATACAGGTTTTATGAATGCTTTCATATCATATGAGAAACACTGCTAAAAGCACGTGTGTACCAATAGTTCTGCTTTTTTATTCCAAGTGCCTCTTACCTTAATCCTTGGCTTTTGTGCTGTCGAATACAAACCTCCATAGGTGTACCAAGGTGTGAAGAAGCATGGCTTTCTGCAGCCACACATGCTGGCAGAGCAGGAGGTGGTTATCACCACGTACGATGTCCTCCGCACTGAGCTGAACTATGTGGACATACCCCACAGCAACAGCGACGATGGGCGCCGTTTCAGGAACCAGAAGAGGTACATGGCCATCCCAAGCCCCCTGGTAGCAGTGGAGTGGTGGAGAATCTGCCTTGATGAAGCACAAATGGTTGAGTGCACTACTGCAAAGGTATGGTGTTCCCAGTTATGCATTTATTTAACTTGAAAAGGTTTTGACTTGCTTATTGTAAATAATACAATAGACTTGCCTCTCCCCTTCTTAGTGCTCAGCACAGCCAGGTTATTTGGAGCTTGTTCTCCAGAAGTGAATTTTCTGTTGGAGGTTTTTACTATTAAATGGTTCTTCTCTTGGAATTTTGGCAGACTGTGAGGGATATCCAGCTCAAAAAATACTTAACATAATCTATACTGACAGTTTGAAGAGCTAGGCCATCATGTTGTATACAGTGTTTGATACTTTCAAACAAGATACTAGCCTGCTTGGTGGCATGGTTCAGAGGCATAGATATACCCTTTGGGTCTAAAAGCTTAAATAGACAGCAGTCTGTCTTCAAACTCTAGAGCTGCAGTCTGCAGAGGGAGAATATTTTAATTGGTATTCGTCCTGTGTTTTTGCTTGAGACCGGAAGACAAAACTGCAGCTTACATAATGGTTTATAGGTTTTCACACAGTTTTGTTTGCCAACTTGCTACTTTTTGTGAACCTTTAATTGCACTTGATTACATGGAAGTGGGTATGAATTTTACCAGCTTTCAGTTATCTTCAGAAAAGCTCAATAATTTGATATACATTTTTATAATACATTGTACCAGTCCTGCTTATAGGTCTACTGATTTTGCATGCTGAAGAGATCTTTATACTTATTAAAGATAAGTGTTGATACTGTGTTCCACTCTGTTTTTTCTTTCCTACTCTTGGTTCTATCTTGCTAGGCTGCTGAAATGGCGCTTCGTTTAAGTGGAATCAATCGCTGGTGTGTCAGTGGCACTCCTGTGCAGCGAGGATTAGAAGGTGAATTTCATGTAACAGTGTCATCTGTGGGTTTTCCTTGTGCTGATAATGAGGTGGTTTGAAGTGGTTAAAATGTCTGGTAGTTTTGCTCTGAATTCATTAGGTACTCTGACTTGATGTCCTGTAAACCTTAAGCATGTATAAAGCCATCAGTAAGTGCATCAATATAAAAATTGCAGAGCTGAAATCTTTTTATCTTCCATCTCTGAGGCAGCCCCAATCACATAGGGGATGAAAACTGCTGACTAATTTGAAACTGTGCTGCTACAACTGTAATAAAGTGGGATAGGACGGCTGAGTAAACAGTTTTTTTCCTGCACAGAAATTATTCCCAGGATTTTTCTTCCCCTGGTCTGTGGTGGTTTTTGAATGTCTTATGACTCTCAGCTGAATACCACAATTACCATAAAGGTAACAAAGTAAAGAATGTAACCACCAAATATTTGGGAAGTATCTGTAAGATACCATCCTGTATTTCTATTTCTGTGTTATCCGCATGCAGCATTTAAACATGTTTTTCTGTATTTTTCCAGTCCTTAAATTTAATCCCCAAAAATGATGTTTCTGAACTGGGCAGAATTAGCAAGCTATATTTTCTCAGTGAAAGTGTGTTTTGTTAATTTCTTCTGCCATAGTAAAAAAGTGAGTTGTGTAAATTACAGCCCCTTTTAGGATGGTGGGCAACAAACAGTTGGTGCACAGCAGGCTGTGAAGTAATGCTACTGAGCAGTATTGTTTTAGGAAAACCTGGCAAACCCAGTTAACCATATGCAATCATGTGATTTTTGCATTTTATCCTCTAGGTGGATAGGTTTAAACTCATTGCTCTGTTCTCCTAAACTTGAAATTAGAAAAGTGTTGTACTCCAGCAAGTTCTATTGAAAATCAACAGCTAGTTAAGGAGAGAGCCCCCACATTCCCCTAACTGGTCCCCTTCCTCAAATTAGCTATTTTGTTGAGGGAATGACTGGAAAGCAAGTGTAAAAGATAACAGCTGAAATGTAGTTGCTTATTTGCCTGGTAACTTCTCTATGAAAGTTTAGGGTTTTTTTGGGAGTCATCCTGTGAAGTACAAAGACACAAACATTGTTCTAAAATACTTCCTTTTCTTGGCAGATCTGTATGGATTAGTCGTTTTTCTTGGAATTGATCCATACTGGGTCAAACATTGGTGGGACCAACTTTTATATCGACCTTATTGTAGGAAGAATCCTCGGCCTCTCTACAGCCTCATTGCCAGGATAATGTGGAGATCAGCAAAGAAGGATGTGATTGACCAAGTAAATAAGAATTTTGGGTTTTAAAATTCTGGAACAACATTTGTCAGTGGTTTTATTTGCATATTACTTCTTTCCTTTTTTAATTGCAGATTCAAATCCCTCCTCAGACAGAAAATGTACACTGGCTTCACTTTTCTCCTGTGGAGAGACACTTCTATCATCGCCAGCATGAGGTGTGCTGCCAGGATGCATTGGCAAAACTCAGGAAGATTTCAGACTGGACTCTGAAGCTTAGTAGCCTAGATAGAAGGAGTGTGACTTCAATTCTGTACCCTTTGCTGCGGCTGAGGCAGGCCTGCTGTCACCCACAAGCTGTTCGGGGAGAGTTTCTGCCATTACAAAAAAGGTGAGTTTATGTCACTTCTTAAATACCTTGCTTTATCCAAAACAATATTCTTAATTGTCCTGAGCAGGGCAAGATCTTGTACAGTTCTCAGACAAGCCTAATTTTACTCTTCTTTAGTTGAATGTGCAGCTATGCTACAGCAAACTGTCTGACCTCAGAAGCTGAAGAGGATGCAGTAGGGTAGTTAGCATAATTCTTGTGTTAAGGAACACAGTACTGAGAGGCAGTTGATTGTGCAATAACCTTTTAACCTTTGTATGCTGATGGATACTAAGGTGTTGCAAGTGACAGACTGAGTGTGAAATCAGATTCTTTTTTGGCTTTAAACACAGATTGTCTTACAAAACTTGTATTCATGAGAACAGTGAACAAAATGTATAAACAGAATGGAATAGTTCTTTAAGTAAAACAAATACTAATGTGTCGTTGCAGAACTTTTTTTTTGTTTGGGGTTTTTTTTTGCATGCTTTCAAAATCATCTTCCTCGTAAGTGTCCTGCAAAACATGGTAGTCCTCAGGTTTTATTAGACCGAAAGCATGTTTATGAAATTCAGCTGCTACTTTTTCACTTAGTTGTGTGTGTGTGAAAGACCAGGCTGTTTCTGTTCCAGGCTTTTGGAACAGTGTCTATAATGTTTCTTTGTTAAGGCTCAGGTAGGGAAGAACTTAAACCACTTAACACTGCCAGTGTTACCTCTGCTGTTTCCTGCTCTTACTCATCCATTCTGTTAAGCCTCTTTCTATCTATCCTTTTATAAGTTTTGTGTTCTACTCCTGGTTTCTCATACAGAGCATTGACAGTGCCCAAGTAGCTATAACTAACTTTGCACTTACTTCAGCAGGACAAATAGACAATATGCTGTAACACTTCTATCAGTCTGCTAGTATGGAAGCAAGGATTTAATGGGAGAAACCAATATTCTCACCAGCCCCTACAAGATTACTTGCATTAAAATGAGCTCGTGGTGTCTAATTCAAATGTGTAAACTGAGCTGAGTATGCTGGGGACAACTAGTACTGCGCTGATTTTGGTGGAGCACTTGTGGAGTGACAACTGTGTAGTAATTGTGATGGAGAAACTAGCAATGAAAATTATCTTTCTTAAAAAATGTACAAAGAAAAGTTGTTTCCAAGCACTCCTGATGTACCTTTTTTGTGAACCAATCCTCACAGTGCACGTTCACAGAACAGAGAGAAGCTTTGATTCCTGGCTGTGCTTATATGTATGAGAATGATATAGAAATTCACTTTGGAATTCACAAAGGAACTTTGACAAGATAAATTTACCATAACAAGGCAGTTCATGTTGGAGCATATGGATGAGAGAAACTGACCTGAAACAAGAAAGTTGAGCTTGCAGTGTATTCCATACTAGATGACTTTTTTCCCACCTGTGTATTGACAGCAATAAATGTGAACATCCACTCAGCAAACATACAGCCCTCCAAAGGGAGTTTTCTAGGCTCTCCTAGTTAAACTGAGTAAAAAAAAAATTAAAATTTTTAAAAAGACCAAAACTTGAATCTGCTGATGGTTTTTTGTCATTTTGTCCCTTGAGCTTACTTAGAGCTGTCCTTGATGCTTCTTTCTTGTTGCAGTTCTTGCTTCTCTTTTTACTTCTGTTTCTAGGATTTTGTGGCCATTCTCTTCTGACAAAATTCCTCTCAAGCATGACAAATGATACTTGTTAATCTTCACTGTTCTTATTCCACACATTTTCCTCTCTACCTTGACACCTCGCCTGTTTTTCACATTTAGATTGGTAGCAAAGGGACGATATGTAATCTCTGCTGGGTTTTTGAACAGCTTCTAGCAAAATGAGATTTGGTTTTGTTTGTTGCGAGTTCATGACTGTAACAGAAGGAGCAAAATATTTTGCCCTGTGAAGGATAATTTTACCTAATTCTGGTTTTCTTTCTATTGCTTCCTATTTTTAAGGAATATCAACCTCTTGTCATACTCGGGGTAGAGCTCTAGCTGGAAGAAAATCTGACAGATATGTTTGATTTGTTTATTTTTAATAAACAAATTTTAAATTTTGATCTTTATAAGGAAATAAATATCAAACACTTGCACAGTATGTTTGCAACCTGATTTTGTGGGAGATGTCCCTGCCCATGCAGGGTTGTTGGAGTGTGATCGATCATCTCTGAGGCCTATTACAACCCAAACCATTCTCTGATTCTGTGCTGGATGCACATAACATTCCTTTATGCTGCACAGCGTGACATTTTCTTTAGTGTTGTGGGTTTGTCTCAGATTTGAGCCATTTGGTTTCCATTTCAGCACCATGACCATGGAGGAGCTGCTAACATCTCTGCAGAAGAAATGTCGAACAGAGTGTGAGGAAGCTCACCGACAGCTGGTGTGTGCTCTTAATGGCTTAGCTGGTATCCATATCATTAAAGGTAAGACTGGATGGCTCTAGCATATTTTTATTCCTAGTAGTAGGCTAATTAAGGCTTGACTTAAACCATGTGAAAACAGTAGCTTTTCTGAATGGAAAAAGCCACAATGAAATCCTAGGAAGCTAGAAACACTTCAAACAGTGTTTGTAACAAAACCCAACATTCATTCTAGATAAGGGAGAAGATGGTAGGTGTATTGATCAGTAATGTTTTCTGGGCCTCATTTGTGCCTCCTGCCATGCTGACTCTAGAATCTGCTGATGCTCACTACACAGTACTGTCAGTGTAGAGTTTGTCTCAGCTATGAAGAAAAAAAAGCTTTGAATGGGAAACAAAAATAGCAAAATAATAATTAAAATGCTTTAGTCATAAATATGAAAGAAATGCCTCTTTGCTAAGTAGCAAGTCTTTGAACTTGATTGGAGCATGGACGTCAAATTTTTTCAGATAGAATTATATTCTTAAAAAGACTTCTGTACAAATTAAATATTTCTAACACACACTAGTAGCAAAAACAGGCCTTTTAAAAAGCAGACTGAAAATTTGCATGGAGTGAAAAACAAAAACAGGACGTAGAGCACTCTGGTTTATAAATTACTCCCACCTCCCCTCAGCATTAGTCTTGCATTCAGCCTTATGTATCTGCAAGGAGGAAGCACAACTTGTATGTAAGTAACACCTTTCTCACTCAAGGACCCAGTTAAGATCTTTTTTGTTTGCTAGCACACTTCTATGCCTTTCTCTTTGGTTGTTCTGCAGCTCCATATTAACACCAAATTTAGTGTACAAGTGATGCCTTTTATGAATGTTACATACTATTTCTTTGTTCTCTTTGTTGCCCCTAAAACCAGTTTTGTCCAGCTCTAGGTCTGCGTTTCTTTGATGGGTGAGTTGTTTATAGCCATGGCTTCCTTATTCACAGCCAAACTTGAGCACCATCTCTTAGCATCCCATGGCTGCACTCCTCTACACTGCATCCTGAATCTTTTCAAGGCCTCTGCTATTGTTACTAGGCCTGTAAATATCTCATTCTACATAGAGTATTGCTTGTTACTGCTGTCTAGATGAAGCTGTGATTGTACCATGCGAAGATAAAAGTGAAAGTAAAATTAAAATTAACACTACAAAATAGCCATAGGTGTCTAGTGAATTCAAGAAATTACTGTCAGAGTGAAGTGAAATAAAAGGTCCAGGCGGGTCAAGAAAAATTGATAGAAGGCTTGACAAGCCTCAACCCTAAAGCCTTGCAAATTCAGGACATAGCTTTGGGCCTGTTACTAGTAATGTCTATAGTATCTTGCAGGACTACACCCTTAGAGCTGGCAATTGCTTAAATATAATGATCAACATGTCATGTTGAAGTAGGGTTGTTACACTTGCAGATACCTGGGGAGATGATTTTTGCTTTATTTTTACCTGCCCATGTACATTTCATGTCCCAATAGTTCTCCAAGTTTTTCAGAGTCTAAGACTATTACTGGCTAAATAAGTTTCCTTCATTTGAGAAAAGAGAATAAAAATTGAATTTTTTTTTTTTTTTTTGCTGCTTTTCCATATGCAATTCAGTTTTATATTTCTTTAAGTTATATAAACTAATTTTTGAGAAGTGATTGTGATATTAGCAGCTTACATCAGTAGTTATGCTCCCTGCATGTATTTAATCATTTCTGTATTTCTGAAGTATGACACAGCTTTCATTGTTTTCATTGGAAGAGTGAATAATGTGTTTGCAGTGTGAATTTAGCAATGCCTCACTGCAGTGAGTTGTAGATTATCTTTTTATAGGGCATCATATAAATTTTTGGGACTTATGAAACTGAGAATAACTATTTTAAGATCAAGAAGCCTGCAGACCTTGCAGCCACAAAAAATTTGATTTGGACCCTGCTTTAGTCTCTCTGAAATGCAACACTGTGGTTTTTTACCAGGGTTTGATATTTGGGGGAGTGAGGAGAAGGAAGGAATAGGGAATAAATATTTTCTTGAAAAGAAGTAGATAATATATGGCCTCTCTGTAAACATGCTAGTATGTACTAAGTGATAGCCATTCATGGCTCTTTGTGTATTTAGAGTCCAACACAGTATGTGTATGTTTTTGTTATACTTTTTAAATTCAGGAGAATATCCACTGGCTGCAGAGCTATACAGAGAAGTATTACGATCATCTGAAGAGCATAAAGAAAAGCTTAAAACAGACTCCTTGCAAGTGAGTGAGCATTCAAATGTAAAGAGACATAGTTAAGAACTGGAATACTTTAGATTTAATTTAACAGGTCTTCTTCCTGGTGGTGTGCTGAATGACTTTCAGCCTGCTGTCATGATCACAGTGTCTATATAGGAATCTTTCCAGTAATGTTCACTTTTTTAAGAAAAAAAACAAAACAAAAACTGTATTTCTAAAAACTTACACTTGTGAATCTTCATGACATCCCAGAAGCAGTGTTTTATCTCCACCTGCTGTTCTGCAATAAGATTAACATGCTGAATTTCCAGACTTGTGACTGTGACTGTGACTGTTCATGTTAATGGTACTGTATTGCATCCTGTGAAGAGATGTGAGTAATATTAACATGCCAAATTTTAGAGTTTAATAAAATTGTTGCACTGGGTAAGATGTTCTCTGAAAGGGCATCAAAACACGAAAAGGAAGCAAAGTGAATTTTCTTTTCAGGAAGTATGTCAATAACTTTTGAATACTGTATTAAAAATACAAATATGTTTTCCAGATTAAAGAAAAAAACAAACATACAAACTGAAACATTGTGTGTTTAACATGTTTATATTTCTTCAAGAAATATCAGTTCTAAGTTGTCCAAAATTCTCTTAAGCATAACAAGATATTTAAAATGTTAATAACGAATAAGAAGTGATCAGTTGTCTGATTCTTCACTTTGCTTTCTTCACGAAGTGATACTTTGATTATCTAGCATGTGATTATCTGATAGCTCCATTATGCTGCTTTGATCATTTACCCTCTTTTTTGACTTCCCTGAGGCATTTTTCACTTAGCATAGCCATAGAAGCATAAACTTTTTAAGCTACTCAAACCAAGGTTGTTAATTAAGCTGTTTTACTGGATTATGCAATCCAATAAAGTGTGGGTTGTTTTGTTTTGTTTTTCCCAAACTGTACACTGCCTAATATTGCCTTTCTGTAATAAAACTCAACTTCTGTTGAGTACTTCCCAGTTGTGTAGGCTGAGGTCTTTAAGATAATAGCACACTACTGCTGGCCTGTGCTCATCAATGACTGCAGCAGTAATAGGGCAAAGCTGAAGTGAATCCAGGAGATAAGAAGGGCACAAGTTCATGATAGTCCAAGTTACTAGTGTGAGTTTCTGGGAAATAAGCAGCCAGCATAATCTTAGGGGTCTGTCTGGTTTGGGATTTTTAGGGTGAGCCTGGGGAACAGGGATAGAGTTGCCTTGCATTAACAATCAAGTTTATTTCCCTAAACCTAAACAAAAAGGTTGTATTTTATTTCAGAAAAGTGAGAAATATGACAAATCATTGAAGCTCCTGGGAGCTGATTCTTTTTCCTTAGACTTAATTTTGCTTTTGTTAAATTGTCTCTTTTTAATATTCTGAAAGATCTTCACAAAGGGATATGCTTTGAGATAAATAATAAGTAATTTTCTGTGATAGCCAAGGGCTTTTTTAAGTTTAAGAGGGTGAGTATGGGACAGAATCTGAAGAGTTGATATCAAACTTTCCTACTGATTTGCTTTTGAGGTGTGTGAAGAAGGTCTTTTCCTTCCTTTCTTTTCCTACCTGAGTAGAATGACAAAAAGAATGTTTACTTTCTTTATAAGATGCTTCCAGAGTAATAGAGAAAAAAACAAAAGTAGTTTTAAATTAATGGTAATTTCATGCTGTAAGCTTTCATTACTGTTTAAGGTTTTCCTGTCACAGATGTTGCAATGTATTTTTTCATGATTGCTCTTGACTTTGTGTGTATTTAGAGACTTCATTCTACACACAATTTGATGGAATTGTTGTTAGCAAAGCACCCTGGAATTCCCCCCACTTTGCGTGACAGCCGACTTGCAGAAGAGGTAAACATTGTTAATTTTTATATAAATAAGTTTCTAAGACTACCTTTTGATTTTTTGTCCTTCAGTGTTTTCTCTGTGAACCAGAACATTTTCACTGTCATAAGTAATTTTTATTTTCAAAGTATCTGATGCACCTAAAAATAATAATGTTTAAACCTTTCTTTTTATTTTACGGATAAGTTTTACATGTAGCTAAGTTAAATTGTCCTGTTCTGAGATTAGTCTAAGATCTTTTTATTGTTTACTTATTCAACACAATATATTTTAATGTACAAAAAAGGAAGAATAACAACTTAAATTCCAGTTCCTTTCTGTAGTGCAATTTATTCATATTGTCACTTGAGCTTATCCAAAAGCAAAATTGCCCTGTTAGCATCTTTATAGTAGTTTGTATTCTCAAATTTTTTTGAGGCTTACTACTGTATGCTAGATTCTAGAGAAAAAGTGAATGCTCAATTTTGCTTACAAATAGAAGTAGGTAGCATGTGGCTAGCAAACTATTTTAAAACATAGTGGTAGCTGGGTTTTTTTTACGTTTTCACTTATTCCTTATATGAGTAATGCATAATCTAAGCTCTCACTTATGTACAGGCAGAACAACTTCGACAGCATTATATGAGCAAATCCAATGCTGAGGTTGCAGAAGCCCATCAGGCTTTACAGCCAGTATTTCAGACCATTCGGGAGCTCCAGAGAAAGGCAGGTACCTCTTATGTATTTAGTCTCTGAATTTTGAGAAAAAAAAGACTATTTTTATCTGTTTATCTAGAACTCCAGGTGTTTGTTATTTCCAGTTCTTTGAACACAGGCCCAAAACATACTGTGTTGCCTGCTTAGAGGCACACAGTACTTGATGAACAGATGACAAAAAGCAGAAGTTCATGGTGTTATGGTTCTAGTAAAGTTTAACACCAAGCTTGATTTTTATATTAACTGTGCTTCATCTGTAATTTAACTAAACAAATGACAGGTTTTGTCCTTGAAAGATTTCCATGCTGTATCAAGTGGTATTTCAATGACTTTCAAAGGAACTGTTCTTTGACATACATTTAGTCATTGTGCTTAAGGCTTAATTGTGTTTAGTCAATATGACAACACAGATTTCATAGGGAGGTGCAAATCATTAAGGTAGTGATGACCACCTTAGTAGAAATGTGTCTTGTCACATTCATAATAGTAAGGAAATAAGAAAGAAATGCGAGCAAATGATGCATGAGGAACTAAACTTCTGCATCTTCTTTCACCCTTTAAATTATGAAAGCACTTCAGTGCTTTTCTATTAACTTTACAGAGAGCTTGCTTTCTCTGGTTATATGATCCTTTCATCTCGCGTGGAGAAAAAGAGGAAATGGATTATATCTTTGTGGTTATTCTGTGTAGGTGGTCTTGTTGAATTTTAACTCTACTACAGCAGTTTTAGGATGTGGAAGTAAATAGGAAAGCAGAAAAATTCTTGATCTTGTATTCACTTAAACAGGAAGGGGGATATTTTTTTAAGGGTATTCTCATCTTCCACTTTCCATTAAATTTACCAATCCTGTTTAAGTGTTGCCTAAAGAGCAGTACAAGTCTCTGCTGCAACAAGTGAATTCGTTGTTTATTAAATGTTCATGGATAAATCTCTTTTTTTGTATACAGATACATTCAGGTTCTCCCTGGTGGTTGGATGTCATCCAGACAGCAATACAGTATGCCATTGATGAGGAGCTTGTTCAACGTGTACAAAATGAAATAACCAGCAACTACAAACAGCAGACTAATAAGCTCTCCATGGCAGAGAAGTAAGAAAATAGCTAAAATAGGCTAATGAATATGACTCTCTGCTCAAGTTCACTTATCAGTTTGTGCTGACACTTGGAATTGAATAGGAAGCATTTTTGCTTCAGAGCATATGGGCTTCAATTAAGTATCAAAAATGATAAGAATAACTAGATGGAAGACTTGGAAAGAAAAGCAGGAGAATTACACTTTTCTCCTAGACAATAGTTTTTTTTTAATGTTCCTTTGTATTATCTAATGTGATTTTACAGTCTTCTGTCAACATGCAACTACTGAGCAACAAAGATTCAAAATCTATTAGAGTGAAATTGAGTAATTTCTGAAAGAAACTGACTTGCTTAAATGGAAAGTAGGCAGACAATACCAGAAAAATCCTTGTCTAACAGCATAAAATAGCACCACTGTTTCTCTGAGCAAAGAATTTTGGTTTGCTCTCATGTTAGAGAAAACAGTAGCACTGTTGTTGTGTGCAGTTACAGAATAATCGACTGGAAGGGATGTGTGGACATCACCTCAACCAACAGCCAGCGAATAGGTCTAGGCCCATGCTCAGAGATTCATCCCAATTAGGTTACAGAGAGATTTGTCTTATTGGGTTTAGAGTGTCTTCAAGGAGGGAGACTTCATTGCCTTTATGTGAAGCCTACCACTTCGTTGGGGCCAAAAAAACCCTGCTTTAAAACTCTGTCTAGTTCGTATTTCCTGTGTTGTATCTTTTGTGTATTGTCTCTTGTCTATTCACCATACACCTTTGAGAAAAGTTTGGCTACATCCAACTTCTAGTTAAGGCAGATGTAGAAAGCAATAAAGTCTCCCTTGAGTGATCTGTCTTATTTTAATGCTGAATAAGCACTTTTCTCCCAGCCTTCCATTTAAGTTCTGTGCTACAGCTCTGTAAGTTCATCACAGGAAAGGGAGACATAGGAGAGTGCTATCACATTTTGACTTTAGGCAGTTTTCTCAGACACATGAACCATCTTTATTCTCTTACAAACAGTCTCTGAATCATTCTTTAGTTAAATAGATTTTTAATTACATTTACGTAAAAATATAGCTAAAAAGATATATAAATGTATGTACATAAGTATATAAATACATAATGTTTGTAAAGATGTCGGTGTGTGTGCAAATTTAAGTACGTTAGTATGCACAGATTTTAATTAAATACATTAATATGTGTCCTCCAGTAAGACTACTCAGTTATTATCCTGAAACTTGGCAATTTCTTACTCTTGCTGTACTAAGTGTATCTTACTTCTTGGTTCTTGATTCTGTTGGACAAGAAAATCTCCAGAGATCCCTTTGAACCTCAGCAATTCATTTGAGTCTGAATGTTTCATGATTAAACGTTATTTGAGAATAATGTCTTCTCAATCTGGTCAAAACAAATTTAGATAAGAATTGTTTGCATGTTGATGTGAAGTTCATAAGCCTACACATCTCTAAATGCTTACCAGTGTAATACTGGAAAAAAATGTGGTTTTTTTTTTTTCCTCAGTTGAAATTAGCTATTAAGGAAGAATCTTTCCACATTTTTACTGCTTACAGGTAGTATTGCTTCAGAAAAGCTATCTGCAACTCAACCGTTTCTTTTGTATAGTAGAAACAAAACATTTCCTTTTTAACTTCTAGCATATGCAATGAAACCTTAAAAAGTAGTGTCTAATGAAGTGTTAGTGGTGGAATCAACAACTGCTAATCTCTATCTAACTATTAGAGAGGAATAACACAGGGAAAAGTATGGGAAATTTTTAAAGATCTGGTATATTTGGCCACTAGTGTTGATAGTCTTAACGAACTTGTGATTGCAATTTATATTTATTTTCAGACTTGTTGGTTAGTCAAACTTACCTTTTCTTTTAAAATACCTAATGCTTAAGTAGGTCATCTTAAAAGGCAAATTTAAGTAGTGTTTTTAAACCCATGCTTTTCTCTCCATAGTCTGGAAGAGAAAATTTTTGGATCAAGCTTTCCATATGGGGTAGAACTGCAGTCTTGTAATACTGTCATGTATATGAATACCTTGTATGAATGGTGCACTCTCAGCAAGAAACCTCTGCTCACATGAAAAAGACAAAATGGGGAGTGTTTAACTGGTGTTCATGTTCCCACTGCACACAAGACAGACAACTAGGTTTTGGGAAGATAGCTCCATGTAGTGTCCATTTAATAATTTAAACTTTGAAAAGTAACCTGCGAAATGCAGCGTATTTTTATGATGGGTGCATGTGTCGTGAATTGCACAAGTGCCTGGGAAACCTGTTTGTTGGCCAATAGATGCAACTGCAGCTAAGTGTAAGCCGTTTTTTACCTGTAGTAGATTTGATTTGTGGACCAGAATATTGCAGGTTGGTGTTTACTACCTATAGTCGGTTGCTTTGCTCAAGTCTTGCAAAGAGTCTTCCTATGCTACAAATACCAGGTATCATATCAGGAGATACAATGGGATGGTTTCTAACAGTTAACATTACATGTAGTAGTAACAAAGTTGCTTATGATATGAACTTCATAAATTGTCCTGTATTACTAGCTATTTCTGACTAAAGTTTGGATTTGGTGACTCAGTGTACACTTAGTTCCTTTTTTCTTTAAATTAGATTCCGTGACTGCAGAGGCCTTCAGTACCTGCTCACAACCCAGCTGGATGAAGTGAAGAAGTTCCAGAAGATTGTAAGAGAAGCAGTGAAAAACTTAGAAGGCCCTCCCTCTAAGCAGGTTATTGAGGCTGCCACTATCTGCCATTTGCGACCTGTTAGACTTCCACTTAACAAGTATGTCTTGAAAACAGAAAGTATACTTTAGAGGTGTATTATTAAAATTTCTTTCATTTGAAATAAGAAGAGGTTAAAGTCTTTCTTCTGTACTCATGATTTGCAGATATCACAGATCCATTTTTTAGAATCAATAATTTACTTTGGTTTTATTCTTACAAAATCTTTTTCTGCTGCTAATTATATCAAGTTTACACAAGACTGTTGTATTGTTATTTGTTATTTTTTTAAGGACTTTGTAGTTTTATATTTTGGAGTAGGAAATTACAGGAATTACTTAATTTTCTGATTAAATTGAGTGCAATTTTTCATTGCAGCTGTGTCTTTTGTAAGGCTGATGAATTGTTCACGGAATATGAGTCGAAGCTCTTTTCTCATACGTAAGTTCATAGCTTTATAAACTTCTCACTATAAAAACCCAAAAAACCAGAAGATGGATTGTTTTGTGTTTTCTACCTCAAGTTTTCTGAAATAACTTTATGAACAAATTCCAGCAACTTCTTGCTTGTGGCCTTGATAGCAGCACCGCCATAGGGAGTGGCCAGTATGGAGATGTGTAGATTACAGCCCTCTGCATGCTTTCTCTTTGATTTTTATCTTTCATATCCTTCACAATGTCAAAATTGGATTTAAAAAATCTTGAAGGTGTTTTGAACAGTCTTTACATGTGGGGGTCTGTTACCCAATGATTGCTGGAATCTTTACGAGACTTTAAGGTGTTTCTGAATTAGCATTGTTTTTTAAGGAAGGAAGTGGGTAGCTCTTACGTTCTTAAATGGTACAGCAAATATTGCATCAGAGTTTAGCTGTAAGCCTTTACAAAAAATACTAAGGAATTTGAGCTGACAACATGGCCTGTACAAAGATTTCATTGCTGGTCCTAAGGTCACTGTGATCAAAGCAAGCTTTTGGGATATCCACTAATAAACCATGTCTCTGTATTTGTTAGGTTTGCTTTATCCTTTAATTAAGTATTAGAAGGCTGAAATAGATGATGAGTCAGTAGAAATTATTGTGGAAGTGCAAAAAAAGTGAAAAGTGTTGTGTTGGGTTTGTTTTTAAGTGTTAATGGCCAGATGGCAATATTTGAGGAGATGATAGAAGATGAGGAAGGGCTCGTCGATGACCGATTGCCCACCACAAGCAGAGGACTGTGGGCAACCAGTGAAACTGAACGTGCCTTGAAAGCTCTTCTCTCCTTTGCCAAAGCTCACCGAATGGATGTTACAATAACTGAAGAAGGCAGTATATTTCTGGAACTCTTTGAAGCATGGAAAAAGGAATATAAGGTACAGTAAATGACATGGTGACCAGAACAGTTGTGTAGTCCATTTAATGTAATGTAAGTAAGTTTAAACTGAATATGTACAAATCTGAGTTGTGTTCCTGATATTAGGCCTTGCCTACACAAAGCTTTTTCACAATGCTTATTGTAGGATTTGTTTTAAAATGGTTTATATATGATTTAAGAGTTTGTAAAAGCTATACTGACTACTAGGCAAATTAGTAAAAAATTTAGTTGTCTTTTAAGGCAGTATACAGGTATAATTGGATGTTCATCTGTTTAGTTAAATAAGATTGTAGCAGAACTGAGCAAATTGAACATTGTTCCATTCTGTAATTGTTTACCTTCATTGTTGTACTAACTGCAGGTGTCTTTTCACTGTTGTTCTATTTCCTGGATCTTGTTTACTATAAAATGTAATGAGATAATTAGTCTCCTGTTGTTTAGATTAGAGAGAACTGGGGTTTGGGCTACACAGAGAACAAACTGTGGCTTTCTTCTGCATCCTTGTGTGTCTGTTTTGTTGCATTGAATACACACCAGTGATGCAGAAGGGGGAAGAGCTGCTGCACACAAGGGTCTCATCCGATTTTACAGCTTAGTTGTGATCAAGTGTTTTCTTCTAAATGCTTCTTCTTTTTAATTAGCACAGACTTCTGCTTCAGTAGAATACACTTGGTGCACTAGTTTCAGGTTTAATGACTCTTGTACACTCAGTTTTTTGTGATCTGGCATCAAGAGGAGATTGCTGTTCCTTGAAAGGTTTTTGCCCATGTGATCTTTCTTCCACACCTTCTGTTTCATGAGTCTAGGAAATTGTCACTTGCTTTTTCCTTGGAGATTTTTGCAAAAGCAAACATACTTCTTGCAGATGTATGCTATCCAAGAATTTAAACATTTGTTAGTAGCTTTAGTCCACAGAAGAAAAGACAGTCTAGAGAGTGATTTACCTTATCTTAGATTATCTAAGGGAATTCAGTCTCTCTGTTTTTCAAGAAACTGAGTTACTCATCATCTGCTGTCCTCAAATCAGTGATGCTGTTTAGGAGTGAGGCTTGATCTAGAGCTGGTTAAAAAAAAATTCTAGGCTACGCTGTAACACAATGCAAAACCTTTTTTATCAAATTGACAAATCAGCATTTGGGCATCTGATAGATAAATTTATGAAAAGCCTTATAAAGACCACAAAATCAGGTCTCTTATGATAACAAAATGCTGACTGGAGAATAATGATTAGCTGTGTCTGTGCTTTGTTATTTTGTATCTCAGCTTATTATGATTCTACCTATCATGACTTGGAAAAACCTATTCAATTTTCCATGCTACTCTTATCTACATTGAGCTACAGGGTTGCTACTCTGTAAAAATAACCTTTAAATCTAAAGCAAACAGATTTGCATTAATGTTCAGAAATTGGCCTTTTACCCCACACCCCAAACTATGATGTTTGTTAACATTAAAAATTACAGACAATTTATGGTTAAATTTAAAGAAAATGTAAATGTTCTGAAAACAAGAGTGAGATATTTTTTTTGTTACTTCTTAGTCACACAGGCTTCCTTTTAATATTGGGGTTTGTTTTTTTTTCTCTATATGGTAAATTTTGTCCAGTTCAGACAAATGCTTCATATGCACTAACTCTGACTTAAAGGAGAGAGCAAAAGTGACAGCCAAGCTTCTCTATTAGTGAATACTAACTTTTGTGCAAGTTTACTGAAGAAATTGCATGATGTAACTCTTTGAAGGCAGTTCAGGGATTTATAAGTAAACATCAGGTGGCGGTAGAATTAGTAGTATCATGGAAAGTAAACTTCTGTTACTGCTAATGTTACTTGAATTAGTCTTTAGACTGACAGTCAAGAGCCTTACTTTGTTTCAATGATCTTTTTGTTGGTTTTTTTTGTTTTGGTTTGGTTTTAAGAAAATAATTAGCTAACACTCTCACTCATCTTAGTTTAGTTTGGGTAAGAAAGGTCCTTTCTTATTCTCTGTTCTTACCCTGTATGTCAGGTTTCATACACAGTAATTTTATGTTTGTAATCTAGGCAAAGCTCAAAAACGCTTCAGTAATCTTTCTTGAGATAAAAGACCCAAACAAACAACCAGTACACCTCCCAGGACCTGAGTGTGTAGAAATATCTTTACAATTGAAAACTTAATCTGCAATTAGTAATTATTGAGATTTGCAAAAAAGTTGTAAGAATTTCAGTAAGACCACTGAAGTTGTTTTTTTTATGTAAAATGCAGAAATAGTGGAAAGCTTGGGAAGAAGTGTTTCACAGTATTAGCAGTAAGTGAAAAAAAATGTCAGTTTATATGTATAGGATTCTACCAATTCTAGCTATTTCTTTTGTAGAAAGTCAGATTTTACTTTTTCTTGAGAGAAGTGCATCTGATGTTACCTTCACCTTGTGCTTGTGGCTTTTTTATCATGACTGCACACACTGTTAACTTTTCTTTAAAACATATTTCATCTTTAAGAAGCAGTCTTACTACTCCTAATAGCTAGTTAATTCAAATGGCTTAATCATTTTTCCTTATTAAGCATTTTGTTTCTGAAGTTTTAGTTACATTAATTAATGTAGTAGTTTAGAACTATTTATGCTTGTTCATAGGGACTGGAAAGAAGAGCAGGAAAGATGATCCCTATCCTGTTTGTTTTCCTTCATAATTTTTTGGTGTTGTGGCTGAGTTACTGTGGAAGTATTTTCACATTATACATACTATGGCAGAGGTAATAAAAAGGGTGCTCAACTCAGTCCTACTACGAATTTGTGTATGCTGTTCTTACAGTTACTTCATGAGTACTGGATGGTACTGAGGGATCACGTGTCTGCTATTGATGAGCTGGCAATGGCCACAGAACGGCTGAGAGTGCGTCACCCCGATGAGCCAAAACCAAATCCACCAGTTCTCCACATCATAGAACCACATGAGGTAAAGTATTTGTCAGGAAAGAAATGTTTTTTTTTTTCTCAAAGAACCCACCTCCTACAAAATGAAATCTGTACCTAGATCTATGTATAAGGTCTATATAATAAGCCTCTGTTTGCATTTCAGAAAAACTTAGTGAAATAGAGAATTCTCACTTATTTCAACACTCAGTGGATGGGCCTTTTTGGGCCTGTAACTCTTATTTAGATACATTTTTTTTTTAGCCTTTTGGCATACTTCCAAAAGACTACTGTCCTGCCAGCAGCAGGTGAGTGGCTCTGGGATCTTTCTCTGCAATTGCCCAGTTTTTCAAGCTGCTGGGAAATTAGGTTGACCTTATTTCTCACCCATATTGCTACTTCCACAAGGAGGACCTAAAACCAGCAGTGAAACCCTGAAAAACTCATCTTTTTTCAGTATCTTGGAATTTCTGAAACTTTCTGTTCAGGAAGATGGAGAAACTCCTGGGTTGATATAACATCGTAATTTAATTGTTTTGCACCAATGGAAATATATTTTCAAGACAAACTTTCAGTGTGTTTTGTGCCTTTTTGAAAATGAGATGCAGTGTTAGATAAAAATGCTGCTTTACTTTCTGTAGGAAAACACAGAAATGAAATATCTATTAAAAAAAAGCACTTTGCTTAACAGATTTTTAACAAAGTCCAAGATTAATGTATGTATTTGCAACGATAAAAGGCACACCCATTAGTTTGGTCTTCATCCCTGGGGTGCTTACCTCTTTGCAGTATTAATAGCTGAACCATGACCAACTGTAATTATTGTGAAAAGAAGTTAGCTTGATGTTTCTGTCTTTGCAAAAGTTAATGAAAAATGGAAGCTTCTAGGAAGTATGAAGAAAGTAATTAATTGTTTCTTAAACATTGTTGTATTTTTTTTGTTTTTTGAACCAGCAGTAGAATCTAGGGTCTATTTGACTGTAAGGTGATAGATGAGAAACTGAATTAAATTTCAAACTTTTACAACATTGAATTAATTTAAATGGCTTTTGTCTCTGGAAAGAACCAATAATGCAAATAAAGTAATGAAGAGTAATTTTATATACCTCCAGGGTTTCAGCCCATTCATAATACTGTGTTTGTATGAGAAAGCAATAGATAATCAGTTTTATCTGGAGAGAAACATATCTTAAATTTACAAAACGAGCTGTTCTATCTTTCTCCAGTAAATTATTTAGTAGAAGTTTGCAAAAAAAATTAACTTAAACCTTATTGTAACATTTGACTTTTTTTTTATTTTCAATGCTGTTTCCATAGGTAGAACAAAATCGAGTGAAACTTCTGAATGACAAGGCAGTTGCTAAATCACAGCTTCAAAAGAAATTAGGACAACTTCTGTATCTCACTAATCTGGAGAAAGTAAGGCTAATGGTTCCTTCATCTTAACCAAAGGGATGAGTTTTGTTTGCCTAGAAGAAGAAACCTACCATTAATTTTCTTTAAAAATTACATGTTAAAGAAAATGTGCTTTCTGTAAAGATCTATTACATGCTGAAATACAGTGTATTGTTCTTTGTGTTACTGCATAGTCATAAAGTTACTTATTACATTATATATTTCAGCTATTTGCTTAATTGCACAGTATAGTACTATGAACTAGTTTTAGATGGTTAAAACTTTATTTAAAACAATAGGGGCCTTGCTTAGTAGAAGCCTTGTACAGTTGTCTCCACATACCTTTGCTGTTTTACAAAGAGCTACAACAGAAGGACAAACATTTATATTATGTTGTTTTAATCATAGTGCTCACATAAGCATAAATAAGTGTATTTAAGTGTATTTACAATGATGTAAAGCTGATGGAAAGTATGAGGAGTTTCTTGTTTGCAGCTTGGATTTTTCAAAGCTGTAGGAGATTCAGGTGCTATCTGAAGGACTGAAGCATGATTAATTTTTCTAGAAGCTTGTTTTAATGATAGAATAAATTTACAATATATTTTATTTGTTGAATCACAATTTTTACTTTTTTCAGTCTCAAGATAAAACTACTGGGGGTGTTAACCCTGAACCATGTCCGATCTGTGCACGTCAGCTGGGAAAACAGGTAAGATACTTAGTCAACAGGTTTGCTTAAAGTATGTCTTTACCTAGATCTGAGTTAGTTGTGTGCCAGATTCTTCAAAATCTGATTTTATATTGAAACGGGAAATAAGCTCATTCCTAAAATGTACCATCCAGTTCCCTTTAGCTGTTGACATTAGTGCTTAAGTGTTTTGAGGACAGGTGTTCCAAGAATGTGTGTTGCTGATTATTTTGTAACTTTAAAATTTTGCTTTCATTGGTCAGAAAAATTTCTTTGCCACTTGCAAGTTGATAGAATTAAGAAACAGAATCTTTTGTAGTATGGTACTTGAACAGTAGTAAAACACAATAGAGCTAAAGACTGCCAGTCTGGCTTGCTTTCCCTGCCACTTACCTCCTGAGATGCAGGAGTTGAGCTTAACACTAGATTTAATCAAAACTGATCAGTATAATACAATACAAAGCCACAGCTTATACTTCACTTACCATACATTTAGTATAAACATGAAAGGACTTCTGTGCAGTCCAACTGAATTGGCTCTCTTTTTTAGTACAGATTTTAAAAGTAGCTTTGGTTCTGTTAGCTTTATAGAGATGTATAAGTGAGAACCAGTGTCCTCCTGTATTCCTGTGTTTCCAAAATGACCTTTATGTTCTTCTTCTAAGGATGATACAGGTTTTACAGAGGACAGTTGTTTGTCTGTCTTGAGGACCATACTATATATTTATATAGTATGAATGTAAAGACTTTTACAGAAAGCCAATACAATTTTTTAAAGTATTGTAAATACTTAACCTGTGCATTAAGAATAAGCATTTATACAAATGAAAGACTAATATCTTCAAGTTCAAAACTGGAAAAAAAAAATTAAAAAATAAAAAATAAAAAAAAAACAAAACAAATGCAGAGAACTGGGATGATGAATATTTCTGTACTGGAAGACTTTGAAATCCATGTTCTTTAGCAACTGGAGTACTAAAAATTATAGAATTCGATTTTAATCCGAGCTTCATGAAAATCATGTTTCTATGAGTATCTAATTTATTGTGTTTTAGTACGTTGTTTCTTTTGCACTGATCTTAAGGTAATACTGTGTTGTTTTGTTGTGTTTTTATTTTTTTAATCTCTGCATAGTGGGCTGTGCTGACATGTGGGCATTGCTTCTGTAACGAGTGTATAGCGATCATCATAGAACAGTACAGTGTTGGAACCCGCAGGAGCTCAATTAAATGTGCCATTTGCAGGCAGACAACATCTCATAAAGAAATATCATATGTCTTCACTGCAGAAACTGCAAATCAGGATGATGATATTCCTGTCAAGGTATGTTGTTTATGTGAGCTTTATGGCCAAAACTTTCAGCAGTGTGTATTCGTTGTGTTTTCCTGCACGCTGCATTTAGGCAGATGAATCTACCATGTAGTTTTATAAAAAGGGTCACTTCTATAATTAGTTTATAAGAGGTATAGTTATTTTTCTTTTGAATAGGACGTGATATATTTAGGCCATTCTTGTAGTATAATTAGTGCTTTTGCATCCCTCCCCAGGGAAGGCTACGGATTTTCCTGTCAAGTAAAACAGGTTTTGGGTTGGGTTAAGGTTTGTTTTTAACTTACCTTTTCAAAACTTAAAAGAGCTTTGGAAAAAAAAACTGTGTGGAAAGGAAATGGTGCAAGAAGGGATATCTTTTTAACACCTGCTCTATAAATGAGCCTTGTAGATGGATTACGAAATGACACATGTTAAAGTAATGTTGTCCTGGGGTGTCTGTGGGAGGACAGCTTTGCTGAGCTTTACTTATGGTTAGTTATTTATTTTTTAGGTATTTTATACTGGTTAGAAATAAAAGCTGTTTGTATTCAGATTATTAAGTTTTATAGGTTGTGGTAGTTTTGCTTTTTGGAGGTGTAGTTTTGCTGTTTTTGCATGAGTAGTTTGGGAAAGCTGCCCTGTACTATAAAGCTGTTACAATGATTTGTTTTAAATTGGCAAGTCTTCCCTGTTAGACAGACAAACTAAATCCTGATTCTGACTTTTAGATTAGTTATCATGACTGCTTATTGAGCTACCTGAGAAGTAGAGTAGTTGTTCTGCATTTTGCATATTTATATAATATTGGTATACAAACCATAATTAGGAAGGGAAAAAACCTACTTCTTAAATAGGGGTGAGTAAACATTAAAACCTGAAGGAACATATATCTGTGCTTCCTCTGGCTAACATCTAATGAGCATACTCAATAACTTGACCCAAAGTTATTTCATCAATAAATAAAATCAGAGTAGAGAAAACTGGAAGCAATTTAATAGTATTTATCAGAACCAGTGCATTTCATTGGAACCTGTTGACCATGAATTTGCTCTTTGGAGAAAGGTTTCTCTGGTGTGATGTTGAAGACATTCTCTTCTCTTCCCTGCAAGTATGTCATCACTCTAACATAATTGTGAGGCCACCTTCTTCAGGCTCATCCCCAATTCTTTTGATCTAATTGTGTGGAGTAAGCTTCTTCCCCATATTCTAGATGAGTGTTGATACTGTGCAGCTGAATACTCTGCAGCAGTATTCTTTCTGGGGGTTTTTGATTGTTTGTTTTGTTCGAAAAATCAAAAGGAAATCTTTGGAAAAACTATTAGTGATTTTTGCCTTATCTGCATCTTGCACTTCTTAGTATTTTGTTGAAGCCATAATGACTGAATACATGTATCTTCTGAAAAGATCATTGTTGAATCAGGAAGTGGCTTTTGGTCTTAAAACAGCTCCCTGCCTGAGCAATATTTTTCTTCAGCCTTGAGGGACTACTGGGTTTACTGTCCCGTACAGAAGTCAGTGCTGCCACGTTCACACTAGTTATGTCACCTTCTCTGGACAAATGGAATTCCACTGTATGAGAAGATGCTTCCTAACACAAATTATTTGAAGTAGTTGGCAACATGTGGCACCAGGGGGAGTAAATAAGCTGTATTTTGAAGTGCTAGTTACAGGACTTCATGCTTGTTTCTGAAGATGGTTTAGAAAAACACTGTTTTGAACAAGGAATTTTCAAATATGTTTTAATAAATTGCATAAAAAATAAATAGAATAACTAAGTTTCAAAAATAAAACACAAGAGCATGTCATCTTCTGTCCCATGTAAAGGGATATATTGTTTACTTGAAGTATTTCTGCATCAAAAACTTCAGAGAAAGCAAAACCATGAATTCTGTGTGAATTCACATGCCATGTTGAGAAAAGCTCATTCTTCATTCACAAAAAATTAACTGTTTATACTTTTGGCTTCATTGGACGTACTATCAAAACAAGTAGCATTGATAAAAAATTCTACCTCATATTCCTTTGAGGACCATTAATGAAGCATAACTAACTTAATATGGTCTCAATAGAATACAGAGGTTGAGATGATATTATACTGTGTATGTGTATATGAAGATTGTGCCATTTGTTCAGCTTTTATCTCATCTGAACATTCTCAGTTCCTCTGGTCTCTTTCTATATTCAGTACCTCTCTCTATGCAAGAGCATACACATATTGCTCTTCACTGTATCAGCAACAGCAATCTTAACTTAATGCATAGATGCAGAAGGACTGCTGTAAAAGGGAGCATTTCACACTGAGTGTGAACTATTTTACTGGAACCCCTGCATGTGTTGATTCTGTAAAAGCTTCTTGTCTCTGGCCATTATTGCAGTGGGCATTGCTAGCCTCTCATCTGAGACAGAAGTTGTTCGTATTTTAATGTGTGCTGTTCCACAATTAATTATAACCAGCTAATATGTTTGTAAGTAATCTGGATTTCACAAAATTATGAACTTGATGTGTATGAGTGAGTAGGGTGACAGTTTTTTAAGGCTGACTGAAAACCAAAAACTCATAACAGCAAGGGTACTGTTACCAGTTTCATCTCTCCATAAATATTGAGAACAAAATTGAAATTTCTTGCTTGCTGTGAATCAAAGCTTTGGTCAATTGCTAGCTCAATGATGTGTCTAATATAGTTTATCTGATATAATGTAAGTGGAGGGATGGAGAACTTTGCACACTTCGTTCTTTTTTTAAAAAACTAGAATAAAAAGACTGGAACCACTGTGTTCATTGCTCTGTTTTCTTCGCTGTAGTTCCTCTGACTGATCTTGTATAAAGTCATATTTGTAACACCTGATTGACAGGAAGACTGAAGTGAAAAATAAGACCTGTGGTGAGGTCCAAAAAATGTCAGCGAAGGAAAGAGTCATAGCAGATTAGCAAGTATTGTCATCATTGAATCATGTGGAATCAGAAAAGAACATAAATGACCCAAGAATAATAGTAAAGACCAAAATTTTCAGATCTCCTAACTGAAGGCAGTTGTGATTGGTAGTCAGTTGCTGTAGAAATGCGAATGTGGCATTCATTCTTGCAGATAGTAACACCTACTAATTAAGCATTTTTAATTAATTGCCTATCTGACTTTTGGAAACAGTGTTAATGTCTACCAGGTGCAACATATGTACCATGAAAGAAAGGTGGTGTTTACTTCTGTGTCTCTGACACAGCAATGGAATCACTATGGAAGGCATTGGGAAATAAAACTGCTTATTACAGTCTTTGATTTCAAAGTCTACAGAAAGTTTCTTACGTGTATTTCTGGAACATTCATTTAGCTCCATAACATGAATGATCAAGCAGCCCAGCCCTGGTTCCCAGCTTGTGCTTAGACTGCTGACATCTTTTTCCACCAATTCTGCAAGCAGCATAACTTGAGTACATTTGATCTGTCATTGTAGCACGCCAACATATTTAGTTCAATGTTCAGAGGACAGGTGCAGACAGAAATAAAACAATGCTTGTCCCGCTGAATCTAGTGCAGCCTGAAATTACTATGCACATAAGAACTAGTAAGGAAATTAAACAAGTGTTACTTAAAAAACCACATTAGGCAAAACTGCTGTTATGTGAAGTACATAGCGAAGGGAATAGAGAACCTAAAGAACTGTTTCTCTGAATTTTCTTACCGAGTGAAGGGCAAAGGAAGGAGTTCAGAAAGCAAAGTGTACAAGAAAAGAGAATGTAATATTGGATTCATTAGGCACTGAAATAATTCTGAATACAGAATGTGAAGAGTGCTTTGACTGCAGTGTGCCATCCTTCAAGAATTAATTATTTTTTTTTAATTTCTTACTATTTTGAATCATAGAATCACTGAATGGGTTGGGATGGAAGGGCCCTTAAAGATCATCTACTTCCTACCGCTCTGCATGGGCAGGGACACCTCCCCCTAGACCAGGTTGCTCTATGTTCTCTCCAACTTGTCCTGAAAGACTTCCTGGGATGGGGCATTGGCAGCTTCCCTGGGCAACCTGTGGCAGTGTCTTGCCACTCTCATAGAGAAGAATTTCTTCCTAATACCCAATGTAAATCTACCTTCTTCCATTTTAAATCTGTTACCCTTTATCCTGTCACTACACACACTTATAGAAGCCACTCCCCAGCTTTCCTGTAGCCCCCTTCAGGTACTGGAAGGCCACTGCAGGGTCTTGCCAAATCCTTCTCTAGGCTGAACAACCGCAACTCTCTCTCTGTCCTCATAGGAGAGGTGCTCTGGCCTTCAGGAGAGGACCCACATTCCCCCTCGTGTTCCTTTTATCACTGATTGTAGAAGCTTTCCTTTTAACCATTGATGTCCTTTGCTAGATTTAAATACAATTAGCAAGCTTCATAGTACTGAGCGTAAGTTTGGTGCTGCCATAATCAGAAACAAAACCAGCAGGAAGAGGTTTTAGGGAGATTTTTTCATTGCCAGTTTTCAAGAGGTATGAAGGGAGGGAAATTAAATGTGCATTTGGAAGCTTTCTTTGAAGACTGTACCACTAAAGTAAACCTCAGGAGGCCAGGCTGGCATATTTGGTGCAACCGTGCCGTGCGGACCATCCATTCTGCCTCACGCAGAGCCACGGAGGTGCCTGTGTGGCATGGTATTCCTCCATGTGCTGGAAGTCCTATCATACACATCTTTGATCCCATGCCAGTTACAAGGGAGGTCTAAAACCAGTCTAAAAACCAGTCTAAAACCAGTTCAGAAGGCAAACAGCCTTTCCTTCAGGTTGCTAATTTAAAATCTGTGTAAGATCTGTAAGAGTCCTAAGATAATACGGTTTAATAAAACAATAAACGTGGAAGGAGTTGTTTAATATCCTACTTTACTAATGCTGTTCTTCAACTTTTCAAAGGGAAGTCACTCCACCAAAGTGGAAGCTGTGGTCCGAACACTGAAGAAAATTCAATTTAAAGATCCGGGAGCTAAATCCTTGGTTTTCTCAACGGTATTAATCACCATTTTTATGTTTTGTTTTTAAATGTGTGTGGGTGTTTAAAAGAGGTCAGACTATTTTCAGGAATTAGTTGAGCTACCAAACAGTTGAATCACTCTGCACAGCCACTTGATTGTTTCGAGAATTTGTAGAGCAATTCATGTAACTGGGGCATGAACAATGATTGTAGTCAACAGATGCAAAAGCTTGTTTCCTTGAAGGGCAGATTCATTTGCATAGGAGCATTAGAAATTCTAGATATTTTAAAATGTAACATCTCAATACTTTTGATATATTGTAAAACTGATTTTGTGATGGCTACCAATTTCTTTTATTCAAGCTGATCTTTTAAATTATATTTCTTACTTAGTTTTATGAAAGATTCAATTCCTAGCACACAAATCTTTCTTTTTTTTTTCTCCTTTTACAAACTATAAATGCTAATATTTTGAAAGGCCTTTTTATCTACTCTTTTTTAGGGAAGTTAATTAGAATATTTAGAATATTAGAATATTTTAGTTGTCATTGCTGGTTTTAATACTGAGTTACTTCTGTTGTGTGCTTTTATTTGACTGTGCTTTGTTTTTTTACAGTGGCAAGATGTGTTGGACATAATTTCAAAAGCTTTGTATGACAACAACATGATTTTTTCCCAGATCAATGGAATTAGTAAGTTTCAGGTACATAAAGGATAGTTTTCTTAAAATTATTTCAAGGGGTGAAAATTACAGATCTTCTTACTTCATTTTTTTGTTTGAGAAACTGAAAGACCAGCATATTTGTTTGGCAGAAGCATTGGTCTCATCGATTCTGAAAATCATAAGCTCAAAAGCCACAATTTAAAGTCTTTGGAGATAAACACTACGTTCACTTTTGAGACAGAAGCATTGGCATGCATGTTTAAGATGAGGCACATGGATCAATGTGACAAGAAGTTCTTGCCTTCCTGATAACTTTCAAGTAGCTGTTCTGGGGATGACAGGTCCTGGATGAGTTAGGCTGCATGATTGTCACTCTGGAGCCTGTAGTACTTGCTATAGTTTCTTGAAAATAGAAATATCTCCCACACTCTTAACTGAGGAACTTTTGTCACTCTGCTTTTTAGGAAAATCTCTCTGCATTTAAATACGATCCCAACATCAATATTTTGCTGCTGCCTCTTCACACTGGTTCCAATGGACTCAACATCATAGAGGCAACTCATGTTCTGCTCGTGGAACCCATTCTGAATCCTGCACATGAGCTCCAGGCTATTGGCAGAGTGCATCGTATTGGCCAAACAAAGTAAGAGTTAAAATTGCATTGAGTGGATTTAGATATGACCCAGAGTAGAACTGCATACTGTAATCAGAATAACTCTAGTTCACTCAACTTCAGTTTTGGAGATGAGGGTATTTATAGGAATCCTGTTTTTAAAGATGATCATATAAGGGACAGAAGATGAAAGTAAATTTTAAAAAGTTAGCTGAAAACACAGAATGTCTATTTTAGGGAGCTTTATTTGTGCAGTGGGGGTAAGATGGAGCAGCGAATTGGTCTTAGGCATTTAGGAAAAGTGCAGTGTCTTGAGTTCAAAATCCTGAAAAACCTAGTTCAACTGCTAATCTCTTATGTGCCACTGATGCCTTAGTTTTTAATTTTGAAGTTCTGGCTTGTAAGCGTGTCCAGAAATGTCTTAGCTTTGCAGGTCTCAGCAGCTCACCAATTAGGTTATATGTGACTAAGTTCAGGCACAGTCCTAGTGTCCTGGAGAGGCTCCTTCTAGCTGGTCAAGTTGTTGGAGGTTGGTTGGTTTTTTTCCCCCCAAAAAAAGTTATAGCACACACTTTTTGAGAATTACTATTTTTTGCATTGTAGTTCTGCCCTCACCCCTGTCTGGATCTTTCTGAAGACATTAATGAGTTTGCTTGTCTTCTGTTTGTTCCAGTGTTGTAGATTTTACTTGACTAGTACTGAACATTTAGCAAAGGTTTTTGGAAAGTTTCTCTGGAATGGATAAGATGTATATGTTTTTCCCTAGGTTTCATGTCACTTGAAAAAAGAACTAAAAAATCTTCTTCTACAACATGAAGTTAAATGGCTGAAATCAATTCTGGAATAACAGTATTCCCAATTAGTAATGATTTTAATGTTCTGGAAACAAAGTGAGAATGCATGAATGAGCATATATGTGAAAGACTTTATGAAGAGGTGGATATTTGGGTGTGTTGATAAAGATTTTGAATTAACTGAGGGCGTAAGAAAGATTGATTGCAACAGCCTGCATTATAATATTACATAATGTTGGCACAAAACATCTGGCTAAAACTTTGGAATAAAAGCAGCAAGAGTGTATGTTGTACTTCCTGAGAGTAATACTGATACGAAAAAGGGCTGTGTTCAAGAGCAGTGAGCATAAGGGAATATGTTGTTTAGTTTCATTGGTGCATCTGTTACCAGTTCAGTCGAGTTTACTTATTTCTCCTCTTTTGGGTAGGACTATGTTTATGAATCACAGTTTTTCCCCAGAATTCCTCTGCCTAATGTTGTCTGCCAAAGTTTCAGCTGAAGATTTGAAAACCATCCAAGCACTTTGAAGGATTCATATCTTGAAAAATATTTATACTGTGGAGCCTGGGGTGATTTTTCAATTTTATGAGGTGTTTTTTTTTAAAATTTTGTTTAGTGAGTGGAGTTCTCATTTTCTGTTTATTGATGTCTTGGTTTTTATGTCTTAGGAGTATTTACAAGTTTATGTTTACTGACTAGAGTTGCTGACACTTTATATATATATTATTTTGACATCTTCAGGAACATTATTGTTAGCTTTAATTATCCATCACACAGCTCTGTCTTTTGGATTGACTTGTAACAATGCAGTCTGAATACTGCATGTAACCAGTGGGCTAAAGCAATTTCTTTAAATTACAGATTAAGCTCTTGAGGACTCTTGGTTGAGAGACTCAGCACTCTTGGTTGAGAACTTTCCCCTGAATCTGCTTTAGAATTATAGTTAATTCAGCATATATCCATTTAGTATGTGATCCAGCCAAGTGGAAGTATCCTTAAATGTCAGTGGAAGTTATTTCTCACCATGTAATATTCCTGTCATAAAATACAGACTTTTTTACTACTCTTACAATAATTAGTGTGAGACAAGTGTGTGGCTTTGAACTTCCACAATAACAATATAACTTCTGCTCACTTCTAATCTTGCTCTCCTTTTTTTTTGAACATCTTCAGACCTACCATTGTTCATAGGTTCCTGATAAAAGCAACAATAGAAGAGAGAATGCAGACTATGCTGAAAACTGTAGATAGAAGGTATGTTGCTTTTTCTTTTTTTTTTTTTTTAAACATTTTTATTGCACTGAAAATGAAAAAGCAGTTTTCAACCATACTTTTATTACAGTTAGGTATGTATATCTTACATATAGACTTAAACTGTTTTCCCTCAAATTGTTTTGATTGACAAAAAGGCTTTATGACTTGAAAAATTGATATTATAACCTGGCTCCACTAAATTGAAACTTAAAGTATTTTGATTCACTGAGGAATATTTTAGTTACATTATGTACATGTTTTTTAAAAGCTCAATTAATTGTTACAATTTATCTTTCCAGATTACCTGCTTCCATTAGTATAAGAGCACTGCAGTTAGTGTAATAATACTGAGAGTGACACTGTAGTAGCAGTGTGCTACAAGCTTTAATATAGAACATTAATTCTTCCTTTCATTATCATAAATTCTACAAACCTGGTCTGTGAGTTCTGTGGCACACTGGTTGGTTTTGCAGTCAATGCAAGAGTTGTCCAGATGCTAACTTGTTAGTCAGTCTGGTGCACACAGTAAGCAGTTTTCACCATGTTTAGACTTTCAAAATCTCTATGCAGTGGTAGTCTGGGAGTGGGATGAAAGTGTTATTCACATTCTTTATGCAGAAAGTATAAGAGGTTTGTACCTCTAACTATGCTGTTGCACGTAACAGACCTAGTTGGAGGTCTTAGTTTAAGTAAATTCGTTTTTTTCCTATTGTTTGGCTGCTACCAATTAAGAGACTAAAATTTTTTGTCTATATCTTTGACTGTAGCTATGAAAGACTTCAACTTTAGCATTGAAAAAAATATTGAATTGGTTTACAGATCTGTAACACAGCACTACTTTTGCATATAGAATTCAGATATATGCAGTGGTTGAATAATCCAATGAGGGCTAATGTTTAGAAAGTAATATCAAACTTTATGCTTGAAAGATTAATCCAATCCCTGAAGTGTTAATAGAGCAAAGCAGGTTATCCCTTGTCCTGCTGCCTTTGCAGTGTTCAGTGTTAAACACGGCAGATGGATTTTTTTATCTTACTCAGAATATACAAGTAGCTGATTGGTGTTTGTAGAAAGTGTGTTTTCATGCTGAGCTTCAAAGTTGAACAGTTACCTGATTCTGAACAGTGTTGTCTGTCTTCAGTGTACACAGCTTGTTGATTAAGTTTATTCCTACTCTGATGTCTGGATGCAATTTTTTCCCACAGCCACACGAGCTCTTCCATGAAACAGTCAGAAGCCTCAGTTCTGACAGTGGCAGATTTGGCTGACCTTTTTACAGAGGAAACTGAAGAACTTGAATAAAAACATTGGTTTGGCCTGATGATATCAGAAATTACCTGACCTAATAAGCACGGGTGTATAATCCACTTGATCTGTCATTCCTGTAAATATCATGTAACATTTGTCTGTAACAGAGCTATAGGAAATTGAAGAGTCTTGATTGTCTTATTCTGTGGTGAAGTACTTAGCAGCACACACTTCTGATGGCACTGGAGAAAACTTGCACTTTGCACATTACACAAACCCACGGATTTTAATCCCAAAGAGCATTTTTAGATGCTAAAACTGAGATCTTGGACGTTTGACTGAGAGGATTTTTACCATCAGGCTTGATTGGCTAGTAGCTCAGTCTCAGAGCAAACTTGGTTGGGTGGTTGGGTGGGAAAGGGTAGGAGAAAAAACACTAATTTTTTTACTGTACAAAGAATTGTTAGAAAGAATGACTGTAAATTAATATTCTTATTCTTCTAGGAAGGGCTTGTTAGTATTTAATGCAGAGTTATGGAACATCTTCTTGGTAATACTTTAAATGACTAATCTTTACTAATAATTTGGATATTTGTATTAGGCTTTTAGATATTCATAAAAACTTGTGACAGTTAAATTTCATTGTTAATGCTTACTGCAAAATAATAATTAAATTATGCTTTTTGTATGTGTGTTGGTCTGGTACTCAGTTAAAATCTTGAACTTTTGTACATGTTTTCATTTATTCTTGAAACCATGAGAAACTTATTGCTTTGTTTAAGAGAAAAAAACCATAAAAAAGTAATACATTTGTTACAGACTTTAAAAAAAATTAATTGGTTCAGCTGTTGCTCATTTTATAATCATTTGCTGCATGTGTACATTTTCTCACCCTGACATTTTGTCTAATTCTACCCCTCTAAAAATGCAGCAATCTGAATGATCAAAATAAAGCAGGCAGTCTAATTATTAGGCACCTCGTCTAAACTAGATAATCTGTGGAGAGAGATGAAACTTGCAGAACTTCATCCTAAGATATGTGAGATCTATATAGCTGATTTCTATTGACAGGAGAGAGTTTAGAAAACATATCTAGGCTAACTTTTAGACTCATGAAAGTAGACAAGATAAATTTTAAGCCTTTTGGCATAGGTTATGGATACACAATTATGTAAGATCATTTCTGAAGGTATTAGAGAGGCAAGTCAGTTATGCAGTTGATGTTGAATAACATTTTGTGTTTAAAGACCTCTGTATATGCATGACAGGCTACTTCCCTCAAATTACAATATGTACTGTTTCAGTAGACAATGTTTTTGGTATTTTTGGAAACTTACTTGAGGTTGAAACTGAGTCCTCTAAAAAAATCTCACCTTAATTCTTACTCTAACCATGTCTGCTAAATAGATTCACCATACAGCTACTGAGCTGCTTGAGTTCTGTTTTCAATCACACCACATTTGAGTTGCACCATTTGGGTATTAAGCCTGTCCATATGGCAAACAAGGTTTCTTTTGCTGACAACAAACATAAATAAAATTTATGTGAATAATATTGAATCAAGAAGTGAGGGGGGGGTTGGGTTGGTTTGTTTTTGTTTTGCATTTATAGTTTGTCATCCTTCTGGACCAATTTGGTGCTGTGTTCTAATGGCTATTTGGGTAAATTTACAGACAATGTATCTTTATTTTCATATATGTAATATGTATTACTCTCATTTATGTATTTTTGTTTTGGAAATGACTTTTTGCAGAATACAGTTTGCAGTAAGGGATATAGAATAGAAAGTAGGCTTCTTTTCAAATGAGGCTGATCAAACAGTTTGTACAGAGACTGTGACATCTCCATCCTTGAATGGACTGGGAACTCAAATGACCCTGAGCAACCTGATCCAGCTTCAGAGTTGGCCCTGCTGTGAGTGGTGTGTTGGATGGATGACCTCCATGGATCCCTTCCAGCCTAAAGTATTTTATAGTGTACTGGAGATCATGCTGCAGAGACACTCCAGGAACTCTGAGGGTAACAACATTCCAGTTTCCCCATTGTCCTCAGAGAATTTTAATATTGTACAACATCATGTGATTGAACAAGAAACTACTGTTCACTCTGAGAAATTACATGGCTCTGTTAAAAACTGTGGAAACACACAGAGTTTACATTCCACAGCTCCCATTTTAAGTAACTAGATGTGGAAATAGCAGCTGTCAGTGAATGTGCAGACAGAGAAGCAAAGTGAAAAACATTTGCTATCAGGTTTCCCAACTTCTGCAAATTTGTGGCTTATTTATAGGAAGACTGTAGTTTCAATGAGTATTTGCAGAAATGTGAATTTTGGATTCCTAATGAAAGAACATAGCTTTTTCGTCAAGCACTGCATGGGTCTTTAGTCCTGACAATGCTTTTTTTTATGCTCACAAAACAGCATGGAATGCCAGAGATGTGGTTCTAGCTGCTCTTCTGACTGACCTGAAGTTCCAGGACCTACAGCTCTGGAGGTATAAAATTAAAATGTGTACACCAGTTGCATTAAAGCACCTCCTGAAAGTGGAAGGTTGAAGCACTGGAGTATGTATAGCCTGTCAGTAGTAAAACAGATCCTTCCAAGTTTCACATAATACTAAGTAGAGAGACTAAATTTCAGTAATTATTTTGGAAAAGAAACCAAGTTGTAATTTACTGCTTTTTGTAAATTCTTTGCAACATTTAGTGCCTGTTAACCCTCAAATTTATTGCCTGCCCAAGGAATGAGTTTCTAAAGGAAAATCTAGGGGGGTTTCCCAGCTATAAATGGAACCTTTTTCTGAAGCTTAAGCTAAAGACTTTCTGCTTAAAATCTGTATAATAAGCTTTTCCACAGACTGAAAGGCTGGTTGCCAAGCTAGTGTGCCTGTTCTTGTCTTCCTCTTTTGGTAGCCTGAAACAAGATCTTTACAGGATTATGTATTACAAATGCTGGTTAAAGGAATTTCATAATGGAGAAAAAAGGAGGTCCAAGACATCCTTGTCTCTTCCTCTTTCTGTCTTTCTCTGTGTCTTTCATTTGATCCCACTGCCAGATCACTCAGTTTCTTCCAAAGAATGTTTCTGTGGTCAGTGGAAGAGTCGAAGAGTCATAATCCATAAAATGGCTACAGTAGAACTAGTTAATTGTGTCAGAGGAAAATTTCCACAAGTAAAGGGAATTTCTTTTTTGTACCTGCAATGTCTTTATTCACCTCTGTTCTTCACCACTGTAGAAGCAAACGTTGAACTCAAGTCTGTTATTTTTATTATTATTTCTGGCTTTATGTTGTACAGATGATGAAAAGGGCCTACTGATCTAATCACTGAACAGCAATCAGTGAGGCTTACAAGTTTTCAGTTGTAAATTCTGTAGGCTTTGGATTCAACAAGTGCACCTCAACCACTTATCACAAGTGCATCTGCTGTCTTTTCATCTCCAGAGGAAGAAGAAAGAACAGGTAACAATTGAGTCCTTGTAGTAATGAATTAAAGCCCTATGTTCCACATTTCTACATATTTTTAATGTAAACTTCAGTGGATGAAGAGAAGGCAGTGGTTGTAGTTTTTTCTGGCTTTAGTAAAACTTTTCATACTATCCCCTCACAGCAGCCTTCTGGACCAGACATCCAGCTGTGGGATGAGAAAGTTTAGGGTGTGCAGGGCAAAGAACTGGCTGAAGAGCAAAGTTCAGAGGGTTGTAGTGAATGGGGCTACATCTGGCTGATGAGCAGTCACCTGTTTTGTTCCTCTGGGCTCATTTCTAGGGTGAGTTCTGTTCAATATATTTTTTAGTGATCTGGTTGCAGGAGCTGAATACACCATTAGCAAGTTCACTCATGCTGCTAAAGGTAGGAGGTGTTGACTCTCTTGAGAGGCAGAAGGACTTGCAGAAGGATCTAGGCCAGTTATAGTATTGGGCTATGATTAATGGGAGGAAATTTAACAAGTAGAAATTCCTGCCCCTAAGACAGAATATTGCTGAGCACAAGTGGAAGTTGGGAGAAGAGTGGATAGAAAGCATTCCTGCAGAAAGGGATCTGGGGAAAAAGGAGTGCATCATATAGGATAACCAGCCTGCCAAAAGAGGTGATGATCTTCCTGTGTTCAGTGGTGGTGCAGCCTGTGTGCAGTTCTGAGCCCCACAATTTCAGAAGGATGTTTAGGACTTAAATGATGGTTGTGGGTCCCTTCCAACAGAAATACTCTGTTTTATTAGAGAATCACACTTAAAACACTTAAGTTGCATTCAACCATTTAAAATCGCTTGTTCTGTACTAATACAGCATATGTATAAATTACACATATACTGTGTGTCATCTTGGAAAAATAAAAAATTACTATTAAAGTTGCATATTGATATAGGGCTCCACCAAGTACTTCACATTCATGAAAAATAAGCTTTGGGGTACACTGATAAATTAGTGTATACATTTTCTAGAAAACAGAGACATTTGATGTAGTTTTATTTCTCCAATTGTGACATTTTTTGGTTTTCTTCTTCCACAAATGCAGTTGTCTCAATTTGTATTCTGTACTATAGGCTTTGAAGTAATGCTAGAACAAATGGTGAGAGAACAGAGGGCATGGTTAGCTGAAGTGTTGAGCACCTGCTGATCTGTCTCAGCAAACTGGAGGTTTACTTAAGCCATGTGGAAGTCAACTTAAGTCTTTCTAGAGGGGATTGCTTTTGTGTAATTTCCAGATGTTGCTACATTTTGCTGTGGAACAAGAATTCCTGGAAATACCTCTTGGATTTCCCCTTTGGCAACTGAGTCGAATGGGAAATCTTGGTTACAAAAAAATTTTGATCTGTCTATTAACATAAAGGCTCACAAAAAGACATGTAGTCAGAAAATGACAAATAGTGACACTAATTCTTCCTTCTTTCATGCAAGTTAACGCTCATTTAAGAATGTATTCAGCAGCTGTGAGCAACAGTATTGTTTTCCATTCCAGCTTCTCCCAACATCCTGGAAAGTAAATCAATATAGTACAGGTGTAAAGCTAACAGCTCCTACCTGCAATGTTTGATTTTGGTTTTGTTTTGGCTTATATGAGGCAGTTTAAAAATATTTACGTTCTTAATTCTGCAGCAAACATGCATAAATACGATGCAAGGTCTTCCATAGTGTACTAACATTCTCTTAAATGCATGTTACCTTTATAGCACTCATCTTCAAGTACCACAGAGAGCATACTGTGTGTCTGGTCCACAGAGGAAGGGGACCAGGAGAAAGGAAAGGACATACATGTGTTTATCTTCTCATCTTTGATGTCTTCAAAAAGCAATATAGGACTTTGTGTAATTATACTGGGCCAGCTGCTGCCACCATTGTTAGGTCTTGAAAGCAGAGCTGAGGAAAAGAGGTTTTGTCACACAGCTCCTTGGGCAGAGGTAGGAAACCCCAAGCATTTCACAACCAGCCAGAAAAGAGATGGAAGGAATAGCTCGGAGTCCTCGTGATCCACTCGTATCTGCTGCTGCTGTTGTGTGTGATGTAGAGGAGCTAGAACCTGCACTGGATGGAACTGGAGGAAACAGGGAGGAGATGGGAGGGGAAAATGTGAGGAATAGTTGTAAAACTTCCTTCTGTGTGCTCTTCTGATGATTTTCCTGTAGGAGGGATGAGTCACGGATAGGAGCAATGAATAAACAAAGAGTGAAAGATTTAAAGTGTAACTTGTTTGGACCTTCATCTAAATGGAATGGCATGGTTTTGTGTGCTTGGAATTTGAGATTATAGTAATTTTCTTACTGAAATCTTGTGGTATGAATATATAGGGCTTTGCAGCACTTGAACAAATGGGAATACTGAAGAGTTTTACCCCTGTGACACATGTTTTAGCATGCACCTAAGAACAGTCATAGGACTTCCTAGCCAAATTTATGCTGTGGATTTGTGAAAGAGTTCAAGCTTGTAAAACATAAATTAACAGGCTTCCCTTAAACAAACTGACAAGTTTTATTTCATAAAGGAAAGGTAATCACTTCTGCTCTAAATGCATAAGTGTCTCTGAAGGGGCAGGGCAGTGGACTTTAATTGCCACTTGGGATGTTTTCCATGTCACCTGAGAGGGTGAAAGGTACTGAGGCCCCATCAGTTGTGTTGTGCAGGAAAATGAAGGCTAAGAAGTCTTGCCAAAGGTTGGAGCTGGCTCCATCAGAAGAGGGGCAGGTCATAGATGGCTTTGAGGAATCTTCACTTTGCCATCGGGCATTTCATAAGCAGAAATTTTCTGTAAAGTTTCTTCAGTGCTTCCAATATGCTTCCCTTTTCAGCAAGCTACCACTATTCAAAAGCAGTTTTCCGTTTTACCCATGGAGCGTGTATTTCTTTTTTGTTACTCATTCTTAACAAAAGTGGGTGCCTCTGAATCATTTACAGCTCTCATTAAAAGCTTCTAAAGTAGAAGTGAAGGACATAAAACACCAAAGGGATAAAGCAAGTGACTGAAGGGAGAGGTGTTCCACTTCAGTCTGGGAAAGGGCACACGATGCTGCTGGAGCACAAGGGAAAAATGTGTGAGTTAGGGGTATGGGAAGGTGTTGGTCCGATCCTGTCCTGAGGGAATGGATTCCAAAATAGGCAGAAAAGGCTTTCTGAGCCTCCACTGACTCTGCACTTCAGGATTCCTGTTGTTAGGCACAGGACACCATTCAGGCATTTTTTGAGGCTCTTGTTTCTGCAGAGAGGTTTTAAAGCCCAAAACCCTGACCAAGGAATGAAGTCTTGAGGGATGTTTTCACCTTCCACTGGACTGAATAAAATCCCACCTTTCACTCCCACCACAGAAGGAGCTGGAAGGACAATGACATAGAGAGGTCTGCAGAGATACCCTGGCTTCAGACTGCAGAGGGAGTTTGCTGACTGTGCTTTGCAGCACGTTTTTTGCTGTTTTCCTGGCTGCTTCTGCACTGATTTCTTTCACCTCGGCAGATGATGCTGATGTGGAAGAGGGTGAGCTGTGTATTTTTCTTGAAGAAAATACTTTAATTGATTACTAAAAAATTGAGTTTTCCCTAGAACGGCTGTAGCAACGCAGAAGCTCTAAGCCAGGTTCTTAACAAATCCTGGTGTCATTGTCAGCTTTCAAACTTCATCTTAAATCAGAATTTATTGTAGCTATGTAGTAAAAGAAGGCACTGCCTCCTGGTGTCACACTGATGTACTGACAGAGTGATTTTAGACTGTACCAACACAACACTTCTTTCATAACTTCTTATTCAGTTTTCTACGATAGCTTTGTTGCTTAAAAAAAAGAGAGCTAGAGCCTTTGTAATGTTTTCAATCTAAATAGGCACAGATTTTAAAATGGTCAGTTGCCCTATGTCAGCTGTGCCACTTCATCATTTATGCATGTTATTGTTTGGTTTCTATAATAATGTTCATAGAATCATAGAATTGGCTGAGTTGGAAGGGACCTCAGAGATCATCAAGTCCAACCCTTGATCCACTACCACTGCAGTTACCAGACCATGGCACTGAGTGCCACATCCAGTCTCTTTTTAAATATCTCCAGGGATGGAGAATCCACTACTTCCCTGGGCAGCCCATTCCAATGCTTGATCACCCTCTCCGTAAAGAAATTCTTTCTATGTCTAACTCAAATTTCCCCTGGCACAACTTGAGACCGTGCCCTCTTGTCTTGTTGAAAGTCGTCTGGGAAAAGAGACCAACCCCTACCTGGCTACACCCTCCTTTCAGGGAGTTGTAGAGAGTGATGAGGTCTCCCCTGAGCCTCCTCTTCTCCAGGCTGAACAGTCCCAGTTCCCTCAGCCTCTCCTCATAGGGTCTGTGCTCGAGTCCCTTCACCAGTCTAGTTGCCCTCCTTTGGACCCGCTCCAGGACCTCGATATCCTTCCTATCTTCATCAATGAAGATATTAAACAGAACTGGGCCGAACACTGATCCCTGGGGACACCACTAGTGACCGGCCACCAACTGGATGCAGCCCCGTTCAGCACCAATCTCTGGTGTCCCTCCAGCAGTTCCTAACCCAGCACAGGGTGCTCCTGTCCAAGCTGTGGGCTGACAGTTTTTTCAGGAGGATGCTGTGGGAGACGGTGTCAAAGGCTTTGCTGAAGTCCAGGTAGACCACATCCACAGCCCTCCCCTCATCCACCAGACGGGTCACCTGATCATAAAAGGAGGTCAGATTGGTCAGGCATGACCTGCCCTTCCTAAACCCATGCTGGCTGGGTCTAATCCCTTGCCCATCCTGCAGGTGCTGTGTGTTAAATTGAAAATAATTTTCAAATTAATTGTGAGATAGATCATCAAATAGCACAATAATTTTTAATTATTTTTAATGTTTTAGTAATCAAATTACTATAAAGCCTATGAATTACCTGCTTTCTTCATAGAAAATGTTTTATTTTATATAAATACATATGAACAAATGTTTTGTCAGGTATTTGCAAGAAATTTGATGTCCTGTATTTTAATTAGAGTTTTCAGTGTGAAAACAGAGAATTGAATTGTTCTAGTAACAGCATGGTGAAACTGATCAGCTTTTGCAGTGACAAGATAATGACTTTTAGAATGCAATGCATGGGAAAGAAAAAAAGCAGTTTTCTGTTGTGTTCCAAAACTGAAATTCATAGATGATAAGCCAAAAAAAATATTTTTATTACCTGATCTGTTTCCATGCATTTCATAGACATTGTAACTTCAGTGAAATGATTAACATAGAAAGTAGGAAAACTAAACAAGTATTTTTTTTTATTACCAGGGATGGATAAATGTTTATCTTAATGTTGGTCTGAGTAACTTAACATTCCTGAAAGCAGCCTTTCTTTTTCATTCACAACTTGCTGTCAAAATTCCATTGAACTGTTTCTTACAGTTTACAGATATTTCCAAGTCTTTGTGAACACAATTTTTTGGTCTTACATTACTCAGCTACTGAAATTATGCTGATTATTGTGACAGTCATTATGTATCCTTTTTTTCCCATCTTTCTGGTTTGTGGAAAAAATAGCTGGTGCCTCTCCTGACAGTGCTTAATTTGTGTTCTTAATCCCTTTCTTCAGAATGTAACTGATAGATGTTACCTGTTAAACAGTATCACTTCAGAAGTATCCTCTGCACATGTAAATAATTAGTATTCATGTAGAGAAGCCTAGAGGCCCATAGTAATTCTTTTCAGTGTGGTTGGTTGAACCCAGCTCCAAACCCCTGCCTTCTGAACACATCCAACACGTCCCTGCAGCACTTCTTCCCTGCAGTCTCCTACTCCATGGAGGCTGAGCCTGTGACACCTCCTCCATCAAGTCATCTGCCAGATCAGTTGTGTATCAGTTTACTTCCTAGAACTGTAAATCAGTCCTGGTCAATCCCAATATACAAAGAATTATTTTTAATACTGTAGTATAATTAGCAGTCATCTTTGGCCCAGTACAGTATCACAGTTCATGGGCTACTGTTGCTAATTTTACCAACTTCATAAATTAATTTAAAAAAAAAAAATAAAATTGTGCAGTTAGTTATACCTAGGCATAACCAAAAGGATAAAGAAAATAGTTGATAAATTTCAAAGAAATGCCAAATTTAGTACAGATAACGAGAAATTATATTGAAAATAAGTTAAGTTAATACTTAAGTCAGCATGCCAGCAAGTGTTTATTTTCCTGGGCATGGTGCAAATTCCTGGGTAATAATTGAAAGCCAAAATTCAAAATGGGACATTTTCTGTTGAATTAAGTGGTCTGTGGACCAGTTACACTGCAAGAGAGAACCAGCACCCAAAACACACAGAAGCTGCGAGGGATATGAGGACAGAGAGGAGACTTGCCCAAAGTCAGGCTCTAGCAGGGAGGAGAGGGGAGGGAAGAAGAGTCCCAGCCTTCCATGCCTTGCCTTGGGGATCAAGCATCCCCCCTGCCCCAGCAGGCAGCCTGCCCCAGCATCCCTGTGTTCTGGTGCCCATGTCCCACAGCACTGCTGGCACAGGAACCATTGGAGCCGCTCCGCACAACGCCCGCTGGCACACACACTGGGATCCTGTTCCTCCTCTTACTGTGGCCCTGTGTATCCATGCAGCTCCACAAATGCTCCCTGTTCCCAGGTGCAGGCAGGGCAAGATTGGCTTCTACGTGCCCCAAACCTTGGCCCACAGCTTTCAGCATTTGTCCTGCACTGAGCAGCCAGCCAGGCTCCCTCAAGAGATGCCAGTTTTAGCAAGAATGGGGATGAGAGGAAGAATGGGGATGAGGAAGGATATCGAGGTCCTGGAGCGGGTCCAAAGGAGGGCAACTAGACTGGTGAAGGGACTCGAGCACAGATCCTATGAGGAGAGGCTGAGGGAGCTGGGGCTGTTCAGCCTGGAGAAGAGGAGGCTCAGAGGAGACCTCATCACTCTCTACAACTCCCTGAAAGGAGGTTGTAGCCAGGTGGGGGTTGGTCTCTTTTCCCAGGCAACTCTCAAGAAAACAAGAGGGCATGGTCTTATGTTGTGCCGGGGGAGGTTCAGGTTGGACATTAGAAAGAATTTCTTTACGGAGAGGGTGATCAGGCATTGGAATGGGCTGCCCTGGGAAGTAGTGGATTCTCCATCCTTGGAGATATTTAAAAAGAGACTGGATGTGGCACTCAGTGCCATGGTCTGGTAACTGCAGTGGTAGTGGATCAAGGGTTGGACTTGATGATCTCTGAGGTCCCTTACAACCCAGCCAATTTTATGATTCAATAGAATGACATTGGGAAAAACACCACCTCTGTTAACAGACCAGAGCACTTTATGATCTGATGTGCTGAAAAGCTTATATTGTAAACAGGCAGGAGGTGAAGTTTCTGTATCAAAAAGGGTGCATGTATTGATCAAGGTTTTTACAGATCCATTATACTCTGGAATAAGGAGATAAAGTGTTGTGTGTGTCAGAGAAAGGCACCGAGGTTCTTTGGGGTCTGGTTGTGGAAGACAGTCCAGGAGACTTGTTGAGGCAAAAGAAAAATCGCTGATGTGAGTGACATAAAGACCTTCAATATGTCATGCTATGAGGCCATTATCATATAACATCACCTGTCCCAGCACTTGTGCTAAGTAGGAGAGGTTTAGGGGCTGGGGGTGGTTGTAGCTTTTTCTGGCTTTTCCCACCTTGTTGGAGAGAAATCTCTTCAGTTTTAAATGGTAATGCACTGCGGAGTCAACTTTTTCCTCCAAACACACATTTAGATATAGCAATAATTTCTATTTTTTGTTTCCCTTTGTTTAGGTATCCATGGTATTCTCAATAAGAAAGACTGTGTGCTAAAAGAACAAAAATTGTTGTGTTTGTATGGTGAGAGAAAATGAAAAATCTGGATTCCTGACAGATTTAAAAGCTAAACAGGAGTCACAGCTGGAAAGAAAGGTCAAAAGTTAAGGTATGCTGCTGGCCATTTGCAACGAGATGTTTAAACAAGTTGGTTCCTTTGGCTAAGTTTTAGTATCTAGGGACATGTTTTGCTGTCAGTCAATCCACTGTAAATCTGGAACTTTATGGAGTTTTCCTGCACTCCTGCCAGTGTAACCGAGAGTAAACTTTGTCTCTGGTTACATCCATCTAAAGCAAGCTGTGGCTTGCCTTATCCACAGATGGATTCCTGTTGTCTTCATAAAGTTTTGCATGAGTCTGGACATCTGGATTTGGTACAGTAATTCTTAACATTGGGATGTTGCTGTAGACACTTGGGTGTTTACAGAAATGAGAGCCAACTCAGACCCCTGCTAACTGTTTCACGGGAGCATAGGGTTTCTTCCAAGAAAAATATCTGAGCACTCTAAGAGGGGCAGCATCTGCTCCCAGTGTTCTGTTCTGCAGGAAAACTTACATTCAGGAAGATTAAAATTAGCTTCCCTGGATTCCTGTATGAAACCGTCAGCTCAGAAATCTCCTCTTGTCTTGCAATTGCTAATTGCTCTAATTCCCTTAAGTGGCAGTGAAACTCTAATGGGCACTGAGCAGCTGTTTCCCATCTCCTGGCAGTTCCAGCACCAGCCTACCCCAAGCCCAGGCATGCATCATTTGATAATTAACCACTCGGCCTCTGTTCTAAGTGAGCTACTAGGAAACCTGTGGATGAGGATGATGAATAATTAGAAAGAGAGAGCTGCCTTTTAGATACCCTTCCTTTGGACCCGAGTCTAAATTTTGGAGACTTACTGAGATAGACAGTGTGTGGTTGCTCTTCTGTTCCTCACATAGACTCCTTAAATATAAAATATTCTTCTATCTCCTGCAGCTCATGATCCAATCCTGAATGAAAATTCAAACCAAATACTCACAGTGACAATTTGGAAGACAATTAGTGCATAAAAGCCTTCATGAGCTGCTTCAGTTGCAGTAAGAATTGGTCATAAACCACCAGGACCTTCCTGCCTGCAATGTGGCATAAGTGTTATTAAGTCTTTGAGCCAGAGGTTAGCTGGCAGCAAGAGGGAATTGCTGCTGCTGAGGTGGAATTACCTGGCTGCAGTCTACATGGACTGATGAAGTTGATGCTCAGCTGATGACTCAGTGGTAAACAGAGAGCTGGGGCTCTGCTTGTGCAGGAAATAATCTGTCCTTCATTTTACAAAATACCAGAGGTTTTGGAAACAATTGCAACGGTCATATAGAAAACACAAGGTTTTCCTCACCCTGACCTGTATAATCTAAATGCTCCCTGACTGTCATTGCCTTCTTGATATCTTGGCACCTTGATCAGGAGATGTTGCTGGAGCTCTGTCCCTCTACTACCAGAGGGGGAAGGGTGGTATTACTTGCTAATGCTGTTCTCGGCAACCCTTCCAGCATGGTTTCCCGGGCTTGGGAATGGAGCCTCAGAAGATGAGTCACATTCAAGTAAAAATCTGTGGCTGGAGATCATCTCTTCCACATCACCAGCTGGATTTACCATAACAGCAATTTAAAGCTGAATACCATCTGGCTGTTACTCATGCAATACTATTTCCTTATTACTTTTCTTCAAGACTTCATATATAGACATGAAAGGAGGGGGAAGACACAGCAGGATCTTCATATATCAGTTCACTCTTCAGGTTATGGGCTGCTCCACCTGGATTTCAAGCAGCAGAAGAAGAATCCAGTCTTCTCTGGAATGTCTGCATGCCACTGCCCCAGGAATTGTTTTTCAGATCAAACCTTCTGGTACTCAGCCCTGAGCTCCCTTGCTGCCCATTCACCCATAAAGCAGTGAGCAGTGCACAGCAAGAATAAGGAATTCCAGAGCTGCTGGGTACTGATGCAGAATGGTACCAAGCCATCATTTGGTGTCAGAGTGGACACCTCCAGAGCCTTCTGGTTCCAGTGGCCTTGCTGGGCAATTAATTTAGATTAGTCCCTCATACTGTCTCTTCAGTACCACAGTCTGTGAGAAACAATAGCACTCGCCCCACCCTATCCAAAGCTCTAAGTGCTTTCAAGCTTTCTGGGTCTCTTGGTATCTATGCAGTCAAACTTCGCACTGAAAATGGTGGCATGAGCTGCTGCACACTACATTCAGCACCAAGAGTGGTATTACAGGGAAGAACATGAAATATGAGCAAAACTTTCACTAATATGAACTTCATATTAGGATTGGTTCCTTACACCATAAGGCCTGACCATAAGAACCCATAAGGGTTCTGAATCTGAGGGGGGAAAACAAAGGATGTTCATTTCCATTCCTGTTCCCTTTCTGGGGACACTGTGTCCCGGTGCGAGGCACAGATGTGAGGAAAGAGGTGCTCCAACTCCTGCACACAAGACATAAACATTCTGCATCTCCACGAGACAATTTCCAGTACCCCAGAATCTATATTTAGCAATGCTAATGGAACTGGAAATAAACACCTTGGGTTACATTTAATGTGATTTTTTTTGTGTGTGCCTGTTTTTTTGTTGATTTATTTTGTTTGTTTGTTTCTCAGGTTGCTGCACTTGTTCCCTCATTTGATTTCTGGTGCCACACAACAGCTGAGTTGTTCCTTTCTTGGCTGTTGATCTCAACCTTAACTCTGAGCTGTGGCTGTGGGGCCCCTTGATAAGCTCAAAGGAAGAAACCTTTGGCATTACTAATACTGGAGCTTTTTTGTTGCCCAGCCTTCACTGAGACTTCTATTCTTCTCAAGAAGGGATTAACACCGGCGAGGATTGCACAATTATTTAATGTGATATCATTCATTAGGAAATTCACTGGTGAGTGGCTTGGGTAAGGAAAAAGAAGACATCAGACCCTAAAAGCTGGTTACATTATTTCTCAGAGTTTTGCAGGCTTGCACTGTATTTCATGACTTTAAAAGTGGCTTGTGTTAAAGCAGAAAGGTAAAGTAACACAATTATTTTAATGATGGAAATAATTTTCTATGGTGTGTAAAAGGTTTAAAGTATCTTCATCAGTACCAGTAGAAAAGGTGCTGGGCTGGTTACTAATTTGAGTGTGCTTTAACCATGCTGGTGGGATGAGGTGTGAGGCAGTTCCTGCTGTTTTTATGGCATATTGTTTCATTGATCACTGATTTCTGGAACTGCTAAATTTGTTCAAGCATTTCACAAAGATGGTCTGAGTCAGCCACTAAAGCAACCAGGGACAACAGCTTCCAAAATAAGCTTTGTTCCCCAAGATGTTAAACCCCATGTTGAAGGAGTACCCTTAAATGGCAAAGCAAAAAAAAATTGGCAAAACCCAACCAGAGGAAACAGCTGTGTCAACTGCTGACTGCTTTCCTTGAGGAGTGTGTATTACATTGGTAGTGAGGGCCAGGAACATGCAGGTTTTAAATACCTTTTAGCTCTGCACAACAATACAGAACACTTCAATTAAATCCACAGTTTCAAGAGACTGACCAAAACGTGATCTGAAGATTTTTTTTTAAACTAAATCTGTAAATGAGCAGGACTTTCACAATACTATATACAGCAGCACACATAATTGTGAGGTTATAAGGTGTAACAGGCAGGCTGAGAACAGACTTTTTACTCTATTCCCATTCCTATGGCTGACCTAGGATTCCCAGGCAAAATATGCAACACCTAGTTTCTCTAAAATGTTTTTCCAGTCATTTTTGCCTTTGAGAGTGCTCGTCTGAATGCCTCAAGTATCCCATAGGCCAAGTTCTTCACAGAGCATCATGAGACTTAGGAGGAAGCTGCAGTGAGTGGCAGAAGGTGTAGCACAGGGAAGAAAGCACTGGTTGCAAGTAAGAGTGGGAGAACAGAATGTTCCCAAGGCAGTCTGACCACTTACTCAAGAACAATTGCATGTGTTTTGCCAGAACTGGATAGTAAACACCTACATGGTGCTTACTGTTGTGCTTTGACCTCTTACATAGTGCTGGGCAATTTATTATTCTCTCAGCCCATTAACCGAACAGTTAAAAAATAAATTTTTTTTGTGTTGAGAAGAGAGGCAGAAGCTATACACAACTTCAGGTTGATTTTCACGATGAGCTTCAGCCAAAATGAGAGCAGAATTGAATTATGAAAATACTGAAATATTTTGATTTTTACATTTTAAGAACTTGTTCTGTGTTGGAAAAGTAAAAAAAAAAAAAAAAAATTATTCCAATGCCTTCAGAAATAAGCGTGCTATCATTGGCTTTAAAATCACATTTCTCATTTTGCAATTAGCCTGAGGGGAAAAGTGAACATTTGAAGTGATTCAAAATGTTCTTTTCTGTTGACCTGCTTGTTTTGTCAGAGATAAAAATCCACTTAATTTCTGTTCAGACAGTATTTTTTTGTTGTTTTCTTTTTTAAGTTTGACATTTGATTCCAAAAAATCTTTATTTATTCAAACACACTGACACCACATAAATTATCCGAAATGTCATCTGTTTTGCAAGAAAACTGTTTTGCAGCATAAATCAACCAATAAAAGAGCAGCAAAGTGCACACTGGACCTCCCTCAGTCAAGCTCAGATGATTTTGTTATTGCTGCCTTCCAGCTCAGATGTTCCAGGCAGATGATTGGAGATACCAGAGATTCGCTCCTCATGATTCAACAGCAAAACTCTTCAGGAAAAAAAGTCTCAGTCCTTCTGCCTGCATGACTCAGAGCTGTGTACAGAGCCTACATGGGTGCCCTGCTCAGTTCCCAAAGAAATTCAGGGTAAACAGGGATATAAATCTCCTGCTACTTAAAATTCTCCATCAGTGCAGCTCCTTGACATAAACAGCACATCCTGAGGTCTGCAAGCCAGAGCTCCCCGTGTCATGGCTGAGACTTTGATTCCAAGAAAAGACTCAAGCCTCCGTTTTGAGATTTTGGATCAGTGTTCTTTCTGCTGAAGTGCACAGCTAAAATTACTAGCTCCTTGTTGATTTTATTCTTTAGGATTGAAATGTTCTGTTTTAGAGCCTTGAGTACGTGTACATAAGGTAACAACGATCTAGCTATAAAATGAGCTGATTCTAACACATAAAAAGCTGCTAAAAATAATAATTTCATTCAAGATCTCTGATTTACACCTGAATGACCCCAAATGCCATGGAACTGAAAAAAGAAATGTTTATGTGTTCAGCATTAAAACCCATTTGACAAACTCTGTAAGTGGAGTGCTAGTATATGCAAAGTCCTGTTGTTGAAAAGGAACCTCTTTTTTTCTAAATGCCATGTTTATTTCTTCTGGTGCTGCAGCTGGGGTGGCTTAAATTACAGAACAGAAGTGTTTGATGATGAAACACATGGTTCTGTATTTTCTCTGCCTTTTATTGATGTTGCTGCTGCTCAGTACCAGTTCCTTATTATTCACTTGAACATTCATGAGGACTGCTGATATTTCTAGAAAATTTTATGACAATGAAGTGTTTGCATAAACTAAACACACCATTTAAAGAACTAATATTAGTATGATAATAGTAGAACTACTAATATAAATCTTTAGTATAATGTCAGTAGCAGTAGGCAGCAAAAGCAAGTATGCTTATTCTGCAAAACTGTAGATTTTATTTCACAGACTCTCAGACACTAGTCAAAGAGCTGATGTTGCTCTAAGTTCATGGGAACAGGTCTTTGTACAGACAAGAGCAAAAACTTGCTAGATGTGCAGTCTCAGAATATACATTAAAGAATCTCACAGCTATAAAAAGGTCAAGTTTAGAAGGCTTACCATAGGTTTAACTTTAGAGAAAAAAATCTAACAAGGCACAGCAGCTTTCTCCACCTACATTCCTTGGATTAATAGCCATAATTATAATTTTCAATGTGAATTAATGAAGTATACAAAGAATACAGAGTAGGAGGTGTGCATGTTGGGCAAAAGAAGAGAAAACATTTTCCCAGAAGCCAAGGCATTCTGCATATGGAAGGAAGGGGCACTTGACACTGCCTGAGCTTTAGACTTTAGAAACCTATCACTAAAAAGGTGATGTGTACTCTTGGTTCCACTATCTAACACAGTGTAGGTTTAATCATCTGTGGCACCAACTGTTAGCTTGAAATTACTTTAATGAATGCTCATTTTCTTCTCTTAGGCTGCTCTACTTTGAATGCTCACAAAGCCTGGTTCTTTATGGATTTGCATGTAATCTCCTGCCTCCATTCCACTCCATTCCATTCCATTCCATTCTATTCCATTCTATTCCATTCCATTCCATTCCATTCCATTCCATTCCACTCCAGTGTTGTAACACCAGCACTTCTCTCTAGGATGGAATTAAAAAATCTTTGGGAGGACAATAGCAACCATGTTTCCCATCAAGTCAGAGTGCTTAGATGGAAGTGGGAAGGCAGATAAGATTATGATGGACACAGCTCTACCACAGGGTCCTGTGCTATTTCTGTTCCAGTGATGGCCACCACTGTGACTACCCTGAGCTGCAAGCCTTTTTCTCTTGACTCCTGCTCACACATCTCTTTGGTTCCTACAGGTTTCTCTTTTCATAGGACAGATCCATTACTAAGTTAGATCATGTTTTAGAAAAGCATAGCAAGGGATGGAGTGATGTGGCTAGCACTACATGTGGGCCTTCCCACTTTCCTAGCCTGATATCCTTCCATGGCTAGGTTGGTGGAAAGCACCCTTTGTTGTGTCCCCAATAATGATGGAGTTAGTCACAGGAGATCAAGATGGACAAGAGAAATTAATTTTAGAGGTTTAACACACAAAGAATACTGCCAAAGGGGTTGTATCCTCACCTAGCTGGTGAATAATGCATGGTTTTCTGGAAAGGGAGGAGATCATAGGGAATGGGAGGTGTGAGAAAAAGAACCTCCTCTGACAAACCCATCAGGGTTGACCTATGGAGGAGGCATCCTTGCTATCATGAGTCAGTAGTGGAGTCGGTCCAAGCAGTGTCTTCACCACTTTGCTGATCCATTTCCTCCCTGGAATGTAATTTCTGTTGTCTCTGGAGCTCTCTGTCCAGCTTTCCAGGGCAGAGCTCCTGCCACTCACCGTGTAAGAGCTTCTGCTTGCTGAGCAAAGGACATTCATGTACAGAAGACCTCAGTTTTTCTCTCCTGTGTTGATGCCTGGTGCTTTCTCATTGTGTACTTTCTATGGCCCACTCCTCTACCCTCTCTGGACACGTATTATCAACATGGCCCCTCTGCTCCCGTGGCTTCTTTGTCCCCAGCAGCATGTTTCCAGCCACAGCCCCTCTGACATCCAGCTTCCAAAAGCTGATCCAGTTCAGTGGAGATTTTCTTGGAAGGAGATTGTAAGGGATGACTTAGGAGGAGCAGCTGAGGTCACTGAGATTGTTCAGGCTGGAGAAGAGGAAGCTGAGGGGTGACTTCATTGCAGTCTATGGCTTCCTCATGAGGGGAAGAGATGGGTCTGCTACTGATTTCTTCACTTCTGTGACTAAAAACAGGACTCAGGGAAATGGTAGGAAGCTGAATCAGCTGGGGTTTCGGTTAGATAACAGGAAAAGGTTTTTCACTCAGAGGGCAACTGAGCACTGGAACAAGCTCCCCAGGGAAGCAGTCACAGCACCAAGGCTGCCTGAGTTCAAGAAGGGTTTGGATGATGCTCTCAGGCACATAGTGTGATTCTGGGCATGCCCTACACAGCAACAGGAGTTGGACTTGATGATCCTGATGGGCACCTCCCAACTTAGCAGATTCTATGATTCTGTGATTCTTACTCTCAAAGTGAGATGAAGTCATCAGGAAAAAAAATAAAAATCTCTTTTAATGAAAACATTTTAGCTAGATTCAGGTTATTAAACCAATTTTTAACTTCCAGTGAAATTTAGATTTCTTACTAGCAAGTATTATTTTAAATGTCAAAGTTGGCGTATTTCATTTTAATACTGTTAGAAAAAGAAATTATGGAAAAAGACTTCAACAGTGTCCTCTGCCTTTTAGTCAAAACTAGTTGTTAAACTGAAATAAGGCATGTTCAGCCTCATTCCAAACTGACTTTGAAGGGAATTAATAGTAAAGAATGGTCATATTTACAAATATATCAACTCAAGTGGAATTCTGTATCAGTTAATAGTTCGGGAATTTTCACCTCATAATAGCTATCATCTTTTCTTTTGAATTTCCCCCCAGACCCAGTTAGATGAAAACCCGAAAAATATGCTTTTAGCTTTGGATCAGAAGATTTATATTCATCACAGAATTCTATCTGTCCTCTTGCAGGTTCCAAGGCATTTTAGAATTCAAATCAAAAACTGCTGGTCCACACCAACTTGTAGAGAAACAAGATAAACCAGGTGCCTTGAGTTGCCAGTGAGTGGGTGTGAGTCCACCTGTGCCTGGTTAGGGCAGGCCCCCTATTACCAGGGGGCCAATAAAGGTGGGACACACACTCACAAGGAGGGAGCTCATTCTGGTGTGAGGCATGGAGAGGCTAGCAGCTTGTTGAGCCCCAGGAGCAAGAAAGGCTCTTCCCTGCTACATTTGGTGGAAAATGTGGGCAACTTGAAAGAAGAACAACTTCTGAAAGGCAGCAGTGTGAGGAGCTGGCAACAGGAACATTCTCCCTGATTTGAAAAAGTGCCTGGGCTAACACTCTCCCTGAAAGGTATGACCAGCAAGCTCTTTGGATTGGAAACCCCTGAGCAGAGGGAAGCCAAGATAAAGATTCTCTCTTTGGAAATCCCTGAGCAGAGGGAAGCCAGGAGGATGGAATCCCATGAGGAAGGGTTAGATCCCGTAATCCCATGAGGAAGCAGAAACCCATGAGGAACCAGCAAGCTCTTTGGAAACCCCTGAGCAGAGGGAAGCCAAGAGAAGAGCAGATACAGGAGGGAGAAGAACAACTCAAGTTGGAAAGGCAGAGACTTTGTGAAAAGTGCCTGGGCTGACATTGAACGGTTTGCCTAGGCTGCAGCAGTGTATGTTTGTGTCAGTCGAAGCTAGGGTTAAATCCCGTAAACTATAAGTGTATGTTTGTATGTTTAAGTGTAATGTTCAGTGTTGTGTCAGTCTTACAAGCTAGGGTTAAATCCCGTAAGCTATAAGTGTAAAATGTTTAAATGTTTGTAAAAATCCTGTAATCAGTGTTGTATGTTTGTATGTTTGTAAGCTAGGGTTAAATCCCGTAAGCTATAAGTGTAAAAATCCTGTGTATGTTTGTAAGCTAGGGTTAAATCCCGTAAGCTATAAGTGTATCCTGTAATCAGTGTTAAAATGTTTGTAAGCTAGGGCAAACCAGGGTAAGAAAAAAATAAAGGGGGAAATGTAGAGAAACAAGATAAACCAGGTGCCTCGAGTTGCCAAAGAGTGGGTGTGAGTCCACCTGTGCCTGGTTAGGGCAGGCCCCCTATTACAAGGGGGCCAATAAAGGTGGGACACACACCCACAAGGAGGGAGCTCACTCTGGTGCAAGGCATGGAGAGGCCAGCAGCTCGTCGAGCCCCAGGAGCAAGAAAGGCTCTTCCCGCTACACCGACTTCCCATCCTTTCCATGCTGTCCAGCAGCAGAAGGGTAAGTATTCCTATATCATACTCTAAACATTATTCTGAAACTAGGATTCACTCAAATTTTTCTGAGCAGCATTTTTTTTGTTAAAATAAACATGCTATGAGGTTGAATATTTTTCACAGGCATATACAGACTTTCAGAAAAAAAGTAATGGGAGGAATTTTTGCTTTCATATGATTCATTGTGCTTCACTTTGACTAAATAGTTCATTAGTATGGTTGAAACTATTCCAAACAAAGGTCCTTACTTTATCAGATTAAATACTTCCAAAAGAGCTGTTTGATACTTCAAAATTATATTTTCTTGAATTCTTACTTCATGGGAAACCTTGAAAATCTAACTTTTCATTTCAGTTAATGACAAAGCAAAAAGTTAAATTAGAAGTTTTCCATAGACAAGAAATCCTATACTGTTTATAAGATCTTTAGCTGAAATAAACATACAGTCTCACCATGAAGCCACACATATTTTCAAAAATATTTTAAGTTCTCATGTAATTTTTACTCCAGAATTTAAGGATGCATTAAAACAGTCACCAATACAAGCACGAAAGTTAGCTTAGAACATGTTAAATCAGTGTTAGATTTGCACTGTGACACCTCCACAGACCTGCTCAAAACACAGACTGCTGCAAGGAGCCTGCAGTTCATCCTTATGAATTAGTAAAATGAAGATAGATACTAATTGAAATATATTACCTATTCACTGATGCTAATTTGAGCAGAAATGCCAAGCTAATGTGTTTATCTGCTGGTAATGAATGGAATGACAAGCCAGGGATGAGCAATAGCTGGTGCTGCAGACTGCAGGGATGGGGAACGGGGCTGCCATCTGACAGACTTATCAGCTGCTCCTCATCTGGGTCAGGATATTGCTCCATTGCCAGCTCCCAGCTGCTCTTCCTCACCAAATCCTCACCTCTGCTGAGATCTCTGGGTTGCAAAAGGAAACAAGTCTATTACTCAGCATTGGGTTTTAATTTGGACCACTGGGCTGCTGTGCAGGAGAGGTTACTGAGAGATGAGAAGGCAAGACAACACACATTGCCCCCCACAAAGGATTTTTTTACAATGTATGCCCCTTCCCCTAGGGCCTGCACATAAAACTTTAGTGAGAGCAATCAAATACTTTTTAACAAAAAACCAAAATGACAAAAACCAAACACAGAAAAAACCAAACGCCAACCAACCAAAAAAAAAAAAAAAAGTAATAAGATAAATGAGATAAATCGAGCATTTCAGCCAGTGAAAAAGTTGTTCTTTGAGGCAAATTTACTTAACAGACAGTGTCCCTTCCCTGCCCCTCTTGAAATATACTGTATGATTCTATAGAACATTAAAATGCTAAAATATGAAACCATAAATCCAAATTATTTTTATTTCAGGTGGTGCTATGTTCCCAGGATTTACAGTTGCACATTTTGTGATTCAATTCTACTCTAGAGAACACTTTCTGGCTAAGCTGTATTTTTTTGGAATATGGGAGGTATCACAAAATCTGCAATATGGGCAGAGAATCCAGAACATAGGGTGCCAAATAACCAAATGTAAATATTATTTTGCCAATATTTCCCATCAAATTGCCCCCTAAATAAAAACAAAGAAGTGAACCTTTTCCTTGCTGCTGAGACCTTACAATGTTGGATTCTTCTCTAAAATACAATAAGTAAACGCAACGTTGTCAAATGTTCCTTAATGTTAAATCAAATATTTGCAACAAGTCACACACAAAGATTGATAGCAGCTGAAATCAACTCAGCATTTCACTTGAGCACTTTTTTAATGTGCATTAAAACCTTCCTAAAGTCTGTGCTCACTCCTACCTTTAAACCAGATCAGTCTTAGGAGTGTAACCTCAGGAAGGATATCGAGGTCCTGGAGCGGGTCCAAAGGAGGGCAACCGGGCTGGTGAAGGGACTCGAGCACAGACCCTATGAGGAGAGGCTGAGAGAGCTGGGGCTGTTCAGCCTGGAGAAGAGGAGGCTCAGGGGAGACCTCATCACTCTCTACAACTCCCAGAAAGGAGGGGGTAGCCAGGTGGGGGTTGGTCTCTTTTCCCAGACGACTTTCAACAAGACAAGAGGGCATGGTTTTAAGTTGTGCCAGGGGAAGTTTAGGTTGGATATTAGAAAGAATTTCTTTACGGAGAGGGTGATCAGGCATTGGAATGGGCTGCCCAGGGAAGTAGTGGATTCTCTTTCCCTGGAGATATTTAAAAAGAGACTGGATGTGGCACTCAGTGCCATGGTCTGGTAACTGCAACGGTGGTTCAAGGGTTGGACTCGATGATCTCTGAGGTCCCTTCCAACCCAGCCAATTCTATGATTCTATGATTCTATGAATGACACCAGAGCAGACCCACCCCAGCCCCCATGGCAGCTGTGGTGGCCCCGTAGCCTTCAAGTGATGTATCCTCACCTCAAAGTCCTCACTTCCAAAGGTACCTCTGCCCCCACTTGAGGCCTGAGCTGGCATACGTTTTGAGGTCTTCATGTTGTTAAAACAAGATTTTATTCTTTGCATCAGGATTTTTTTTCTCCATCTTATTCTAATGCTCGCAAAAGAAACTGCAAGTGTAAAGAGTAAGTGAAATATTTTTCCTTGCAGTATTTTTTTCTATCATCCGGCAAGTCTGAGGAAATAAAAAAGTGTTTTAAAAGTGATGCGAAAATTTTTATTTTAAAAGTAAGTGAAAATTGGGATGTGTTACATGGGAACGATGTGCCTTTTTAAAAATAGTTTTCTGAAAAAGAAAACACTTTATTATTAAAATTCAGCAAACTCTCACTCATCTCTGCTTTTCTAAACTTTTGATTCATTTAGTTCTATTTTTTATAATTTTGTAGGGTGCACAAATCACAACTCTAGCTGTTGGATCCTGATGTTTAATTAAACCTCTTCAATGTCTGATACAATCAGTTCCAGAGAAGAAAAGATTTATGACCTTTGGATCCAGCTGCTTCAAACCTTTTATTTTATATACTTGCCCCCTAGTTGCAGAGGATTAGATTCTGTCTCTATTGATAAATGGCAAAGGTGCAGAAGCGATGTTTAGGATCCAGATGTTCAGATTTGTTGGCATCTCTTACATTTTTCTGCATAGCAAAGTTCAGATTTATCAGAATAGATCCTGCAGCTGTTCACAAGCCTGACATTTTTGTGTGTGATGTGGGGACAAAGATAAAATGTTACTGCTGGGCCAACCTAAAAAATCAGGAGCAGGTTCCTTACATGGGAGTTTTTGAATCCCAGTTGCTGTCATTTAGCTGTGCATTCAACCACAGGGCTCTAGCATCCCCATTTACAAGAATAACTCTTACTGCAAGCCTGTGCTGTGACTCAGCAGAAATGACAGTGAGGAGCAATCAGCAAAGGTTTTTATTTTATCTTTACTTTTACAGCTAGATAGCAAGCTATTTAACCATGATTAAAGAGGTGAAAGTCCCTTCAAAATAAGTTTGTGCTTAGCCTACATTATTTGGACCGATACTCTATTATTTCTAGAGCAGCCTGTCCAGTGTTGTGCAAAGAAAAAAAATCTGTACTGATCCTAATTTAAAGCTTAAATCACACATTTGTAGTCCAGAAGGGAAACAAACAACAAGGAATTTGTCTGTCTCTGATCAGACAATGTAATGTGGTACCAGAAAGCATGTGATACTACTTGTTCCTAGAGGAGATATAACTAGGTGACATTTAGAAGCATTCATGTAACCAATTATGGGCTCTTGAAATAGAAGAGGAATTTTCTAATGTGAGCACTGTAATATTCCGTGCAGAAGAGTGGATTCTTTTATGCTGTGGAATCCTATAGCATTATGGTAATAGCAAGAAGATTTATTATTCAAAGCCCAGAGGGAAAATATTTTGTAAGTCAGAAGAGAAAATATTATATCTTATTCTCAGTGCTTATGAGGCACTATGACACATAATACAAAATCTTCTTGATAGGATTCAGATAGTAGTGGTTTAGACATTAAAGGCAGCTACCTCATGACAACAAAGTTTTTATGAACCAGGTTGTTTCTCTAAAGATATATCTGAAATATCACCATGCTGACATTAAACAAGGGAATAAATCAAAGCAGAAGCCAGTATAACATTTTAGAAAGGATTTCAAAACCAGATTCTAGGTCTGAAAGTCATAAGACTTGTCACCCAACAAGAAAAATCTGACAAAAATAATACTGGTGTTTGCTTGTGCTTCCGGACAGAAATGTCATTTGTTGCTTCAGACTTTGTTATGTAAGCTACCCACACATGAGCATGGACTTCCTTTAAAAATCCAAAGCCTCAAATTAGCAACATGTGATCTTATTAAATTATTTCTTATTTTATCTTGGGATTCAAAACCTCAGCAATCCGATATCATTAAATTAATAAAATACTTTTGAAGGGCATAAATCAGTCAATTCCTACTGCACCTGAATTATTTTATTTTCTAATAGGACCTAGCATGCTCTCATCTGGTGCTGGGGAAAAGAAAGAGATTATGGCACCATAAGGCAGAGGGCATATTCCATACTGAGCACTGCAAATGGCAGAAAAAAAAGCCACCTCAGGATACATCTGCAGTTAGTATTTATTTAATCAGAGAACATTACCCATTCTGGGACATTGTGTGTATTAGTATTAATGATAGCTGTATTGCATTTACTCATCTGCATTAATAAAACTGATGGGGGAGGATAAGAAAGCCTTAAAAATGCATGTCTGACCTTAGATCTTCTTCAAAATGTGCAGCTTAAGAACATCAGTATGTGTTTACTGTAGTTGACTTAATTTTCTCTTTGTGGAGTAAGGCAGGTTTTTGACATGCAGGTTATTTAGGTTTTGGAACAAAATTCTACAGAGTTTGGGCAGAGGTTTTCCTCGGTGTGACCCAGTTGTTAGCACTTAGGATGTTTAAGGTCCACAAACTTGAGAGCCCTCTGCTTCCAAGCAAAAAATTGTCCTGCCAGGAGAAAATCCTATGGCTACAAAAGAAGTCTTACTGACTCCTCCTTTGGTATTGGACAATATCTTTAACTGGGCACATTCCCAAACCTCAAGCACCTGTGTTTATGAAGAAGAGATAGCTACAGCCCTAGTAACTTCCCTCCACAGCTGTGACTGGACTTAAAGGCTGAGAGCCCAATCAGTGAAGCAAGGTTTTATTTTTGTCTCTGCAGCTGACCTGGATGTTCAGTTCTGGGTGTATTGCAAGGGTGTGAAACGGGTAGAATTTCTGTATCCTTATCTGTTTTATTATGGATGGTCAAAGTTCTTCCTTAATCCCCAATCTTGCTTTTGAAATTCACTCTTTTTAGAGAACTGGACCAGAATGATGTCATGCATATCAAGATCCTTCCCCAGATGACTGAGCATTTTGGGAATTCCCCTCTCTGTTGCAACCAAGATGCTGAGAGATTGACTGGCACTGCTCGAGTGGAGTTCCCCAGCATCATTTGCAAGAATTTGATCACTATATATAGGGCTTGGAGCGAGGAAAGCGTTGTCCTTGGAAAAAGAGAGCGTGCAGGATGCCAGATTAGACCTGTAATTGCAGGCAGAAACATTTCACATGAAGGAGTAGCCCATCTTCTCATTGCAGAGAGCCTTAGTTGAATCAGTCTGCTTGGAAAGAAAGAGAGAAAGCAGGGAAACTACTTTAAAAAGGCAATTTTTATAAGCATTTAAAAAATACACTGTTCTTGTACATAATTTTGCCCATATACCTCTAAATTTGAGCATTCCTTGTAATACTGCTCTCCTGGTTACACCCTGCTCATACTAGAATTCTTCAGGATCATATTGACAGCCCTGTCTGTCATGTCCACAAGAGAACTGTCTCCAATTTTCCTGCTGATGATACATCTCTGTTTTGTCACAAAGACCCAACTGTGTCCTAGCCATTCTTTGAAACAGCCACAGCAGCTCTCCCTCCATCTGCCAGTCACCAAACCTTAACACATAACTGAGAATATCTGGCTGTCTAGCTTAGCTGCCACCCATAGTAGAAGATGCAACACCACAGACTGGAGAGTCTGCCCTTCAGACTGCAGACTGATTCATCCTTGCAGCTGGATCGCAGGAGGAAGCCCTGTGAAACAGCAGGAGGGATCCGCAGGGCTGAGAACAGCCTCCTCCCCACAAAGGCAACCCACAAGTAGTATCCCAAAAGCATCCTGGCTATCTTTTATTTAGGAGACAACACTGTTCCTTGTTTAGCTCCTTTAACAATCCCACTCTATTCCTCCTATCTGAATGACACCTGGAGTACAAGCAAACAGCGAAGAGAATGTAAGTCACAATGTAAGTCACAAAAAACCACCTTTTTTGCATCAATTCACACTTCGTCTTAGATTAACTGCTTCCTCAGAGTTGCAGGTGCAGTCACCTTTCTCCAAGTTAAATAAATTGCTACACATTGTTTCTGTACTGTCACTTTGCTTCATAAATGTTATTTTATAAATATTTTTTGAATTGGGGAAACCTGGATGACTCTAAGATAATTTACTATCAGTTAGATCTCCTTGGAAGAGGCTCCTCTGTAAACAAACACTGCCTATTTTTTTCTCTCCAGTCAAAATCAAACTTTCCTTCTTTCATTCATTTCACATTGTCATTCAGAAGCCTGTATCCTGGGAGAACACTGACTGCAGTTTTAATCATAACTGGAATCTCTGGAGAACTTCAACTAAGAAGCACAAACCCTCTCTATGCCTGCAGATTTCCCTATGACATATTTTCACAACTCAGCTTCAAGATTTGCAGATTTCACTGAAATTTCTTTGAATCTTTGGTCTAAATTATCTCTCTAATTAGAGATGCCACATCTAATTAACTATTAAATTTATAGTTTCATTTTGAGAGAGATGAAGATGTCAGAGAACTAATGTTTTGGTATTTTGTTTACTTTCAGACCAGTGTAGTTTATAAAAATAGCTGAAAAATAAACTCTATACTTTATTACATATATATACCTTATATATACTATATATATATGTACACATATATACATATATATACTGTAATATACTTTATTATACTTTATACTTTATTACAGGTGTATTGTTGTGTGGGGTTTTTACCTATGAAAAAGTACTCCAAACGTAGCCATCATCTGAGTTTTTACTCGTCTTGAAAAAGGGTGGTTTTCTGTGACCTCAACGCTGAATGACTGCTGGAATCCTCGGACAGCAATTCAGATAATTAACAGGATTATATTTCTGAGATTATAATGACATATTGAAGTAACTCAATACATCCATTCATGAGACTTACAGACAAGCTTCCATGCAATAGTATATTTTTTTCACTCTGAAAGCATTGATCCTTTCTATATCATTACCTCATCAGTCTATAACCAACTAAGGGAGTCCAATTTGGCAAAAGGGGGAAAAAAGAAGATCTGTGGAATTATAGGCCAGTCAAGGCTCACCAGCAAGATCATGGAGCAGATCCTCCTGAGGGCTTTCCCAAGGCACAGGGAAAACGTGGAGGTGGTTGGTGGCAATCAGCACGGCTTCACCAAGGGCAAATTGTGCCTGACAAATTTGGTGGCCTTTTGCAATGGGGTCACATTGTTGGTGGAAAGGGGACAGCAACTGACACCATCTATCTGACCTGTGCAAACAGCTTGACGCTGTCCTGCAAGACATGCCGGGATCTCAACCGGAAAGATGTGATTTGATGGATGGACCACTCAGTGGATAAGGAATTGGTTTCACACAAAAAGCAGGGGTCAACAGCTCAGTGTCCAAATGGAGACCAGTGATGAGTGGTGTTCGAGGGTTGGTACTGGGACTGGTGCTGTTTAAAATCTTTATTGGAGACCTTATAGCAGCCATGCAGTATATAAAGGGTGCTTACAAGAAAGACGGGACAGACCTTCTAGTAGGGCCTGTAGTGACAAAAACTAGGGTAATAATGGCTTTAAACTGAAAGAAGGTAGATTTAAACTAGACACAAGAAAATTTTATTTTAGTGTGAGGGTGGTGAGGCACTGAAACAGGTTGCCCAGGGAAGCTGTTGAGGGCTCATCCCTGGGAGTGTTCAAGGCCAGGCTGGATGGGACTCTGAGCAGCTTCGTCTAGCGGGAGGCATCTCTGCCCATGCAGGGAGGTTGGAACACGATGATCTTCAAAGTTTCTTCTGACTCAAACCACTCTATGATTCTAAGATGTTAGGGTGCATTTTCATATCAAAAAACCCTTCTCATATTAAAGATGGAATATGACAAAAAAGCACCACACCAAAACATTCATATAAGCTTCGTTAGTGTCTTCTTTTATAAACCATGTTGCAGATATTTTAAAAGATCAAATGTTACTATTATCAAAAGCTTTAGAAAAGGGAATGTGATTACTATGCTTCTTCAAGTCTCTAGGCTACTTACAGGCTTTTTTTAATGACAGAAGTACCTGGTTAGAGGAGAGACTTTGCTTGGGAAGATAGACATAAAGGCACCTAAGTAACTATCCCATCCGATGGGCCTAGATTGAGAACACAAACACAAAACTTCTTTCCTGCAAAATACCTCTTTTGAGGTCTCTGCTGTTTGGAAACACTCTGCTTTCATAGCTGTGCAGTGTAAATGCTTCTGTGGCTTTGTAGGCAGATCTCAGCTATTTTTACACACTGCTAAACATGAACGCTCACGCATTAGTAAATCTACTTGCAAATGCATTTTGGAAACATTTGCTGTGTTTTTCTTCCCTCCGTATCTCTATACAGAAAGAACCTGTGGCCACAAATACCTGTCAGTGAGACACAACCACTGAATTTGAAATGAGAAAGTGCTAAAATAATCCACACAGAAAGTGACAGTAAACAAATCGCCCCTTCTATAAGCTCAGGAACAAATGTGTTTTATTTCACACAGAGTTTATACCATTTTACAGAAGGCTGTTTGCACACCCCAGCAACTGCCTTGGCATTTGATACAGGCTGAGCTTCAGGCAAGGGGAAAGACCCAAGTTACACCACTGCCTCAAGAATCAATTTACACTTCACTCTTCTGTTGATTTCAGTGACAGTGTCATGTACAGAACAATACTGGGCCAGAAACAGATACTCATTTTCCATTTATGAGTAAACAGAATGAAGTTTCGTTCATTATAGATTAAGGCCAGTAGAAAATAGCCTCTCCAGCTGTTCACCCACTGAATCCTCAAAGACCTTCTGGCTTGCAGGTCAATGGTATGAAGCCAAAATATATGATGACAACTTGCCTGATTACCTTAAATAGCAGCTCATGAGAACGATGGTGGTTGTCAAATGGGGTAGAAAGGCTTACTCAGGAACTGTGAGCAATTATATGCACTAAAGCATTAAGAAGCAGCAGATGCTTCCCTCAATGCCTGAATGACCAGAGGAGACTCATCTGAGGCATAGGAAGTCCAAGCCACAGAAATTCATTCTCCTCACTCAAAAGAAGCAATTAAAATAAGAAGCCCCGGTTTTGTCACAGAAGCCAAGCCCCAGCACACAGTCAAAGGCACTGCAACACCCTATGTAATTATTACCTTTGCAATAGTTTGATCTCAGTCAGACACAGAGGATACTCCACTGTGGTGAGAATAAGTAGCACAGTGAACTTCACCTGTCCCACAGAAGACCTGTTCAATAAAAGGCTATTGCAAAAACCAGTGACTGCCTACATAGATTCTGCCCAGCAATTTGTGTAATTGCCTGCTGAGTAGATTAAATTATTTTTCTTGGCTTTTGTGAGTCATGGAGCCAATCCCTACCATCATCTGGGGCTCACTTGGCTAGATAATTATGACCTGTTCCTATAATCAAACCTATGAAGGGAAAAAAGGGCCTGTCCTCAGGATCAAGGCTGTAGTAGAAGGGTGGGGCAAACGTGAGAGTGCTTATTATAGGAAGAGCTGGCAACAATACCTCATATTAAGGTCATCATGTTTTGTCTTACATACTTAACAGGAAAATCTTGGCTTATGTACTTCTTTTACGGTCTCTTTCTTTCTTACATTGAGAAAGGTAATCCTCAAAGATGCTAAATGTCCAAAACTCTTGACAGTCACATCTTTTACTTACTCCCCACCAAACCTGAGTTAACTGCTAAGAGATTTAGAGAACCTATTTGGCTTGCTCCTGAACGTCTACAGCCTCTCTCAAACAGAAATCTACAGAAGTGGCAGGGAAGGGTCTTTGGAAAATGAGTGCAAACCCCCAAGGTTTTGAACTGGATAGTTGAAGAAATAGTATTCCTTGTGAATGAACTAACTAATCTTCCCAGTGTGTATCTTCTGTGGCCACAAACATGTTTACATCAGTATATTTCTTCTGAAATAATAAAAATTATTTCAGCAAATTTACTTTTCTCTAGGGACCACAAGGCACTGCATCCCTCAAAACAAGTCATGCATATGAGGAAGGACCCTTGAAGCTGTAACACCATGAATAATTCCTACAAGCTACAACCAGTAGCAGTTGGCTTCCGAAGTCTGCAGAGCAGAACCTGCAAAGGCAAGCTCAACACCCTGCATCTCTGGGAGTAAATTCAAGTTTCTGGGAGAAAAAAAAACAAAACACGACATTCTGCTTAACAGTCTAGAGGTCTGCAGGGTGACCACAAGCCAAACGTGCACCAGAAAGATGTTAAATGAGTATTACCAGTAACACCTGAAGCTGTATCTCAAGGTGGCTGGCAGGCAATGCTTTATTGAGGTGACAGCTTTAACAAGACCCAGTGCCACAGTGCCCCAGTGCCCAGCAGCGCTGCAGGCAGACAGAAGGGGTTGTTCGGGCACAAAGGAGAAACTGCGCTCGCTTCGCCCGAGCCCTGCCCTGCCCATCCCACCGACTGCAGCGGCGGCCCATTCGGGCTCAAGGCAGCTCCACAAACGGTAACGCCGCTGCCAGGAGACGCTGGCTCCCAGGCTGGCTAGGCAGGGCTGAGCCGGGTAACCCCCCCGAAGGCACCGCTCCTGCTCTCTGTCCCTCCCGGGCAGCAGTCCCATCCCCTGTCCCCACCCCAACGGCCGCCCGGCCACGCGGACACCCACCCCATTGCCGACAGACCCCGGCCGCACGCAACCCCGCCTGACGCCACCGCGCATGCGCAAGGGCGAGGAGGGGCGGGGGGGGCGAGGGGGCAGCCGCCCAGCACCCGACATCCGGGCATTTCCTCCGCCGTGCCCCCGCCTCTCCGCCCGAGGCGGCCGCCAGGAGCCCGGAGACTGTGCCGGCGCCTCGCGCTCTCTCCCCGCCCCCCGCCCCGCCCCTCGGCGGCGCCCGCGCCCGCCGCCCCGCCCCGCGCGCTCGCTGGCTGTAGCGCGCGCCGCCGTTGGGGGCGCGGCCGGCAGCGGGGCCGCGGGGGAGCCCGGCGGGCGTCTGAGGCCAGGCCAGGCCGGGCCGGAGGAGGAGGAGAAGAAGCGAGGCGAAGCGAAGCGGGCGCCTCGGCGGCGAGAGAGCGCAGCGAAATCTCCCGAGCCTTCCTGCCTGCCGAGCGACGGGGACGGGTGAGCCGCAGCTGTCCGCGGAAGGGGAGCGAGTCGGGGCCTGCGCCCCCAGCGGGGCTGCGTCCCGCTCCTGGCCGGCGGTGGCTGCCTGGCAGCCGGGTGGTAAACAAATGGCGGTCCGGCGGGGGCGAGCAGCCGGGGTCGCGGCGGGGCGGGGGCGGCCGGGGCCCGACGCCGGCTCGGTCTTAGCTCCCCGCGGTCGCTGACAGGTCCGGGACGGGAGACGAACGCGGCGCTGCCCGCAGCCCCCGGCGGAGGCCGCGGGGGGTTTGGTGTGTGTGTTTCGCTGGTGTTCCCACCTCCCTGCCCGCCCCCGCGGCCCCCCCGTCCGTCTCCCGCAGGGCCCAAAGTGCTGAGTGTGTGTCGGTGGTAACGTGCCATGTAGGGTGGCCGGCGGCCGCCCCGCCCCCGCTCCTGGCCCCTCCGTGACCGTGGGGAGCGGGTGGCGGCGGAGCGAACCCTGCTGCTGCTGCTGCCGCTTCCCTCTGTCCTGCGGTGCTGCCAGCGCTGCCGGGGGTGTTGCGATAACACGTGGGGAAGGGCTTGGGCCGGGGTCTGCCTGGTGCTGTCGAGACTGCGGTCGGGGAGTCTGCTTTATGTGTGGAGTGAGAGGGGACGAGAGGAAATTATCCAGAGGTATTGGTGAAATCCTTCCCTAATCATTCGTGTTCTCGAGTGACTCTGCTCAGATCATGCAAGAGGCGGTGCTTTGTCTCAGTTCCTTTTTTTTTGTTTTTTTGTCGGCTGTTATTGATGTGCATTAGAACCCTTTTTTTCCCCCCCTTTACGAAGGTAGAGGAAGCTGTGTAGCTGTACTGTAACCCCACAGGCTGGCAGTCAGAAGTGCATAGGGAGATGACAGAGGCTTGTTGAACTGCACGTACATTGAAACTGTACTGTGGCCTCACTTCCAAAAGTTCTAGCGCCACTGTTGTTTGCTGCAGGTCCTCTGAATTCTCCAGGGAAAAACCCCGTGGGCTGGAGAGACGGCTTTCTTTTGTTCTGTAAAGTTCTGTTCGGTTTTGGCTGAGGAGCTTTTCATAATCCTTGTTTCCCTTTTGCTGATTATGTTGTTAATATGCCAAAATAAGTGTGTGCTAGCATACTAATCCAAAACCGGGCCTGTGCTGCTGTAGCAACTATATCACCTTGCTTGTCCTACCACTTTAAGCAAGATATATCTCTGGTCTCTCTAGAATCGTGTAGCACTTGAGGTTTAACTCCATTCCCTGGGCAGCTGCTGCCTTCTGCTGAGTGTTGATGTCATACACCTTAACTTGTGCCCTCATATGGAGTGTTAAGGTTCATGCATCCCTAGTGATAAGGATATTAGTTGTACTTATTTATGATCTCCTCTCTCAAAAGTACAAAAATACTCTTAAATGACGTTTGGTTGGTAAGCAAGTTAAATACATGAAAGACTGAAAAATATGCTGGCAGCTTTAAGCCATCTTCCACTCTATATGCTGTGCAATTTCTCCATAGTGGTCAAGTTTCATCCAGAGAAGAAATAGATTCAGAAGGTTAATTGGGGCTGCATTACAATCTGAGACTTTTTGTGGGGTCTCTCATTCTTTTCCAAAGTAAGAAAGTGTTAAAGAACAGGAGACTGAAGGGTGGCTTTTTAATTTGCTTCTTGAATATTCTTTTGCACTAAATTCTTCAGGCAGACAGTTAACTTCTGAAATTTGGACTATATGCCCTTGCCTCCTACTTTGATGCTAGAAGTCTAATGGGCAGAGCAAGAACAGAGTTCAGTTAGCAGTGTCTGCTTGGAAGGTTTCTGGGCAAGATTTCTGATTGGTTTTGGACAACCAAGTTTTTGACCTAGATCTTAAGGAGTGCCCTGTAGTATGCTTATGAAGAAAAAGCACTTGAAGACTATTAGTCTTTACGGGAGCTCCAGTAGCTGCTGTGGATTTCAGCTTCGTAACAAACCCATGCTTTGTATTCAGTCCAGTTGATCTAAAAATAACAATTTCCTTCATATTGATAGACCTATTTAGTTGGTGAGCTCTCTCTCAAGTGAAGCAAATGCTGTTTGCCTCTGGCAATGACATCCAGTGGTAGGATGGGAGCAGGGAATCATTTATCTAGTGATCATTGTACCAGTGACAACACTATGTTATTTTCCTTATGCTTATAAAGATAACTTGAGTATTTGTTGGTGAGATGGTTAGATTGTATAAGGAGTATTCCTGAGCAGAGCACAAACAAGTAATTACATTGTTAAGAGGTGGTTACAGAGAAATCCTGTGTAAGCTGTCCTAAGTGCCTGAGCACTATCTAGAGTCTCCATATTGAATGAGGGGAAAAGACTGAACAAAAATCTTTTATCAACTGGTATAAAACAGGCCAGGAAAGTTGAAGTCACAGGGTAGCTCTGGATTCTAACTTACTTGGCAAGCTGCTTTTTTTAATACTTTTTGAGGTGATGCTTGATTCCTTGTTCTTTGTAATCCATTAATGCCACTTGAATCTAAAATATCCTGCAAACTTTCTCAGTCTGTAGAACATGTAATTGATTTGCATGTGCCATTGTTTACCAAATGCCAAATAATGATCTAAGCTCTTAATGTGAAATCATAATGAAAACCTGATAGGTTTAAACTTAGGACATGAGAACTAGAGGCACAGTGAGGTAACATTTTAATTGGTGTAGTAACAGCTCTTCATGTAAAACATCAGTATTGGTTCAGGTTGATGGTTAAGTAGTGATACATGGTTAAGAGTTGGTTACAGAGGCGCCAGGAGTTGCATGGTGTTGCGTATGTTTGTTGAAGTTTAAGCTTTTTATTTATTTGTCTGTTTTGAAGCATATCTGGTACAAACTAGTTTTCTGTAAGTACCATGGTTTAGAATAATTTGTTGGAGCAACAGATTAATTTTAAGGATTTTTTTTTAAGCAGTGTGATTAACTGACATAGCTGTAATGCTCTTACAAAACCTTGTTTTAGCTGAGTCACTATTGTCATCGGCTGTGGAATGTGTTTGGATGTGAATGTTCAACTGGACTCTTTGAGGAAAAAGTAATAACATCAAGCCCATTAGCATTTGTAAAAAGCAGTCTAAATTATATCAGAGATGGGAAATTGATGACTCATTAAACATCATAAAACCCTCTACAAAAATGATGCGCAGATCTTTTTGTTTCCCAGTTCCTCATTCAAGTTTGAAAGAGCTGGAACAGCATGCTGATTTCAGATATATTCCTAGCTTTTGTATTCACTAACTATAACACTTTTTAAGAAAAGTGAGACTTTGGAATTTTTTTTTCTACTATTTCCATTGGTTTTGAAACCAAGCTGCTTGGAAGAGACAAAAGACTAACAGGTACTGCAAAAACCATTTCATTCTCTAAGAAAGCAAACTATCTGGAAGTGGGTTAGAGTTAATAATACTGTCTCTGCTTTTGTTCACCTGTTCTTTTTGTTCTGTTTACAGTTTTTCAAAATACCTTAGGACAAACCATCTTTCTACTTTAGTATTATGTTGTGCAGTAGGGAATGAGAGGAGTCCACTAATTTTTTTTCCTGTATTGTCTACTTTTGCTGTACAGTGGTCAGCCCATCTTCTAACAGGAGTGTATGTTTACTAAAAAAAAAAACCCAACCTTACAGAGTACAGGACATCTGCATTTTGGTCTGGGATTTTGGAGAACAGTTGTGTTCATGTTTCATTTATTTTAAAGTTGTTTTCTTATTTTGCTGTGGGAACTGGTTAAACTTGTGTAGTAAGACCTGAAACAGTATATTAACAAGATTTTTGGCCTGATTTCTGTAAACATACAGAGGTCAGGAATTCTGTGGCAACATGAATGAATGGAAATATTATGTAAGAAGAAAGATTTATTTTTGGCTTCTTTTGGGTGGCTAAAACTACCTACTGTAGTGTAGAATGCATTGGGTTTTTTCCAGTAGTTCTATTTCTGATGTCTGAGAAGTGGCTTCTTTTTAATGAAAGGTACGGGAGATGATAGCTGGAGATAAACGAGTGTCACCTCAGTTCTACTTCTATCTGGTTTAATGATAATCTATGGGTATGAATACATGGAAAAAACAGCTTGCTTTAGTAAAGAGCATTTTAATATTGAGCAACTGCTTAGTAAGCTCTCATGTCTGAAGACTGGAGCTGGACAAATTTTAGGCTAAAATGCAGTTTTTTCAAGAATCAAACTTTAAATTCATTTATTTTCTTATTTTAGTTCTCCAGTTGTTGCAATCTTCTTTAAAGCTTATTTTTTTCATAAGTGGTTTCTGGTGGGCCAAACCAAAGCATTTGGTGAAGCAGGTCAGAATAGTAACTTTTAATAGTGTATTCTAACCTTAAGTCTAAATAAGTAACCATCCAGGGCGAGTTAACAGCTGGCAATAAGCTAAAACAGCAGAGCTTAGATTGTAGTTGTGAAGTCTGTTAAAAGCTTATTTATTTTTCCATAAAACCTCCAAAATATTAGACATCTGTAGCTCCAGATAGTGTAAACACACGATCTTTTTAGAGAATTGTACGTATGGAAAGCAGTATGGACACCTTACACAAAACCTTACTTCTGATCTCATTTCTTGCAGAGTCTGCAGCAATCGAGGAGTCGCACAGAGTTCAAGTTCAGAAGTGCTTTACACATGAAATCTACTGGCTCTCTAGGTGTTTCTGCCCTGTCACCATCTCAACAGGTAGAGTGCTTTTGTGCCTGAGCCATGCAGCAAGCACAGCTTGTTCCTGGTGTGGTTGTCCTGTGTCAGTGTGTGGGCAAAGGCACATTGAGGCCTTTGGGTTTCTTCTTTGGGGAATGTGTCAAGGTGGTGGGAATGCATGGCAGATCTGTCACAAAAGTACTCTAAGGAAAAGCCTAGTAGGTTTGGTTTTGATTTTTAACACTCAGTTTGTTAGTAATAGAAGGAAGCGATCTGTCATTCCACCAGAGCTTCTGCTCTAAAGTGGAACAAAGCCAGCCACTTTGGGTGTCAGTGGAAGGTCCATTTCAGTCAAAGCAGTGTTTTGCTTTGGGTCATTATCCCCTTGAATTCAGGTTTTTTTTTGTTGTTGTTGTTCCAGTGATTTTGGAGGAAATAGGTTGGTGAAATACTTGAATGGGAGAAAGATGGTTTGCCACCAGGGAAGAAGGAACTGCTGAAGTGTTCCTCAAAGGAATACAGTATACGGGTCAGCTCCTGTAATAGGATGTTTGGGGCAGGAGCAGATGCAGAAAAGTCTTTATTTATAAGATTACTTTTAAATATGATACGTTTGTTACAATATTATTATTATTATTAAGATTATAATATTGCACTTCTTTTAATTCTAATATTTTCTGGTTTTCTGTAGATAGAAGTAGATTCTCTTTCAGTGCTAGATCACTGATAAAACTAGGATCATTCTTGAAGGTCTCTTTCTTGCATTAAGAAACCATGTTTTGATTACTACTTCTTGTTACTTCTTCTGTTTCTTTTGTCTAATAGATAGACTATAATGATATGGGTAGAAGTAGCATACTGTTTGTCTAGTAGTTGGGGCTTTAGTAACTGATGCTCCTTTCCATGTGTTAAGTGAGTAACAAAAAAGAATGTACCCATTTTTGTGTGTTCAATAGGTATAGTCACTACCAAGTAGGTAAGATGCTCTCTGCTTTGTAGTGGATGAATTTTTGAGACTGCAGTCAAAACTTGTGTATCCAAATTTTCTGAATGTTGTTTTAACTTTTCTCATTTGCCCAGTTGTAACAGAAGCCAGGGTTGTCCTGATAAACTCAGGGGTGAGAGGCAGTAATTTATATCCCATAAGGATACAGATTTCAAGTGTGGCATCCAAAAGGATTCTACTTCTTAAAATTATGTCTGATATAAACTAGTTTGAAGAAATATAAGGCTTCATAAAGTTCCTGTCAGACTGTGAAATAAATAAAAAAACCCCACACAATTTCTTCAGTATATAAGATTGTAAAATATGACCACACTGTACTATTAGTGGTGCAACTGAAGCATATACCTTTAAATCTGTCACCTCTTAGTCATGTTATTTCACATGAGTAACTAGCACTTTGTAATGTTTTTGTTCTTTTGAATTTAAAGAGTAGTTGGAAATGAATGGAGCATTAGATGAACTTTGTTATATGTCCCTGTTTCCTGCATTTGCAATGCTATGGAAAGACATTTAAGCAGGATTTGATGTAGCCAGCACCCTAATGTGAGGACAATGGCTGCACTGGCTTTGGAGAAGCCTCAGAATGGAGGTACTTAACCTTAGACTTTGTGGAGTGTTGAGGAGCAGAGTAGAGTTGCCTTTTGTTGCTCACTTCAAGTAAGGATGTCAGCTAGTGGTGGAATTTGCCATCCTTCAGTTGAGTTTGTGTCAAAGATATATTGCTGAACATCCAGCTCATGTTCTTTATCAGTTATTTGGAAACTGTTAAAACAGATCTCAAACCAGCCACCTCAAATACCACCACCCTCAAACCCAAAAAGGGAGCACGACATGCACAACACAGGAAGTTAATATGGGCATATTATTATGGTAATAGACTGAGGTGTTGGGTTTTAGATACAAAAATTGTTACACTTTTTGTGCAGGAATGGGATGACAAGACAAGAAAAGCTTACCTTCTAGAAGACTGCAAAGCTTGTTTAAAACCATTTGATAGACCCGTGAGTCTAGGTGAATGATGGTTTCCCATGCATGATAGAATATCAAAAACCAAAATATTTTGTTTAATAATTATCTATAGTACTGCCCACTCTGTTTTGGCAGAATAGTCTGGAGCGCTTTTCTTTTTTTAAATAACACTGCTCTCTACCTCCTGTCCTATTTTTCTTTACACATTTTTTAAAAAATCATTTGTCACTTAAATCTCTCTCTTACTTAGCTGTTTCTTCTCTAAAGGCTTCTGCATCTTGTCAGACTTCTTAGCCAGTCTTTTAGCCAGAGACCTGGGTAAAAGCTGGAAGATGAAGAAATAAGGCAGTCTCTTCTACAATCTCCAAACAAAACAAGAATTTTTTTAGAATGGTTTGCATATATTTGGCTGCTTGTGGGTGGATTTGGGTGCTCCTGGGATTTTAAACCTGTAATACTGCTTGTGTCTCTCTATTCTACTTCCTTGAACCAGTAATTTAAGAACCTGTTGGTTCTTAAGCCTATTTGGTAGGATTTGACAGAGGGAAGACTCTCGAAGAGAGTTGAACTTTGTAGGTTTGGTGAATAAAAGATAACTGAGTAAGGAAGTGTTCCAGTAGCAGTAATAGTTGCTGTGATTTCCTATCTTATTGGCATCAAAGCATTCAGATAGGGGATAATGAGTAAGCAGACTTTGGATTTGATAAAAGTAAGTACAGCTCCATATGCTTTGTGGTGTAAAAGAAATTGAGAGCTCTCATTTGCAGCTGAAGTGTACTGTGTGGTGACTGAAACCCTTACGCTTTTTTAATGTTTGTGTTACAACAGCTACTGAAAATCATGTGGCTTCAGCAGCTGGAATTTTAATCCTTTTAATTATGATAGTTTTTCAAAGCATGTTCTGGCTGATTTGGTCAGCTGACTGTATAGCATGTAAAATAACATCAAGTGATTGCACAAATTCTGAGAGCAGTGGTCACCTCAGTGGAACGGGATGTATTTTTAGGTTTCTCTGCTAGTAACAGTCAAGTGTGTGTACTTACGCATCTCATATGAACTGTAGCTAGCTGCTGACACTACACTATCAGAAAAGGACAGCTGTTCATTCGTGCTATAGTCATTGATCTGACACTATCTTCTCACCAAATTGTGGCTAGGAATGCAGTGGGGTCCAAACACTGTAACTATTATTGGTACGTATTTTAATGACAGGTATTTTTCTTCAGATCAGTTGTGACATTCTTTGTTAGCCCTTCCAATTTTCTCTGTGAGAGTAACTGAAAGCACTGTATTACCTCCAGCAACAATATTTTTATCTCCCCTTCACTCAATAGTTTTTTACTTTACAAGGCAATGTTTGGGAAAAGGGTGGTTCTTGTTCTCAGTGTGTAGTACTAGTAATATATTGGCTCTGGTTCTTCAAAGGAAAATGATTCATGTGTGGATGCTTTTAATCAGAGGTACTAAGTTTTGTGGTTCACAAAGTTAGCTTACAAAATAGAGTGAGTGACCACTTGTTGATTAATGAAGGTGATAGTTCTTGAGGTCTTATCCATTATTGCACCAGTTGTATCGGGTCTCTTGGTTTTCACCTTTGGACTTAATTAGCAATTTGGTAATTGAATTATATCAAAAGCTTTCACTAAGAAGACCCCATGTCCAAGACCCCATGGCAGTCTAAAACAGTTGTTGATTTTGAAATGAAAATTAAAAATACAGAACAATGATATTTTTATATATATGCACACACATATCTGTAAGGACTTCTTAGTAATCTATAAATAAAATGTGACATTCTGACTAAATGGAAGTTCTGCAGCAGGTGTTTTGAAGTAAAAGCTTGCAAGGAGAACACAGAATTTTAGTGAATGTTCTGCTGAAGGTCTACTGATACCCAAAGGAATTTTAAATTATATAGTTAAGGAGGCAAAGTATTTAAATTTGAAGAGAAATGGCAACTAATATCAAACTTTTTAGTGACCAGTCAAATTCTAATTTACTTTAGCTCTTTAATTGATCACCTTTATAACCACTTCTTCATAAAAACAAATGCAAGCATCTGTTACAGAACTGAAATCCACCTGTTGGTGAAATACAGTATTTTAGTGAATGCTTTGGCTTTCATATGCTGTCTGTTGGTGATATTTGCTGTTTGCACCAGGTTTTGTCTCCTTCTTACAATCTTCAACATTTCACTTGCCTGTATGAAGTGATGGGTATTGGTTTAGGCATGAAAGCAGCCCAGAAGCCTGAGAAAAGCCAGTATCACCATGCAGCTCAGGTTTCAAAGTCTGACTTCTGAAGACCAAGATTGTGTACTGGAGAGGAGGATGTTTTACTGTCTTGATAGAATGCTGTTCTGTGTAAGCTCACATAGGCTATTTAAAAATAGTATTTAATGATAGTTGACTTATTTAGGGTATGTCTATACAAATGGTGCAGGCAAATACAAGCTCAGTTTGACTGCATTCTGAGCTGTCTGCATGCAGGCCAGCTTTGGCTTGTAAGTGATGGACCAGTGCTAGCATAGCAGTGTGTGCTAGTGAGCATACCTGCCTTATGCTCTAAACATGGCTCACTGGCCATTTTAAAGTGAGCAAGGTGCATAGCTTTTTGCAAAGGAGGTAAATAATTTAATTTTAGAATTTTTAACGTAATAGTGGGTAACTGATTAACTTCAGCCTTAATGCTACCAGACTGCTTGTTTTATGGGAGCAGGACTGTGGTTAGAAGTATGAAGTAAGGGCTGGGCTCTGTGAGGGCTCTTGCATTATAAGCTAGCAATTTTCTTTTTCAAGGCTGTTTCCATTTTGTTTCAAGTGCTTTAAAATACACACATAGCCTGAGAGCTTTTTTTTGATCTCTGCTTGCCTGTTGACTTGAGGAAAACTAGAGTTTGGTTTCAGTATTGATGCAAAACTGTTTGGTCTAGCAACAGGTACGCTGCTGTATTTGGCAGGAGTTACTTAGGGCTTTACTGGAAGAGCTAAATATACCTCGGAGAGGTCAGATAATTTTCTCTTTCATTCTTTACTGAACGTGTTTCAACTCCTTGCAGTAGATGCTATCTGACTTAATATGCAAGTTGAAGGAACGTTGTGTGCCAGAAGGGTTTGCTAAAATTTTTAACAAGTCAGGGAATCACTGAGTACAGTGCCTGATTCACTTGACAATTTATTTGGAACTTAAATGTTGCTCTGCATATAAATACTAAGATATGGTGGGGAAAATTCAGCTGTGTTTTGCCTGCTAAGTGTAGCACATATGCTTCTTTGTCAGAAGTGTTCAGGAGAGTGGGTGGCTAAAATATTTGAGTTATCCAGATTACGATGGATGGGTGTATGAGGACTGATTGCTACTTCAAGTTGGCATGAATTTCAAAGCATTAAAAGAATACAAGTGAGTGAAGTGTCACATACATTTCTATTTAAATGCTCCAAACAACTGAAAGTGGAGTGTCTAAAAGGATGTTTTTTACTTTTACAATTTAGAGTATTTTTAGTTTAAGAAGTTTTAATGCATTAAAACTGGTAAGTGTTCAGTCTGAAGACAATTAATTAGAACACTTGTTAGCTAGTAGAATAAAATAAGGCACCAATTCTATTAATCTTAAGTTCTGTAAGTATCTTATTTTTCAAGAAAGTTTCTGGAGGGTGAGGAGTGAGGAAAAGATGGAACTAAGGAGTGTATTGGCACAGTGTTTTGAGATTTGGCTCTGTGCAGGTCATTCTCTGATCTCTCTGAACTGTAATGCCTAGTGAATAACACTTGCAAAGAGGGAGTTTGTTGGCACATAGGGAAGAGCTTGGTCACTTGTGTGGGCCTGCAGTCCAGCTAATGAGCAGTTCCAGAGCATCTGGAAGTGTGGTACAAATGTGCTAAGTTTACACTGTTCTTTTCTTCTTTCTTTCTTTTTTTTCCTCCCTCACACATAAAATACTTGAATTTTTTTGTTTGTATCAATTTATTGTAATAGATTATGCAGTGAATTTTATTGGGATTTTTATTGTTGTGTGCTTTTATTATGTAAAATTGTTGTGTTACTGTGAGCTAGCGCTGGTATTTTATCCACAATGACCATAGGATGTATTTAAAAAAAATGCTTTCTGTGGGTTGGACTGGAGGTATAGATAGGATCAAGTTAGGTTGCAACATTTTACATGGAAGTTTTCAGTAAATTAAAAGGACTTATTTAATGTGTACTGTAATTAGTACCCTTATGCAATAAGTACTATAAAGGTAAAGGAGGAGCTGTTAGCCATAGATGAATTTAAAAAGAACAGTGGAGATCTATCAAACATAGAGTGTAGAGGAGAAAAGGACATGATGGGATTGAGATACATGCTAGGGGCTGCAGATTACCTTAAAAAAAACTGCATGAAAAAGGGTGTCAGCATTTTAGATGGTAGTAAGCAGCCCCGGGAACCTCCATTTGATTTAGAGAAACGCAGATGAGGATTAATCTGGCTGCCTTTATTTCATCTCCCTATTCTGTAGAGTTGTAGGGGTTAATAATAAATAATAGTTTTATGTAATAGGCCATAGCAACAGTCATGCTTGGTTTTTCAATGAATCATCATTTTTTATGGGCAGGGAAAAAAAACCCAAAACCAAAAACAACCGGCTATTCCAGAGGGAGGGATTATACAACATTTTAACCTAAATTGTACATATTGTGCTTGGTGGACAAATTCCTAGATTATGTCTTGAACTCTGATAGAAATGTGTATCTTTAATTTTAAGGTGACCATTTATTTGAGATTAAATGTCAAATGCTTGTTCTCTTTAAATAGCTACTGATCAGATCACATATTGTTAACATGCAGTTTAGTGTGAAGGTGGTGAGACACTGGAACAGGTTACCCAGGGAAGTTGAGAAGAAGGACAGGTTGGATGGGGTTCTGAGCAACCAGGTCTAGTGGAAGATGTCCCTGCCCACTCAGTGGGGTTGGAACTAGATGATATTTAAGGTCTCTTCCAACCCAAACCATTCTCTGATTCTATGCTATGTATCTTTGTCCACACACAGAGGATGTGAAACTGTTATTGAATATTAAAAACATTGCATTAATATTCGATGCTTTTGTCTTTCTCTTCACTCAGATTTGGATTTACAGTCATGGAGGAACACCAACAGCATTTACACTGTGTGAACTGTGTCAGCCGTCGTTGTATGACCAGACCAGAGCCTGGCATTTCCTGTGATTTGATTGGCTGCCCCTTGGTTTGTGGTGCAGTTTTTCACTCATGTAAAGCTGAGGAACATCGTATGTTATGTCCACTTGAGAGAGTGCCTTGTTTGAATAGTGGCTTTGGATGTCCCTTCATAGTAGCTCGAAATAAAATTGCTGATCATCTAGAAGTTTGTCCTGCAAGTGTGGTATGTTGTACCATGGAGTGGAATAGATGGCCAGTCAGTTATGCTGACCGAAAATCTTACGAAAATCTGAGTAAAGATGTTGATGAAGTGGAACAGCTAGATATGGCTTTAGCCCTTCAAGACCAGCGCATGTTGTTAGAATCACTTAAAGTAGCAACTATGATGTCAAAAGCAGGTGATCATATACCAGAATCCAGAGAGCAAACTTCTGTCAAATCAAGTGCCCCAGATACAGTTCATTCAAATGGTTTGATGCCTGTAGATGAAGAGTCCTATGGTGCACTTTACCAAGCTACTGTAGAAACAACAAGGAGTTTAGCTGCTGCTCTGGATATCCTGAACACTGCTACAAGGGACATTAATATGTTAGGTTCAAGGCTCTGCATTTCACCACATGAAATGAAAGAAGATACTGAGTTGAAAGAACAACATTCTAATGGCATTATTCAGGATAAAATGTCTGACCATGAATATCCAGATGATGATAACAAAGGAGCAGTTGGGGGAATTAACTTGGATAGCCCAAGGCAAATTTCACAAATGGAGCAAAGTAGTTCTAGTGATAGTTGTTACGACGAAGTGCAAAAACACGACTTAAATGTAAACTTCAATAACTCCTCGCTTTTGTGTAATGGTTTTCATGTAGAAAATGAATGTTCAGAGGTGTTGGACCAGACTGAAGATCTTGGTGTGTCTCATTCAAAACCGTCTAGCATAGCAAATGGTGAATGTACTGCATCTCATGATGATGAAGCATTACAGTCTTGCAGCTCCTTCCCTGTAACAGCTCAACTTACAGAAGTATTATCAGCTGATCACTTAGTTAATGGCAATGTTAGTCATGTACTACTTCCCCATAATGCTAATGAAGAAGAACTGTTGGAAAGACAAGTGGAGCAAGAAAGGTTGAGAAACTTAGATGCATTTTCTCTTTTACGGCACCGATCATACAAATTTCTTGTTAACCACTATTGGTCTACACCAAAAGAAGACAAAGCTGTTGATACATCAGATTTGGAGATAACAGAAGATCCTATGGGTCTTCAGGGGATTGATCTAATCACTGCAGCTCTGTTGTTTTGCCTAGGAGACTCTCCTGGAGGTAGAGGGATATCAGAAAGTCGCACTGTTGATGTGTATCATGTTGACTTTGGGACCCAAACATTTTCTCTCCCATCTGCTATATTGGCCACGAATACAATGGTGGGCGAAATAGCTTCAGCTTCTGCGTGTGACCATGCCAACCCACAGCTCTCAAATCCAAGTCCATTCCAGACCCTTGGACTGGATTTAGTGTTGGAATATGTGGCTAGATACCAAACAAAACAGCGTTCAATGTTTACATTTGTTTGTGGACAGTTGTTTAGGAGGAATGAATTTTCATCACATTTTAAGAATGTGCATGGTGACATTCATGCTGGCCTTAATGGCTGGATGGAGCAGAGGTGTCCTTTGGCATATTATGGGTGTACATACTCTCAACGAAGGTTTTGCCCTTCAACACAAGGGGCAAAAATTATTCATGACCGTCACTTACGGTCATTTGGAGTTCAGCCTTGTATATCCACAGTATTAGTAGAACCAGCTAAAAGCTGCTTAATTGGACTACACAATGACCATCTGAGTAGTCTGCCATTTGAGGTTCTGCAGCACATTGCTAGTTTTCTAGATGGCTTTAGTTTATGTCAGCTTTCAAGAGTGTCACGTTTAATGAGAGATGTGTGTGGAAGCTTGCTTCAAGCACGTGGAATGGTGATACTGCTTTGGGAGAAGAGAAAGTACCCAGATGGAAGTTCTTCCTGGCAGATAAAAGAAAAGGTAAGTTAATTTTTACTTTTAAAGTTAAAAGGGAAGTATTAAATTGGTCTCGTTCTTCCTTTTTCCCCTAATATTTTCCTTGGTCACTCTTATTTGCTCCTTTTTGACATAGTATCCCCCCTTCATGAAACAGATTGTCATACAAAAGGACAATTAGTAAAAAATTTCTAGCAGGTTAGTTCAGTGTTTTCCACACTTGAAAAAGTAGAAGTTAAAGTAGCATCCGTGTAGTTTTTACTTGATATAAATAAATTAGCTTCTGATTTTCCCCCAAGATTTAAAAATATTAAATTACTACTTCATGATTTGCTTTAATATCAGTATTTCATGAAAAGTGGGAAAGCTGCCTACAAAGTTTGCTTTTCTTGTCTTTATACCATTTACAGCAACTTTAATTTTTAATCACTCATCTGTGGAGATCCTATCCATTGCCATGATATTGAGTGCCTCAAGACATACTATTGAGTATGTAAATAATTCTTAAAATCTTTGGGTTACCTTTGTAAAAAGCAGTTTTCACCATTACCCACCTCCATCATCCTGAACTGACGAGCATCTGCAGCAGTAATTTGGAATTACAGAAATTGATAATTTCAGAAATGGATCTTTTTGACTGGTCATGCAGTACTCCATCATGTAGCTTCTGATTGCATCACTTTGTAGATGCAAAAAGCATTGCCTGCCTATTTTCTCAGAGTTGACATGCAGTATGAATCAGCCCGGAACTGGCTCTGCAAAATTAGCATTGCATGCTTGTATCGTACAGATTTATAGTAATTGCAAAGCATTGCCTGAAAAGTATCATAGCAAAACATTTAGGTTGGATATTAGAAAGAATTTCTTTACAGAGAGGGTGATCAGGCATTGGAATGGGCTGCCCAGGGAAGTAGTGGATTCTCCGTCCCTGGAGATATTTAAAAAGAGACTGGATGTGGCACTCAGTGCCATGGTCTAGTAACTGCAGCGGTAGTGGATCAAGGGTTGGACTCGATGATCTCTGAGGTCCCTTCCAACCCAGTCAATTCTATGATTCTATGATTTAATTTCCTGCCCCGAATTCAGACACCTTTAAACATTTTGAGCCTAAACGCAACTTATTTCCTAGGTTTGGCGCTTCAGTACAGCCTTCTGTACTGTGAATGAGTGGAAGTTTGCTGACATCGTGAGCATGGCTGACCACTTGAAGAAATGCAGCTATAATGCTGTCGAGAGAAGAGAGGAGGCTGTTCCGCTGCCATGTATGTGTGTAACACGAGAACTCACTAAGGAAGGACGTTCACTCCGCTCTGTTTTGAAACCAGTACTTTAAATGTTGCAACCACTCCAATTGCACATACACTCAAGCACCTGATATAACCTCGGTAATATTATGTGACACTTTATTAATGTACTAAAGATACTTTCTAGCTAAATCTACTCTGTCACTGTGTATATAAGGTTTGAAGTGACATTTATTTTTTATAATACTCTTTCGCTGGAAAGTAATGAAAGTTGCCTTAATGTTTGAAAAATTTGGAACTTGCTGGACAGGGTAGTTTTATCTAACTTATATAATTTAAGAACAAAATCCTAAGGTGTGTTTTCTGATTCACTGGTGCCCATGTTGCTGTTGTCTGATAACATTTAAAAAATGGCCTCTAAATGGTGTGCAAATTTAGATAGGAAACACCAAATTGTAGTGAGACAAAATCCTGACCAATTGTACTTGCTATATTTGGTCTTTTTTTTTTTTTTCCCCGAACAAGTTATAATCCAAATATGGGAACGATGAGGAAGAACTCAAAACTTTGTAGTAGATGTCTCAAACACAGCTTTTAAGTGCATCTTTTCTCATGAAATTGGTGTCCTAGTGCTCTTCCTAGATAACAGGTGATCTAGGATCAGCTTTTTAAAATTTATGTTCTGTTTCAGGAATTATCTAAGTGAATTCAGATTTTCAGGAGCTTAATTTTTAGTACAGCATTCTTTTCACATGTCAACCAATGATTATTATTCTTCTGAACTAATTACATTTTTTTCACTTTTGGGAGCAAAACATTTTCGAGCTAAAACATGGAATACTAGTTTTTACTCTCGCACCTAAAATGACATCAATATAAAATGTATAAAATGTTTTTCCTTGTCCTGCATTTGGCTGAGGGTTAAATTGCTTGAGAAGTCAGAAGTTCAAAGTATAGGATGAACAGTTATGAATTTATAATGCAGCTAATGAAAGGGCTTTACTTGTTTTATGGTATTATGAGATGTATTGTCTCCCTTTCTGTTAATTTGTCTATAAAAATGCTGCTTTTCTGAGGAGCATTTTAAATTACTGGTATGTATAGCAAATGTATCATCTTCATAAGATGAGACATGATTTGTCAATTGCATCAGGCATATCAGAAATGTATGTTCAACCACATCTGTTAAATGAACGACTCCAATTTGCTTCCAGTCTTCCATAATAAAAGATCTTACAAAGCATTTGTGAACAGACAATACATGATATGAAAAATGGCCTGGTATAGCAAAACTGTAATAACTTGAACTGTCTTTCCAACTTGTTTGTATTAATGTTGGAGTCTCTAGCCTGTTGTACTTAGCAACTGTGCCACAAAGCTAAAACAGAAACAGACCAGAGCTTGGGACAAAGAAATACAGTATGTATTTCCATTATAGGAAAAAATAAGAGATTAGTAAGGAGATGTTTACAAAAATGTGTAAATCTATTACTCATAATTTCTGTACTGGACATTTGTTTATGGCTAGTCTGGCTGCAGTTCACAACTTTGGTATCTCTGTGTTTTCCATTCTGAGTCCAGTCCAGCTAAACATTCACTGCCTTTTTCTATCCAGAGTGCTACAGGTGCCCAGAAAAAAAAAAAAATCTATTTCTTCAGTGCCATGAGATGAAATTACAAGAGCTCAAACAGAAGTTCTGCCTGGATCTTCAAACTACATGTTCTCTTTCCATACTTTTTTTTGTTTGTTTGGAGAGAGGAAAAGAGTAAACACTCTGCAGAGTTAGCAGCAATATTTTCAGTAATTCTTAGCTATTACTACAGTTATGTGGAAAGGAGAATCTAGATTCATGTACAAATCTGACTATACCAACTGGGGTTTAGGTAGGGTTTTTAACACCTACCCCATTACTGTTCTCTGAGTGCACTGAAACACTCATTACCCACAAATTCTTCAGTACAAGGCAGGAGACAGACTTTAAGTGGTTGTCTTTTGGATCTAATGGCTCCTTGCTGCTGCTTCCCACTGCTTAAGAGTAGTTGGGTGACTGGAAGGATCCTGAATGTTGAAGAGTTTATGGTTGCATTTATGGCTAAATTGACTTTAAAACATCTGTCTTGGGTTACTGGTATTTTTGAAGTCAGCAATGTGGTGGTTTTTGTACTTGGTGTTTGTTGTAAGTGCCCAGAACCCTGGTAAGTATGGTAGGCAGGGAAGTGACTTTGTCACTTAAGGAAAGAGGGTGTTCAGTTAGAGGAGCTGGTGTTGGGAGAATCTTGATTGTAGCACAGTGTGGATCTACATCTGAAGTATCATCAGTTGTTGAGCTATTAAAACGAACTTTTTAAGTACTTGGTGTTTTTCTTAAGAAATGACATTATTTCCCAATACATGCACTTTTGTTTTCAAATGTAGATACAAGCTTTTTTGTTAAATCAGTTTATTTTTTATGAGAATCCAGAGCTATTAAAATATCAATGTTGTAAACAAAATCTCTGCCTTGCAAACTGCCTCAAATGTAGGAATACAATATACTTAGGATAAAAACTTTGTGTTTTTACACTGCTATGCAGTTTGTAAAACATCTGTGGTGTAGAGTCTGTCAAAATGTGGCTTGTTCACATTTGCCCTTGAATTTTAAAAATGTTGTATCTCTTTCCTGGTACATCTTCCTTACAGCATATATAGACAGCTGTTCCAGTCTTTCTTTTACATGATACCACATTGCTAATTTGTTTAAAATACTATGTTTTCAATCATGCAATATTTTTTGCAACATCTGTTGAAATCTGAATAAAACTTTTGGAGTTTCTCTTTTAGTATGATTGTATTTATTTTTTTTTTAAGCTTACTAACAGCCCTCCAGTGTTCAGATACGTAGTTTAATGTCTGCCTGTAGGATTTTAATACTCAAAAAATCATTAGCAACAGTTCTATTTACAAACATTTAAACATTTTGAAATTATGCAGCAATAAATATGTGTATTCACATTCATTTCATTATGAAGATCAGTCATTCCTTTTTAGACTATCCATTTCTATTGCTTTGGTCTATTCTGCAGCATAGATTTAATCCACAATTCAAGGTTTAACTACATAACATTGAGAACCTGTACCTTGTAGGTTTGTTTTTTTCTGAATAATAGGTGGGCAAGATTATCTGATCAACATGATACACGCACTACCCCTTTGCAAAGAATATTTCAGTGTGTTGTCTCATGAGTACTTTTCTGTAGAAACCTATTGCTTAAAATAGTACAGAAGCAAAAATTTAGGGAGTTTTTTAGATAATAGTTGTACTTCAGGCCGTATATGGACCATCAAAACATAAACCAAAACCTTATTATAATAAAAGACTGTCCAGAAATAGACCTTTTGCCTTATCATTTGCCAATGCTAGTAGTCTTTGCAAATGAAAATGTACCTATACTACACAAATCAGATAATAAATTAAACTGTGTCAAGTAACAAGATGAGACTCATGGGTTAATTTCAGCTGTTAGTTGTGGTTATTTACTTTTTTGTATAGACCACATTAACCTTTTGTTTTTCTCTCTCCATAAATGGATTACTTTGCTGTGTAAGGAATTTTTTTTTGTCTTTCTTGATGTGTAAAGCATTCTAGAGGATTTGGCTGTATCTTTTAACTTGTTTTTCTGAAAATGCGGCAGCTAACAGTATCTTTGTGTGCTCTTACCTGTTGACTGTACTTCCCTAAAATGAGATTTAAGTGCAGTGAAAAAGTTGATACAATTGCTGTAATATCAGAAAGGTGATTTAAATTCTTTCAATCAGAATGTCTCTTCAGGCATCTTTGATCATATTCATATGAGCAAAATCTTGTGGTTGTTTACAGCACTGAGGAAAAAATACCATTCAGATCATGTTTATGAAAAGTTATGGCATGTAAAGGAGCCAGTTTGAAGAATGGAGTTCTCATAGTGTGATAGTTCAGCATGTGGTGAATATTCTAAAATATCCAAAAGTAATCCAAATGGGAGAGGAAAACTGAACGGAGAAGTAGGATTAAAATAACAACGACATCCAATCCTAGCATTGAGACTCAGTTCTGTTTGTGAAAATGCTGAGTTTCTGGCTTGAGCACAATGGCATTTTACTGATGATTTATCAATCTTGCCATGATAGCAGGAGTTGTCTTGCTGCTTTTTGAGCTCTATAATGTGCTTTAATTGTAAATTGTCTCCCAAGTGTTTTCTGTATTTCTGAGTCAAGTATTGCTGAATGCAGTCACCTGCTGACTGTAAGGTATGTACTTGGTGTAGGTTCTGCATGCTGGTGGTGTCAGACTTGCTAAGAATAATAGGAAAAATAAGGTCCTTTGGATATGGAGAATTCATCTGCATGGTTTCCATCTGTGTTTGCCAGAAAGGGAACCAAAATATGTTAGGGAATGCAAGGAGCAAAATCAGATGACTGATCGCATTCATTATAACTTGTGAGTGGCCTGGTAGTTGAGAAAACATTATTAGTCATCAGGTGCAATTTGAAACGTGAACAAAAAGTCCACACCTCTGCTATTTTGACAAAAAAAAGTCTACAATGCATGCACTGGTAGGTATATAAGCTGGTTATAGCCTTTTGTAGTAGAACAATGTATGCAAAAGAAGCGTGTATGGTTTTTAATGCAAAGCATAGGAAAAAACCTAGAATTTCATGGGCTGTGAATTCATATAAGGCAAGGTTTTTAGAACCACTCAGAAAAAGTGTGGGGTTTGTCTTCAGGATGTTTTAGTGGTCTGATACTTAGTTTCATCCTAAACTGTAGGGGCAATTTATTTATTTTACACCATTACATGGAAGGAAAAATAGTAGCAGGAAAGGTTGCAATGACCTTATAAAAAATAGATTGTTATATATCCAGGGATGTTTTCAAGCATGTAATTAAAGAGCTGTCTTCAAGTTTATTGTCACTTAACTGGAGATAATTCTGCTAGCAAGATGAAAGTTGGGTTGCATTAGTATTTTCACGTGAACATCCCAACAAAAGGGGTAGGCTGCATAACAAAACTAATCTGATTACGTGGCTGGTTAACAAATGAACAGTCAAGGACCTGGCATGAGTATACATTGGACTTTGTTCACAAGTGTTAATGTTTCAAAGTTCCATGTTGTATAATCAGTCGAATATTGTGTACTCTTTAGTTTTGTAATTATATTGTTGTGATCCACATGTAATTCTGGAGGCCTTTCCAGCAAACAGGAAATAATGTGCCACATGGTGGGATCTGAACTTTAGTTAAGGTAAAATACGACTGTTATGAACTGTGTCAGCTGTTCATGAGCACCATGTCTGGAGTTTTGGGTCGTTGTGTTTCAAGAGTAAGGAATTAATGGATGCCTTGTTGCCAAAGCAAGGTGGATTTGCTTCTAAGCAAGAAGAGTTTCATATGTTATCTCATTGTGCACGTGGTTTTTGGGATGGAGATGTGTAGGGTGGTTTTGATTTAACCATGCAGTAAGGCTTAACTTGTCAGCAGATGGAATTGCACACAACACAAAATTATTTCTATAGTTTGTGATAAAATAGGTTCAGTCTAAGTGGCCTGTGACTTGGACTTCAGTTAACTGGAGTTGCAGCTCGTAATTGTATTTTTCAGCTGATCTATCTTGGGTAAACACAGCAAGAAGCATTTATGTTAAAGGTTAAAGACCAAAACAAAACAACCAGGAAAAGAACAGGAAGAAAAAAAACCCAACCAAACAGAAACAAATGAAAAAACAAAACATAGCAACAACCAACCCAAAAAACCCAAAACAAATTGCCACCCCAACAACTAGGAAAACTCTCATTGATGGATTTCTGTCCTATTTCTGCATATAAACAGTGTTCATTCATGTCTGTTAGGATTGCCTGGCAAGTAAATAGAAAACTCAGTTTCTATGCTTTGTTCCAATGAAATTACTCAAGTGGTTGAACAGTTTTGATTCAGGGTTTTGGTCCACAGTAGGTGCTGAAGCCTTAATTAGATTTGTCATCAGGGTTGCAGTGTTAATGATAGAGTGAAGTGGGTTGTGTGGTTTAGTGCCACTCAGCAATAGCAGTCCATTGGAAAGATGTCATTCTGCATTATAGAAAAAAAATGTGGTTTTTATCTGTATTTTCCTTCTGCTTTGGAATGAAATGCAAAACTTTATGGTTTCAGTCAAGCAGTGAATTGAGATACAGATGTTCAGAGGAAGAGATGAATTGTTAGGGCATTTTTTATGTGGAAGATCCAGTTTGTCTTGTCTCCAAGGCAAGCAGAGAAGGAACATATAATAATAAGGTGCTGTTTCTCACATCATCATCACTATGAGAACTGCTTCCGAGTTCTCTCCTGCTTTCACCTTTCCCTCTTCACTGAACAAATGATGTTGTTCCACCAAAGTTTACCTTGTATATGGGAGTGCTAAACAAGGTTGGACAAAAGGTCTCCATAGATGAAGTAAAATATTGCTGAGATATCTTCAAAATAGGTGGAGAATATGGACTCATTTATGCTTTGGCAATTAGTCAAGATAAACTGTAACTGGTCTTTAATTTTGCTCTGACCACAGATGCACTTTCAGCAAAAGTGGCTTTGAGAAGTACTACTTTAGAGAGAGTTAGGGCATAGCCTGCCTTTGGAATGTTCTGTTTGAACTGTAGGATGCTCTTTAATTGGCAGAAGTTGGACAAACAACCCCACGCTAGTTACAGTAGTTACTGAGAACAACATACGAAGTGGTTGAGTATTCCCTAGAAGACCTCACTGCTCAGGAAAAAATAAACAAGTGGCCAGCTGATGTATGCTGTGTGACTCTGTGTCTTGAGCAAGTCCCTGATGCTTACATGAAGATCTGTTTTTCTTCAAGGTTTGAAGTGCTCCAGGTTACAGTGACCACTTGCATCCATGGCAGTAAAATTTGGAGAGTTGTGCTCGAGCTGAAACTGAGGAGGGGCTGAAGACAGTAAGGAGAACATTATCAGCTGTACATCATGATCTGGGGACTGGACTCTGCGAAGGGAATTGCCTGCTCTCAGACACGTGTGACCACATAGTTTGTAATTGCAGACTACTGCAGTAAAATGAGTTAGCCATTAATCAGCTGAGACATCATGGTAGTGTTAGCAGATGTGTTATGCTTTGCAGATGGAGCAGATGGAGAGAATTTATCTGGTCATTTACCACAACTCAGCTAATGACATATTACTACACAAGTCATTTCCTTGAGGAATTGCCACAGGATATGTTAGGAGACAAAATCTAGCCTGTACTGTCAGTGATCCCATCATTGCCAAAAGCACTCTCCCTGTGGATTTACTGTCATTTTTGTTTTCCTCTGTGGCATTAAATGTCAGCATATTGGTTTTTTACCTCAGTGTAAGTGGGATTAACAATACAAGTAACTTTTTTTTTGTTTGTTGCGGATACTGGAGACCCTTATGGTTGCTGTTAGGCCTCAAGGGGATGTTTTGACAAATTCATCCATAATGCAATTTGGATGAGGAAAAAAAGCTCACTATTTTTTTTTTTTGCTCCCTATGGATCATATAGGTGTAATCACATTGAAATGAAGTGAGATGCTAAAGTTAGGACTACAGTAATGCTGCGAAATTCATGCAGAGTTCATTTTTTGCTAGTGGGATCTCTACATCAAATATGTTGGGTTCTATTTCCTTGAATTTATGTAGGTAGTAATGTTTGAACAAAGATGTGCTGCAGCAAAACGAGTATTAAGAAATACAGAATAATAAACGTAATAAAACCCCACTCATTCTCCAGTGCTGTGTACAGAAGTCTTAATAGAACTTGTTTACTTAGGAAAGACTGCCAGCAACTTATTTATCTGACTTACAAGAACTGGAGTGAAAAGTGATGCCAGCTGGATTTGTTACATAAATACAACTTTTAACAGTTTTTTCAGTATTTAAAAAAATCTCATTAGAACAGTCTTTGAGAGCAAACAGTCCCTATCTCTGTTTGCTACAGGGATATATGTGTTGTGCATAATTCACGTTCTGGCATATGATAACACCATTACTAAATGTACAGATTAAGTGTTTCTGGTGAAATGAGTGGATTCAGTTGACTTCTATTAAATTTTCAGACTATTCTGATCCAGGCCATACTGATTGCTGCTTAAAATATGTCGCAACCCTAGAACAAAGTACTGGCTCTCCAAGTCTGAAATAAACTCTTCTAGGTGATACTCTGCAACTCATTTATTACTCTAGTCAGCTGCCAAGAAACAGTTCTGTAGCTTTCCCTTTTATAGTTCTCTGGTTGATAACATGTCCCAAAAGAAAATGTTGTTGTATTTGCAAGCATTTCTGAAAGGCAGAGAAGAATTGCACTGCTCAAAAAATTTATATCCAAATCAGTAGATGAAGTTTAATTAGCCCCTTTAGATTTTGTTCTGATTGTATGTGAACTTTAATGAAATCCATAGAGCTTTGCAAAAAGCGTGGCTGAGTGCAGCAGTAAACAAAAATTACTAACCTCTCTTGAAGTCTACACAGTCCAGACAGTGAACACTTTCTTTGCACTATTCCCCCTTTTTTTAATTTCTGTTATTTTCCTTGCATTGTTCTAAAAATAACAGCCCGCTGGATGCTGCCAGTGATACTCTTAATATGTAGTCAAACTAGACAAAATTACATATGTAAAAGACCATTATTTAATAGCTTTATAAGCAGCAATTAGTTTTATTTTCATAAAGCCTTAAGTTGAAACTTGCACTTATGCTAAATACCCCAAAATGTGGTTTAAAAGCATAGAAAATGAAAGGTATATTTCCAGAGCAACTTTATCTTTTATGTGCTGATAAAATCAATAGAGGGTACTGGTTTATCTGCTAATTCCTATAATTAAAGTCTTAGCTTTAGGCTTTTGCTGGAGTCACTTTGAAGCTTTCTACTCGTAAGTGAGGCACAGACAGTCAGTGTTTTTCATTTTACACTTTTTAAATATGAAGACTGAAACATGTACATTATACGGTTTAGTGTTTAAAAATGTCAGAGAGCTTCACTTTGAAATACAGATTGGTTTAGCTTGCTCTACAAAGACATGGAGACCAAAATGGTATGAATACTGATTTGTGCTCTCTTCTTAAAAATACTACAAGGAAAAAGCATTAGAAGATAAATCTAACTTAGTTGTTCTGACAGAATATACCACCTTAGCTCAGGTAATTTGGCAGGTGAACAGTGGTGAGCTCAGCATTTGCAGTATTAAGTGTGAAAAGAGGAAAGTCTTGTTCAGTATAGGATCTTTCTGGAATAAAATCAAACTGAAGACGTTCTCCTTCCAGTGGTTGTCGTGTACAGATATGGACAGGTCTGCAATTGCCTTCTCACCTGCAGTGCTCTGGATTATTCAACTGGTCACATGTGGCAACAGGCTGAAGTTTTTAAAGGTACTGACAACTGATAACTTTGCCTTACTGTTTACTTTCATCCCACAGACAAACACGGATAGAGACAAACAAGTTTCAGTAGATAGTTACCAAGGGAACCTGCAGATCACCATGCAAATATTAAATGTGCCTTTTGTGTGCATAATCACTACTTAAAAATACAGTCGAAGAAAACCCTGCCACTTGTTTTAGCTTGTTTATTTTTACACATTGATAGAATCTATGTCATTTGAAAGGAATGGATGTATAGCTGAATATGAGGTAGTTCAGAGAACAAAGGTGTAGAGTAGGCTGTTACACTTGGAACTCAAGAGTCAGTACCTCACTTAAGCTGCTGTTGTTCCTGGTGAGAAGGAGCTCTGAAATTGCACTGGGCATACTCAGTGGACCAGTACTGGTGCTCTCAGAAGTTCTAATTATGGATGCAATAGACTGAGTTTTCACATCTAGGTCTTTTCAAAATGAAGGATGCAGTTTATTTTGTGTGCCGTTTAATGCAGTCAGGGTAGCCAATAGTTACAACTGCAGGATCACTGAACATTAAGGTAAAAAAAACAAAGTCACTTTATTTGAATATGCATATTTGCAGTAGAATTGAAAATACAGAGGTTACTTGTTTTCAGTTTAAATCATATGAAATGCTTACAAAGGAAATTAGTAACTGCTTACCAAGTACTTCACTACTACCCTTGTTGACCCAGACTGGCCATAATACCAGTCTAATAGCTCTATTTCCTTTCCCTTTTCCTCCTATAGCCACTGGGACAGCTGTAACCAGTAATAAATTTAAAATATTCATGAATGTCGGCAGCATAAAAACTGTTTTTTAAACAAGATTAAGCTCTTGAGAACTTGGAACACAATATGGTGCTACATGTGTTTATTAAAGAATTATTACAGACTCCAAAGAATAGTTGGTTGGCTGGCAGGAGCTCAGAGAGGGCTTGAAGTTTGCATCGGACTAGTTTCATGGAAACCAGTTCTAACAGTTAATGTATAAATATATTTTTAAAATTAATTTTCATTGTTTTATGGGTAGGAACCTGAAAAGTGAGAGCTCAGACCAGGATTTATTCTGCAAGTTTCCCAGACAAGGAATTTGCTACCACACAGAAACAAGTTCTGATAATTTAAGAGAATGAATCCACTTACCTGGAATGTGTATTCGTGAGTAACATAATAAAAAACTATTAAATGTCCCTGTTACTAATTTGTGACTCTATGAACTTTTCTATTTAGGTTTATCTCAGAATAGTAAAGGGTTTTGGACACAATGTTTTCATAAGACTAAGCCTTCCATAATATTCTGAGAATATTGTGCCTATGTAAGTGTGCAGATGACTTAATGTATACAAGTAAACCAAGAAGGAATCTAAATAGGAGAATTAGGTGCCATTTTCCAGTAGTTTTAAAACCACGTGAAGGGAGGGAAGACAAAGAATTTTCAGGAGCTTGTATAATTGTATTTTCATGCAGTAAGGAGTAAGTATTGAGAAAAGTTATGTCATGGAACTGTGCTCATAGGTGTTCAAGACCACATAATATGTATGTGTAACACAAGCATAACTCTACAAGGAGACTATTCATATGCTTATGATGATGGACATGTTCTTGTACCTCAAAGGTTATTGTAATATTGTTCATTAAGATGACTGATCCGGTTTTGGGCTAATCTCTAAACTCTATTATTCCTGAAAAACAGGTGAAGAGAAAGCCAGTCACCTGGTTACTTAAGGTAGAGGTCTTGAGCAGCCAGCTGTGGCTTCTGCACTGGGATTACCTTGAGGGACTGGCTATGCTGATGGAAAGGCATCTGTGGAGCTGAAGTGGAAACAGATCACTATGGTACACAGCAACATACACACACCAAATTAAGTAGTAGGAGTCCCCTGTCTATGATCTAGTCTCCAAAGTATGTCATACACACATCTTCTGGCTCTTGGCTGCAAGCTGTTGCCATGACCTGTGGAAGGCTGCTAAATTGCAGGCTGTTTACACATTCATTCTAGACTGCGATTCCTGTCTTCCAAGAGTCTTCTTAAGGCTGGATGAAAACTGTTTATTTGTTCCTCAGCAGGGATTATTTCTGTTGTCAGGTAAATGAATTAATTGAAGCTTGCCAAATAAAAATAAAGCAAAATGAAAATAAAGTTTTTTAAAAGAGAAACAAAAAATGTACAGTTGAAAAAACTGTAAATACTTGAAAACAAGAAGACAAGGAAGCAGCAGAAATATGTTGGATTATACACCAATACAGCAGCAGACTCAGATAAGGAAAGAAGATAACCAAGTAGATACTGAGTATGCTATTATCTACTTGACCATTAACTCTATTTCTTTATTAGGTCTGGCTGATGAGGCGACATCTTATTTTTTGTGTGCAGTGCTACTGGCAGGTATGAAAAAGGCTGGCTTCTGCATTATCTTTTTTTTTCTTTTTTTGCTGCCAGTACATAGACCTTGAAGATAATTTGTTGATTGAGAACTGAACTTCTGGATTTTTTTTATCCAGTTCTAGTCTAAGAAAAAGGTTTTAAGTTGTTACTCATTTTAGTATAATAATTTTATTGGAGAAATAATTTTATTGGTAAGGTCAGTCACCAATGAATTGGAATAACCTTTTACACAAAAGCAATTGGATTTTTATTGTTCCTGAATTCAAGATGAAGAATTTAGTCATTTATGCTCTGAAGACAGCATTATAATACTGAAGCGATGCTATGATCTTTAAGACTGCACCAAACGGTTTGCCCTAATGCTGTGTGTAACTTTCTGAAGTATAGATTACGCTCTCCTGGCTAAGAGGAAAAAAGAAAAAAAAAAAAAAAAAGTAGTTTTGGTATTCTTTACATTCAAATGTTTGGTTTTGCAATGTGTCTTGTTTCAAAAGGGCTGAAACACTTTTTTTTCCAAGGAGGTTATTTTAATGATAAACTTGATGTAGTACTGGTGCTTGAAAGGCAGGTTTCAAACTGTGTAGCTTATAAAGAATTGGCACTGTAAGGATTTACTGTTACATACTATTTTTCAGTCAAGAAGCTCAAGGTACTATACAATCATCAAATCTTTATGCTCCTGTAGTTTATCCAGGCTCTTAAATTCAAGTAAATTCTTGGCCTCTCTTCTGTTCCTTTGTGCCAGGCAGAGGAGCCACATTGCAGTCAGGGCTAACAGAACTCTGGTTTGTTTGGGGAAATATTTACCTGGTGCAGACACTCCACAGGAATGTGAGGCTGTCCTGGAGTGTCTCTCAAAGAGCAGTGTGAGTCACTTTGCTTGCAGAAGCCAAGGAGCTGTGTGCTGGGCTTGCTGCCAAACTTGATACCTGGGCATTGCTGAGGCCGACACTGCACATACTGAAAGGGCCCTCTGGTGAAATATGCTGGGACTTTCTCCAGTTCCCAGACATCTGAGGCTGGGGAGGATGCAGAGATTGCTTTATATTTTTATTGAATGTTGAAAAAACAAACTTACTAGAACAGTTATTCCTGTATGTGTTCCTGTTATGTTTACTGTAATGTTATTGCGTGTTTATGCTGCCTAGTTACGTCTAAAAATATCTTTTTTTTTTTTTTTTTTTTTTTTTAAGGAAATATGCTACACAAAACCCTGTTCAAAAGTGAAAATAATCTCCTGCAGTGTCCTACCTAGTATTACAATATAATTCTCCAAACACAATTCCTAAAATGGTCAGTCATGCCAGAACTTCTGTAGCTTAGACTGCATAAAAGGCTGCTATTAGCACTAAGCTGCTAAAACAGTTCATGCAGTTCTCACTGCCCTGACACAGCACCTAAAACTAAAAATGAGAATAGCAGTGGTTAAGAAGGTAAGAAGGTCTTATCTGGTAAGAAGGTCTGAATTTGCTTTGTCTTTTAGTCTTGAGACTATAAAGGTACAATCTCAGCTCTTCCTGGCTGCAGTCAAATTATAACAGTGAAAACATTAGTTCCTATTTCTGTCAGAATTATCACGAGAAGACTCCATATCAGACTTCACTCAGCAGGTTTGGATCACTGGTTAGTTTGGGTTATTAAGCAACATGATCACCTGTCACTTAAAACAGTGATCTTAAATTCTTCACATCACACTAATTGCTTTTATATTTAATTCAATCTCTTTGAAGAAACATAGGCTAAATTTTGCAGCAATGAACACTTTACCCAAATCACAAATACATCTACGTCACTAATACATCTAAATCAGCTTATCACATAACATAAATGTTTTCCTTTTTACAAGCAAGACTGTGCAGTGTGCTTTCTCTTTTCTATAATTAGCACCAACGTTTGGAAATTGTAATAACATTTTCGCTGGATCTTTACAAGAAAGAAAATGCCCTAAAAAGGGAAGAAAGGCTCGTCCAGGAAGGAGCACAGCTAATCTAAACATTACCCACAACTTGCAATCAAAACCACCCCCCCACACCTCTCCTTCCTTGTCCAACCAGATCCTTTCAGTATTTGTTTCGGGTTTGTTTTTCAAACTCTGTCTTCACTACAGATTTCCCTACTTGGAAATATTACTGTTTGAGATCATTGTAGGTCAACCACAGATAAATCTGTGCCGAGCAGCAAACTGGCCTGTGGTGTAAAAGTTTGTAATCAGTAAAGAACACATACACGACAGACACTGCCTACCCCAACATGGAAGTAGTCAGTTCATCTGTCATTTTGTGGTGTTCATGTTGTTCAGATAACTGTGCTATAAATAATGATTAAAAAAAAATATATTTTCAAACAAGAAAACTGCGAAGAAAAATCTGACTGTCCATTTGGAAAACTGAATTTTGGGCTGCTGTAAACTGTCAAACTTTTTGATTAGTGTCTTTATTATAATTTCAGCCAGTAATACTTTGTTCAAGTATCCTAAATGTAACAAATGGTTCAAAACTCTGAATCCACAAAAATATCAGGACTATTTTATGCCAGGAAGAGACCATATAAGAAACTAGGGGGGCTTTTGTACCATAAGAAAGCCATAAACATGTTTTTCCTGACTGGCTAATCATCCACAGCAATGGAATTTGTATGAACAAAAATTCTCAGTGTCAGTATTTCAGTAGAGCCCCATGTAGAAAGTTAGATTTGTGGTTCTGCAAGCTTAGTGCAGAGCAACAGAAAATGTCCTAAAAATGTGTATGTAAATATAAGCACAGCTCCAATTTGTGGACATTCAAACTTTTCCTTAGAATGCTTTAAGCTACAGCAATTAGGAAGAAACTGAAGATGCAGTTGTTGATGTTAACAGTTGGTACAAAGCCTCAGTGACTCCTCCTGTGAAATCTACACCATCTGCACAGATTTTGGATAATAAACCAGGCATAAAGGTTAATTGGCTGGAAATTACATAAGGTTAGGCCTATCAAGTACAATTTAGGAGAAATCCCATGAAGCAATTGATTCTTGCGGAGGCTGCGATCTCTAGAGCCCCTTCTTGGATACTAATGCTGTGGAAAAGCAATCCATCTTTTTCCTACAGTTCTCCCCATTTAATCAGTTAGAAACTCTATTGGGATTATGTGACAAGGTTTTGGTAGTGGGGGGCTGGGGGGGTGACTTCTGTGAGAAGCTGCAAGAAGCTTCCCCAGTGTCCAACAGAGCCAATGTCAGCACTGATCCACAGCTCGCTGAGGCCGAGCCCAGCAGAGACAGCAGAAATACCTCAGGGATAAAAGAGTTAAAAAGGGGGAATAAAACCTGCACAGCAGCAATTGCAGCCAGAGAGCAGAGTGAGAATATGTGAGCATATGTGAGAATATTCTGAATTTAAACCCCAAACCTTACAGTCACCTTTAGGTCACCAGTCACAGATTCTAAGAAGAATCCATTTATCCTGTCTACAGCCCTCAATCCACAACCTGGCAACATTTCTCAATAAAAGTTGCTCTTCTACAACCTATGGGACTTCAGAGTCCCAAGCCAATCTTCGGTTCTAGTTTTTATCCCAGTCTTGCAGAATTCAGCAATAAATCCAGTTTTTCAGCCTTTCTTGTTTGATCTCTCAATAATAACCTTAATCTGAACCAGGGCTTTTGAGGGAAGAGCAGGAAGTCAAGCTTGTCACTGTGTGTCATCTTTAACCTTAATCTAAAATCTAATATTGACAGGCACAAAATGGATTGAGGCAGAGAAGAAATGGACTGACTTATTTTTAAAGGTAGTATTTGGCATATCAAAGAACATTTTTTTTTTTATTGTTCCACATGCTTTACAAGTCTTAGATAAGGGCTTCATACTTACAGGCACATGGTTTAATGAAAACACTATGTTGGGCTGCTGTCAAGCTTTAACTTCAGGAACCCCAAAGTTCATTGCTACATTCTGTGTTGCTCATGATACTAAAATGAAGGTGCATAGTACCTTATTCAAAAGACAACTGTAAGATAAGTTATGGGTAAGTCAACTATAAGACGGAGCAAAAGTAAGGATTAAAATGTTATGCTTTATTCCACAAAGGCAGCAGTTCTACAGTGAGGTATAGTGCTAGCAGAAATGCATGGAAAACAGCCAGAACTCTCTTAGCTTTGGTTACGTCTGGAAAAGTGGCAGCATATCACTTTTAGAAGTTCAATGAGGATAAGTGAAAATGAGCTAAAGCACTCTTAAAAATAAATTTGGCAGTACACACACTGGCGTGTCATCACCTCCCAACACATGGAACAAGCCGCGATCTTTTGAGGCAGGATTTCTTTTGAGCCATTGAAAGCCCTTTATTCTGTCCCCAGAACTTGACCTAAATGAAGTCACCACCCCTCTGTTTCTGTCCTTTAACTCTTCTGAAATGGGTGTATTCAGAGAAGGACCTCCCTTTGAGTGGCCTGCATCCACTCTCTCAGTCATTCTTTCCAAGTCCTTAACATCACTACATGTAGGAGTTGCAAAGTTACAGCAGGGCAAAACAGAACACATGCAGTGGGGAACTAGTTTTCAAAAAAACATTCTAAACTCCCCCAGTCTTCCGCATTTTGTGTTTCTGGGCTTACCACAAGTGGTTGCTTGTCTGCAGAGAAGATACAGACACGGCAGACGCGTTATCTGAGGCTAAGCGTTGTTTGTAATGGTACATTAATGATGTTTGCTGTGCTAAATTAAGCCTGGCCTCTCGGGGGTAACTGCAGCAGCTTCATTTAATGAAGAAACAAGACTCACTTGCTACAGCCTGTAGCTTTTTCCAACCTGGAAAGCTGGTATTTAGCTGCAAGGGTAACTAACTTCCCATTCCAGCCCTCATTTGAGGGGGCTATGTGGGGCGGGTGTTCTGGCAATGAAGCCTCCTTAGTTACGTGTGTGCGGGCACACAACCACCCTAAGAAGCCCAAAAACCAACCACAGCCCCTACGAAGCTGCCTGGCCGCCGCCTAACCCCTCGCTAACCACCCGGCTCCGCGAACCGAACTACCGGTGCCGGTCCGGGAGGTGACACCGGTACCCGGCGTCCTGCCCCCGCCCCCTGCCGGAAGTGCGGGCCAGGGGTGTCCCGATAGTGGCGGCGCGGCCTGAGTGAAGAGTGTCCCCTGCGTGAGAGGCTGCTGCCCGCCATGCTGTTCCGTTTCGGCGTGGTGCTACCGGCCCAGATGACGGAGGGCGGCGGGATGCTCCTGCTGGCCGGGTCGCGGCCGGAGCTGGGCCAGTGGGACCCGCAGCGCGCCGTACCCATGAAGCCAGCGCGGCCGACGGCCCCGTTGGCGGCGCAGGAGCCGGCACTGTGGCTGGCGGAGGTAGTGGTGCCGGACGAGGAGGCCGCCAGCCCCTTTTGGTACAAGTTTCTCCGGCGGGAGGGCGGCCACCTCCTCTGGGAAGGTAACGGACGCGGACGCGCTGGGCGGGGCCGCCGCCTTGCCCCGCCCGCCATGGCTGGAGGGTGGGGTGGCCCGAGAGGCCGCTGGAGGCGGGGGTGGGTGGATGGGTTCGTGCTTTTGGGGGAGACCGTCGGCCCCCGACGTGGGGTGTGATGGGGACGGCGGGGCCGGTGTGGTGCCGGCCGGGCCGGTGGGGCTGTGGACAGAGTGGTGGGAGCGGGTCGGGCATTTGGGGGTCGGCTATGAGGAGTGGCTTTGCGGGGACAGGACGGAGGTGGGAGCTCTTCTCCCTAAGGGATCGCTCCCCTTGCTGGCGGCTGTGGCAGCTCCGCCTCTTGCCCGGTGACCCGGCGCAGTGCCCGGGGTCCGGGAGAGGTGTCCCCATCCAATAGGCCCTTCCCCAACTTGGTGCTGCCGAGGGTCGGCCGCCTCCAGGGCAACCACGTCCTGAGTTAACGCTTGCAGGTAGAGAGAACCTCGTGGGCTGTCGTGACTCCCGCTAAAGAAAGTATTTTTTAACCACGAGATGGAAGAGAGTGAATGCAGAGGGAAGCTGCGGTTCTAGGTTGGTAGAAGTTCTTTAAAACAATATTATTTTTTTTTCAGTACTTTAGTCCCCCATTGGCCTGAAGTTTTGTTTTCTCTTTTTGCCCGGAAGGAAAGAATTCAGAATTTCCTACTTAGGCGTTAAAGTGTGAGTTGGTATTTTATTTCAGTAAACTGAGATACTGTGATGTCGTTTTCAGGCAGATAAATTTTCCCATCAGAATCGCTGAAAAAGAAAAAAAAAATAGAAAAAAGTTCTATCACAAGTTGTCAGCCTTCTTGCTGTTTCATTAGTACTTCCACCGTCATGTTCTCCCGTTCGGTGTACTCAAACAACTTTAATAATTTTCCATGTGCTGTTCTAGCAGTTTAAGTATCTTAAATAAAAGAAAACATTTGTGCAATTGTATGATGAGTCAAATAAAGTTCTAAATATACCTCTTGTCACTGAGGAACCAATCAAATTTGGTGAAAAGAAATGACTAGGGAGTTTGCGAGGGATTTTTTTTAACTCATGGAATAATTTTATAATCTATATACCAGAATAACACATTGTAGAGCAGCTGCTCTTCACCCATTTTAAGAATACATCTCACACTTCTAAACTGCCATACTGTCATATATGCATGCCGTCGTATCTCTTGCATTTGTTTTTTTTCTTTATACTAATAAAAGACTGTGTTAATAGTACATTCAGAGAACTTTACATCATGAAGTGCTGCTTACACCAATTGTTTTATTTGGCAGCTAGAATAAATATTATATTCTGCCTGTTTTAACCATGTTTATCTTTTGCAGAAATGCAGGGAAGGAGAGTTTATGGAATAAAAATATTTGCATCTTTTCAAGGAAGCAGAATTTGGTCTATTTGGAAGGAGCCAAGCTGTACATAATATGCCAGTGATACTAGTAAATAAAGAGGTCATCACCACACAGAATGCAGGAATGATAGTGTACCAGTCTAGAGACTCTGCAATTGTAAGGTGATGGTTACTTTCTGAAAGTAAGGATATCTCAAGGTATTTCTCCATACTTGGGAGTGCATTTAGCAAATGTAGGCTGTTGTGTAATAAACGTAGTCTGTTTTGGAAGTAGTGCTACTGATGCAGTTTTAGGATTCACTTGTATGGGATTTTGTTCTTGTTGTTGTGAATGCTTGGTGCTTTCAGCTTATTACCTAGCTTGAATGATTAAAAACAAACAAGGAGGTCATTCGGATGCAACGGGTTGTTTTTTTAATTAGCCATTCATATCAACAATTTATTTCTAAGTTGTTATTTACTGGAGAGAACTAAATTTGCCATAACCCTGAAATTTGTTGTTGTATTTCAAGAAGAGAGTTCGGGGATGTTTTTTTATTCAACAGTCAAGGAACATTTTGAAGTCTTTTTTTAAAATCTTACTTGTTTTAATGATCTTTTATTTTCAGCTGTCAATTAAAAAAAGTTTGTCATTTGTTTACTATAAAAATCAGAGTTTGAAAAAACAACTACCATTTTAAAAGAAAAAAGAACAAAACTTTTTTTAATGATAAGCAAATGTTTATCATAGCTCTTTAGTATCCTATGTGTTTAGAATTAAAATGTATCTTGGGAGAAGTTTAGCAGTTACAGAACATCTGCAGTTTTGAAGACGTGGTCATGAGGAACAGAGAAGGTGCAGAATGATACTTGCTTTAAATTTATGAGTTGAAGCATTCATCTGTAACCAAAGAAATTCCTGTCCAATTATGGATTTCAGGTATTTACATATATCAGATATGAAATAATGTGCCATATTTAAGAAAATTACCCTCATTTTTTAAATTAGTATACCTCATGTGAGAATTTCTCTAGTAATGTTTATTATTTTTATAATACTACAATACATGTTGCATCATATGTTTAGAGTATAAATTTAGCTCATCTTTATAGCCATTCCAATGCAATCAGGAAATGGAAAGATAAAGCATGGGTGTCTGTTTCTGTGTGCTAGAAGAGTCAGTCAGGCATCAATGTTCTGTGGTTTTGATTTCTGCCAGGTGGTCTTCAAGCCAGGGTTGCTGGCTTGTTATTTTTGCCTGGAGCGAGGCAAAGTCCCCTCTCCAGGAGGATGAGGTGGGATAGGAGACTCTTGGGCTCCTGAGGGGCCACATGCTTACTTCTGCTGTCCCAGGGTGATGATGCCACATCCAGAACCTGTCGTTTAAAGATGCGGAGCACTTCTGGCTCAAATCATGTGATTTCCATGTGTGTTCTGGCCCAGATGGGGATTTTTTAGGGACAGTACTTTGCTTACCTGCCTTGAGCTCAGCTGAAAGGCCTGTTGTTCAGGAGAGTTTTTAACTGTGCTACGTGATCTGTGGAAAACAGTTTGACTGTGTTGGGCTTTAGAATCTGGGAATAGGTTTAACCTATTAGAGAAAAAAAGAATGTATATACTTTTTTCTTTTCCCAACTGCATCTATATGTCTTTCTGTTTTGATGTAGATTGTCCAAAGCTCAGTTTATGTCTCACATTTCAGCTTGGAAAGTAAAAGTATATTGTGCCTACTGTAAACCTAAATAAATAAAAGATGAAACTTATACTTGAGTTTATTTTTGTGAATTCATGCTTGAACACTCATATATATGTTTTTCTCATTTTACGCTGATCTAAATGAACTGTAGGTACCATACAAGATACGTGTTGGATAAAAGCACAGAGTAGTAGGGCCCAGACTTTTGAGATGGTGGAGTGTGGTCTGTTGACACCCTACACTACATTTTGAGAGGAGGGGAAAAAAGTATAAGCTTGTATTCTAAAATGTTAACTCATTTTAATATAAGCATTAGTGTGATGTAATTGGTGCTTGCTCAAAGCTTGGCAGACACAGTATTGCCAGTTCAAGCTGAAAGGAATTATCAGCCTACGTTCTGGTAAATTGTACAGGTGAACAGGGCCTTATCCCTTAAAAGCCTCCACATCTCTAGTTTTGGGGAGGAAGGGAGAAGAGAAAACGAGATGTCTTGTTTGCACTTAGCTGCTACTGCTGTTCTCTGTGGTTTCTTGTGTTTGCTCAGAGCAAACAATACAACGCAGTTTGATGTAGAAGCAGTTGGGTTACACAGCCCATGGCTTGCTCTATTGACTTCCAGTGTTCTCAGGTGAGGAGCCTGCGAGCTGTTAGTTGGAGTTTAAGCCATCTGTTGGAGAACATACACTTGTGATGGTAGTTCAGAAGACTGGTACATTTATGGAGTAACAAAGGTTTTCATAATATACATAGTGAAAAGATCAGAAGTAAGGTTTTCTCGTAGCTTTCAGGGGTCAAGCACTTGATTGAAAATGTTGGTTATAGTAAGGCACATTAAAATTTCATTTTTAAAATGGCAGTGTGTTGAAACCTAAAAGATTCTCATTTCTTGCCTCTGTGGAACAAAATGGGTATAATTTCTTATTTTAGTGGGGCAGATTCTTTAAACCCTGTATGGGAATTGATGAAGAAACTAACAAAATATATTTTGAGCTAAACCATAGCAGGATAAGGTAGTAAAAATTCTTTGAGGATGTTCTGGAGTATGGCTAAATGAAACATTATTTTTCTGTAGCTGAGATGCATCTCCTTTCTTTCCAAAAGCTAATCAACAGCGCCCCTAATTACAGAGCAATTCTGTTATTGAAAACGAAAAAAACTTCTCTCCATACCTCTTTTAATGGAGGTATTTTATGTAGTGTTCTTCCCACTGGGTGTCGCCGTTTTACCTGTGTACCGCCAGCTGCTGCCTCCTTCCTTGCCGCTTGCGTATTTCATCAGTATTTAGTGTAACGTGCTCCAGCTCTGAAAATAAGCCAGGGCTTTACTTCCTTCATCCCAGTTTTGTTATGAAGTAGGGAGTGACTAGGAAGGATCTTAAAGCACAATTAGGTAGATGTTGGTTGTTGAATAATTGTGCATACTATGCATTTTGTTTGTGGAGGGCTATTGCTTTCCTGGGTAGTGCTAAATGCCTTAACACCCCTTGGATGTGAAGGAACCTGATGAGTGAAGTGGATAAGTTTGAAATCTGCTACTTAATACCTGTAATGAATGGAAAGAAGCTTTTGTTTACACACTGCAGTAGCTCGTGGTGTTTTGTTTTCAGCCCTCTCGAGACATATTCTTAGTATAGATTATGTTATAATTGGTAGCAAGTTTTTCATTACCTCCTATGTCAGCATTAACCAGCAGACTGCTGGAGGTAGATCACTAAAACAAGAGTTGCCCATGAAACTGAAAAATTAAAAGAATGAAAACAAGTATGTAGAGCTGCATTCCTCTGGATTTGGCAGGTGACATTTCCTACCTGCAGGATAGGCAGAGGCCAGCTCTGACAACTGTGAGAGCCTAATTAAAGTATTTGTGATTATAATGGTAAAATTACAATAAATGCATTGTTCATCCAAATACTTACCATTTTTTCCCACCCCCTCCCCCACCTCACTCTCCTGATTTCCAAGTTACAGCAGCATGCAATATGGGTTGAGAATTTATTTTTAGTGGCAAGCAGCACTGAGAAATGGTAAGTAAATGGGTTAGTACTTTGATTAAGATTTTGCCCTGGTTGCTATGTTTGATGTACGTTGTTTCCTGCCTGTACTGGCATAATCTTCTCTGGTCAGGTAAAAAGTAACAACCTGTAGTACACAGTATAATGCCATAGAGAGTATCAAAGCAGTTAGGAAGACTGTATCACATTATACATTTTGTTGCTATCAGCCATTGTTCTATCTTAATTTCCTTTTTGTCTTATTTTCACCATCTCTCTGAGAAGAACCTCACATGAGCATTTCAGTTTCATTTTCTCTCTTTCAGTCTACATCATTAGACTGGGTATTTGGCTAAAAACCCTTAGTACAGTAGCAGCTGTCACTGAGAAACACCTCAACGGCTGAAACAGACCTAGAGAGAGAAAACAAACATATTTTGAAAATTTCCTTTGAAAAATCTGATTTTCTCATCTCTGATTAAAAAAGCCTTGATCAACAGCATGAAGTACTGAGAAGAGATTTCTTCTAAACCATTTAGTTCTAAATGTAGCATAATTTAAAAAAATCATAAGGATTTTCTTAAGAGTAAGCTAATAGACTAAAAAAATTTGAATTCAACGTGGATTTTAGTAGATTTTAAATTGTTTCCTTAGTTTTATAGTTATCAGACCTGCCAAATGAGATGTTAAAACAGTCTGCTTTCAGTCTTTTAGGAAATAAACATGTGCTGCATGATAGAAATGGTCTTCTGTTTTTTTTGATAGCTTTTTTAGGCTGGCAAATGAGAAGAAACATTTCTGAAAAGTAAACAAATAATGAAGAAAGCGTTAGTGAACTAAGTGTGGCAAGTTAACAATTTTATCTTATATTAAGTATTTAAGAAATAAATCTGTTTTCAGAATCTAAAGGGAAAACAGTTTATTGACAGCAGGAATAGTAGGGTTAAAAAGCAAAGTAAGTATATTTTTATCAAGCAGACGAGTATGGGTTAGTATATGGCACATAGAATGAAAACATGTTGTTTGGCAGTATTTGTCAGAGGTATGAAAACAGGGGACAATTATTCAAGGGCTTTACTGTGACTTCAGAAAGGTGAAATTCCAGTCTGAGAGCCTGTGGCAGATTCAAATTGCCTAATTACCTGACCTAGCTCAGTTCCAGCAAAGGGAATTCAGCCTCCAATTTCTCTGTTTTTTAACAATAGAGAGCAATTCAGCCTTGGTGGGATTTGAACAGATCATATTTCAAGGCATGAGAGGTTGCATTTCATTCAAACAGGCAGCAGGGAGATTTTCATGAGAATCTGGTGTGAAGGGTAAGCAACTTTGAATATTGTAAGTGTAGTGATGGGAGTCTGATTAGAGTAATGGCTGATAATGACACCATGCAGTAGTAAATTCATGTAACTCTCAGAATTTTGTCCAAAATAGTACTTCAGGCTTTTTAAAATTGTAATGATGGTATGAAAGATATGGAAGCTAGCAAAATACCTAATCTTTTAAATCCTTCAATTAGGAGATTTCTCCCCCACCCCCCCACTTGTTTCTTTTGATTCCTGTTGTTCTATTAATATTTTTTTAAAAAAAATTCTATTCCTCAACCCCTTCCTATTCCTCTCACCCCAGAGTGTTCACAGGACTCATGGTGTTATTAAACTCTTGCAGGGGAAGTTCAAAGCCTGAACTCAAGATGTTCATTTACCTTCTTAGAGGACTTTGTTTAATATTTCAAATGTAATTACTTATAATATTTAAGTATACTTAAAATTTTTACTTGATATGTAAAGCCTGCAAAATTTATGATTAAGATCATAAGAGTTAATCTTTGCTCATACTGATTTGGAAGCAAGTGATGTGAAAGTTGCCTGTCTGCTTGCTGTTTGGATGTGTTTGTTTCCATTGAAACTAATGGGCTATCTAAGATCTTAATAGCCGTCAAAGGTAGCAGTGATCTGAGAAACATGCTGACCTTGTTGGGGTTTGGAGTTTCAGAAGATGTAGTTCTTGGCATAGGGTCTGACTAAGGCAGGGATGAGCTACACAGCAACTCTACAGCCACTGCTGTGCCTTGGAGTTTCTACAAACCTTCCCTTACACAGTAAAAACAGGAAAAAAATGGAAACTTCCAGAAAGGAAGATGGTTGGTGAGAGAGTTGTGGCTGAGCACTACACGAAGTGGCTTTGCTGCAGAGCTCGGTGTAAGAGGCAGTCT